>NC_083354.1:107974027-108592599 GCF_030254825.1 Meriones unguiculatus | reverse complement strand
ATGGTTTCTCTGTATAGTCCTGGTTGTCCTGAACTCGCTTTGTAGACCAGGCTGGCCTCAAACTCATAGAGATCCACCTGCCTCTGCCTCCCCAAGTTCTGGGGTTACAGGCTTGTGCCACTATGCCTGCGCCACAAATATAATGTTTTTATAGTGAAATTTTTCTAGCAGAAAATTGTCCCCGAAGGTAAATTAGTGAAGGCAGTGACTTTTGCTTCTAGTTAGAATTTCTATATTGCATTTTAAAAACTATGTTAAGAACCTTGAGGGCCATTTATACACTAAAGAAAATAATTATGGCAACTTGGATGGCTTAACCTTAATTGATATCTTAGAATTTGTTGGACTATTTCTAGTCAACATCTTCACTCTTTGCAGTACCGTATTTTGAATTTTATATATTGTTTGAGATTAATATATTTTGTTAACAGAGTCTTGTAAACAGCCTGTAAAATATTTTTTTATGTTATTGACCCAGAAAACCATGCAAAACCATTAAAAACAAGAGGTTCCAATACGTGTTTCTTTAAGAACACCCATGAATCTTCCTAGCCATCAGTAGAATTCATATCCCCAAAGCCACCAAATATCTGAAAGATGTAGCATTGGTACATAATTAATGATACAAGGATATAAAGATGTCATGATGAAACCCCTTACTTTATATAACAAAAGAAAAAGAAAGGAAGGAAGGAAAAAGTGACAACATGGACCATGTTGGTACCATGGTGGTGGGGTTACCGAGGACAAACAGTAGAAAGGGAGTTGGGATTAGCAGCTCCAAAAGAAAGTTACTTTCTTTTCTGTGTGTGCTTTAAAATGCTGAAAGCCATGTTGATTTAGGTGTGAATTTCTCTGGCCATTGGAGATACCCAAATGAGCTAACACCTATGATGCAGCCACCACACTTACAAAACTCGTGGTCAGATTAACCCATATGGAACTCCTACATGAATTGCTTTTTCATCACTGTGACCAAATACCTGACAAAGAATTAAATTAAAGAAGGTTTACTTGGGCTCACAATTTGAGGGGCTACAGTTCATAATGTCAGGAAAGTGATGGGGGTAGGTGAATCATGGTATTGGAAGCACGAAGCTGCCTCTCAGCGGATCAGGAAAACAGAGGAATGTTGCTCATGCCTTCAGCGAGGCAGCTCATCATTGTGGGAGCATGTAGCAAAACCAAGCCACCTACCTCATCACTGGAAAGTAGAAGGGAAAGAGGAAAGAACAGAGGCTCCACTACCTCCTTCACAGATATGCCTCCAACTACCTGAAGGCCTCCCGCTAGGTCCTACTTCCTGAAGGTTCCACTCTCTCCCAATAATGTCACACTGGAGACTAAGTCTTTACCATACAGACTTTGGGAAACATGTAAGACTCCAAATATAAGTCAGGTACAGTGGCTTATGTTTGTAATTCCAGCAATTAGAAGACAGAGCCAGAATGATCACTGTAACTTTGAAGACAGTCTTGTCTATATATTGAGTTCAAGGCCAAACAGGATATATGTCAAGTCATAGGGCTAGAAATACAGGTCAAGGGGAAAATATATGTCTAGCATGTATGAGACCAAGGTTTGGTTAGGAAGGAAGACAGGGGTATAAAGAGGAAGGAGGGTCAGTATAGAAGGTAATTTGGTCTAGATTATAGCAACATATATTTTTTTTTCTTTTAATTTTTCAAAACAGGATTTCTCTGTGTATTCTTGCTGTCCTGGAACTCACTCTGTAGACCAGGCTGGCCTCTAACTCAGAGATCCACTTGTCTCTGCCTCCTAAGTACTGGGATTAAAGGTATGTGCGCCACCACTGCCCGGTTCCTACTTATATTTTGTGTTGGATCCTTTTATTGTTTATAATCTTAGGGCTTCACATGTTCTCTTGCTTTACTGATTGGTCGAAGATAAATCTTCCAAACTATGTGAACCCACATTTGTGGCCCCTTGTTCTGTCCTTGACATCCTTGCTCTCCCAGTACACAAGGCCTAATGATTTTGTCTACTGGTTACCACCCACAAAGTCTTAAACCCTATGGTGACCTCAAGGAAGATCTGCAGCATTCTTTCTTGAAACAAGAAAAATTACAAAAATATTTGAAAAAAAGGGGGGGTCTCAGAAACAGCACAGCACTGACAAATTTTTAAGTTGGCCTAATGGGCGTGTTTAAGTCATTTTATACCGGTGCTCTAACAGTCTGCGGTGAAGGGCTGATTTCTTATTTTATCTCCAGTTTCTGCAGTTCATGACTAATTTGCAGGTCTGGCCTTATTCCCATATGAGATTCACTATACAGAATTCAATAATACCTGAGCTTGTCTAGACCTTTATTTAACAAGACAATTCAACCAGTCTACAATTAGATGTCTCGTCAATAATTCACTGCCTTAAAGTCTCTATAAAGTTGGGCACAGTGGCACACATCTGAGAGCAGACAAATTTGAAACTGAGTCTGGGATGGGGGTAATCTACTTC
Source organism: Meriones unguiculatus (assembly GCF_030254825.1). Taxonomy (NCBI): domain Eukaryota; kingdom Metazoa; phylum Chordata; class Mammalia; order Rodentia; family Muridae; genus Meriones; species Meriones unguiculatus. The sequence goes on along the minus strand of NC_083354.1, from coordinate 108,590,123 downwards.
AGAAATCTAGAAATGATAAACAACAAACATGCACTAGATATATCTTTGAAGGCAGAAGCATGGTATAAGAAAATCAACAATATCTATTCCTCCATGATCTAACTCAGAGCTAAGAGAACTTTTTTTTTATTAAATTTTTATTTTTTTATATTAATTACAGTTTATTCACTTTGTATCCCAGCTGTAGCCCCCTCCCTCACCCCCCCAATCACATCCTCCCTCCCTCATCTCCTGAGAACTTGTTACTCTATATATGAGCAGTAACTATTCTCCTTTCTGTTGTCACAATAAAATGAATGTTGTTATAATACAATATGAAGACTGGGAAATTTATAAGTTTTTTTGTTTATGGGAGCGCTTGAGAATTAACCCATGTCATTTTGAATGCTTACAAAAGCATTCAACTCTACCTCCACCTCTCCATTTTTTTGTTGTTTGTTTGTTTGTTTGTTTGTTTTTCCAGAGTCTCATGTAACCTAGGCTGATCTTCAACCTGCAATAGCTGAAGATAACTTCTGATCCTCCTTCCTTCACCTTCCAAATGGGGGTGGAATTATAGATAAATCCACCATGCCCAGTTTATATAGTTGTAAAGTTAGAATCTAGGATTTCAGGCACGCTAAGGAAATACTTTACCAACTGAGCTACATCCCCAATGCACACACACCACACATACCACACACCACTATCACCACTGATAGCCCCCCACTGTGTGTGTGTGTGTGTGTGTGTGTGTGTGACTTTGTAGCAGCCTTGAATTTGTCATCTTCTTACCAGAGTATCTAGGATTATAGGTCTGCAGGTTTTTGGAGTTTTGTTTTGTTGTGTGTTTGTGGGGTGGGGGTGGGATGTTTTATAACTCGTGGTTCTCTAGATGCTGGAAAGGCCGAGAGCATTATTCTGGTATTTGGTCAGTGTTGAAAATTTCTCATTGCATGTTCATAGCATGGCAGAGAGAAGTATTTAATGAATGACCAAGGTGTGAGCTTAGTTTCTCTTTATAACATCATAGTACCAACATGGGATGAGTGATTTTTATCTAACCCCAAATTCCTTGCAAAGAAATCACCTGTAAATGGCATTACTTCAAGTTTAGAGGTTGAGTTTTTAGCACATGAGCTTTGTGGAGGACACATCAGACCCCAGCCCAAGTGCATTGAGTAGACTGGCCAGCTACACAGATATACAGATACCCAGTTGCACAGATAGACAGATACACAGCTGCAGAGCTACACAGCTTCACAGATACACAACTAACAACTACACAGCTACACAACTGGCAAAAGGTGGACAGTCCTCAGCCAATATGAGAAGTCAATGTTCTGACTGAAAACCCTGAGTTCATTTCTCCAGTTCCAGTCTTAGACCAGGAGCATGCCAGCTGACATCAGAGAATTCCTTTCTGGGGCGAAAAAACAAAAACAAGACACTACAAATGGTTAGAGGTTAAGACGACCTAGTGGAGGGAAACAGTAGTCTCCTAATCACTCTGCAGTGAGACTGATTGATCATGTAGATGAGTTAAGACTAAAGAACATCACTTTCTAAATTAAAAACAATTACTGCGAGTCTGTAACAATGAAGTCATGCTGAGAGGGTTCGTGCTGGGGTCCCAGTGGACAGAGGAGAGTTCAGTTATAGTACAAATTCTCAAGAGACACTGTGCCCGTTCCTTTGATTCTCACACTATCATCTTTGTAAAACTGATGCATTTAACAGGCACTGCAGGAATCTGGGCTTGAAGCTGACCTCCAAAGACTCAGAGCTGGCTCTGCTCCCCTACACCTATCAAAGGAAAAGGATCTTAAGCCAAAGAGGTGCAGCCAATTCCCACCTACAGTCCCCCTAAAAACCTTGAGAGTTTTTCTTCCCTTGCAAATGCAGGATTTGTGAGATCAGAATATTTCTCCCTCGATTTTCGTCAGTCCTCAAGTCAGAACTGAATAAAAACTCCCTTCTCCGCTACTCTGTCTCCTGGTTTTCCAGAACGGGACCAGTAGCAGGACTTCCAAATTCCAGCAGAAAATCTAGCATGACTAAGTCTATATCAGAAAACAGGGAAATTACAGGTGAAAACAGCTTTGCTGACATACATAGTTGCCAATTAGCTTTTCAGTGTTGCATTCTTAAATATGTACAAAGGTTATAAGGTAATCCAGGGAAATATTTAATATTTAACAACAAAGGGAAAAAGAAACCAGAACAAATAAAAAAAATAAGCAGGAAAAGGACAAAAATATAATACATTCCCCCCAAAATGAAAAAGAGCATTGCATCCAGGAGACACAAACAGCAAGCAGTTTCTACAATGAAAAACTCAGAGAAAAAGAGAGGGCTCTTGGGCACTGAAAATATAAACTATGGACTCAATGTGAAGAGCACTTACTGTTCTTATGGAGGACCTGGGTTAGGTTCCCATCACCTGCAGTGGGCAGCTCACAATTGTCTCTAACTTGAGTTCCAGGAGATCTGATACCCTCTGGCCTTCGAGGGCACCTCTATACATCACATCATGGTACACATTAACTCAGGCAGGCACACATGTAGACCATAAATAAAAAAATATTTTTTAAAGCAGCATTTAAGTTACTAGACTTAAGTCTTCTAGTGGAAATACTTAGTTTTACTTTCCAGAAATAGAAAACCAGGAGAGAAGAATTTTTTAAAAACAAATAATTAGCCAGGGAAGTTTTTATTGACCATTAGGTGCTCCAGAAACAGAGAAGACAGGGAGGAGGGAAATTACTAGAAATAATGCAATTCATTAGACTCATGAGACAGGACTAAAGAACATGACTTTCTAAATTAACAATAATTACCAAGGAAAACCACATTAAACAACAGCATAAAATTTCAGAAAAAGATATAAAGAGGAAATTGTTAAAAGCTTCCAGACAGGAGGAAAATAAAAGTTTCCAAAAGAAGGATTGAAAACTGTAATTGCATCAGATTACTGCGTTTTTACTGGAAACAAAAGGACAGTGAATTAATATCTTTCCGCAATTTCCAGTTGTACATCCAGGACTCTGACAAGAACTTTGATAAGGGAAGTAACCGCAGTTCTAGGCAAGGATAGTTACCTCCCATACAAACAGTAACAAACCCATGCAGATCCAAATGAGAATGGGGGTGGGGGGGCACCGTTGGTTGCCTTCTTCACCCTCAATTTTCTTGCAGAATAAAGCCACTGCCTTCCCCTTGACACCAGTGCGGCTAAGTATGGTGTGGTGCAGGAGTGCAAGCACCTGTAGGGTGTAAAGGTGTAGATTGATAGACTGAGCGTTTTGTTTGGTTGGTTGATTGGTTGGGTCTGGTTTGCTTTTGTGTGTTTGTTCTTTAAAGCACGGTCTCATTGGGCTTATAGGCTGGCCTCAAACTCACAGAAAGCTACCTGCCTCTGCCTCCTGAGCATGAGGATTACAGTCATGTGCCACCATGCCAGGCATGTAGCTCAGTTTTGAATGGATTACATTTCACCAAGGAAGTTAAAAGTAGGGTTGAGCCTTTTTATTTGAATGTGTAGCTCACTGACACCGTGGCTTTCCTTGGACGCCCTAGGTCTGTCTGATCGCCAACACCATGAAGAAAAGGAGAAAAATATAAGAAGGAAGGTGCATGTCTAAAGTGGGATTTTAGTTCCCAAATGGGAATTCATATGCTAATGATTTCTCATGGAATGGAATGACCAGAAGTAGAGAAAACAGAATAGAAAAGAGACAAGTATACAGTCTGTGTGGGTCTCCTGGACCGGTGAATGTGGCTTTATCACAAAGTGAGGCCATGGGGCAAGAGAGCTGGACTCCACACTGCTGGGTCACCAGCTAGTGGTCCAGCGTCTCCTGGGAGAGCCTGTGCACTGCCTCTGTGCCTGTGGGCCAAGCTGAACTAGTGAGCATTGTCTCTGCCCAAGAGCAACGCAAAAAGTATTGACAGACTCATACTGAACCCAACGAAAGAAGAAAGAAGAGGCCAACTTAATAGAAATAGAGATGGACAGGGGAGGTTGCAACGATTCCAGTGAAATCGAGAGAATCATTAGGAAATGCTTCTCTAAATTTTTATATGTTTAAATATACATTTCAAATATTAACATATTTGAAACTGGAAAATCTGAAAAGAAAAAGGCTAAATTCTTAGACATTTATGACGGAAGCGGTGGCCTAATAGGTAACCTGCCTGCTTTGCGAGCCTGAGGATCCGAGTCCTGCTCTCCAGCGCTTGTGTGAAAACTGGGCATGGTGGAAACCTGTAACCCCAAATGCTGGTAGATGGAGACAAGATCCCCACAACTCAAAATGGCCGGCCAACCTAGACAACGGCTGAACGCCACATTCGGTCCCTGTCTCAAATTAAATAAGGTAGAGAACAGTAGAAGACATTCAATGCCTTCCATGCGCATGTGCACATACTTGCACATACACCTACAAACTCCCATGAACACGTACATATAATTCGCATACATGCACACACACACACACACGTTCACACACACACATACAAATGTGACCATAAGCTAGGCATGGTGGTACACACCTAGCACTCAGGAAGCAGAGGCATGAGGGTCTTCTACCCTGATTAAGTCCATCAGCTCCCTAACTCTCATGATCTCCATCCCTACAGGTGCCACACTGGGATCTTGTGGAGAGAAGATATAGGAATTGTAGATTTTGAAATCAGAATAAGTTCTAAAGCCTCAAGCGCAAGCATAACAAGCCACATTCACGAAGTTATTTCTATTTGCACAGTCGATTTCAACCTGCCTTTTTTTTTTTTTTTTTAACATTAGGGCCTCACATTTACCCTTACTTTAGTTTTTTCCATCTTGGGCTTATAAAAGAGCTTGCAAGAAGGAATTTCATAGATTTAGGGGGAAAAAACTGAAAAATTCTTTACCTAGAGGAAATTATAACACATAGTAGTTTAACCAAATATATGTCATTGTATGGCGACCTCTACTGGCTAAATAAATGAACCACTAAAACTGAAAAAGCAGCTGATTTATTTTTATCAGTCAAGAACTAGTAATGTGAAGAGGGACTGCCTCTGACATAATCTGATTGGCCTGCTCTTTGATCACCTCCCCCTGGGGGGGAGCAGCCTTACCAGGCCATAGTAGAGGACAATACAGCCACTTTTGATGTGAACTGACAGACTAAGATCAGAAAGGAGAGGAGAACCTCCCCTATTAGTGGACTTGGGGAGTGGCATGCAAGCAGAGGGAGGAGGGAGGGTGGGATTGGGAGGGGAGGAGGGAGGGGCTTATGGGGGGATGCAGAATGAATAAAGTGTAATTGATGAAAAATTAAAAAAAAAAGAACTTGAAAAGACAATATTATTTGGGATTGTTAAGTCCCATAGCACTCTGAATATTTTTAGTTTTAAAAAGATTCTAGGAGGGGCATGCATGCAGAAAGGGGAGGGAGAGTGGGATCGGGAGGGGAGGAGGGAGGGACTTATGGGGGGATACAAAATGAATAAAGTGTAATTAATAAAAAATAAAAAAATAAACACACACACAAAAAATCTTGTATTATTGTAACAAAATGGCCCAAGAGAAACATGGCAAACATGACTTCAGTATGTGATTCATTTGGTGTTTAACAGTGCATGTACCAAAAGAGTAAGGCACATAAATGTGTGCAATGAATATTTATATTTCTTTTCTTTAATATCTTATGCTAATGCCAAATAGCACTTTTGATTTCCATAGTAAAACAAAATCTTCTCAAAGAATATGGAAAAAAAAGATTCTACATATTTCAAACCTATGAAGTGGAAAAAAAATATACCAAACACCCACACCCTACCTTATTATACCTTAACATTTTGACAGATATACCAGTGTGTGTGTGTGTGTGTGTGTGTGTGTGTGTGTGTGTGCATGTATGTCTGTATTGAAGAGTGGGGAAGGCAGTTGAGACAGAGTCTGACTCTGTAGTCCAGGCTGGCCTCAAACTCCCAACAATCCTGCCTTGGCCTCCAAACAGCTGGGATTAAAGGTCTGGCCTAAAGGCTTAGATGGCTGTTTCGTTTTAGGTAAGAAGTAGTTAGCTAGAGACTTAACCAGAGCGCAAGCTCCGATCTTCTAACACATTACACTTGGCCACACACCTCAAAGGAAAGATGTGGAAGTAATGGGGTAAAGGCGGGGACCATTTTTTTAATAAGCATCACTATGCGGGAACACTAGAAGCATGTATTTCCTCCACCTCTCTTCTGAGTGCTGACAGAGCTTTTGGCTTAAACACTGGAAAATAGGCGGCAGGAACAAGAGGTATGCGCAGTCAGGTTGTCGCTGCTGTAAAAGAGCATAATGTGGTTGATCATTACTGCAAGTCTGTTTCTGCAAGATGGGCTGGAGAAGCTCTCATTGTTTGAGCGCCTGTGACAGAGAACAGCAACGCAAGGTCAGCATTGCCCTCACAGACACATAATCATAAGCTCATCTCTCCTGCAAGCCTTCTTACTCAGTAAACCCTTCCCAGGGTCCTTGAAGAAAGAACAGAGACACTGCCTTCAGGTTGTAGTCTCTGCCAAAATGCTTCCAGGAGGCCTTGCAATGGTCCTCTGCCTCGCCACATCTGGGCCATCTTTAGAATGCCACCTCAGAGTTCAAAAGTAACCAACAAAATTATAAACTAGCATAAAGAAAAAAAGGCGAAACTCAAATGAAAAGCCCATTTCATAGAATGTAGCAGTTGATTATTTTGCGAGGGAGCTAAGCTGAGTCTACAGACACAATGAAAAGCGTCAGGGTCATTGTTCCACCTCTTTTGTCAGAATCCCACAGCATGGACTCTCCTGTTCCTATCACATAGTCATTCCTGCCTTGAGTTGGTCTGATCAGATATGGGGACCTGCCTGTGAGACTCTGCTGTTTCTGGGGTCCAAGATGATGCAGATTAACCACAGACTGGAGGCTCACCGGTGACTTCTTCTGGGTCTGGAAGAGTATGTGATAAAAATTGGCAGCTGAACTGGAGATGTAGCTCAATCCCTAGGACGTTTGCATAGTGTCCATCAACTCCTAGATTTCATCTCAGCTCAATAGAAACTGGCCATGGTGGCACACACCTGGAACCCTTGCAAAGTAAAGGTAAGCATGTCATCCTTAACTTCATAGAAAGCTTGAGAGGAGCCTAGGGTATATAAGACCCTGCGTTAAAAACAAAATAGAAACATAGACAGTAAGTTGCCTCAGTTGGTCTTATGTTTGGGTCTTCATCCCTGAGAAGGAGGGTGAGATAAATTAGGTATTGTCTATATTTAGCATGTCTATGGAGTTAAGTCAGAGGGATTCAAGCTTTTAAAACAAAGGAGACAGATAAGCTAAAGGCAGGGCTTCCGGGCTTCCAGGCTTCCAGCCTGCTTTTAGTTACATGGGGGACCTACGTGAAGAGTCAGTGATTATTAGCAAAAGTCATTCCTTTCTAAGTACTGTCATAACATTTATGTGCATGTAAAGCTTCCATGTTCCAGTTCCTGAAGTGTTCCCATCACCTCTGAAAAAGGTGTTGCTTGGGGTTTCCCCCAATTAACGTTTTCAGCTTCCCCTTCATAAGAATACAGGGTTTTCATGACAAGTTTTTATGAACGTAAAGTATGTGTAATCTACATGAAACACACACATATGTGAAATGCACAGTCTTCTGCTGGGTAAATTTTAAGGGACTTAGATAAGGACACTTTTATATGCCACACAAAAGAGCACATTTGTACTTCATATATAGAAAGGTACCCATATCCAAGGCATTGTAACTATCTCGGCACATACACGCCACCATTGCTTTGTTTATTGTGAGTTACCCTCTGGCCCAGATGATGCCTAGGAAGACGCTAGGCTCAGCACCCTTGAGACTGAATATACAAGCCCAAGCGCACAAAAACGAACATTAATGAGGAAAAGTGAAAAGGGCAAGGGGAGACGCTTCAATACCATGAATCGCAGAGATATGGCTGACCACCTGACCAGAGAAACAAGACCAAACTTTGGAATGATTAACTTGCCTCTGCTCCCATACCTTATAAAGTTTGTTAGCTGGGGAGGAGATTGACGGCAGGCCCGTAGGATGTGAATCTTCTAGCCAACAGCTCTCTGAATAAACCTTAGCTGAAAGATTTAATTCCTTTCTCTGCTCCTTAACATTTATGGTTAGAAGCAACATACATTTTGGTATTCTAGTTACAAACTGGTTCATTATTGAAATCATGGCCTTCCTAACCCGAGGTAAAGATAAAAATCCAAGGTTTTGTTTTGGGGTCTGTGATGTTGGAGATGGAGCCCAGAACCTTGGGTACCTCCACCAAAACCCGGATTTCTATGAATGAGGTATGCATAGCACATCATAAAATAGGTAAGACAATGTTCACAAAAGAGTCTGTTCAAAACTATCTGAAAACCAGAAGAAAGAGGAAAATCAGCAGCAGCCATGTTACTGAGTACTTATACTATGCCAGAGACTGGCCTAAGTGCTTTCTTTGTCCTAAACTTCAACCTTCACAGCACTCCTACAAAGGAACTTCTATGATGACCTCCATTTTCCAAAGCAGGAAATCAAGGCACCATGTGGTTACCTAGCTCTCCTTGGGTCAGACAGGAAATGAGGGACAGAGCCTACCAGCAAATGCAGTCAGCTCTCACTTTACCCTGTGTTGATTTGCTGATACCCTACCAAGAGTCCTGGGAAGCACATCAAAAACCCTGCAAGCCCATCACTTGGCCAAGCTCCTCCTACTGTGGTTCTAGGGGCTCCTAACCATGTTCAAGAAGGTCTGGTGGGACCCCTCTTCTAAAAGCCAACTGGGCAGAATTGAACATCCCTGTCACAGAAAACCTCTAGATCGATCGCTTGGCGTAAGAAAAATAACATTTGTTACTGTCTCTGGAGACTGTGACCTAAGTTAAAGATAAGTTCAGTTAACATGACATTATGGCAAAATATTAGTCTCTTCCAGCTGAAACGGTCTTGTGTAAGAGAGGATAACTTAAGTTGTGACACTGTTAGTTACTAAATGGGAGGCTCTGGCAGCGCTGCTTCATACTCTCATGACTTATTTGCAAAGGTTGCTGCATGTGGATATGGGTTATAATTCTTTAGAGAAAAATAGAATGTGGAGTTCAACTTTTCAGGAATGAAGCAAGCCAATTTTGACTTGTAACTACTCCCTGTATCCCCCACTACTTTATAGGAAAAAAGAGAGAAGTATGGAGTTAGGGTCCTGGGCCCTTAGCTTACTAAATAGGTAACTCAGTCCCTTAAGAGAATTAATAATCCTTCTTAAATAGCAGACTTATTCTCAATGAAACCATGGGTTAGCAAATGTATCTACCTGTAACACTAGCTTTGAAACTTAAATAAGCTAACACATATAACATACTTAAGAAAGTTTGTGGCAATTATTATTAACACAACTGTCAGAAATGTGCTGTGTAGTCTGAATGTTGGTTCCTACCGACCCCTCATTCGTATGTGGGGACCTAATGTTTAGTGGAGTATTATGACATGAGGCCTTTGTGGTGACTCACTTGGTGACCCACTGTCTAAGCCAATTATTCAGAAAGCTGAGGTGGGAAATCTGGATTTCAATCAAACCTTGGCCTACATATTGAGACTCCGTCTCACAAATGAAATAAAAATTAAAAACAAATAGATAAGGCTTCTGATAAATGGTTCAGTCCTAAGAGGTTAACTTTCCTGGATATAATGGGCATCCTTTTAAAATCAGGTCACAGGGAGCTGGTTGCTCCACCCACCATTGAGGACACAGGAAGAGAACGCGCCCTTACCAGACATATGATTGGGCTTTTCTAGCCTTCACGACGATGAGGAACAAATTTATACGTGATCCAGTCTGTGGTATTTTGTTATAGTAGTCCAAGTGGACTAAGAGAGTGCTGGATTATCACCACTAACATCTGGCTCAAGGGACTTGGTATAACATCCTATAGAGAAAGTGACAAAAGCTGGAATGGGGGAGTAGGCATCTCTGGGACAAGCTAAAAGCATAGAGCAATGGAAACCCCCAAGAATCTGTGAGAGTTATCCCAGCTAAGACTCCTAGCAATTGGATATGAAGCCTAAACCAGCCATCTCTGAAGAGATTGGGACACAGCCACAAAACCTTTGACCTAGTAAAGATAGAGCAGAAAATGAGGGAAGTGGCCAACCAATGACTAGTCCAACTTGAGACCCATGCCATGAGAGGGAGCCCAGCCCTGACACTGTTAATGATATTCTGCAATACTGCAGACAGGAGCCTAGCACAACTGTCATAGAGGGGCTTCACCCAGCAGCTGATGGAAACAGATGCAGAGACGCACAGACAAACATTAGGCAGAGCTTGGGGAATCCTGCAGAGCAGGGACAGGAATAATTATAGGATCCAGAAGGATACCACAAGGAAACCTACACAACCAACTAACCCAGGCCCATAGGGGACCACAGTGACTGAACTGCCAACCATGGAACATGAATGGGACTGACCTAGGCCCTCTGCACATATCTAAGAGTTGTGTAGTTTGCTCTTCATGTGGGACTCCTAAGATCAGGAGCAGGGGCTGTCTCCAACTCTGCTGTCTGCCTTTGGGACCCTTTCCTCTAAATGAACGGCCTTGTCTATCCTTACTACAAAAAGATACGCTTAGTCTTACTGCAATTTGATATGCCAAGGCCAGTTAATATCCATGGGAGGCCACCCCTTTTCTGAAAAGAAAAGGAGAAGTGGATAAGGGAGAGGGAAGGGAAGAGGGAAGAACTTGGAGGAGAGGAGAGAGGAAACTGCAGCCAAAATGTAAATTAATTAATTACTTTTTTTTTTAAAGTTGCACTAAAGGATCTATTTTCTGTAGGTGAGCATGACAAAGTCTTACAGTATTTCACTTTATCAATATGGGGATTGAACTTTCCATGTACTAGTCAGGACTCTACAACTGAGCTACAGCCAAAGCTCCTCACTGGTCATTTTGTTTGTATGTTCATTCTTGAGGTGGAATCATGCTATATAGCTATCTATAGGTTAGTCTTGAGCTCTATATTTCCTCAGTCTCCATAGTGCTGGAATTACAGGCATGCACAGCTATATCTGACCTATTTAATTCATAAAGGTAAAATTTTCTAATTCTGTGAAAGTTTTCACTAATAGAAATGACTTAGGGCCAGGGAAATGGTGTACTTGTTAAAATGCTTGCAGTACAAGCATGAGGACCTAAGTGGAATTCCTAAAACTTATGTAGAAAGACAGACATGGTAGGGTCTTGTGGCCTCTAGCAACTTGTGGTCCCAATGCTCAGGAGGCAGAGACAGGCAGATCCTTGAGGCTCACTGGCCAGCCATCATAGGTGAATCAGTGAGTGCCATGTAAAATAAAAAAACAAGGTAGCAGAAAACTAAAGAAGACAAAAAAAAAAAAAAGGCAGCAATCCCAGAACTTTCTAAACAGAAACAAGAGGACCTGCTGCCCAAACATGGCCCAAAAATGGAGTCCTGTGAGACAAATTCTGAGTGCCTGTGAGAAAACTAGAAGAAAAGACAAAAGTCTTTTTTAAAAATCTTTTTAAATATATATATTTTTATTTATTACAATTTACTCACTTTGTTTCCCAGCTGTAGCCACCCCACTCTTGTCCCCTCCCAATCCTGCCCTCTCTCCCTCCCTTATCTCCTCCCATGCCCCTTCCCTGGTCCACTAATAGGGGAGGACCTCGTCTCCTTCCATGTGATCCTAGCCTATAAGGTCTCATCAGGACTATCTTTCATTGTCTTCCTCTGTGGCCTGGTAAGGCTGCCTCCCAAAGAGCCAGCCACTGAGTTCATGTCAGAGACAGTCCCTGTTCCCAACTTACTAGGGAGCTCATTTGGAGACTGAGCTGCCACAGGCTACATCTGTACAGGGGTTCTAGGTTATCTCCATGCATGGTCCTTGGTTGGAGTATCAGTCTCAAAAAAGACCTCTGGACCCAGATTTTTTGGTTCTGTTGCTCTCCTTGTGGAGCTCCTGTCCCCTCCAGGTCTTTCTATCTCCCCCTTCTTACATAAGATTCCCTGCACTCTGCCCAAAGTTTGGCTATTAGTCTCAGCATCTGCTTTAAACCCTGCTGTGTAGTCTTTCAGAGGCCCTCTGTGGTAGGCTCCTGTCCAAAATACACTCAAGTATACAGGACATTTGCTCAACCATGTTCATAGTAGCTTTATTCATAATAGTCAGAATCTGGAAACAACTCTGATGTCCCTCAGTTAAGGAATGGATACAGAAATTGTAGTACATTTACACATTGGAATACTACTCAGCAATTATAAACAAGGAAATCATGAAATTTTCAGGCAAATGGTGGGAACTAGAAAAGATCATCCTGAGTGAGGTATCCCAGAAGCAGAAAAACACACATGGTATATACTCCCTTATAAGTGGATATTAGACATATAATATAGGATAAACATACTAAAATCTGTACACCTAAAGAAGCTAATCAAGAAGGACCTTGGGTAAGATGCTCAATCCTCATTCAGAAAGGCAAACAGGATAGACATCAGAAGAAGGTGAAAACAAGGAACAAGACAAGAGCCTACCACAGAGGGACTCTGACAAAAGTCTTGTAACCTCAGTTCTTCAAAATTATGAGGTTGTTCTTGGAATGTGTTTTGTGCCCCTCTCAGGGATAGCAGATAAGAGTGAATTTACCAGCTTGTTCATTACAGCTGGTTATGGTTATTTTTATGTATGCCTGTGTGGACAAACATATCATTACCACACACAGATTGTCTTTATGATTGTATGCTTTACTCATGTGACTCTTCTTAAACCTCAGAGTATAAATTGTCTAATAAAGTTGACAACTGAATGACACATTCAGTTGTGTTGAATTCAGTTGAATGACACATAAATGGTCCACCTCATTTATTGGCTCTTTATTCTCCCAGGTCCTGCTGCCATTCTAGAGTGGTAAACGAATGGCACCATGAATCAGGAACCTCAAGTCCTGATAAGAGACACAAGAGAGAAAGGACCCTCACAGGAGGTGAGTGAGAATAATGGGGCAGGAACGAGGGAAAGCTTTGCCTAATATCCCACTTGTGCATCATTTTTTAATGAAAGGAAGAGCTCTAGTATATTATATTGCTTGCTTGTTAGGATCATAATCCCTGGTTTCCAAAAGAAGGAACTTTAGAAAAGGAAGTATGGGCCAGAGTCCAAAAGAATGTGGAAAGGCATATGAACAAGGCGGAAAGGTCCACATTAAATTTTGGTCACTTAAGCTTTAATTCGGAGTGCTAAATACTTCCTTAAGTGTAAGTATCTCCTTAAGATAAGAAGATATTAACCACGACAAAGAGATGGCTAATTCCTTACATGAATATAATAAACTTGATAACCAAACCTTTAAATTGGTAAAAGAGGCAAAAACCTTTTACCCATTCATGCAAAACTGAAAATAAAAACAGCACCACCGATAACTCTGCACCCTTATTTGAGCCTTCTTTAGCTAGAAATCCTCCATTGCCTGACTCCATGACCCAGAAGCATGGGGTAAGGAATTGGAAAATCAATCTAATCTTGAATTTTGAGGAAGACTTAGAAAATCCAATGAAAATACTAATTTTACAACCTAGGCAAACTGGGACAGGGTAGGAAAATGGAATCTGTTTACCAATTCCTGCCAGGACCTCATGAGCTGCGCATGAGATTCCAATGCAATTTCAGCAAAGTCAAAATGTTTGCCCACTTAGGTACTAACCAACCTATTCAAAACTCTAGAAGGAAAGACTATGTTAGACAGTCTTCCCATATTACCTTAAGCAGCAAGATCGTGTGGATCTTTTACCACCTTTAAACTTATGTATTTCCCCACTAAATTGTCTCCCATGGGTATTAGAGTACAAGAGGATAAACCTTCAGAATGGATTTATTTACCAAAAGGGCCATAAGATACTAACTGCTTACTTTATTCTACTTGCTCCATTAGTAAATCAGAAGAGGACTCTTTGTCAACAATTACATGGATTTGATTCTTGCTGTATTATCTTACTCTGAACTAACAATCGGTTTTTAAGAGTGTTACAGAATTCTCTAGATTTTCAAATTTTATTTTCAGATCCAATCATTACCTAGCTGGTAAGCTGTGGGATTTTTTTCAAAAATTGTCTAACCCTCTCCCATTCCACAGGCAGATACTTACTTTATTGATGGCAGCTTACCAAAAGATATAGGAGGGATTCATAGTCCAGACATTCATCAATATATTAATACTCCTTTTTCCTTGGCCCAACATGTAGAGCCAGCTGTTTTGATTCATCTATTGTGGTTAATTCATAAACTCCTAAATATTGTTTTATTGTCTGCTTATGTTGTAGGACTATTTCCAGCAATAGACTCATGCATAATCTAACCTTCCTGGTTTTATTACAGAAAGAAATAAGCAAACTGATGCATTAATCTGACCTATTTTCATTCTACCAGAAAACTTGGGAAGGAATGTGCATTTGTCTTTGCAGATGGCTCCACTGAAGCACTATGTATTCCTCTCTGAGGGCTGCTCTGGCCCAAGACCATCAAGGACAACAGTAGAGGGCAAGGAGACATTGGAAGTCACCAGCAAGATAGCAAACCTGCTGATAAAGGGACAGGAGATATTGACCAAATCATCAGAAGTCAAGTCTGTCCACCCTCCTCCATCCCTCTATCCCCCTCCCCCAGTTCTCTCTCTGCTCTTAAGTAGATTTTCCTTTCTGTGCTGTTTTTGTGTGAATTGGACGTCTCCTGTCTCTGACTCATTCTGTCAAATCTTTCTCTGATTCATCACTTTTTTTGCCCCTCAATTAGACATCACTTTCAAACTTGGCTGCTGTCTTCTACAAACTAACCTTACTTTCATTGTTAGGGATTAAAAGTGTGTACTAAGGACATGTCTGTATTCCAGCTAGATCATATTATAATCCAGGGCATGTCTGCATTCCGGCTGGATCATGTAGACCTAGAAGGTCTTTAGATGTGATCCTTTGGCAGAGCAGCCATGTTGCTGGATTAAAACTCCTCTACACTAAAGCTTTATTAAAAAAAAAAAAAAAAAAAAGCAAGCAAGAAAGGAAGAGAAAAAAAAGACAAGAAAGCATGCTGTACAATAAAACAGTAGAATTAATCCCTCCTACTTACCTGAAACTTTGTGCCCAGCATTCAATTTCTTTCATTTCACTATCTCTAATCCTATAATCTACTTTAACTTGGTTAAGTGAACTATGATTCTAAATTAATTTCATTTCTCTTTTTTTTTTTTTGCTTTTTAGACAGAATTCCAAAAAACTTTCAAAATGCCATATGTGGCTAATGTGCTGCTGTGTTAAGTAGAGACTATGTTATTTTGGTCAGTAGAGGTCTCTGATTTTTCTATTCAATGGAGAAAATTCACCACCAAGGGAGAGGTTTTATTTAGAGCTGGTTTACTGCAAGAGAAGGAAAAGTAGAAAGAGGACACTCTGACTCCCAACGGCTTGTAGTCACTTTCTTTTACTCACATATGCTATCACTTTAGCTTTGGGCAGATGTATTTTATTAAAAATATTGACTAATCAGTGAGTTACTAAAAGAATACACCAGAAGGTATTTTTAAAAATACAGCATTAAAATAAATATTCATGGATAACAAATCCTCAAAGACTCCCAGTTGCTTTCATGCACTGCTAACATTTCAGCCAGTCATGTACCTGTTTAGGAAGATCGTCAAAGTAGGAATTTAAGGAGACTAAAAAGTCTCATTCACTTTCTGTTTTCTTGTCTGCTGAGTGAATTGAGAAGACATGGTTATTGATTGGCTTATACCATCTAGACATGTATATCTAGGGCATGTGTATCACCTAGGCTCTATGATACCAACACATGAGCAATATGTCCTAATTTTGCACTTAGCATATCTTTGTTAAAAGATGCACGAATTTTTTTTTAAAGGAAACCCCAATCCTTTGACTATACCAATGATTTTACTCATAAGCCAGATGCTAGGGTAAAAATCTGCTAGTTTAGAGAGGCAGAGAAAGTACCCAGCTCACTTTCCTACTCAGCTGACATCCCAGAAGGAAACAAAACAAAACCCTTCTCACTCAGCTCACAACCCAGAAACAAAAGCCTCTTTGCTTCTCCATGCTGTCTTAAATACCTTTCAACTCAATGCTCCTCCTTTCTATTTCCTGTGTGTCTCTTTATCTGTCCTCTGGACTACCTCTCACTCTGTTTTGTTTTTTTGTTTGTTTGTTTGTTTCTCCTGTTCACTTCCTGTCAGTCTGGTTGCTTGCTCTGCCTCTTGACCTAGGGTTAACTTTATTTCATCCTGTTTATAGAAAGCTCTTGGATTAAAGGTGTATACTAGGGTGGACCCATACCACAAGTGCTTGTTTACTGTAAACAGCAACCTCTAGGATCAAAGCCTGGCTCGGTTAGAATCAGGTTTTTACAGTTCACAAGATTGCTCTTGCAGGGGGTTGGGGAGTAATGGGGGGTGGGGGTTCAAAACGGGATCAAACATCCTGCAACACAAGAACAACTGTTTCCTTGCAAGCCTAGCTTTCACACCACAATGATTATGTCCCATTAAGAAGAGAGCCAGGGCCTGTTGTGGTGGCAAATGCTTTTAATCTTAACACTCAGGAGGAAGAGGAAGGTAGACCTCTGTGGGTTTGAGTAGAAGGTCAGCTTGTTCTACAGATAAGCGCCAGGGCAGTCAGGCTAAGTAGTGAGAGACTATCCCAGGAAGGAAGGACGGAAGAAAGGGAGAGAGGGAGGGGAGAGAGAAGTATAATGCTGAACACTGATGGTATGATCACATGATATGTTAAAAGCTTTAAAGTATTAGAATATGTAAATAGAATTAATCTATAAATAGAAATTAATGCTGGTTATTAATATGGCAGCAGTTATTCTCTCACCCTCTGATTTATAAATAAAAGACACAGAAACCACTCTGGAGCTGGACAGATATTAATCTTCTAAGCTATCTTGACTGTCTCCCATCTAAAATCCCCATAATACTTGCAAGTGCTTCTGCTCCATCGGATCAGTCCTAAGAGCAAGCTACTCTTGACCACAAGCTCCTGGTTACCCTAACCCACGGCGACTTTCTTCTTCCTTCCTTTCTCCTTCTCGTTGTCTGTCTATGACACCAAAAGGCCACATACCTTCACTCCACCTACCTCTCTTCTGCCTAGCCAGACTGTCAGCAACTTTATTAGCCCATCAGGGATAATTGGAGAGCAAAGTTATACAGCACCACTTGGCATACTTGAGTATGTGCCCCAACACCAACAGGAATATCTAAAATAATATTTCCCTTCCTGAAACCTGCTCTGTTTTTTAAGATAAACACTCCTGAAATTCTTGGCAGCCATTTACTGATTCTGAAGATGAACATTCAAGGGTAGGGAAAACACTCAGTGTGTTCACGCTGGAATTCGGTTAAATAAATACTCGTGCTTACTTTTGGGACACGGCGACAAGCTTTGTTTGTTTGGGTTTTTGAGGTAAGCGTTCGTGTGCCCCTGGCTGACCTGAACTCTAGCTGAGGCTGGCCCTGAACTCCTCATCCTCCTTGCTCCACCAAGTGCTGCTGCAATTACAGACGCGCTGCTCCGAGCAGTCACAACCCGCAGGCAAAAGCCGCTCCGTTTTAACTCTCCTTTTCCCGCGCAAATCGCTTTTCTTAAAAATTATCCTTAGCCTACTGGCCCCATCCGGAAGACCCTGCCTCCGACTGACAGGGAATTTAGCAGATCCTAGCCAATCACAAGCTAAGATGGAGCAACTAGCCCATCCTAGCGGTGCGATTGGCTGACCCCCAGGCCGACACGAGCCAATCGGAGCGCGGGCGCCGATTTAACAACATGGCGGAGCCTGTCACCTTAGCGGCATCGAGCGCGCCGGGCTGTGCGAGCCGGAGGAGCGGGGACTGTGCCGAGGAGGACATGACGGAGCCGGCGGGAGACGACGCGGAGCCGCTCGAGCGCCTGGTGGAGCTGGGAGTCCCGGAGGAGGAGAGGGAGGAGGACGCGGAGCTGGCGGCCGAGGCTGAGGCCGTGGCCGCCGGCTGGATGCTCGACTTCCTCTGCCTGTCTCTGTGCCGGGCCTTCCGCGATGGCCGCTCCGAGGACTTCCGCAGGACTCGCGACAGCGCCGAGGGTGAGTGCGGGCCGAGGCCTGCCCGTCCGCGCACACCCGGGCGGGGTGACGGCCTCCTGTGAAGCTGCGAGCCCCCCATTCTGTGGCCCTGGTCGGTGGGTACAACGGAAACGGGCTCAATGGAAGGACGGGACGGGTTAAAGCGGAGAAAAGCCGCCAGCCCCCTTCGCCCACCTACCCGCCACCTAGGTCGCCCCTTAGCCGCGTTCAGCTGTCTCGTTCGCCCGCTGGCCAGCTCCGTAGTCAGGTGGCGTTACGTTCATCTGCAAGCCCCCTGGACAGTCTGTCAGGGATGGTGAAGCCAGACCCCGGCCAGAAGACGGTAACGGAAGCTGCTGGGGCACAGCAGCTTTTCAGTAATGCTCCTGTGGCCCTCTGTATTGACAATAAAAAAAAAAAAAATGTAACCTTTAACCCGCAGTTCTCATCAAGCCATGTTGACAGACTGCACCTCAGCTGTAGTAATACTCAAGTTAGCTAGGCGATCTTATTTATAGAGAAGTGGGTTAGTTACTCTGAGGTGCTGGTGAATTAAGAGGGATGCTCCAGATCCGTGTGTCATCTAAGTGTTTAAGGAACTGTCCTCATGGATAAAGCTGGAGCCATGGCATGGGTAAGGAACAGTAAATGGGAAATTAAATCCTGACGTCACTTCACTGTACCTGGGGGATATTAAAAACTTCTGTTGAGAACAGGCTGTATGGTTTCTCTGTACGGTAATAGATTAGAGGTGGAAACACTGTCGTGAACTCCTGTTTGGTTAATGCAGGTACAGTCTGTTAGTTTATTCTGTTAGTTTTGTAGAGAGAAGAGGTGGTTCTGTCCCTCAAGCCATAACGAGCCAGCTCATCCTGGTGTTGTCCTACCGAAGCACAAGAGCAAAGCTGGCAATTCTTCAAACACAAGGCGTAATTACAACTACCCCTGTTATTTTAAGGGTAGAGCAGTGTACCCCGGGGAGAGCAAACTGATTTCAAAGGTGGCAGTGAACATCCAAGTGGCAGCTGGGAAGAAGCAAAACTGCTTGATGCCAGGATGTGAGAGAGAGAGGAACAAGGGTCCCATAGTCCCTTTAAAAGACAACTTCATTGACCTAAAATCTGTATGAGGCTCCATGGCTTAAAGTTCCACAGTCTGTCAGAAAGTGCTAAGATGTGGACCAAGACTTAAGATGAGCATTCTAGATCCAAACGATAGCAGATGAATATAGAAAATTTTAAGTGTGTATGTGGGGGGGGTGGGGGCGGTGCCTAGGGAGACAGTAGCTTGTGAAATGCTTATCTTGCAAGCCAGGGAACCTGAGTTTGATCCCTAGAATCCATATAAAAACAGCTTGACACACCTGTATTCATTGCACTGGGAAGACACACAAGTGGATCACTGGCCAGCTGGCCTAGCCATTTTTGGTAAGCTTCAGGCCAGTGGAAGGCCTTGTCTTAAAAGGGGGTGGGGAGCTCAGCAGTTGAGAGCACTAGCTGCTCTTCCAGGGAAGCTGAACTTGACTCTCAGCATTCCTGTGGCAGAGGCTTGAACTCTAGTTCCAAGGGATCTAATGCTCTCTTTTGTTCTCAGCAGGCTCATGTTACACATACAAACACAGGCAAAATACCCAAACACATAAAATAAAAATAAATCCATCTTTTATTTAAACGTTTAAGAAAATTGGCAGTGCCTGAAGAATGAGACCCAAGTTTGTTCTCTGTCCTGTGTGTGTGTGAGAGAGAGCCAGAGATATGGTGTGCATATTTACTCCCAAGCACATCTTTGTGGGTATTCAAATGTTTGAGAAATAAATGCCTTAAAGTAGATCTTTATGATCTGAACAAGCTCAGTGGAAACCTTGACAAGTTATATCTATTATATATAATATTTTCTACAATATAAAGAATCTCATGGTATAAATTTCAAAGTACTGAATTGATACATCTTATAATTTAGATGTGAGTCTTTGGTACTGCTCGTAAAAGCAATTTTGAGTATTCATTTCACATTTGAGTTACATTTTATAAGAACAGTATATTGTAAAACTTCTGATTTTTAAAGATTAACTAATTACAATCTTAGTTATAAATTTATGATCAGTTTTTGTTGAGTATTAGAGTTCTTTAGAGTAAAACAACTTATAGAGTGAATCTACATATATGTAGAGAGGGAAGAGATATATTGAGGGTGGGAGGAAGCAGGTAAGAAGAGAGAACATCCCTCTTTTGTCCTTTATACAGGCTTCCAACAGAAGGTGTTGCTCAGATTAGAGGTGGATCTCAAAAGATCTGGATTAAAGGTGTGTCTTCCAACCTAAAATTCCAGATTAGAAGTGGATCTTCTAGAGCCACAGTGGGCCTACTAGATTGTGATAATATTTTAATAAAAGCCTTTTTTTTTTTTTTTTAGCTATTATTCATGGACTACCCAGTCTTACAGCTCACCAACTGAGAACCGTATATATATGTCAATTTCTGGCAAGAATTGCAGCAGGAAAATCCCTTGGTAAATACAAATTTTTATTTATATTGAAATTGGAGGCTTGTTGTCTGACATCATTCCTGGAGAGGTTAACACACTACCCCAATATGAAACTCTTAAACCAAAGTAACACTGACAACAAATTCTAATTTGGTGAACCAGTTGGTTTATTGTAGTTCCTTAAAGGATCATGGACAACCTAAAAGTTACATTATCAAAAGCTCAACACAACATGTATGGCAACCCAGGAACCTGGGGCGCTCTGGATAACTTCAGATTTCTGAGTTGTTTATTCCTAACTCTTTAGACACTTCCCTCTAGGATAGAATGTTTTAACAAGAAGGAAACTACTATAGGGCACAACTAAAGCAAATGCAGAAGCGAGGGCTATCTGTAGTTAGGGTCTGTGGCTGAAAAAGATAACAGGCTGATGTGTACACAGTTGGAAAATTGCAGACCATAACTTCCAATATGTCCATTATTGGGTGGATTTTTTGTAAATCAGATGTGCCAGAATAGCCTAAATTGCCTAGCAATTCTTTACATATAAGAGTTACTCTGTGAATCTTAGTTTCTTTCCAGGGAATCTTTCCTTCAAAACAAGGGTAAACAGATTTTTTTGAGTAACTCTAGTTGATTTGATTTGTTTATTCATTTCTGCAGAGACAGTCATTAAACTCAGGGCCTTGTGTATATTAGATAAATACTATACCACTGAGCCAAACATCTACCCTAACCTAATGGTTTAATCTTTAAATGTTCCAGAATTCTATTTTAGATATATATCTTAGATAAAAATTACAAGATCAGCTAGCAAGAATCATAATTGACTCAAAAGAGACAGTAGTTTTTGTTTGTTTGTTTGGGATTTTTGGCAGTGCCATGTACCTTGGGCCTTTGACTTGCCAGGTGAGTGTGTTATCATCAAGCTATAGCCCCACACTTTATGTGTTGGATTTTAAGTATATACAACTCTTCTAAATCTTTCAGTGATTATTTATGTTTAAAATTTAAAATGTTTTTGTAGTTAAATTAAGACAACTAAAAGGAAGTGGAACGAATTTCAGTGGTATCTTGCTTAACCCAGTAATTCAATATTTTTAAAATATGCCAAGTAATACACAAAAGGTTGGTGAGATATCTTATTTTTGTGTCAAGTTTATGACGTAGTATTTTATGCTTAAAGCATATCTGTTTGGATTAGTTGCATTTTAACTGCTAAGTGATTATAAGTAGCTAGTGGGTGCCATATTGGCTTCAGTCTCAGTCCCATAGAGCTATAGAATGCAGCAGTTATTTCAAGGGGGAAAAATGTATATAGCAGGTTTTCTCATCTTAAAAATGTTTATGTACCCCAGTCTGCCTGGAATCTCATAGTCCTCCTGCCACAGCTTCTGCCGCACAGAATGGTGTGTCACCATTCCTGACTCTATTTCGTAAGATCTGAGGTTAGGAATTGCCAGGCCTCCTACAAAATTTAGCTGATGCCCTGTGGGGAAAAGCAAGTCTTGTGTTTTCAGTTTCTTTAGTTTCTAGCCCACCAACCCAATATCAGGGAACCCATCAAAAGCTTTTCTTATTTCCCTTTTCCCCTGCCTGCTCCACCAGATCTTCGAACTCCACCCAAAATAAGCCCAGGAAACCTCCAAGGAGCCTCTCTTCAGAATTTTTTTTTGCCTCCTTGTCTTTGCTCTATTACATACTCCTTGCCTTTGCAACCTTATTTTACGTTTTTCCACCTGTTTTCCTAGTTACAGGAAAGGTGCTTGTTTATGTGATCCCTAGAACATTGCTTGTTCTGATTAGTATTGCTTTTGCTATTTGAGGTCTTTAATTTTTCAACATGAATTTAAGTTTTTCTCCCAGCTCTATGAAGAATATAAGTGGGGTTTTTATCACTTTCATAAGAATAGCAATTTTTACAATATTTTTTCAGTCCATGAATATGGAAGGTTGTAAAAGTAATGAATGTTTTTTTTCTATGACACAAAGTCCTATTACATGTATCGGTAAGCTTCAAACCACTATAGCTGGGCCTAGTCTGACCTGTCTGTGCTGGTCTGAACTATTCCCAGCCCCGTGCCCTATTACCTGACATCTCCTGACTGCTCCTGCTCCATCTTTTTCCTCATGGCAACTCCCACATGGAGACCTCCTCTTAGCCCCTGGTGGCCTTCCTGATGGCCCCTCTTCATTGCAACTTTCTTCTCAACCCCTGCCCCTACCAACCTTGAACCACCTATGTCCCTCTTCTGCCCAAATGTTGGCTGATGAGTTCTTTATTAACCAATCAGAGATGATAGAGAACAGTTTTTATACAACCTTGAGACAGGAGATTCTTCATAGAAATGACAATGTCCACAACAGACTGCAATCAGATCTCTGGGCACAGAAATTAGCATCTGACTCCACAGTTCACAAAACCATCTCAACAAGAGAGCTTTTCATCTTCTAATGTCTTCAACTTCCTCAGTATCTTAAATTGTCATTGTACAGATCTTTTACCTCCTGAGTTAGGTTGTTTCCAGTTACTTTACTTTATTGTGAACTAGATTTTTTTTCTCAACAAACTTACTGGAATGAGGGAAAGCTACTAAATTTTTCCTCTCCCACTTTCTAGCTGCAATCTCTTTTAGATTTCTGCTCCTACTATAGAGAACAAGGATGGTAGCCTGATAACCTTTACTTATTAGTAAGAATACTTTTGTATACCTTGGCCTTACCTTCTTTCACCTCAGCTTTCCTAACTCTCTTTCTAGCCTGTCTGTATTTCCTGGTTATTTTTTCATTATCCTTTTTTATTATTTCTTTTTCTTACAGCACTTGGCTTCATGTGAGTAGAGTAAATGTTCTACTAATGAACTGCATCCCTAGGCCATATTCTAGAACTTAAGCAATGTCCAGATGTACCTAGTCATCTCTGTTTCAAAATTTCTGAATAATTCTGAAGTAGAATAAGGAACCAATGGCATAATGATGTATTTCTAGGAAAGTACCAGTTATATTGACTTGTCTACTTTGTGTCGTTTATGCATATTAGAATTCCACATGGACAAGAATTGAGGTTTTTTGTTGTTGTTTTGTTATGTTTTGAGACAAGATCTCACCGAGGCTACGCTTGAATTGTTAGCGACACTCCAGCCTTAGCCCCTGAAGTGCTGAATTATAGACTTGTGTCACCTTGTGTGGTAGTTTCTTTTTTGTGTATATATCTTAAGTACTCAGAAAAACTTGATTATAAATAATTTTTTAATCCAAAATATTGTAAATGCCAAAAGTGGCCAACAAAAAATAAAAATCCTTGAAACTGCTCATACGGATGTGCTATTTAGTTAATGTATAACATTATACCCAGCTTGAAAATTCTCTTGAACATATTCCTTTATTGTATAGTTGCATTGAAAGGAACCAGAACAACTCTGAAACGGGAACTTTAGAAGAATGTAGGTAGTAAGTAGCTTCTGCTCCCAAAATTTAAAATATGATAGTGTGATCTCGTAAGAGGATTTTTGCCTTCCAGACACTTAAAATAGCAGCTGGGCATAGTGGCACATACCTGTATGCTTAGCACTATAGAAGCAAGACAGGAAGAACTGGAGCTTGAGGCCAGCCTAAGCTACAGACAGACAGACAGATAGATAGATAAAAAGCTTCTGATTTTTTTTTTCTTAAAGCTGGGCAGTGGTGGCACACACTTTAACACCAGCAATCAGGAGTTAAAGGCCAGCAACTACAGAGCCAAGGCTATGAAGAGAAACCCTGTTCAAAAAAAAAAAAGTTTCTTATTCTTATAATTTCAGTGGTTTTATTTTTCCACTTAAAAATCCAGTTTAAATGGATAATAGTGAACAAATTAACTTAGAAAAATCATTTCCCTAAACTATTCTGAATGAAAACTGCCTGGCATGTGGTATATAGACTTGGTAATTTTGAAAAAGAATGAAGTATTTAAGGTCCTCCTGAACTTTCAGTTAATTTACTGTTCTGTTTTTAAAGATGCACAGTTTGAAAGTGATGAGCGCATTACACCCTTGGAATCAGCCCTGATGATTTGGGACTCAATTGAAAAGGAACATGACAAACTTCATGAGGAAATACGGAACTTAATTAAAATTCAGGTATGAATATTATTTTGTGCTTATTTTGCTAGAATATTGTATCAATTACTTTTCTCATTGCTGATAAAAATGCCTAATGAGAAGCAATTAAAGAGAGGCTGTAGTGATGGCTTGGTACTTAAGAGCATTTCTGCTTCTTCAGAAGACCCGAGTTCAGTTCCCAGTACCCACATTAGGAGTTCACAACCACCTGTGACTCCAGCTCCCTGTTTTGGTCTCGCTGCACACAGGTGCACACATACAGAGATTTATATACATAAAGAAAAGTCTTCTGAGGAAAAAAAAAACTGAAAAAGTTGAGAAGCAGAGAGAGATGAATGCTAGCCTTCACTTCTTCTTTTTTTTTTTTTTATTCAGCCCATGGAATGGTGCTGCTGATGTTCAGGGTGGGTCTTCACGTCTCAGTTAAATCAAGCATTCTGGAAATATGCTTCTAAGTCTAGTAAACTTAAAGATGAATATTAACCGCCATGAATATGGAAACATTAACATCCATATAAAAGTAACCTGTCAGAGTTGTGCTATATATAAACCTAGGGAAATCTTAAGAAAATCTTTTCATTTAGAAAATTGACCGTTGGTTTATAATCTTCACATGAGCACCAGGCCCAGAACTTAATGCTTCATAGTTAGGTATATGTTGCTTCCATATTGCAGGAAACACTGCAGCTATTTAAAGATTACCAAACAAACTTTAAAACTAGGGATTCATGCACTCCACTTTTTTACCAAAGACTGTGACTATGGGGGTGGGGGATAGCAAGTGCTTTAGTGTGGGCCTCCTTGTTTATTGTGGGGTTGTGGTTCTGCATATTGAACCCAGGGCCTCACACATGCTGTGCGTGGATTTTGTAAACAAGAATATGAAAAATTGTAACCATACTAAGACTTGAATTTTAGTAGACTGCTTAAGAATAAGAAACCAGAAAAATGAAACAGCTAACTACAGTTAAAGCTTTAAGTTGCACTAAAGAGTTGGTTTCCTACTTTCCCTAGCATGGTTATATTCAAGTGAAATTAGGACCTGAAAATAAGACATTGGGTAGAAAAATGACTGCTTCTAGTAAGAGTTCAAGTTAGAACAGATTTTTCTTGTTTTCACAATCTTTGAGGCTCTAAAAAAGCTGACTTTGTTCCAGACAGTCGAGATAGTGATGGTAACATTTAGTGCATTGTGCTTTTGCCACTGTATACACATTCACATAACAGTTCTGTGGAATGTGGGTATACAGTCTCTGCCATTTAGAGCATATGGAAATGAGCAGCAGGATCTGTAGTCTTTCCATATGATAAATTCACTTCTAATTATTAATTCCTGCTAGGGATGCTGAGCATATTGTAAATGTGGACAGAGCTACTGAGAATTTTTATATCTTTTTAAGCCATAATTATTTCATCATTTGAAAAATGACTTTATGTCTTTATCAAATAAAATGCATAAAAATGTCTTAATAAAGTCTTTCAGACATGATTTTATGCATTTATTTAGTCAAATAATGGTTGAATATTTTAAAAAGCAACCTAATGTTTGTATATTTCATCTTTAAGGCTGTAGCTGTTTGTATGGAAAATGGCAGTTTTAAGGAAGCAGAAGAAGTGTTTGAAAGGATACTGGGTGATCCAGAATCTCACATGGTAACTATTTACATTAAAATGATAGAATTAATTATTCAACTGATTATATGGGTTGAAGAAAACAGGAAATTGAAGGAGAAACTGAATGCTTTATCTAACTCAATATATTAAAAATAATTTTAATATCAAGTTTTTATATTTACAGTATGTCCAAACTTGATATTTACCATATTTCGAGGGCTCAGAACCTACATAGGGAGCTGGTGGCTGCAATACTGGGCCTCTTCCCATGTTCTGTACTTTCTTTTCCCTTTTTCTTTTCTTTCTTCCTTTCCCTTCTTTTCCTTCCTTCCTTCCTTTCTTTCTTTTTCCTTCTTTTTTTCTGGGATAGAATCTTAAGAACGTACCACCAAACCCAGCTGGAATTTGTTAGATGATCATTTGCAGTTTATATCTGTATATTAATACAATTAATAGACCTCAGATTGTTAAAATATTAAAAACAATGTTGTTGGGGTAAATTGAACCACCTTCAAAGGAAAAGAAGATAATTTTATATTTTTAGTAAAATTGTTGTTGAATATTCATATCTCTATAAGGAAATAAAGTATCCTAAGTATGGAGGTATGTATGTTTACACCAAGGAACACAGTTGTTTTGAGATCCCCTACATCGGGGAACAACCTATCTCAGAATGTAGCTCTGTGGCAGCACTCTAGCACTAACCTAACACTTACAAGCCTAGATTTGGGCCTAGGCATTATCAAAAAGAAAGATGAGCCAGGCATGGTATAATACCTGCCTATAATCCTGCTCTCAAACATGCTAATGGGGTGGGGATTGGGAGGATGATGTCCTTAGTTTAAGACTAGCCTGGCTATAGTAAGATCTTTTCCCAAAACCTAGAATCTCATCAAATCTCCCAATCATTTGAGAAAATGGTTGTCTCTTCCAGGGTGGCTACTAATCAGTCTTCTACCACTAAAGATTTGTTTTATAATGGAATCGTGCAAGGTTGTGATGATAAAAACTGATATGTGATCTCCCTGTCATAACAGTTTGTTCATTTCTTTGTTGTTGTTGTTGTTGCATGAATAGGTAGTAATTTATCTTTTCAGAGCTAGACATTTAAGTTTTTTCAGTCTTTGCTGAAAAATACTTTAATATGTCTTTTGAGGAGCAGACCATGCAGTTTTTTGTTCAATGTATACTTGGGAGTAGAATTTCTGAGTAATAGGCTAGACATACTCATTTGCTGTTCACTTCTCAAGTAACAGTCATTTGGTTTTAGTAGGTGCTGCCAAGAGTTTTCTAAAGTAGTTAACACCAGTCGCTCTGAAGACCTTACCTGTGGTTTTCATGGCAAACAGACAGTTCTATCACACTGGGTTTAATCTGCCTGAAAACTACTGAATGTAATTTCATGTGCTAGTAGATGGAGTTGAGGGGGTAGTTGGCTTAGTTAATAACTGATTTGTCCTATTTGAGTAGGTTGTGGTTTAGGTATGGAAGGCATTATCTGATTTGACCATTCTCTGAGGCATAGTACCATAGAAATTTCAGCTGAGAGCCTGATGATCTTGTTAAATTTCCTATCCATGTATATTTTTTCTTTGTATTACTAGATTAATTCAAACTCTACTCTGCTTCTGTCTCATAAGAGGAAAACGTATGGCCAATAAACATTAAGCACTTAGGGGGAAGTATTCAAATTCCCAAGGATTAGCATAATCAGTGGGACATTACCAGCTGACTCACTGAACTATTTCCCATACTCTCAGATTGCTCATTGATTAAAACACCAACAATTGGCTCAGAAGGTGGCAGAGTGCTTTGATGCCTGCATACCTTACTCTCTGGAGAACAAGATGGTACATTAGAGAGTCTTAGCAAAATATGTGAACACATATTCCAGTGAGTTTCATTTCTAGGTAAATATCCTAGTCTAACTCTTTATGTTTGCTCTACATTCTAAAAACCACGAAGTTTTAAAGACAAACAGGGAAAATCCAGATCTTACTGAGACAATTAGTCTAGTCAAGTTCAATATTTATTGCTTATCCTGCATTGAAATAACTACTGCTTAAGAAAAATTTGTATTAAGCACAGAGAAAAATTAAGAGAAAATGTTTGATCATTGCAGTAATAACAACGTAAGTTCTTTAAGCAGCTAAATTAATAAGTGATGGTTCATCAGTATTCTAGACAGTAGTACAAATAACTTTTTCTACATAGTAACATCAGTAATTGCCAGGAACATAGAATTAAGGGAAATATAGCAAGTTTCAGGGAAAAAAAAATCATACCTATACAAATGATACCGTTTGTACAAAAGTAAAGCCATGAGGCTTCATAAATGGTACAGTGAAGTAAATTGCTTGCTATGCAAAAGCATGAGGACCTGAGTTCAGATTCCCAACACCCACATAGAAATCCAGACATGGTGGCAGAAACCTGTAATCCCAGTGTTGGGAGGGAGAGACTAGAGAATCCCTAGATAACCTGTCTAAAAATATATAGAGTGGCGAGCAATCAAGGAAGACTGACATTGCTCCATGCACACATGAGCACACATGTAGATGCATCACACACACACCAAAATATATTTAAAAAAATGAAAACTGTGGTGAACAATACTATCTACCATTTACAGACACATATATGTTGTACATATGTAAAGAAATTTATTTTTGAGGAGGTGGCAGTACTAGGAATGGAGCCCAAGCACTGCTTCTGACAAGCTATACATCCCCTCAGCACTAACAAATTTATAACAATAGTAAATTCTGAATTTTGGGTAGTAGTTATAGATGAGGACAGAGTGGGATCAGATTATGGACATAAACAGCCTTTAGCCATATTGATAATGTTTTGTTTTTAAGCTGGGTAATAGACAATTACATTTATAATCTCTGTTTCCTCTTATGTATCTGAAATAAAACATTCAGAAATGTGGGGACATTAAAAGTAAAGACAATACATGGGTCTTTTAAAGCAGAATTACAATGCTTAATTATATCTCTTTGAGTTCATTTTTACAAAATTGTTTTTTAATCAAATGTTTGCCTGAAATTTATGGTTTATATTAATACTGTTCTGTTTTTCTTTAGCCTTTAGAAAGGAAATTACTTGTGGTACTCTCTCAGAAAGACACATTCCACTCCTTTTTTCAACGCTTCAGCTATAACCACATGATGGAGAAAATTAAGAGTTATGTGAATCATGTGCTAAATGAAAAATCATCAACATTTCTAATGAAGGTACACATGTTATCTCAAGGCAAGAGAAATTGTTATAATGAAGGACAGTATTTTAAAGAGAAAGTCTTAAAATGTCATCCAAATTTTAGTTAATGAGTTATTAAAGTTGATATCTTTGTTAAT
Organism: Meriones unguiculatus; assembly: GCF_030254825.1. NCBI lineage: Eukaryota > Metazoa > Chordata > Mammalia > Rodentia > Muridae > Meriones > Meriones unguiculatus. Next base: position 108,560,428 of record NC_083354.1, on the reverse strand, counting down.
TTGAGATAGTTTTACTTCAAAATATTTAGGTGTGTATGTGAATGTACGTGTGGGTGTATGCCTGCAGAGGCCCACAGAGGGCATCCCATTCCCTGCAGCAGGTGTGAGCCAACTGATACAGGTGCTGAGCTCTTAACGGCTAAGCCATGTCTCCAAGCCACTAAAATTTTATTTAAAATTGCCTAGAGAACATTGTGTCTATCAAATATATTTATAAGAGATACAGCCTTCCATAATGCCTATAAACCAAACAAAAGCTAAGGGAGTTGCACACTTCATTAGAATTATGAAAATAATTTGGTACCTTTCTGCTGACCTGTAAACAGATACTTCTGCTGCAGCTATCAAAGAAGACTACATGCTACTTTTAAAAAATGCCTAAAGCATTCTTTTTCCTCCTTCCCCTTCATAATCAACCTTTCTTAAAGGCAGCAACAAAAGTAGTGGAAAATGAAAAAGCAAAGAGACTAGCTTCCCGTGATAAGCCAAGTGCTACTAATACTGAAGTTGAAGTTAATTTGAATAAAGGAAAACGGTTTGTATACTCTTAGTTTTTTGAGTTGTTTTTTTGTTTGTTTGTTTCTTTGTTTGTTTTTTGTTTGTTTGGTCTTAGGAATATTTTGTCTTTAACATAAGTGATACTAGTAAGCCATTAAAAGTAACAATTGAGTAATTGGTGTGTTCTCTAATTGATAGTTTGAATATTTGGAGTACTGTATTGTTATTTTATGACTTATATGAATTCTATGTTAAGCAAAATAGGAAGTGAGAAAATATTGGTTGAATGTATACAAATTTATTTACTAATTTTAGTGAAAGTGTGCTTAAGAAATGAAGTTGAAATTAGAAACATGGTTCATTTTTGTCTCTTATTTGAGCTCAAATCTCACCAGCCTTTTGTATGTTCTAAGTTATTTTGGTATTTTAAGATATTGTTCTCTATAATTCTCAAAGATATGGTGCTCTACTCAAAAAACAAATGACTAACAATTGCCCCAAATGCCAGAGGAAATGTACTAGTTAGTCCTATCTGTTGTAAGGCAACAACAGAACTGTGGCTGGCCTTAATCAACATTCACTGTCACTGAGGTGACTGAACAGATCCTGATGCTCCTGCTTCCACCACCCAAATGCTACATTCATAGGCATATGCTACCACACCCAGCTGAGGAGTGGGAAGGTTAACATTTGGGAGCCAGGAGGTGTCAGAGAACAACTGTGGGAGTTGGCTCTCTTTTCTCTTAGATATGGAAAGAAACAGCAACCATTACCCAGAACAGCAGTATTTGGTTTTCCCCTAGGTCCCTGGACTATCTACTCTCGGGTTCTTTGCCACTCAAGCAGCACTGGGTATGCGTTCCATCTCATGGAGTGGCCCTTAAATCAGATATTGATTGGATACTCTCACAGGTTTTGAGCCACTGTTGCACCAGTGTATCTCATAGGAAGGTCATCCTTGTAGATTGAAGGGTTTGTAGCTGGGTTCCCTTTACCTTTTTTCTTTGGTAGCATGCAAAGTACATTTCAGTACCACGAACCTAATCAATAGGAGTGAAGATTTGGGGAAAGCATCAAGTTGACTTCTCCATGCTCAATGATTTGTGTAGGTGTTATCTTCAGCCTTGTCAGTTTGTGGAAAGCCACCAGTAAGTAGCCTTGACAGTAGCCTAAGTTGTTTGGGAGTTCCCATGGGACCCCTTTGACAACCGCTCAATTAGACATAATCCATTCCCATATCTGGGGGCTTCATTTGGTGATGAGATGTTCAGTATATGATATTTGCCTTTTAGGGTCTGAATTACCTCACTGGGGATTTTTTTCCTAGCTTGCTCTATTTACCTGAGAGTTTCAGGATTCCATGTTTTTTAATGGCTGAGTAATGTATTTTTGATCAGGCTATCTACTGTATCTGCAGCCTTTCCAGTCCTCTTTTCAGAGCCATTTCAGTTATTAGGTGACATTCACATTATTTCAGTGCTTGAATTCAAGTAACACTTACATTTTACTTAATAACCACAAAGCACAAAAGTGGTAATATACCAGTGACCTTAAATCTACCTTCCTTCACCTCCTAAGTTCTAGAATCATAGGGGTACATAACTTTACCCAGCTTGTCAGAACAATGTTCTATCTGTGAAATTATATGGAAAGAAGAAATTTCTAAGATAAGCATGATGGCCCATACCTATAATCCCAGCACTTAAGAGGCTGGAGCAAGGGATCTTGAGTTCAGAGCTAACCTAGGCTACACACAATACAAGTGATAGTGCAAAACCTATAGTTCATTGCTAAACTGTAGATAAGATTTAAATATTGGTGTTAAGATAGGCAGAGGTTTTAGTAGTTTGTTTTGCTTTGTTTTGGGATAGGGTCTCACTCTGTAGCCCTGGTTGGCCTGGAATTTGCTATGTAGACCTATGCTTTGGTCTCAAACTCACAGAGGTCCTGAGTTCTAGGACTAAAGGTGTGTATGCCTAGCTGGTTAAGTTTTTAGATGTGGGGTTATGGGTGTGATTCAGTTGATAGAGTACTCGACAATCTTGAATAAAGTCCTGGATTTGATTCCCAGCACAGCATAAAACCTGGAATGGAAACATATACCTAAAACCCTAGGACTTGGGAGGTGGAAACAGTATCAGAAGTTTAAAGTCTGTTTTGGCTAAGTAGCAAGTTTGAAGCCAACATGGCTACATGAGACCCTGTCTCAAGAATGAAAAAGAAAAGAAAAAGAGAGAAAAATATATGAATAGATGCAAGAGCAAATGTGGTTTCAGTAAAGAGAAGTAGACCCAGTGGAAGAATGGGATTGAAAATGGTCATACTGTGTTTATGGGTGCTATTTTAGTGCCAGCAAAAGGCACTAAAGGGGGACAGTGTTCAGGTTGATGTGGTTCATAGCTTTTATGCTAGCACTCAGGAGACTGTAGCAGGAATGGTATGAGTTTGATTTTTGCTGGGGTTACATAAGATCTCATCTCACTTCCTACCCACTACCACAATCTCCCAAAAGTTGAATTTGAGACTGGTTAGAAAGACAAGAAAATAACGCTGAACTCATTAAATTATATACATTAAACTGTGGTTTCGTGTATCATTTGTACTCCAGAAAAGCTGTTAAAAGAAACATGGAATAGGAGTTTTCTAAAGACAAATGTGATAAATGCTCTATTGCAGCATTAACTATGCTTAACTTGTGTTTGGGGGAGGTTTGAAGAGTATGTCATTAAGCACATCTTAGCAAAAATTGGCCACTTTCTAATGGACTGTATAGGTCTTAATCTACCCGTGCTTCCTTTTTAAAGTTTTTTTGTGGATTGGAAGAAGTATTGTGCCAAGTACTTCCCTTATACAAAGTTTCATTTGTATATATTCTTAACTTTTTTTTTCTTTTAAAGTGTTAATGGCCAACAGTCTACAGAAACGGAATCCTTAGTGGATACAGAATCCTTAATAAGGTAAAGTAAATTGATATTTTTCTTTGTCCCTAAAATCACTGATGAAAACAGTTCATATAGACTTAAATTAAATATGTTATAATTAGTATGTAAATACTATGATTAGATATTGCTCAGAGTTCTTTTTAGCTCAACAGATATTCAAGACCCTGAAATGCCTTGAAATTTCTTAACTATAAAGCCTTTGATATAGGATCTAGGATTGTTTTATATTGAGTCTAATAAAATATTGAACTAACAAATAAGGAGCACATGAGCTTATTCTCATGTTCTATCATTAAAAACAGATTCACTGCTAGAACAGTAAAGGACTAGAAGCTGTAATTTTTGATAGCTTCTAAAATTTCATATTCCAATTATATAAAATTATTTGAAAAATTTCTGATCTACTGTAAATGCTATGAGAAACAATCTAACATGCCCAAAAATGTAAAGTCTGCGTAAATGATTGCAGAAGTAGATCAGTTGGATTGCTGAGTGGGTATATGGGAGAGGTTGGCTAACTTAGTGTGGAAGGGATTGGTGACTAGGACTTGAGAATTCAAATATTATGATTTGTCCATAAAATCACTGTATGGGTTATATATCTTTGGGAGGAAAGGAGAGAAGGCCTCAATACGTCACCTTGACTCTCCGGACTATTATGTATAGTCCATGCTGCCTTCACACTTGGCATTGCCTCTCACTGCTAAGATTGAAGGCATGAACCTGCCTCTCAGATGTAAGAAAGATGGGTGAATGACAGGAAGTTACTGGAAAGATAATGATTGGCAACGAAGAATGAATGATAGGTGATATGCATAGTATTCCTAGGTGGCTGAGATTTCGGTAGAAGCAGGAGTGGCATTCATTAGGAAGTAAAAACCAATGGAGTTGGTAATAGAGCTCAATGACAGAGCCCTTGCTTAGCATGTGTAAGGAGGACCTGGGCTCTATCCTGAGCATTGTAAGAGCAAATCATGTGGAGACCCATCATCGGAACACTGTGACTTATGGGGGTTAAAAACTAAGCTTTCTTCTTGAAAAGGTCAAAAGGAGAATAATATTGTCCCAAGGTGAAGTGGGAGTGGAGTTGGGAGCTAGACTTAGCGGTGAAGAGTCTGAAGAGAGTTTGAAGAGTTTGACAACAGCGTTCTAGAGAATACAATAGAACGTTTCAGGAGAGAGGAACGGTGTAAAAGGATTTGCTAACTAATCGTAGAGTGTTTTGTGGCTAAAAGTAGAACTAAAATGTCTACATATTAGGTGGGGGTAACATACCTATAAGATCAGGCACACTGATTTTTAGGTTCTAATTTGCTTCTATATAAAATTAGAATAATGCTAGTTTTGCAGGGTTGTTAAAAAAGATGCCACATCCATTATTTCTAGTATAACCTTACCTTAAAAAAAGTTTTGGAAGCTATAAAGTAAGTGATCTACCATTAGATGAAGAAATTTTGAAAATTTTCCTGCAGAAAATGATGTAGAACTCACAGGAGAGAAGGAAATTAAATTCTCTGCAGTTTGGGAGTTCTTTTGATTTGGTTTGGTTTTCTCCCTCAGTCTATTTGGAAAAGTGACAGAATCTTGATTTCTGAGTACATGAGCTTAGAAAGATGAAGCAAAGGGAAGTTTGACGATATAGAATATTAAAAGGTAACATGGGTGGCTAAGGAGAGCAACAAGACAAACAGGCCTGTGTAGAAGATCCTGTAGCAGAGGCTGGTCTCTGGAATCAGTCACAAGCTCTGGTGTCTTTTAGGTCTCACAAGAATGTCTTGTCTAAGCTGAAACATGGCAGCAGTCAACCAGATTTCAATAATAAAGAAGCAAGAATGACAGCTATTCAAAGTGAGTACTGTCACTATAATTTTGGAAGTAGAGAGGACACACTTGCTGTCTTACTGCTTCAGCACTGCAGCACAGTACCTCCGAAGACCAGAAGCTGGCTTTACAAAGCTAGCTGGCGTGGGTGGTCTAGTTTGATTTGTTTGGCGATGAGAGTGGCACTGTTTTTCTGCTTAGCTGTATTCAGCAACTTCAGACTTGAGTGATAAATGCAATCAAAGCTCATTATTCACATTGAGTAAGTGAATTCTGAATCAGCAATTAAAGGGAAAATACAAAGGGTTAGGTTTCTTTGCTTTTCAGTAACATTTTTATCAACTAATCAATACACAATCTTGTTTTATGTTTATTTCTATTTGAAGACACTCTGGTGTTGGCTCATTAATGTCGAATCATTGCCAGCAGCACTATAATGCATGGCCGAATAAAATATATGCAAGTGCTCCATGTTTTCCTCTGAACTCCACAGGTACACATGTAAATGCCCACACATGAATGAATGTAGTTCTGTGTTGTTTTTTTTTAAGATTGATTTATTTTATTATGTATACAATGCCTGCATGTATACCTGCATACCAGAAGAGGGCACCAGATCCCACTACAGATAGTTGTGAGCAAACATGTGGTTGCTGGGAATAGAACTCAGGCCTATTTGGAAGAGCAGCCAGTGCTCTTATCCTCTGAGCCATCTCTCCAGCTGTATGAATGTTGATTCTCTTATTTGGCCTCTTGAGTTCTGGAAGTACTGGTGTATGGCACCATCCCTCGTTCTTACATTTTATGTGATCAAGTTGTAGCATTGTGCTCTTAATACAGTCCCTATGGAAGTCTACCTCATTGATTTAAGTTATTCTCCATGAATCCTTCAATCTCGATTCCCTTTTCCTTGTGTCTTTACTTTATTTCTTATTTTGTCTGGATCTTTTTTAAGTGTATAATTTCTAAATTTCTTATATGCCAAAAACTATTGTCTTTTTTTTTTTTTCCTTTAAAACTTCTTGTCTAAGTATAATACTTTTTAGAAGTTCTTTTTGGTCATAGCTTCATAAACAAGTAGATTTTGAGTTGCTACAGTGGAGAAGTCTGACGTTAACATGACTTTTTTCTTTATGTATGAGTTATTTTTCTCTTACACGACTGGGTTTTCCTAGGACATGCACTGAATGCTAGAAATCCCTCTTAATTACTGTTTTGGTTTTGGGTTTCCATTTAATTAAAGTGATTTTTTTTACTTCTTCTCAGACTTTCCTGGATTTATGGATTATTTGAACTCGCTAGTTTAATTTCTAAGAAAATGAATGGAATTTCATATGTCTTTCTATTACTGGTTTTCAGCTTAATCCTGTTATGGTCTGAGAATAGTTTGTAAGCAAAAAGAGACCTATATCCTAACTGGCCATGAACTTGCAGCCATCAATCTTTCTGCTGTAGCATCCCAAGTGTCAGTTGTCGGAGGACAGCTTTTAGGAGTCTGTTCTGTCTTTCCACCAGGAAAACGAGGCTGCATACTAAAACTTGTACTTACTGAGTCCTCTGAGCAGCCCCTTAAAGGATTTTTCTTTAATGGCCCATCCCACTGTTGTTGGTGATTGTTGTTGATGCACACCTGGGAAGAATATGTATTCTTTTATTAAATGGGGTGTTTTAAAGGTGTCACCGGTCAACTATGTAATAGTGCCATTCTGATGTTCTAGTTCCTTCTTATTTCCTACCTGTATGTTCTAAAAGCTGCTGAGAGAAAGTGTTAAAATATCTAGCTATAATTATGAATTTGTCTATTTATGCTTACTCTGCTCTCCAATTCTAGCACTGTTTAAACACTCTTTCCAGCACTAAGATTTTTGTTTGTAGCTCATGGCGTTCCCATTTTCCTGACTGGAATCCAACCAGTATAAATATGAAGTTTCCAATATGGTTGGGTCTTAGTGAATTCCTACAACATGCTGTTATATCTCAGTAACTGTTTCTTTGTAATAACTGCGTGATCTAAGTGTAGTTGCACTGACTGCAAGTCTCGTGGACAATGTAATGGGTCCAGGTAAATGATTTCAAGACAGCAAGTTTTATTTCAACTCTCAGCCTAGTGTGTAACACTTTCTAAAAAAGCTATAAGACATTGTAGTAGAAATAAGCTGGTGTACTCCACAGTCTATCTGTGGAGGTCCTGCTGCGACTTCCTTCATCTATTTAATTGCCCACCTAGGAGTAGCTTTGGGAACTACAGTGTGAGGAGGTGAAAGAGCTTTGCATATTCATAAAGAACTACAGGAACCATGGTAGATGCTAGAATCTTATCAAGTTATACAAAGAGCCTGGTTGAAAATTTTACTTGAAATTATGTTGTAACACAGATCATGAGCATGAGAAGGGCCAATTATGTCATCCTATGAATGAATGTCATCCTGTTATTTCTTTGGTGTATAAAATTTGCTTATAAATACATGGTTTTTAATTTACATTTTGTCATGTATATGTACACACACACACACACAAAGTCCACCCTTTCCTCTATTGTGAAACCGTATTTAATGTTAGTGTTTTTATCCATAGGTGAGATAACAACAAAAAGAAACGTAAGAACCGCTGGAAGCAGCACATTATGTATGTCAAAGAATCAGCCAGACATAAATGGACAACACAGGCGTAAGAAAAAACAGGTATTTTTCACTATATTTGAATAACATTTATAAACATTAAGGTGTTTCAGGTTTTCCTAGTACATCTAACTTAAATAAGATTCCAAGCACTTAAAAACCACACACAGATCACTTTTTGTTGTTGTTTTGGGTTTGTTTTGGTTTGGTCTTTTGACACAGGGTTTGTCTATGTAGCTCTGCCTGTCCTGGGACTTGCTCTGTAGACCAAGCTAGCCCCAAACTAGAGATCTGTCTGCCTCTGCCTCTCCATACCTGTCCGCCTCTCCGCCTCTGCCTCTGTGCCTCTGCCTCTGCTGGGATTAAAGGTGTGCACCACTAAGTCTGGCTTTGATTAGATTTTATTAATTCTGGTCATCTTCAGGTTTCGTGTACATTCTCCCACTTAGTATAGTCAGAACGCTATTTTTTTTTTCAGTATCTGAAACTGTTGATGTAGTTTATCAGATTTTCTAACTCTTGATAACAGATCAATAAATCTAGTCCTTGTTGTTTTACTATGTCTGGAACATTTTTCCTACTCAATTTAAGATGTATTTCATTTTTTTTCCAACACATTTGCACTTGGATCATTTCAAGTGTAAGAACTTTGAGAATTAGACCACTAGGATCATTTCCTGTGGCTCAAAGTTATTTTGCATAGATGTCTATCCTAATAGCATAGTAGTTAAAAACAATCAGTAGCTACTTTGATTTGCTTCCGGTACGTCAACATGTTGTGGGTAGGACCTGTACATACTAAACAGTGCTGCTGTACCAATGAGCTAGTGCATCAGCCCATTATTCCTTTTCATTGTTCTGTTTGTTTGACTAGTTGATTTTTTTGTTTGTTTGTTTTTATTTTTATGCTGGGTTACATAAGGCCACTTTCATTCAAGTTGATAATGTAGTGTAATCTCTAGGCCTCGTGTGTGTGTGTGTGTGTGTGTGTGTGTGTGTGTGTGTGTGTGTGTGTGTATACATGTTTGTACTGGGCTGTGTTCGTGAATGCATCTTGTCTCCTTACCACCACTACACCTTGAGTGAAAGAGGAAATCTAGAGGGGAGTACAGATGGTCCATTAGGATTTTGTAAAATTAGATTATTTGAAAACAGGTATCCACTGTGGAAAATGCAATGCTCTGGAAGTATTTTGAACTTGGGAGTATTTCAGAATACTATTCTCCCCTTCCCCAACACAAGTAGCAATGGATTTTGTATTATCTTTATCCTGAAACATGGTGGAGATCAAGGAAGTCAAACTTAAGTGTTGGGCCCCTTGAATTTTTCACTGTGAGGTTCATAAACATTAACTGCCATTAGCTCACTTCTAGTTCATTGTCCCTGCTAGAAATGACTCCAGCTGTGAACTTTTGTTCCTGCACTCTGCTCCCCATAAATTTATTATTTTTAATTTTAAATATGCTATCATGTAGCTCAGGCTGCTCTCAAACTTTTTATGTAGCCAAGGCTGCCCTTGAATCCTTGCTTTTCCTTCCTTTACCTCTCTACTGCTAGGATTACAGGCATTCACCATAACCAATTTTCAGGAGCAATTGCTTTGATTCTCCTTCTCTATTTGCCCATGACTAATTCTCTGATGGATATAAAAAGTCTAGTTTTCAGGTTATTGCTTTTTCCCTTTGGGAATGGGAGTGGTGCGTTCCAAGTGCTTTGCTTGTCAGACTGGACATCAGAAATTTCTGCTGCACACAATCTTTCCCAGTGGGATTTGAGAATAGATTCAGTTGTCATTTATAGATAACTATAAGAGAACAGTTTTTCTCCTGTAGGGAAGGTATCTATCTACCATATAATCTGTAGAACATACAGGTATTGATTATGCCACTATTTCCTTTGCCACAAAAGTTAATATGAACACTTCCAACATCTGGTTTTATTTTTCATCTGCCACTATTGACTTTGTGAAGAGAACTTGTTTCAGAAGATGGCTGACACATTTAATTTTTTGTTGTATTGGGGCTTTCAGTTGTTTAATTTTTTTAATTTAAATTTCTTAATGCCTGGTCTGTTAAACAAAAGTACTTGAGCCTGCCTGATTAAAATTTGTAGAACATTTTAATAATTTTTTTCCACTGAAGGAAAAAGTAAATGACTTTCAAAAGTAAACCCCCTACACACAAAGATTACATAGTGTGAGTTACTATAAAATCTTTTCTTTTAACATAAATTACATCATTTTGAAGGTACAAAGTAGAAGGTACAGGCTAATGGTTGTTCATACAAACCTGCAAGGATTGTAGCTATGGTCAATGCCAGTTTCTCTGGTATTCAGTCATCTGTAAGACAGCTTTCATCTCATATTTGTCTTCAGGCAACCTTGAGTTTTGTTTTTTGTTGTTTTTTTTTTTTTTAATTCCAGAAATTTCTAATATGAATATTATATTTTTTCAAATTGTATTAAAATATACAAAATGTTAAATTTATCATCTTAAGATTTTTAATTATTATATATATATATATTTGGTAGGGCTCTGTGCGTGTGATTAAGGCACTCAAAGTGTCGGGTTCCCTGTAGCTGGAATTACAAGTGGTTGTGAACCACCCATCACAATTCTGGGAACAAAACTCAGATCCTTTGCAAGAGCAAAATATGCTCTTAAATGCTGAACCCTCCCTCCATCACATCTTAATCATTTTTAAGTGTATAGTGTAGCAGCATTAAACATTCATATTTTCATATCATCACTATAATCCACATCTTTCAAAACAAACTCTGGACACATTAAAACAGTCTTCCTTTCCCCTTTTTCTTCCATGCTTGGTAACTACCATTTTTATTGCCTATCTCTTGAGTTTGACCATTCTAGGCACCTCATATCAGTGAAATCGTATAGTACTTGTATTCTTTATTTAAGATTTATTTATTTTATGTGTATGTATGTATATGTGTACTTCAAGCATACCTGATGCCAAGCAGGTCAAAAGAGGCCATTGAGTCCTTTAGAACATGAGTTACAGATAGTTATAATCTACCATATGGATGCTGAGAACTGGACTCAGGTCTTTTGGACAAGCAACAAGTGCTTTGAACCACTGGGCATCTCTCTAGCCCCTGTACTTGTCTTTCCTATCTACATTATTTCACATAAAATAATATTCCGAATTTAATATAATAATAATAGTCAGAATTTCCCTTTGAAAGATAAGTGGTATTCCTTATTTATTATATGTTGCAAATTCATCTATTCGTTAATAAATACCTGACTTGCTTCCTCATTTTAGTGTTCTAATACAGCTGCTAGCATTAGTGTACAAATAGTGTTAGTCACTCAAACCTCCTTCTGTCATTCCAAAAGAAGTAATAATTAATTGATTGCCTATACCAAACATTAAGTGTTAATACTTTCTCTATGCAAACTATTAGATTTCATTCAAGATTGTTTTCAGCATTTTATCTCATCTTAAATTGTGTTTCAATTAATGGTAGTTGTGTTTTTGGAAGACTGTCTTACAGAAGACTTGTACTTTTGTGAATGTGTGTACCTCCCCCAAAACAGATAGAGCAGAATTTACACTGGGTTCATCAGTGAAATACTAAACAGTTATGAGTGCTGTGAGAAATGTGGAGTGAAAATCTGGGCAAAAGTAAGGTGAAAGCTGTGTAAGATGATAGTTTAGCTGTCCTGTCACAGCTTCTGTAAAACGACCCTAAAATGTTACACAGTAACACTAAGTAAGGTTTTGTAAAACCATGTGGGTGTGTGTATTCTTATATACAAAAGTATATTAATTTTTTTTCATTTTTAAGAAACTAGACATTGCTTTGTAAACATAACATTTGTAACAGATATATTCTCTTTCATGAATATTTATTTGAGTAACTTCTGTTTTTCAACAGGCATGGCTTTGGGAAGAGGACAGAGTTTTGAAGTGTGGTGTAAGAAAATATGGAGAGGGAAATTGGGCTAAAATACTATCACATTATAAGTTTAACAACCGAACAAGTGTTATGTTAAAAGACAGATGGAGAACAATGAAGAAACTAAAACTGATTAGTGGAGACACTGAAGGTTAAATGGGTTTGTCTCCGCTTAATAAAAGGACAGTTAAATATACTTGAATCACTACATTTTGTTTAAAATTTTATGGTCTGTGATGTATATTAATGTTTTATTTAAAGAATTATTTTTTGTATGTGTCATAGTTTTGTTACAGGAGATTTATGCTGTAAAAGTAAAATTATATGCCATCATTATTTTCTTTAAGAATCTTTATTTTTCTAAAATGTAGTTATGTTGAGCCCTACCAGATTAAGTACCCCCTCCCAAGTCCTGTTTTAATCCAAAAAGAAGAGCCTGATAAGATAAAAAGTATTTATGGCTATTTCTGTTTGCTCTATTCCATGTCTGTAAACTAACCTTACAAAAATGCCACATAGAGATGAATATTTTTAAAGAACCAAACTGAAATAGTCTTTTGATGTGACTTTGTTGCTTGATTTATAGCTAATGTTCTAATTATTGAAGATTTATTACTAGAGAGATAAATGTTCAAAATGACCCATGAATTCTAAAAAGCTTGATTTCTCTCATCTAAAGGAAGTTTCACTTAAAGGAAGTTGGCTTTTTGTTGAATTTATTCATTATAATATTTAGTCAAAGAATAATTAGCACTTTGACTTTTTTATTTGTAGCAAGTGAATAAAAATCTCAACCTATTGAAATATTTACAATAGAAATACAGTATTATGTAATGCCTCCAATTTTTCTTAAAAGTGTCATGCATTGTTTTTCTATTCTTGAATTTATGTTTTCTTATATGCACAATAAACAGAAACATTAATAATTGCTATATGCCTCCTGACCCAATTTTCTGCCTCACATGCTGCAGTCACCGTGTTTACTCAGTTTGCTGATGATTAGTTCAAAATAGACATAAAAGTTAACCTCACTCTAAACATAATTCATAAATCACCAAATCTAAATTGCCATTATTTTACCTAGTGCTCTAAAAATTTCACAACTAAATAGCATCCTATGATGAGTAATTTTGGGGAAAATTTATCTGTTATCAACTTGGAATTTTGAATAGGAAGTAGGTTTCATGTATGTTTAACACTTTTAGTCCTAGGGAGCAGAACTCTGAAACTTTGACAACATCACATGCTATACATGTGCAAAGCACAGCAGGAGCCTAAAAGTAAGACCATAGGTCAGCTTCCCCAAGCCTCTTAAAACTCCCATTGGTTCATGCCTATAAGACTCCGGAATGACAAGGCCCATTTTGAGTCTGCCAGTCTTCCTTATCACAACTCCCTCACATGATGATGCATCCAGCTCCTACGTGACTCTTCACCTCCCTTTACTCCTTGGCCTTATTCGATTAATTCTTCCTTTATTTCTTTATTAATTGTGTAAATTGGTATTAATAATGTATGCAGGGAAATAATATGGCGGCAGTTTTCCTTAACCAGCTAGTTCCCCAATAATTCACACAGAGAGACTATGATTATTATTAAGCTGTAGGCACTATGCTGGGCAGATTCTGTTCTATTCTAATCCTACTGCCTTTAAAACCCATATAAATGCTTGCCAATCTGATGACTCCCGAGTAGCTTCTGCTCCACCAGTCTGTCCTCAGGGCACAGTTCCCTTGACCATGTGTTCCTAGTCCATTCTATCCAGTGGCAAGCACTTCCTCCAGCTCTTCCTCTCTCTTTTCCCCCTTCCTCTCCTCCCTCAGCCTTTCTCTCTGTCTCCCTCTCTATCCCTCTCGCTCATCGTGGTCCCCATCTCACCCCATGCTGGGAAACCTAAGGTCCATGCTCCACCTACTTCTCTTCTGCCCAATCACAGCCTTCAGCAACTTTATTAACCAATTACTTTGAATTGGGTAGAGTAAAGTTTACACAACAAAGACTGGTGTACATGAGGATGTACTCATCTCAACTGCAACAAGATCTTGGTGGCCAGTAATCAGCGTTGGAATACATAGCACTAGACCAAACCCCAACATAATTAAGTATTTGGTGCTTTACATATAGCTTGATTCTAAAACAAAACTACCCAGAAACCAAAATGTTTGCTCTCCTTATAACCTGATTGCTTAGGAGGCTGACACAATGTACTACAATGGCCTCAAATACCTCAGAAAACAAACAAGGGATAGAGAGGTGGATCAATAGTTAGAAGCACTAGCTTTTTTTCCCAGAGGACCCAGATTCAATTTCCAGGACCCATATGGTGGCTAACTACCATCTGTAACTCCAGTTCAAAGGGATCTGACCATCTTCTGATGTTTGTGGCCACTGCACACACTTGGTAAAGACAAACATACAGGCTAAACAACTGTACATATAGAATAAAATAAATCTTTTTAGTTAAAAAAAAAATGGAGCTGGAGAGATGGCTCAGGGGTTAAAAACATACTGTTCTTGCAGAAGACCTGAGTTCAATTCCCAGCCCCCACATCCAGCAGCTTAAAACCTCCTGTAACTCCAGCTGTAAGGGGTCTGTTGCCTCTGGCTTCTGCTGCCACCTGCGCTCACATGTACATAAACATACAGATTGCAATTAAAAATTGAAAGTAAAAGGTTTAAAACAAACCTGTTATGATCATGTATTTCTTAAAGTAGATCCCAGAGTTATGGTTAAGTCACTCAAATGTAATGTGTCATAAGGTTCTCTGTAGTCAAGACAGGCCTTGAACTTGTTATCCTTCTGCCTCAGATTTCCCAGTAGCTGGAATTAAATGTCTCTTCCCAGCCCATGTCACAAAGCTGATAAAATTCAGGAAAAGCATTCTGATGTTGCTATAGTTTCAGTCTGAAATGTCCCCAGAAGGCTCATGTGTTTGAACTCTTGATCTCCAGCTGGGGATGATGGTTTGGGAGGTTATGAAATTGTTAGAAGGTAGAGCCTCGCTGGACAAAGTGTGTTACTAATAGCAGGATTTGAGATTTTATAGCCTGACTTAGCCCTCCCCACCATCATTCTTATTCTATATGCCAAAACCCTTCCTCACTTAAACTGCTTCCAGTCATGTACTTGGTCACAGCAAAGAGAAGAGTGATATATTTTGACTGAATTTTCCCCACAGGTTCATATTTTCAATGCTTAGTTCCCCAGAAGACAGTGGTATCTGGGAGGGGTAGATATTTGGAAGTGAGGCTTAACTGGAGGAAAGAACCAGGCTCCTGGGACTGAGCCTTTGAAGGTTATAGCTGATTCCTGGCCCCTCCCTCCCTCTGCTCCCGGTTCCTTCAGTTGAGCAGCCTCTGACACACAGTCGTCGGCAGGATGCTCTGCCTTCCCACAGGCCCAGGATCTATAGACTCAAGGGCTTGAGATTTCAAAAACCCTGAGTCAACACAATTCTTCTCTATTAGTTGTCTTAGGTGTTTGTGATGGGAACAGAAAAATGAGACCAATACAACTAGCAAGGTAAGTTGTATATTCTCCTTTGCTCATCACCTCATTCTTGGTAGCTCAAAATCATGCTGTATTGAGCTTGTGCCATGTTTTGATATTTTTATTTGCAGTTTCTTTCTGAAGCTTAGTAATGCACCTTGACAATTTTAAATTAGAATTGCTCCCCGTGGCTTACTGTAAAGATCCCTTCCACCAACTTTCAGTGTTCCCTACTTGTGGCTCTTCTCAACACTTCTCACTTTTTTTCTCAGGTATTTTAATATTTCTTTTTAAAAATATGCTTGTGTTTCTTTGCTATTTTTTCTAATTGACCTCTCACCATAGAAACAAGTTGTTAGTTCTCTTGCACACTGCTCCAGCCCCAACTGCCATCCTCACACACACACACACCCGCCTGCACTCCTCACCACACCTGTGTGTTGCCGTTGTTCAGAATTTGTCATGTCTATGCTAATAGCCATGATTTTCATTAGTTTGTATAATGATGGAAAATAATGTTTATATCATTGTAATTCTGTAGCTGTTTACACATAAATTTCATAGTTTCTACGTATCTGCAATTTCCACATCTCCAGTTCTGCTAGTCAAACTGAAAATTTCCAAACTTGTTACCATGGGATGGGCCTTCTGTCACTGCATTGCCGCCTTGTCCTGCCTTCAGGTAGTCAGGTTCTTCCCCTATGGCTAGCTTGGTCTGAGCTTTCTCTCTGCCCTGCGATTGATTTGTCTCTCCTGAGCATGCTCCCTATTCTCTGGGTAGTCTTTGGTTTACAGTCCTTTTCTGTCTAGGTGAACCACCAACCCCTCCCCAGCCCTCCCAGAAAGGAAGCACAGAGTAGATTCCCATGCTTTACCTGTCTAAAACATACCGTTGTTTTTTCCTTGTATGTGGTGAATAATTCATTAGATATAGAACTTCAGTTTGAAAAACATTTCCTTTTTGAATTCAGCTCCAAATGTTGCATTATAAATTGTCACAAACTGTTCTAATTACTGGTCGTATACACATGAACCAGATTTTTATGTCAAGAATACTTTGGGTTCTTCTGTGTTTTGATGTTCTTGGCTTCCGTTTTGTGTCTGGTGTAATAATCTCCTTGAAGAAAATTAATGAGCCAGGCCATCAGTGGGCCTTAAAGAACTCTCATTATACTCTGATGATGGATCTCTCTGATCCTCTGGCTTCCTTATGTTTCTGTCTTCTAATTCCTGTCTCTTTAAAAATTCCCTCTGTGAAGAAGAGGAACCTTTTAGTAAACAAGTGCTTCTCAAGCATGTCAGAAAGGCTGAGCCTTGCCTTCAGGCGTAATCAGTGACAGCTGGAACAGAAAGCTGTTCAAATTTGTTTTCTCTCAGAGCTAAGAGGTTTTGTTCTATAAGGTTTTAAATACTTGCTGAGCTGAACAGAGTCTGCCTCCTCAAGGAACTTTGTTTCTCTCTAAGTGACCTAGCTTTCTCTCAGCAAGCAAGGGATCTTCAGAAAGTCAGTCTACACTGAGAGAGACCTGCCTTTCAGAAGAAAGGTCCCATTGCTGGTTTCATCTGCTTTAAATGACATAGAATGAAGTTCCTTCTACCTCAATCAGCTCTTGTTGATCCGTCAATAAATTTTGATCTTCAGAACAGGAGCTCCAATTGCTGGAGTGCTTTCTTAGCATGCATAATGTCCTAGGCTCACTCTTCAGTACCAAAAACTAGAGTAATGGTGCACACCTGTGATCCTAGCACCCAAGAGATGGAGGCGGAGAAATCAGAAACTCAAGGCTGTCCTCAACTAAACAGTGTGTTTGGGGCCAGTTTGAATTACATGAGACCTTGTCTCAGGGAAAAAAAGATATATTTAAAGTCAGTGAGTTGAGACTGCCTCCTTCTCACCTGAGTTATCCACTTAATTTATTTGGGAAGGAAGAGAAGTGAGCTACTCTCTCACCTAAAAGTTGCTTGCCTCTTCCAATACAATTAACTGTTGCTTATGTCTCAGAGTGCCCAGCCAAACATCCTGAACTGCAGGTGGTTGTGAGCCATCCCCATGGGTGCTGGGAACCAACTCTGGTCCTCTGTAAGAGTAATGAGCATACTTTTAACTGCTGAGCCATCTCTCCAGCCCCCAAATTCAAGATTTATTGAAATTAATTTTCCATTAAAACACCTTTAGCAGTTAAATGAAAATATAATCAGAAATATTATCCGAGACATTTGCCACCCCTTTAAGCTTGCTGTTGGCCTTTTGTTGTTACGTGATGTCCCCCCCAAAAGAAATGTACTTCAGTTAACTATATTAAATTATGTAATTCAATTCAGATCAAAGGAAATATGCCATTTAAATATTGCTTCAACTCTTCAAATAAAATATTGTCAGTTTATAACCTGCTTCAAAATAAAACAGGGTTGAGGTCCTGTAATGGAGTCTTAGGCACACTCATGATGATCTTCACTGAAGTAAAGTCCCATATGAGGAAGTGGGGCCAGGCTCCAGAACAGTTTGCCATCCTCAGTCTGTGAGCATCTTCCAACCAGTGTAAAACCAATATTTGATTGCCCATGTATGCGATCGTAACATTTGCAGGAAAATCCGTGCCTCCTACCTACATCTGTGCCTCTCCATCTCACCCCAAACATGAGCTGTAGAAAGAAAACTAGTAAGCAAACTCCAACTAAAAGTGAAGACAGACATTAAAAGACTGTCTTATTCTGCTTCAGGCACTAAACTTTGGAAACTATCTTAGATATGAATGATGATAGACTGCTTGTAATTAAAGCATTTAACACATTCATTTGTGCCAAATTTTCTTAAAATTTTAACACTGAGGAATGCCTATTGATCTAGCATCGATATTTGATCTTTTCAGCTAACCAAAGAAAATTTCTTCTTTAAAAATGTTTTTTAGCCAAGTAATAGGAGAGGATACCTCAGAGGGCATCTGAAAGACTCTACCTAACAGTATATCAAAGCAGATGCTGAAACTCATAACCAAACTTTCGGCAGAGTGCAGGGAATGATATGAAAGAAGGGGGAGTTAGTATGATCTAGAGGGGACAGGAGCCCCACAAGAACCAAATATATCAGGGCACAGAGGTCTTCTATGAGACTGTTTCTCCAACCAAGGACCATGTATGGATATAACCTAAAACCCCTGCTCGGATGTAGCCCATGGTAGCTCAGTACCCAAGTGGGTTCCCTAGTAAGAGGGACAATAATTATTTCTGACATGAACTCATGACTGGCTCATTGAGCTTCCCCTCCTCCCCAACCCCCCCAAGGGAGGAGCAGCCTTGCTAGGCCACAGATAAGTATATTGCAGCCAGGCCTGAAGATACCTGATAAGCTAGGGTCAGAGGGAAGGGGAGGAGGACCTCCCCTAGAAGTGGACTTGGAAGGGGGCAGGGAGGAGATGAGGGAGGGAGGGTGGGAGTGGGAGGGAAAGAGGGAGGTGGCTACGGCTGGGATACAAGTGAATGACCTGTGATTAAAATAAAAAAAATAATAATAATAAAATGTTTTTTAGCATGGGTATTTGGCTTTTCATTACAAAACACCTACTGAAATTTTAACAACTTTCCCTGTAGAAAATTATTTGTGATAGTTTACTTGAAATTAGTTCAGAACTTTTAAGGTAATATATAGGAATTTTATGTGTGTAAGTTCATCCATATATTTGAGTGAGAAGCTTTAAGAATAGGTGGTGCATGCCTTGAATTCCAGCACTCAAGGGGCAGAGGTACACAGATCTCTTAAGTTTGAGGCCAGCCTGGTCTATAGAGCAAGTTCCAGGACAAGAAAGGCTCACAGAGAAACCCTGTTTCAGTCCCACCCCCTGAAGAATAGAGACAAAGAAGAGCAGTGCATGTGCATGGTGGCACACACCTTCAGTCCCAGCATGCAAGAGGCAGAGGCAGTGGGATAGCTATGAATTAGAGGCCAGCCTGGTCTACATAGGGAGTTCCAAGCTACATGGTGAGACTCTGACTTTAAAAGAGAGAATGAGAAAGAATACATAAATGCCCTTAAGCAACAATTTATCCCAACCCGGAGCCCACGGTCCTGACTCTGGTACAAACAGACATGTATTTGTGTGGCCAAATGTAAGGTCAAGGTCAGAGGCCATACGAGCTTTCAGAATGAGGGGATCCATAACTCAGTAAAAATAAAATGGAGAGACTGTGATCCTTGAGAATTAGCCCAAAGTTTTCTTTCTCAATGACAAAGTGTGGCAGTGGTAAGTACCCAGGGATTGGTGCAGTGTTTGGAGGCTTCTGAAGCATTGAATGCAGCTTAGCAACACTTGGCCCACTCTCAAGCATGCTGTATAGAGTAGCTCCAAGGTGCTCTATATAAAAATGAAGCGGTGCACATCTGGACAAGAGCACTGTTCTACTCGACGCACTTTTCTCCAAGTTCCCTGACATCGAGGGTTGCCAATGGCTTGCCAGCGAAGAGTCTGATTTCTGAAACGATATTGTAGAAATGTAGGTTATACTAAGAGCAAGCCAAAGGAAATTCTAATCGACATGATTATAACTTTTTTTAAAGTTATGTATTTTTAATTTGTGTAAATTATTATCTTGCCCACACACATATAAGTGTACTGTATGCATGCCTGGTGACCATGGCATCAAAGAGGGTTCTTGATCCCCTGGAACTGGATGGTTAGCCTCTATGTGAATGCAGGGAACTCAGTCATGCAAGTGCTCTTAACTGCTTAGCCATCTCTCTAGCCTTAATGTGTTGTTTGTTGTTTGTAAAGATAATGTGCTGGCGGGTGTTTTGTCAAATCGACACAAGCTAAAGCCGTTCAGGAAGAGGGAGCCACAATTGAGAAAATGATCTCACCAGACTGGCCAGTGGGCAAGCCTGTGGTATATTTTTTTTAAATTAATGCTTCATGTAAGAGGAGTCCAGCTCACTGTGGGTGGTGTCATCCCTAGGTTGGTGGTCCTGGGTGCTGTAAAAAGCTAAGTAAGCTGTGAGAGGCAAATAATAAGCAGCACTCCTCCATGGCCTCTGCTCCAGTTCCTGCCTCCAGGTTCCTGCCCCCAGGTTCCTGCCCTGACTTCCCTTAGTGATAGACTTAGAAGATTAAATAAACTCTTTGGTTCCCAAGTTGCTTTTGATCATGGTGTTTTATTACCACAATAGAACCATAAGCCATGTGGGGATCACACACTTTCAAAGTACATTCAAGTCAGTTTTTTAAATTATTTATTTTTTATTTTATGTACATGAGTATTTTGCCCACATGTAGCCTGTGGGTGCCAGAACAGGGCATCAGATCCCTCTGGAACTGGAGTCACAGGTGGATGTGAGCTGCCATGTGGGTGCTGGGAATCAAACCCGGATTCTCTGGAAAAGCATCCAGTGCTCTTAACCACAGAGCCATCTCTACTCCCCATCCACTTTTTATACTCACAAAGAAGATGTGTTGTTCTTGGGTTCTGTCAGTGTAAGTTCCCAATTGATCCCTACACAAGAACAGTCAGGCCCATGGCCTTTCGTGTCCGTCTCTCAGGTGAACATAGATGCTACATACAGGACAGTGGTGTTTGTGTATGATTAAGTCAGGAGGGTCTAAGCAAAAGACCACTTTCATTTTATTCCAACTCTTTGATTTCATAATGAAAAATGGAAGAAGTATAAAGAGAGCAAAGCCAGAGAATTAAAAATATTATTCATTAAGTCACTCATAGTAACCAGGGTTTAAGTGCTTTCTTTATTGGGTACAAATTGAATTATAAATTCATTTAAAGTCAAAATAGAGATGAGGTATTCAGAAAAACATTAAATCCAAATATTAGGTTTCATTTGATATGAATTCCTTACCCACTTTATTGCGCATGTGGTGAACTCAGTAGAGACCACTAGGCACAAGTGACTAATAAACGAGAACCAAATTATTAAATATTAAAACATGATGGGAATAATGATTAACTGGAAAGGCCAGTATTTTACTTTTAATCTGTTTTTACCAGTTATACCCGACGTGTTGAAAACCATTATGTGTGTGTGTGACGAAACTGGTCTTTGTCCATAGCTGCAGGGGTTCCTTCTCCTGGCTCTAAGTGGCATCAGTAAGTCCAACTGAAAGTGAGTGCAGGATTGGGAGAGGCTTGCATGGAGACACAAGGTCTGCATCGCTGCTCCTGGGAAACCCATCTGACAGCCTTGGAAGCTGAGAACTGAACCGGGGTCCTCTGCAACGGCAGCATACACTCTTAACTGCTGAGCCAGCTCTCCAGCCCCTACTTCTATGCTCCTAAGAGTTGAAAGAAGCCAGGTGTGGTCGCTTATGTTTGTAATCCCAGTATTTATGATGCTGACTCTGGAGGACTGCCATGAGTTCCTGGCTACCCTGACCTACATAGTGAGTCCCAGGCTTTCCTTGGCTAGAGTAGGTCCCTGTCTCAAACAGAAACAAAGAGTTAAAGAGGAACCAAAAGAATACACTGAAATCATACAACACATGAAAATCATACAAAACTTATATTTGGTGTTCACAGATAAAGTTTCATTAGAACAAAAGTTTAAATAGTAGCAATAGCTGATTTCATGGTTCAAAGTATAGTAGTTATGACAAAGGACATATTGGATGAAAAGCCAAAAATAACTGCTCTGTGACATTTTATAGGAAAAGTTTTTAGGTCCTAACCTAAGAGATTATTAAAACTCTAGTGCACTTGGTCCTAAGAAGTGGGACCAAGGATGTACATAGTCTAAGTCTCCAACCCACGAGATTCAGATTCAAGTGTTCTATAGTATGTTTGGAATGATCAGGTTTTTGGTAGTCTTTGGTGAGCTTAATCTAAAACTAATCCCAATAACCAAACTGGCCTGTGTATTTCTGGTCCAGAGAGCCTCTGAACCCCAGAGTGAGAATGAAAACTCTGGATTTGGGGCCCTGGACAGGTTCTCCTTGCTGCCCGCATTGATATGCTACATACTGCTCAGCATTCTGGGACATAAAGGACAGATCCTCGGGTAAGCAGAAAACTGGGTCAGTTGTCCTTTCTTACCCATCAGAGTCCAGACCATCTCCAGAACAACGCAAGCTCACGGAGTTCATAGCTGGAGGCTGACAGTCCACACACACGGTGTACCCCTCTCGGAGATAGTGCATCCATCGGGTCAGAGGACGGTTGTCCAGACCACAGTGAGGAGTCAGGGACTCTGTCTTGAACTCTATACAGTATCTGGAGCAATCGAAGTCAAGAAGTCACTTAACTATACTCAGAAGTGGCCCAATACTGTAAGAAGTCTTAAGGAGCCATGTCAAGCCCACATGCTCAATATTACTACTTTTTGAGGCAAGGTTTCACTGTGTAACCCAAGTTGACCTAGTAGAAATCCTCTTGCCTCAGTCTCCTAAGTGCTGGCATTACAAATGTCCCATAGTGGGCATATGTACATGTATGCATACACACACACACACACACACACACACATACATACATGAGATACCTCAGGTTGGCCTCAAACTCAACAGTGTATCTGGGGATGGCCTTGAACTCCTCCTGATCCTCTTAACTCCACCCCACCTCAAATGCAAGGATTGCAAGCGTTTACCACCTTGATCAACTAAATATTATAATTTTTGAGAATAAAAAGAACTCACTGCTAGTAAACAGCCTGCAGATCTGAACATGTGGTTGCTAGGTCTCCCTTATCTGATGGAGTGAACTCAGGTGAGCGTGGAGGAGCCTACCAGCCTATGCATTAAGTGTCAATGAGAAGCCCGCTGAATAGAAGCACACAACTTTCAAGTTCACAAAACAGTTCATGAAGAACTCTCAGAAACTGTTGGGCATGGTGGTGTTCTCCTTTAATGCCAACACTCAGGAGACAGGGTCAGGCAGATCTCTGAGAGTTAAAAGCCAGCTTGCTCTACATAGTGTGCTCCCAAACAGCCAGATACTTGGTGAGATCCTGTCTCAAAAGACTCTCAGAGGAAGAAGCATTCATGCACTTATTCACTCACACCACCTCAAAGATAAGCCCTGGAGACACACAACCAAATCACCATAAAACCAGCGAGCAGACAAGTATTTTCCAAACTCACAGTGAACTCATGCTTTGCCCAAACAAGCAAAAGAAAACAAAGTCAAAACGAATTCACTCTCTTTGAAAGACTAGGAAATCCAGGAATGGTAACACACATCCTTTGTCCCAGCACTCCAGAGGCAGGTGAATCGCTCAGCTTGAGGCTACTCACTCCATAGAGTGAGTTCCAGAACAGCCAGGGTGACTACAGAGAAGCCCTGTCTTGAAGAACCAAAAGAGATAGGGGAAGAGAGAGAGTGGAAGAACAAAAAGAAAGAAAAGGAAACCGTAACAGTAAATTAAAAGCTACAAATTACCTGGCATCCTGGGTGTGTGTAGACCACTGTGGAGATGCGGCTTGTATTGCTCTCTTCTTGTTGAATGCAGAGCTAGTTATAAAGGCAGGAACTAGAAAAGGGAGAAGGACACTGTATTCGTGCAGCCAAAGTACTCAATAAGGTTTCCCAAACAGAGACTGTCTGAGGTCTCTGTTTCCAAATCCAAAGATCTGAATGGCCCAGCCTCAAGTGAGACTGCTGTAGCATCTTCTGGAGCAAACTCAATCAGTGTTTATATGAATCTGGACAGCCATAGAGGGAGTCAAAGACCTCTCCAGGTGTGGAAGGGTAAAGGAAGAGGAGGGGCCAAAAAGAAAAAGACAGAAAAATAAAATAAAGAGGGGGCAACGAAAGGAGATCGGCAATGGAGATTATAGCATGAGAAAGAGAAAGAAAGAAGAAATAGAGAAGAGAGGAAAGGGCAGTGATAAACGAAGCTCAAAAATAGACAAAAGAGAAAGACCAAAGAAAGAAAAAGGAAAGGAGAAGAAAAAATATTAGAGGAAATGAGAAAAAAATAAAGGAAGCAAGGGAAAAAAATACAGGTTTTCCCAAGCTTCTTGGCAACCAGAGCCTGGAGAAAGATTCCTGTGGCTCCTTTTTTTATCCTGTACAAAGGAGAGGAGCCAGGAATACTACCTTCCTCTTCTCTCTTCCTTTACCTGTTCTTTGTGTCTTGTTCAGTCCTAAAGTCAGGTGAAATATCTATTGACAAGCTTCTTGAGTCCATGCTGCTGTCAACCCAAGACTTGTTCATCACTGTACTCCTAGCACACTCATCCACTTAATAAATGGTTGCCCAGTGAATGAGTGGGGCAGTGAGAAAAGGAAGAGGTGGGATTGCCACCAGACCCAGGCCCTACTTCCTCTGGTCTTCTGTAGTGGTCTCCTAGTATCTCTAGGTTTGTTTTAGGGCCTCTAAAACATACCAGAATCCTTGGGCGTTGTAAGTCCTTTTTTAAAAAAAAATGCAATTAACTTAAGCACCTCCTCTGTTACTTTTTAAGTGCCAGGGATCAAACTTAGGATGTCACACATGCTAAGCACACACCTTATATCCTCAGCTCTACCTATATACTTTAAGGTCTAGAATACCTACACTACCCAATACAGCACCATTGTTATTGCTTAGCTTCCTAAACTGTGGACTCAGAAACCAGATGGAATCCCTATAACTGAATGTGGAGGTTGTGAAAATTTGGCAAGAGTGAAATGTTTCTAGATGTTCAATGACAAAAAACAAAAACAAAAACACAACTCAAACTCAGATGCCCAATGAATGTGAGATGTTTCTGGCAGTGCATATCCACGCTGAATCACGTGACTCCACTGCAGCCTTGATTCTGAAAATGTACACTTTGTACTGTGAGGTGCCATAGTATCAGGAAACTCTGGCCCAAGCACTGGCTCTGACCCTATTTCCTGAAATATTATGGTTTGCCATGTTTTTAATGTAGATGCAAGGTTTTCTACTCCTACTGAAATATAATGGATCACTTATGGTAAACAAAGATTTGAAGTTTTCGTAGAAGTATTAACTTAGTATATCTTCATCTAGTGTTGTGTTAGAATGGTTGAATTTAAAAATTTCTCTTTGACAATTTTCAATTTCATATGGAAAAACAAACAAACAAACAAACAAACAAAAAACAGAATTGCTAAAACAATCCTGTACAACAAAAGATCATCTGGAGGTATCTTCATCCCTAATCTCAAGCCGTATTACAGAGCAATAATAATAAAAACTGCATGGTACTGGCATAGAAACAGAATGGTGAATCAATGAAAGCAAATAGAAGACCCAGAAATAAACCCACACACCTACGGATACTAAAGTCCAAGTGGATCAAAAACCTCAACATAAAACCAGACACAGTAAACCTGTTAGAAGAAAAATTGGGGAAGAGCCTTGAATTCATTGGCACAGGAGACAACTTCCTGAACAGAACACCAACAGCACAGGCTCTAAGAGTAACAATCAATAAATGGGACCTCGGGAATCTGAAAACTTCTGTAAAGCAAAGGACACTGTCATCAGAAAAAAAGAAAAAAAAAAAAAGACAGCCTACAGATTGGGAATGGATCTTCACCAACCTTATATCTGACAGAAGGCTAATATCCAAAATATATAAAGAGCTAAAGAAGTTAAACAGCAACAAATCAAGCAATCCAATTAAAAAATGGGGTACAGAGCTAAACAGAATTCTCAATAGAGGAATTAAAGTAATGCTTAAAGAAGAGAAACACTTAAAGAAATGCTCAATGTCCTTAGTCATAAGGTAAATGCAAATCAAAACATCCCTGAGATTTTTACCTTACACCTACCAGAATGGCTAAGATCAAAAACTCGAGTGATAACACATGCTGGAGAGGATGTGGAAAAAGGGGAACCCTCCTCCATTGCTGGTGGGAATGTGAACTTGTACAACCACTTTGGAAATCAATCTGGCACTTTCTCAGACAATTAGGAATAGCACTTCCTGAAGATCCAGCTATACCACTCCTAGGCATATATCCAAAATATGCTCAAGTACACAACAAGGATGTGTGCTCAATCATGTTCATAGCAGCTTTATTTGGAATAGCCAGAAACTGGAAACAATCCAGATGTCCCTCAACTGAGGAATGGATACAGAAATTGTGGTACTTTTACACAATGGAATACTACTCAGCAATTAAAAACAAGGAAATCATGAAATTTGCAGCAAATGGTGGGAACTAGAAAAGATCATCTTAAGTGAGGTATCCCAGAATCAGAAAGACACACATGGTATATACTCACTTATAAGTGGATATTAGACATATAGGATAAACATACTAAAATCTGTACACCTAAAGAAGCTAAGCAAGGAGGACCCTGGGTAAGATGATCAATCCTCACTCAGAAAGGCAAATGGGATGGACATCAGGGAACAGGGCAGGAGTCTACCACAGAGGGCCTTTGAAAGACTCTTCTCAGAAAGGTATCAAAGCAAATGCTGAGACTCATAGTCAAACTTTGGGGCAGAGTGCAGGGAATCTTATGAAAGAAGGGGGAAATAGAAAGACCTGGAAGGGATAGGAGCTCCACAAGGAGAGCAACAGAACAAAAAATTCTGGGCACAGGGATCTTTCCTGACACTAATACTTCAACCAAGGACCATGCATGGAGATAACCTAGAACCCCTGCACAGATGTAGCCCATAGCAGCTCAGTCTCTACATGGGTACCCCAGTAAGGGGAACAGGGACTGTCTTTGACATGAACTCAGTGACTGGCTCTTTGATCACCTCCACCTGAGGGGGAGGTAGCCTTGCCAGGCCACAGAGGAAGACAATGCAGCCAGTACTGATGAGACCTGATAAGCTAGGGTCACAGGTCAGTCCCCTATCAGTGGACTTGGGGAGGGACAGGAGAAGAGATGAGGGAGAGAGGATGGGATTAGGAGGGGATGAGGGAGGGGGCTACAGCTAGAATACAAAGTGAATAAACTGTAATTTATAAAAAATAAATTTTAATAAGAATATATGAATAAAAATATGATGTTTTCCTACTGCAGAAAATTAAATAAAGATATTCATTGCCTTTGGCTCAACATTTTTAAAAAATGCTATTTGAGTTGCTGGATTGAATTTCCTTTAAAAAATAAAAAGTCATTCAACGATTTGGGCTTAGAATTAGGACAAATTTTCCAACAATTTCTGAAATGGCCCTAACCATCCTTCTGCTGTTTTGTACAGTATGTTTATGTGAAGCTCTGTGTTCAACATTAATGATTATAAAGTCCAAAGTCAATCAACTCTGAAAAATATCAAAGATGTTTTGTGTCCTGTGTATCAAATGCTCAACCAAGACTTAATTTAAAATGAGGAAGCACACTTACATTTTGTATATTTGCTTTCATCTTTAGTAAGTGGTAAAATTATATGTAGAATCATTTTAAAATAAGTTGTTTTATGATTTATTATCAGTGAACGTTTTTTTACTTATTAACTTGTTTGTTTGTGGGAGGGGTTTTGAGGCAGGGCTTCTCTGTGTAGCCCTAGATGTCCTGGAACTCACTCTGTATATACCAGGCTGGCCTTGAAGTCAGAGATCCACACGTCTCTGCCTCCCAAGTGCTGGGATTACAGATTTGCACCATCATTCCTGGCAGTAAACGTTTTATTTATTTACTTCTCTTGTATACTTATTCACTTGGGATGAAGTAAAATTTTGGAGGGTGAAAGGGAGTCATACGTAGAAAAGCTGGAGACGTCCTGGTTGAGAGAATAGTATCAAGGGGAAGTAGTCTGGGTGGTAGATGGCTCAGATGGTAACGTGCTTGCACCTGCCTGGCATGGGGACCTGGTTCCGCACCTAGCAACCACATTAAAAAAGAAAATCCAGGCATGGCAGCAGTTCCTAGAGAATCCTAGCACTGGGGGGAAAGGACAGGAGGGTCCCTGGGTTCTTTATCCAACCAGTGCAGTTAAATCAGTGAGCCCCAGGCTCAATGAGACACCCTATCTCAAAAAATATGGTGGAGAGAGAGTGAGGAAGCCAACCAACATCAACCTCTGACCTCTGACACAGCATGGAGGCTGTATGTATTTGGTACAGACAGTTTTCCTCCATGTATTTCCAACCCTACTTGGGTGAGTGCACAGATTGTATGGACAGGGCCTCTCAACAGCCCCTCCTGCCTTTTGCTGCAGAAATTGGACAATTTAGATAAGGGCAAAGACAAGCTAATGTTAGGTTTTCAAATGTGAAAATCATTCACTGGAGCAAACTGGTGTGAGGGTACTAACTTATAAAAAAAAGTGAATAAATTGTAATAAATGAAAAAAATTTAAATTAAAAAAAAAAAGAGGCTTCATACTACATGTTGATTTTCCCAGCACTTGACTGCCACAAGATGGCAGGCCTTAATTCTCTTTCAGATTTTCTTTCCTTTTCCCTTTATTTCTCTCTTCCCCTTCTCTCTCTCTGTCTCTCTCTTCAGTTTTAAGAGAAGCAACTCTTTATTTACATGTTTCTCAGACAAAACCAGTGGAGTTGTGTCCCGGGAGGATTAATCAAGGACCAAATCCCTTATCTTTATCCAGCTCCTCAGACTCTCCTTGGCATCAAGTCTGGCTGGGGTAGCAGCTACAAGGGCAGCAGCTGGAAATGCAGATGTATCATCCTAGAAGTCCTTGACCTTTCCAAATACAGGCAAAGCCAGGACCAGCATGTGTTTATGTTGCTCATGCATGAGGAGAGAGACAACATCAGACATCAGTCCTCAGGTGCTATCTACCTGAGACAGAGTCTCTGATGAGGCTGGCTGGTCACTGTGGCCCCTGATCTCTAGAGATTACCTGACTCCATCTTCTCAGCACCAGAACAGTAAGCACAGACACCATGCCTGGCTTTCACCTTCTGGTCTTTAGCACTTACTCTCCAGGAGCTGGGAATATAGGTGAGTTAGTAGAGTATTCTCTTAATGTGAGGCCCTGAGTTCTATCCCCAGCACTATGGGGGCAGGGGGAGGACATCCATGATGGTATCACTCAGGAGACAGATGTATGAGGATCAGAGGTTCAAGACCAGCCTGAACTGCAGGAGATCCCATATTCAAGTTTAGTTCCCGTGTTGACAGTCTGTGGTGTGATGTTTATATTGTCACTTGTTTCTTTGTTTCTTTGGGGACAGAGTCTTGGTATATAGCCCAGGCTGGTCTTGAACTCCAGACTTCTTGCCTGAGCCTTAACATGCCCTGGCATACGGCACATCTTAAAAGCAAGCCGGTTCCCCAGGATCCCGTCTGCTCCCACCCCAGTGGCTGAGGGGTTTTGACACAGGACATCCCTCCCCACACATGAGTCTTCAGCACCCAGACTAGGAGCCAGATGGCCTGCAGCGCTTTGAACCAAAGCCACTCTTTAATAATAACCCACGAGTTTAATTTTCATATCTGAGGGTTGTAAATAATTTAAAGGTTATTTTTGCCTTCGGTCCCACCTCTGCTTCTGTGTGGAGGCACATAGCTGGTGCCTCAGGACACAATCTCTCCATAAATGATGGTTCCCCACTCCTTTCCCCTTGCTGGCAGCAATATTCAAATGAAACATGGTCTTTGTTCGAAAGCCATTTGCCAACTTTTTGGCAACCTATGAACCCACCATTGTTCACTTTTACAGCAAGTTTCACTTCTTAAAAACCTCGGCACTGCGCATATTTCCTTTGAACATGAAAGTAAATGAAATTTGCTTTCAGAATTTCATAAGCCCTCTGACACAGGGCATGCCACAAAAACAGACTTAGGACCTCTGCCCCGTACGTACATTACAGAGGAAAATAAAAGGGAAATTTGGCAGATAGCCCCTACCTGGAAACACAGTCTATATTAATGCTCATTGGTCTTTTGTGGAGAGGAAAATGCACATAAACCTCAGTAATGTGCAACAGTTATGGGTTTTTATTTGTTTTTAAGATGAAATATAAGCATATATGTTAAGTTAAATGAGAAAAGCTCATTAAGAAGAGAATACCCTTGTTCACTGGCCTCACGGGGTTTTTATATTTTGACTTGGTCACCAGAGTCTGTAATCCTAATTTTAATGATGACAATATGGAGGGGAAAGTAGTGCAGAATTTGTAGCCACAGGCTCCCAGTTTTAGTTCTGCTAGCCCTGCACGATCAGTTGCCTCGAAGAACTCCAGTGTCTTTATGGGCAAGCCAAGGATAATGACCTTGTCCTATTCCCTGTGGAAAACAGAATAAGGTGCGTCCACACCCTTGAGATCTCTAAGTCCTATTCTCCAGAATGTGTGAATGTGTGATGTTACATGGCAAAGAGGGATTAAACATACAGATGGAATCTAAATTGTTAGTCAGTTGAACTTGAAAATGAAAGGTTTTCCATCTTCTAGATAGGTTCCAGGTAATCAGCTAGGGACCTTTAAAAGATCTGGTGGGACTGGGTGGGGTGTGACTTCAAGAAGAAAGGCAAAGGTAGATGTAATGTTAGCTGCGATGATGGTCGAGACCATGAGACAAAGAACAGAGTTATTCTCCACAAGATGAAAAAATAAGGGGGAGAGATGGTTTAGCCTCTAAAGGCTAGTCCCACAAATGTAAAAGGTAAAAAAGGTCAAAAACAGACTGAACCCTCACGTCCCAGGAAGGACGCCACCCCACTTGTGCCTCAGCCTTTGTCATACCCCTTTATCATATTTTGTCATACCCCTGACCTATAGAACTGTAAGATAATAAATATGTATTGTTTAGCACATTAAAGTGGTGGCAACTTAACTTTCTGAGATATTAAGTGAATCTACGGCCACACCATTGCTGTTTTTCCCCACTAGGACCTGCTTTCCTAAGAGCAAATCTCTTCATTTTACCAACATTTTGCCCTCCTTCGTAAAGAAAAAAAACTGAGAATCACCCAGTTCATAATCCTGGTTCCGTTACGATTAGATATGTTTCTTCTTCTGGATCTCTTTTCACTCCTGTTTTGCTATGAGCAGCAGGGGAGGCCTGTCATTGGGGCAGCAGTCACACTAGGCTCAGGGAGAAATAATCATGCAGCTCCAGAGGGCCTGCTCTCTGGAAGCAATCATAGGGCAGCATTCAGACTCCGTCCAGGCCTTTGCAGGAACCCAGCAGGCCCAGCGAGATGGTTGCTGTGTGACTATTGGGTTTTGGCGGCTCTTGTGACCTAGAGTCTACCTAGCGGGAAGAGCATCGTTCATAGCATTTGGCTGCTATAAGGGTTTCTTCAACACCCAGGTCATTGCGCACCACTTCCCAGTCCTGGGTCTCTCTCACCTGAAAGACAGTGCGGCCAAGGAAGTCAAGACAAAGATACGGAACGCAAGCTGTGAGCACCAGAAAGTGTGTGAGGATTACACCCAGAG
This sequence comes from Meriones unguiculatus, assembly GCF_030254825.1. Classification (NCBI taxonomy): domain Eukaryota; kingdom Metazoa; phylum Chordata; class Mammalia; order Rodentia; family Muridae; genus Meriones; species Meriones unguiculatus. Next base: position 108,528,877 of record NC_083354.1, on the reverse strand, counting down.
GACAGTGTGTCCCCAGGAAAACATGGTTCAGGCTCAGGGCCCTGGGCGTGTCTTTTCTGTCTGGGGATGCTTACTCTCTGTCCAGCAGCTCCAGAGCGTCCTCCTAACGTCCTCATCCACATGGTCCCAAATCTCACAGCTCCCTCCATAACACCCTGCTAAGGATTTGGTGCAACCATCTTTTTCTCTTGCTTTGTGAAGCTGCTGGTGACCTTGGTTAACACGCGTGTAGACTCTGTGTTCACACAGCCTTCCTACATGCACAAGTAACAACCTCCTAGCTTGCAAAGAAGAGGGAAATCTTCACATTTTCAGTCCTGACTTTGGTCCTCAAGGTTACACCATCCCCAACCCCCCCACCCCCCGCCCAGGGGATGAGCTGTAGTGTTGACACCAGTCACAGGCTTGCTGGGAAACACAGAGGCCTTTGAACATTCCGCGGCAGCGGCTCCTAACACGAGGTCCTGGACGGGGAGTATCTGGACCACTTTGGAACTTATTAGAAATAAAAGTTTCTGAGGCCTGGCCCAGACCCACAGGGTCCTTTGCCATCACAAGTCTGATCACAGCGGCCCCTGCCGAAAACACCTCCATGGCTTTCCACCGCCCTTCAGAAAAAGACAAGAATCTGAAAATAGAGTCCTCTCTAGTTCAGAAGCTTGCTGGCACCAACCCCCAAATTTTCCATATCCAGTTTTGTTTTTTGTTTTTGTTTTTGTTTAATAGCCAAATAAGGGCTTAGGGGATAACCCAGTCAGTAAAGTGCTTGAGGACTTGAGTTTGGTCCCCAGAAACCATGTGGAAGCTGCCAGACATGGTTGGGGGCGGGGTAGGGGGTGGGGAAAAGTCTGCACCTGGAATCCCAATACTGGGGAAGCAGAGAGGCAGACCCCTGGGACTCAATGGCTAGCCAACCTAGTCTAATTTGGGCAGTTCCGGGCCAGTGAGAGATCTTGTTGAAAAAAGCACGCATGTACACACAAATACATACATGCGCACGCATGTGTATCCTTAAACAATCACACAGGCAGCTTTTTAATCATTTAGCCTGCTGGCTGGCTTGACTGCCTGTGGCATTGCACCCAGTGTCCACTGGGTGTCACTGCTGAGACAGCCTCACACTGTAGACTCCAGGCTGCCACCGCCCTGCAAGCCTTCCTCATCCAGAGGCACCTCACAGTGTTGGAGAGTGACATCACTAAGATCAGTCTCCTGGCCTCTCTACCTTGGGAGTCACTGAGCACTCCTCCGCCTCCAGAACAAGGTACTCCAGGCTTTCCCTGTCGTGTACCCTGCTCAAGCACTGTCCATTGGCGTATGTCTTTCACCAACCGTCCACAACTGACCATCAGGTTTAAGCAGGCTGGCCCCTCTCTGAGAAGCTCAGGATTTCTTGGGCTCATTTCAAAAAACAAAACTCCTGTCCCTCAAGAGTGAAGGGAATTACCGCATCATTCCTGCTTACAGATCTTCGTAATGACTAATCCATTTGTTTCAGCTGAACAAATTACCACAGATATAAATATCTAGGTTTAATTTCCTGGGGTCGTCTGACGATTATGTCTCTTCCCACTAAACTGCAATCTCCAAGAGTCTGGGCCTCACACCGCCTTTTCTCCCCACCATAACCCTAGCACACATCCCATGTCTGGCACCAAACTGACTTTCAGCAAATAAATACTTACTTGTATATGGAAAAAAGAAAGAATGAACGAAATTGCTTGATAAAGATCACATTGATGTAAAATTTTCCAGGTTTTTATAAAAAACATATGGTGTTTTCCAACCAGGAAGGTCATCGTTTTGCCCCCATTGGATTCAGTCCAGATCAACAGCACATCAGTGCTGGCCTCTGTTTACTTCCCCGTGAGATTCATAGTTTCTAGTGCATTACTTCCTCCATTCCTTCATTAGCCACACCGCATCAGATCCCTCTTTTTTATTTTTCCTTTTTTAATTTTTTTTAATTATTATTTGAAATGGCCTCCGATCATGTTGTCTAAGGCAACCTCGAACTCTTCGAGGTAATGATCTCTACTTTCTGCCCTGGAGTAGCTTGGATTACACCTGCCCACCACCGCACCCAGACAGAAAAGCCTTCTCAGCTGATGTGCAAATCTGACCACTTCAGCCCCAGTCCAGTCAGCCTGAAAGGAGAGATGAGTGTTTCCAAAAGATCATGTTACCATCGTTTAGAAAGGTATCACTTTTCTTCTGCTTTTCATAATTTGCAGCGTGTAAATTAAAAGTCCTGCTTAATCACAAATTGTGAAGCTAAAGTTATAAGAGAGCTATAAAATGAAAACCCCTTACAAAGTGAATAAAATGTAATTAATAAAATAAAATAAAAAACTACCAATAGCAAATGGGCACATGAACTGAATAAACAATTTTCAAGAAAAATAAAAGAACACAAGTGGCCAATAAAAACAAAACAAAGCCCTCTAATGTGTTAGCCCCACTTGCCCAAAGACAGATAACTTCCTGGAATGCTGAGAGCCATTCATATACGGTAACAAGCCACGTGTGTTCACTTCAGTAAACAAGGTTGGTTGCCCCAACTGCACAGGACGTATTTGAGGATAGGTAAGTGCCAGGTATGTAGTCAGGGATGTATGTAACCTTGCGGGTTTTGCCTTTCTAAGTACCTAACTAACATAATCCAGGGCCATTCTCCAGGAATCCCGGGTAGAGATCTGTCCAGTGTCCATCTTCTTGGTCAGCGTTTTAAAAAGCTTGCTTCAGATTTGGCTCAGAAAGTGTGGCGGTGGTTTTATTCTCACCCAGAGGGACTAGCAAAATCGCCAGGGGAGTGAAATGGCTACCCTGGATAGAGGACTGCTATCCTGTGTGAACTATCATCATCCTGTCTAACGGTCCCCGTCACCAGCTGGGGTGGTTTACTGAACGCTGAATGCACACGTGTGGATGCTGGAGTGAAAACCACATGCGTGCATCATGTGGGTGCTGGAGTGAAATCCGTATGCATGCATGTGAGTACTGAAGAGAAAGAAAGGCATAAGTGTGCGTGTGAGTGCTGGAGTGACATGGGCACGCATGTGAGTGCTGGACTGTCGCTAGTGGTAGAGCACTTATTTAGTATGTGAGTTTAGTGCCCAGTAAGAAGGGAAAGGGCCAGTTGATGGCATACTCATGTGGTTTATTGAGTCCATGCAAAATGGAAAGGACCATTCCCTTGCACGCACGCACGCACGCACACACGCACCCGAGGGAAGCTAGGGAAGGAGGCATTGTGCAGCTGGCTAGCCCTTTAGTAAGCATTTCCTGAACTTCCTATCTACTTTGGGCAGACTTGTCCATCCCACCTCCTCCACTTCATGGAACTTTCCCTGCGCTGCCCATGACCTTTCCGGAAGTGGCCAAAAAAAAAATCATCAAAAGCAACAAAGGTAGCAACTGTGAAAACATCGGTACCGAAGGAGTGCCCGCAGTCCTGGCCCTGCGATGAGGAGTACTCCAGGCAGCCGGCTCTCTCTTCCAGGGGCGGGCAGGGTGCCCCTCCATTCATTGGCTCCTGCTGCACTGAGCGCCTGCGCACACGCGTGGTGGGCTGGCAGTGACCCGCACAGCCACTCCACGGACTCCATTCTCCCACAAAGCAAGGGCGAGCTGCAAGACAGAACAACACGCTCACCTGAGTAAACCCACACCACCTGCCAGATTGTTCCTGCCCACAGGAACAGCAGAGTCTAACTGTGTAAACTTCATAAACTTTGCCGTGACCTGTATTGTGGAAACACAGCAGGTCTCGGAGACGTGAATTCCACCCACCCTGTTGGTTACACTGATAAGCAGGCACTTCTGAGGAGATCCTGAACCCTGAGGGTTGGTCAGGGACATATATCCAGGTAAATTTCTACAGGATACTTCCTTACGCTCCTGGGATTACAGACAATTTTTCTTTTTTTCTGGTCCTTGGTGGTAACTTTTATCCCAGCCCCTGATCCTAACATGATTTTCTTTCCAGATTATATTTTCACTTGTACATATTTATGGAAGATGTTGTGCTGTTTCAATGCACATAGGGGATGGAGAGATGGCTCAGTGGTTAAGGGCATTGGCTGCTCTTCCAGAGGACACAGGTTCAGTTCTCAATATACAGGTACAATGTGCAATGATCAGATTAGTCGTTGGTAAATCAATTTTCTTAAACATTGAACATTTCCTGTATGTGGAACTAATAGCCATTTTGGAATATAGGATTGTTGACCTCCAGCTGTGCTGCAGAACGTGGGGTGTTAGTTCTCGTAACTACATCACTATATCTGGTAGCTGCCCTTCTTCCATTCCTTCTTCCTCCCTTCCCAGAACATTACTAACAGTAAATACATTCACTGTAGAAAACAGGGAAAATAATTATAAAAACAAAAAAGGTATCTTAACCACCCATAATCCCAATATTTACTGATCAATCCTTGTAGAAAGTATGTTAACACATGGGACACAATAGTAATAAAAATAGACACATAGATCTGTGGAATAGAATAGAGGACCCTTATATAAGTCCATGTAATGACAGCCACCTGATTTTTGACAGAGAAAGCAGAATGACACACTGGGGGAAAGACAACTGTCAAGGTCCAAAAGCTCCTCCCCTAAAATGGCAGTGCTGGTAACAGTGTCCTAACAGACAGACTCTCAGCCATGACCTTCCCCCCAAAAGCCAACAACCTCTGGCAAGGGCATCTAGTACTGGATCAATTCAGAAAGCATGCATCAGCTCAGACCCCAACCCTGCTGACTATCTTATAAAATCTGCGTGATTTTCCACCATTTCGCTCTTCAAGTGAGTCTGGGAAATTGGACATCTCCTTACAGAAGAATGCAACTGGATCTTAATATCTCTCAGTCTGCACAAAAACCAATTCCAAGTGGATCAAAGATCTCAGTGTTGGCCCTGAATTTCTGAAACTGCTATAAGATAAAATAATGAGCATGCCCAAAAATATGGGCACCGACAAGGACTTTCTGAATAGGACTCCAGGAAACAAGGCCAAAACTTGACAAAGTGAGATCTCACAAAACTTAGAGGCTTCTGTACTGCAAAAGAAACTGTTAATGGAGTGAAGAGAGAGCATACAAAATAGAAGACAATCTTTGCCAACTATACATATAACAGAATTGGTGCCTAGAATACACAGAGAGCAAGATATACAAATAACAGGATTACAAAATGGCCAATGCGCTGTCTGCCATCAGCAGTGGCCAGAAAGGGTAAGAGACAAACTTTTTTTTTTTATTAACCAGTTTTCCTCTGCATTTCTATCTCCTTTCCCCCATTTGGTTTACCTTTGCATCTCACCTCCCCAATTAAATAAATGCTACGGATGGATCTTGGGCAAAATAAATAAACAAACAAACAAATAAATAAATGATAGGTGGTTTTTGAAACTGAAGAGTTCTCAAAAAAAGCACAGTTGGATAACAAATGCTTTTCAAAGTGCTCAACATCCTTAGCCATCGGGGAAATGCAAATTAAAGCTACTTTGAGATTTCATCATACTCCAGAGAGAATGGCCATTATCAAGAAAACAAATGACGGTAAATGTTGGAAAGGATGTGGGAGACTGGCGACCCTTATTCAGTGTTGTAACTAAAGTGGAAACTGGCACAGCCGCCATGGAAATCAGTGTGGAGGTTCTTCAAAAATCTAAAAATAAAACTGCAGGTTACTCAGCTACACCACTCATGGGCTGGTCACCAGCTTCTAAGCAAGACCACAACCTCTACCTGGGCCTCTTTGGTTTGTTTTGTGTTTTGCTTTCTTTTGTTCTGTTTTGTTTTGTTTTATTTTGTTTTGTTGAGACAGGGTCTCTCTACTTAGCTCTGGCTGTCCTGGAACTTACTTTGCAGTCCAAGCTGGCCTCGAACTCATAGAAATCTGCTTGCCTCTGCCTCCCAAGTGCTGGGATTAAACTCATGTGTCACCACACCCATAACCAGTGAAGGCTCTGGCATCCAGTCGTTATAGATGCATCCCTGAACTAGATGCCAAAATGTTGTTTTCTATAAAGCAGGACCCTGTTGCCCTCACATTCAAGCCCATAGTGCTTTTTACGTGCAATCCCTTGGACTTTTGAGAACTTCTGATAATTCATACACAAAAAGGTCTTTGTTCCCCTGCATACTCTAGTTGAGAAGTCATGATTTCGGGAGGACATATTTGATAACATACACCTTATCCTTGCTATGAAAAGTGTATGCACAATCCAAAGTTCAAAAAAAAATTAAAGTATTTTAAAGCATATTCCATTTGCTATCTAAAAACCCATTGGTATCACACACATGTCAGCTACCTTCAGGCACAAGACCAACCATGTTGCTCTTCATGCCCATCCCCACCACAGAAACACCCTTTGGGAAAACAGTAACATGTCCCTTCTCATGCTCATCTCCAGGTGAGCCCGCCCCATTTGAATAATGTATCTAAAGGAGGAAGCACCATAGATCGCATATTGATGGCTTTATCATCGTGACTAAGATACTGAGCACATCTGTGGACCACTTAGAATTGTTTATTCAAATTTTTTGCCCATTTTTGAATTGAGATTTTAGCTTTCTGTTGTCTTGGAATTGAAGAGTGAACAGGAACTCCTTGTCAACTTGATAATTTTCACATATTTTCCTCCGTCTCTGTGGTCTGTCTTCCTTGATGGTGTATTTTCATGCAATTTTTTTTTAATCCGATGAAGATTGACTCACTTATTTCTGTCGCTGGTATTGCATGTCCTCAGTATTGGGCTGTGTATTGACTTGCAACTCCAACATCATGAGGAATTTTGCCAATGATATCGCCTATAAATTTTATAGTTTGTTAGGTCTTTTACTAGCTTTAATATCTGTGCGTGGAAACAAGCATACATCTCCACTCATTTGCATTTGAATATCCAGTTTTCCTGGCACCACTTGAAGATACCACCCTTTCTCTTTCTAGTGGCCTTCACACCCTGTCAGAAGTTAATTGACTGGTAGCCAGGTGTGGCGGGGCCCACCTGTCATCTCAGCACTTGAAGGCTGGGGCCATTTTTGCTTAGATAGTGACACTTGTTTCAGAGGTTTCCACCTCTATAGTGGGGAGGGTAGAGTCACACAGAAAATTCCCCATCACGCCATCAAGGAATCAGAGAAAACAAATCTCTGGAAGGCATTTGAAGAGTCTCCCAGGCTGGTAATGGGCGCTGGAGGACTCCTCTGATCTTCATTCTTTCTTTGCTTCACTTCCTCCCCGGACTTCATCCCTGAGTCTAGCTCATCCTTTCATATGTAGAACCTGAACAGCACCTAACGTCTGGATTTTAAAATGCATTTGTTTCAAATTTTAAAATTTGGACAGGGGCCTGGAGAGATGACTCAGCAGTTAAGAGCACTGACGGTTCTTCCAGAGGATCCAGATTCAGTTCCCAGCACCCACACGGCAGCTCCCAACTATCTGTAACTCCAAGATCTGACACCCTCACACAGACATTCATGCAGGTGGAACACCAATGGACATAAAATAAAACTAAATAAATAAATGAAATGAAAAAAAAATTTGTACAATGCTGTAAGATAAAAATTGACCATGTCATTAACTAAGAATTTTTCAGTGTGGCCATGAGTTTTAATTTACTCATATATTAAGACATAACACTGGGGAGTATTTTCTGACATAGTTTAGCCTCTTAGGAATTCTTTAAACCTGTGTCTTATGCACAGCATTTGTTTGGCTGGTTTGTTACCAATTTTGAAGTCTTCAAGAGTCACAGAATCACTGCATTAATTCTTATTCGTATTTGTTCAGGACAAAAAAATTATTTGCTATTTTTCCAATCCAACTTTCAACCCTCCATAAAGAGCTGAGTACCAGGGTAAAACCCATAGTCCCAGATACTCAAGGGCTGAGACACTAGGATCGCTTGAGCCCAGGAGTTCACCAAAACAGCCTGGGTAAAGTTAATTGCAGCCCATCTCAAAATAAATAAATAGATAAGTAAAATAAAAGTCTTATAAAAACAAGCAGAAGTTCTAGGTTCCAAGACAATGTCTCTATGGCTTCATTCAAAGACAAAATGGGAGATAAATTGAAATATAATTGTATGAATTTAGAAAGTGTTCTGTAAGATTTTTTTTGCTAGATTAGTCTGGGATATTTATCTGTCTTCCACTAGAAGATTCTATTCTTGATTCTCTTGTGAACTTCTGGATATTTGGGTTGGAATTCCTTGTAGAGCACATGACATTTTTGGTTGCAGAGGTTAGAGGTACAGGAACCCCTGACAGATTTATTACAAGCCCCATATTAAGGCTGCATGACACATGTTTCCTTTTGAACTATTTCATTAGCGGCCCTGCCCCTTTCCCACTAGAGCTTATCTTTATAGACGACATACCAGAATGTTGTTTCTTCAAATTCAGTCTTCTCTATCTTCACATCAGCTTTTACCAGCTGCTAATGGGCTCTTCCACTCTGTCACCTAATCAGCTGGCGCATGATGGCCCTGGCCTCCATGCTGCTCAACTGCTTAACAACTAAAATTTGATGGCATCATCCCACTCCCTTCCAGGGAAGGAAGCCTAGATTGAATGGGTGCAGGAAATGCCATGATGTCTTTATTTTCTTTGTTTAAATGCAACTCAGTATTCAGAGGACATGAACTTGAATGCAAAACCTTGATTTGGAAAGTGATTCTGCCAAATACCATATGGGAGCAGAGAACAAATGCAGAATACATAGCTATGTTCCTGCTGTTGGACGAGTACAGCTCTGGCTCTGCCCACTGGAGAGTGAGGGTGATGAATCATTAGGAGAATGAGGAATGATGGAGCTCTTCTTATTGGTCAACTGGTCTCAGATATCCCTACCTCCAGGTACAAGAGAACGGCCGAGAATAAGATTGTACACAAGAATAAGATACATTTCTATATGCTCTGATAGGGACAGCCAGTCATATCCAAGCTCAATAATCTTAAAAATTGGCAACAGATTGTTTTTTTTGTTTTTTTTTGTTTTTTGTTAGTTATTATTATTGTTTCGAGACAGGGTCTCACTCAATTCTGACCTAAAATTTGCTATGTAGACCATGCTGTTCTTGAACTTTCAGAAATTGGTCCCAGGGCTTAGATTAAAAGGTGTGAGCTATCATACCTGGCTTCTCTTTTGTTCTTGTTTTGTTGTTGCTGTTATTTGGTTTTGGTTGGAAAGGGGCTACTTACTTTTCTATGGCTGTGATAGAATATCATGATGAAGAACAAATAAAAGAAGGAGTTTGTTTGGCTAATGGCTTCCGAGAAATAGAGAATCTGTTATGGCCTGAAGGCATGGCATGGCAGCAGATGCAGGAAGCTGGAAGACTGAAAGATCACATCTCTACTGCACACAGGAAACAAAGAGATGGAGAAGTCAGGTGGGCTGCAACGCCTCAGTGTCTGTCCACCATGACAGCTTCTCCAGCAAGGCTCCATAACCCAAAGCTTCCCTAACCTCTTTCAAACATGTCACCAGCTGGGACCAAAGGTGCAAATACTCACACCTGTGAAGAACGTTTTTATGCATGCCACCCTCATTTCATATGGGATGAAATCCAAACTCCTCACCACACACCACACACACACACACACACACACACACACACACACACACACGTACCCGCACAAGCACACTTGAGCACACACCACACTGCCACCCAGCTTCAAGTACACTGCCTCTTTCCTCCCTCAACAAAGGAAGCACATGTGTGCTCTAGGACCTCTCCCCACTTTTTCACGTTGCTTCGAACTGACATCGTAAAGTCTCAGACAAACTGCTTTCTCCGCAGAGTCCTTTTCTCTCTGTGCCTTAAGCTTGGGGAGATCTGGCCTCTGCCAGGACTCTTAGTCCTTGTTAACCTGTTTATATCTCTCGACAGTACCTCATCTTGAAGGTAATTTTATTATCTGTGATTTTTTTTTATTTGATTTCCAATTTTCCTTGCTCAAAGGTTTCAGCATATAGTGGGGAAAAAAAAAGTGTTTCCTCTCTGTGCTTCTCGTGGTCTTTCTGTTTCTGTATGTCTGACTCCCAGCCGCTCTGTGTGGACTTTTCCACAGAGAATTCTGGGCCTGTCCTTCTGTGGAGGAGATTTTCTCCTGTCTTGGATTACCATGGTCTTTCTCTAGGCCAACCACAGCTCTGAATTATACCAAAGACTACTCTTGTCTCCATGTTCCCAAGGGCATATTATTATTATTATTATTATTATTATTATTATTATTTATTAGGCTGTTTTTTTGTGTTTTGAGACAAGGTCTCAATGTACAGCCAGGATAGCCTCAAATTCACCATTTAGCTCAAACTGGCAACTGGCCTAAAATGACAATCCTCCTCTTTGAGCCTTCTAGGTGCTAGGATTATAGGTGTGATCCGCTACAATGTTTTCAAAGATAATTTAATTCTTTTCCCAGCCAGGTCTTGTGATACATGTCTGCAGTTCCAGCACCTGGGAGCTGAAGGAAAGAAGGTCAGGAGTTCAAGGCCACCCTCAGTTACATAGTGAATTCAAAGCCATCATGGGGGCTAGAAAGATGGCTCAGTGGTTAAAAGCTGTGGCTGATCTTCCAGAGGACCCAAGTTCAGTTCCCAGCCCCTGCATGGCAGCTCACAACTGTCTGTCTTCCAGCTCCAATTGACTTGACACCCTCACACAGACATACATGCAGGCAAAATACCAATGCACCTAAAACAAAAGTAAATAAATTAAAAAATAAAAAAATTCCAATGTATTTCTTGATGACACTTTTCTCAAGTGAGTACATACCACCACCACATCACAAATTAAACAACTCTCAAGAGTAGGCTCCCTCATCTTCTCCCTCCCATTGAGTTCTTTCTTCTCTGGTGTAGCATCTTGATCTTGTTCTCACGAAACACTCTCTCCTCACATGGACACAAGCACTCTTCACTATCACCCAGCCCTGCTCGCTGCTCCATCTAAAAGTCAAAAGCCAAATGCTTTCTCCCTCACATCAAGTTTAGACATATCAATGTCCCTAAGGAATGTTCTTTGCATGCATTACAGCAGTGCCCATTTGTTCACAATTATTGCTTCTTGACAGTCTGTAGAACTACAAAATGGCTCCCATGATGATGCTATTTTACATGTCTGCCATCTTCCTTTTTTTTTTTTCTGCACATGTATATCCTTTTCTGTGTGACCTTGTCAAAGCCTTTCTGAGACTCAGATAAAAAGAACTCTTTGTACCTCAAAAAAAAAAAATGTCAAGTTTTGTTATTGTTTTGTTTTTCCTGTTGTGAAAACTATGTCATCCTGTCCGCAATAGGCTTTTTACAAAATCTTTTAAGACATCAGGTGAACTAGTCTATAAAATTGTAGCAGAAGATGAAACAAGCTACTTTGACAGACAAGGAGGGTTTTAGAGATCATGTAAACGCAGAAGTGGAGGTGGGGAAATACAAATAAAAAATGTAATGATGTCTGGGCAGCGTTTCCAGGAGAACTGTGTTCTTTCATGCACTTGTGGGCCTCTCACTGTTTTGGTGATGCTCGGGGACAAACCCAGAGCCTCCTTCATGTTGGGCAAGGGCTCTGCCACCCAGCTACATTACGGTCTCCTTGATGCTATTTTTATACTTTCCAAACTACCCTCAACAGTTATACATGCTACAGTCTCTTCTCTTCCCACCTCCCTCCCTTCCCCTCTCCTTATTCCCCCCTCTCTCTGTATGTGCATGTGAGACAGAGACAGAGGCAGAGACAAAGAGAGAGAAGTGGAGACAGACAGGAGGTCCCAATATATCTCTGGCTGGCCTGGAGCTTGCTGTTAGGACAGACAGGCCTCATACTCACAGAGATCAGCCCGCCTCTGCCTCCCAGTGCTGGGAGTAAAGATTTGCTCCACCATGCCCGTCAGGAAACATTTTTAGAGTAAAATATAGGTATGTCTCGATAGCAGTACGTTCCAAAGCCACAAATAACACCTTGATGTGGTGGCCATGTACAGTCTCTTGACACATTAAGTTGGATCTTCAGGTGAATATGAAGAGAATTTTATGTGGCTAAGTTAGAGCCTGTTCTTAACATGGATGGGCTTGGGGTTCGGCCTCAGCACTGTAATTGGGGGTGGTGAGTGTAAAGGATTAGCAAAGATCGGGATACAGACCCCCGCCCCAGAACATTCAGCTGCCAGAACACTTGCTCTACCAGTAGTATCTATTTTCAGCTTCCCATAAACCATTATTATTATTATTATTATTATTATTATTATTATTAGAGGCAGCACAATAGAGTGTATAAAAGCTGTGGGCTCTGGATCCAGACTTTGTAGGTTCAAATCCTGCTCTATCATTTTCGAGTGGTGGTCCTTCAGACAATTACCTAATCCTTCTATGTTAGTTAATGAGACCAAAATGAAGGGTAAAATCACCAGGTTGTGGTAATGCCATAGTAATGAGTCAATAGCTGTGAAAGGGGTTGCTAGGGCTAGGAACGGTGTGGCTGGGGGCACAGAACAAATGCCCCCTGGGTGTTGATACTGGACTGCAGGCACTGCTGCTAAGTCCAGTGCTTTGAGTAAGGGTCACAGGCCCTGCAGAGGCAAAGGCAGAGACACCACAGGCGCCTCTGAGACTATGCTGGCTTCAGCTTCCTCAGTCTGCATTATCTCAGCCACCCTTCCTCTTGGCTGGTTGGGAGCTCAAGTTCATAAGCACGATGTCCCTTTTCCCACTGGATTTCAAGAGAGGACACGGGGGCTATTCAGTTTTTGTCCTGTCCTATGTGAATTAGTAATTGCTATGCATCTTTCTACCTTTTCCCTAGGTTGCTGTGAAGGGTTCAACACAGCCCACTGTTTCAGTGATCTTAGCATTAAGTTCACGTGAACCCAGGCCTGAGTTAGCAACTTGGGAGAGGCACTGGTCAAGCAAGACTTCCATTAAGTTCTTGCAGGGCAAGGTGACTTTGGTCTGGGTCTGTCTCCTCTCCGGCTATTTCAGATATCCCCAGTGGATGTTTTTGCTTTGTTGTTTGGTTGTCTGTTTGGTTGATTGGTTGGTTGGTTGGGTTTTAGTTTTTCATGACAGACTTTTTCTGTATAGTCCTGCCTGTCCTGGAACTCACTCTGTAGACCAGGCTGGACTTGAACTCAGAGATCCACCTGCCTCTACCTCCCAGTGCTTGGATCAAAGACATGTGCCACCACCACCCATGTAAAAACCCAATGTTTTGGTTTTTACTTATTATTTTCTTTGTAGGAAGAGAAGAGACTTATGGTACATTCAACCCACTTATGGCACTAAACCCAAGCCATCACCAAGTTCTGAGTTTCTTTGGTGTTATCTTCCAGTAGCACACTTGCGGTGCTGTTGTCATTTTGCTTCTACACATGAGATACTCTGAGGACCAAGAGACTGGCATACAGTCTCCAAAGCCATTAAGGGTAGGGATGGCAGAGTAAGGGTTAAACCCAGGACTCTTTGACATTAGGGATCAAATCATGACATTATGGCCATTTCTGGGGGGGAGGGAGAGGGGCAGGGATCACAAACAATAAATATTTGGAGGGAAAATTCCATGAGAATAGAGGCATTCTGCCAAAGCGTTGCTCTCACGGGCAGTTTCTGGCTGCATTTAGCTCTGGCCAGTGGAGGCAGGCCCACAGCAATCCTGACCCACAGTAAGTCAGCTTGCCCAGGGCTGAGGAGGCTGGGCCTCTCAGCTCCACCCTGCCTTTATCCTTAGCCGTAATGCATGAGCAGGCTCAGTCTCACCAAGTGGCTAGCTTCCAACGGCCTCTACTTCCTTCTTCTTATCACAAGAAACTTCAGACCAGAGCATGTACCAGCAAGGGTCTTGTTGGTCTCAAGTTTGCTTTTTTTTAGCTTACAAAGTTCCCCGTTGATCCTTAGGAAAGTATATTTAGGACTCTTGGATACACCTTTGAATTCCACGAAACGCCATTCCCTTCTCTGGCTTTAGTTGTTCGTCCAGCACTCATAGGCCTTCTCCCAGGCATGCAATTTCTATGATTGGCTTTAGAGTTCTTCACAGGATGGTAGGCTCACTTAATCTCGTGAATTCATCCAATAAGACCCCAGTCCAAAATGATTGATTTTACTATTTTTACATCCCAGGCTTTAAAAAGGGGGTATTTAGTTTCTTTGTGGCCAGATAAAGACTGGGAGGGTTTGTGACTCAGGCTAGACCTTTCAGGTCTCTTAGAATCCAGTTATAGCCAGACATGGTAGTGCACACTTTTAGTCCCAGCACTGTGGAGGCACAGGTAGGTGGATCTCTGTGAGGCCAGCCTGCTCTACAAGTTCCAGGACAGTCAGAGAGATCCTGTATCAAAAACCAAGAGAAAGAAATTTCTCTCTGTGACCCCCTCAGCCCTCGGCCCTCTGGAGGAGCCTGAATCTCTCTTTATCTGGTTGCATTCACTCTGTCAGGTTTGGGGCCTGGGAAGCACCCTGACCCCCAGGGCCAACTGGATGGCGATGCGAAGAGGCTCCACAGTTTCACTCCAAACTGTCTCCCCTATTACCTGTTTTGGTGATAGTCCCTCCTCCCACCCCCATGCCCTACTTTCACTGTCCATGATCTGTTATCCACAACCAGCTACAGCTTGAAAATATTAAATGGAAAATTCCAGAAGTAATTAAAAAATTTTCGCTTTTATGCAGGACCGAGCAATATGAGGAAACCCCTCGCTGCTCTGCTACTGTGTTTCTTTCAGAATACTACCCATCCCTCTGTCCATCACCTTACTGCTAGGCGAACTTTCTGCCCATTAGCCAAGCAGTAGCCTCCTCCGTTGTCAGATCCACTGTGGTAATAAGATGGGGCTTTATCTCACTTAAATGGGGCCATGAAGTCCAAAAGAGAAAAAAAAAATACAAAAGAAACACCAGAGCATCAAACATGAAAGGACAGATGGACCTGGCATGGAAGGACACACGGGAACAAAACAATCAAATCAAGCTGTGAAGCATCCGCGGTTATAGCGGCGAGTGTCCCCTGCAGGAACAGGGATCCTCTGTACGGTGCGGTGCGCATGTGGTTTCTCTGTGTTCCTCGGACACAATGACTCCCTGAGGGACTGTATCTGCACTGTGGTCCCCTCCTCATGCTCACCACAAACCTGGGCTGCGGGACTCCAGCTAATTTATAGGCAAGCCCCTCGAGAATGAGTGATTCGGCAAACACCACGGAGGTGCAGCTGAGGCACGCGTGGCTCAGACTCACTACATTCCCTGAGTAATTGGCTTTCCCAGCTTCCTTTAGTCTGAGGCAAGATGCCTTGAAACAGGGGGGAAAAAAACTTATCAAAAAAGGGCATCTCTGTTACCGGTAAATATTTAGTTCTCAGTCAGTCAGTAAATCTTCGAGCTTTTCGGCAGTGCCCTTCCAGTATCGGGCCTGGATGACTGGCCAGCCTCGGGGATGACAGGCTCTTAGCAAGGAGGCAAGAGACGCCTTGTTGCTACTGGGCCTCCGGTTCCTGGGGTGTGGCACAGCCCCAGAGAACTTGAGTGGGGACCAGTGAGTTCCAGCCCTGTCATATGTGCAGTTTGGGGACTGATCTGATTATCAACAAGCAGAGAGAGCTTTTGTTTCCAGAGCTGACTTTTAGGCATAGCTTGTCTTCCAGGACCATGTTCCCCATTTCTTCACCTTCAAATGCAATTAAGCCAGCGATGACTGGAAGGGGTATGGGACTGTGGGATAGTACGGCAAGTTAAGTAAGAAGAGGCCTCGCTCCGAAGCAAGGCTGGAGGGATTAAAACACTATACAGACTCAAGAAGGGGGAGGGGGGTCCTAAAGATAGTTCCAGAGAGCACAGAAAACCTCCTCACAGGAAACTGCTGCGGTTCTTGTTGGAGCCCACCGCAAAACACTTGAGACCTCCTAGAAAGCCCCTCCCAGGGCAAGCGTGGCCCAAGGTGGGATAGTTTCACCTTCCTGACCTCATCACCCCTCTCCATGCCCAAACTCTATCTTTGAGGTTGACAGAATGTGTGGGGAAGGCTGCCCCAGGGACACACCCCTGAAATCTGTCAGGGCCGTCCTTCCAGGCTTCAGATGACTCTACGCAGCTGGAGTTGTTGAGTCACAAATTCATCCCCAGAGGTGGCCCCACCAATGTCCTAGAGGGGAAGAGTGCTTGCTTGGGGACATTTGATCAAGAGGACTGGGAAAGCTAGGGATCCAGGGGAGGGCACTGGGATTGGGGAAGTTGATACTGGGCTGGGCTGGCCTGGAAGCGACCAGAACACTCCTGGCTCCTAGCGGTCCCTCCCCGGGCCCAGCCACCGACCTGGGCACGCCCTGGCGTAGTCGAAGCAGCAGTCCCCGGTGAGAAGGCAGGCTTGGTCGCAGAAGCACGTTCCATAGACCCTGTCCAGCCTCCAACCGCGGGCAGTGCAGGCTGGGTCCCGTCCAGGACAGCAGCGCCCGGCCTCTGAGCAGCCAGCCAGGGCCCCGGGCCACAGCCGCGCCAGCGCGCACAGCACCATCCACAGGGTCCTCATGGCCAGAGCTGCTGCGACACCTGCGAGCGGACCCAGCCTGAGCCCGGGGCTGGAACCCCCGCTCCTCCGACAGCCGCAGCCCCCGCCCTCGGCCCTCCGCCCTTCCGCGCCGCCCCTCGGCCGCCCTGGCTGCGCGCCCGGCGGGCTCTGGGAGGGTGGCTCTGGGCGGGTGGCGCCCGGGCCCAGGTGGGACGCGCCTCTTCTCCCGACCGCCAGCCCGCCGCGCCGAGCCCGTCCCGGATAGTTCCGGAGAGCCGCAAAGCAGGTGCCTCCTCCTTACGTCTGGGGACGAGGTAGCCCGTGTCTGCTTGCGCCCGAAAGTTGTCACAAACACACACACACACACACACACAACGGCGCCCTGGCGCACCCGGGCAACCTCCAGGAGCCCCAGGTCGCTCACTCTTGAAAAGTTCTTTCCAAACTGCTTAGCCAACTCTCAGACATAGGAGGAGCCAGAAGTATCTTTCTGCAGCATTTTACAGTGGCCTTTTCTGGCCGAGGAAGATGCTACTGTTGAGGACGATTTCCCAAAATGTTTTTTGTTTGTTTGTTTGTTGTTTTTAAAGCTCACTCTAAGGTATTTGCCAACTTTGGAAGTTTTGCTTGCTCATCTTCTGTTTGCTTGCTCGCTTGTTCCTGCTGAGGTGAAGGCGGGACCCAAACCCTGTCCACCACAAGGTCCTCCCTCTGAGCTACACCCTGAGCCCAATTTATGTGTGTTTGTTTGTTTGTTTGTTTGTTTGTTGAAACAGGGACTTATTATGTAGCCCTAGGCTGTTCTGGAGCTTAACTGTGTAGACCAGGATGGCCTTGAACTCCCGGAGATCTGCTTGCTTCCGCCTCCGAGTGCTGGAATTAGAGACATGCACCACTACGCCCGGCTTCACACCCAATTTCTTACTGGTGTTTCTTTCTCTTCTCTAAATAGATTCAATTTTCCACACTTTATTCTTTATTCACAGAAATTTATCATGGAAGTTTCACTTTTCCTTTGTGATCTTAAATCATTTAATTAGCGTAGTTTTGGAAAGACACATTTTCTACATCTGAGAACTTAAGAAATCCAACTAAATTCGGAGTCTAGTTTGTTCCTTATCCATACAAGGTCTTCTCAAAATGGAATTTCTCTCGTTGGAGAGAAAAGTAACGGAAGTTAATTTTTCAAACTTTACTAGAAACACAGAAAAGCAACTTAGCAACCAAATGTAAAAATTAAACATGAAATAGAGGGGAAAAAAACATTTAAGGGTTGTATCTGATAAGCCCCAGTCTCGGATTGCTTTGAACAATGTAGAATGTAATCTTATTTGATTGTCCAAAGAAAACATACAAAAAAAATAAGAAAGAAAAGAAAAGAAAAGAAAGAAAGAAAGAAAGAAAGAAAGAAAGAAAGAAAGAAAGAAAGAAAATGTTTCTTTGTGAGTTTCTACAAAGGAGTTCTCAGCACTGGAAAGCTTGTTTGTTTTCTTTGGGCAAGTATTTCTTCCTTTTGCAGTTTAAAGACATAATATGCACTTCTTTGTATTCTTAGTTCTTGATAGTTGAGACTAAATAGTCTTGCCAACAGATTATACACACCCTCTGGCCTCCTCCTGTTAGAAGTTTTATTAGTAGTTTTGTAGCAACACATTCATGCAATTTATCTTCCAGCCTCCTCTCCTCTGTCTTCTCCATGCAATGCCCCTGGGCAGATAATTCTGTAATGCCATAGGAATCTGGAATAGTGCCAGAAAGGTATAAGAAGCAAGCAACGCACTGACTAGTTTATTTCCCAGACAAAAACATGAAATGAAATGAAATGAAATGAAATGAAATGAAATGAAATGAAATGGTAGGAGAAAAAAGGAGGTGAGCTCTGTCCTCACAGAAGAAAAACAGTGGGACAGGGGAGATGGCTGGGTAGTTGAAAGATCTTGCTGCTCTTCCAGAGGACTTGAATTTTGTTCTCAACACTCACTTGGAGTGATTAACTGCCTAAAGCTCCTGTGCCAAAGGATCAGACACCCTCTTCTGGACACAGAAGACACACACACACACACACACACACACACACACACAGAGTCATGTGTATGCATGTAAAATAAAATAGAGAAGCAAAAAAAAAAAAAAGCATACTGTCAAATGCTCACTCAAATACCATGCCTTCACTCCTCTTTTTCTTTATGCACCAACAAAAGCAAAAGTTGAAAGTAAGGAAGTTAGAAGTGGACCAGAGCTGCAGGGTTAGAACACTTGTCTGTCAGGAAAGAAGCCCTGGGTTCTACCCTCCAGCTGCTCCAACCCAAGGAGCTTCAAGTTCACACTCTGGGGATTTGGGCCTTGTAATGAGAAAGGACTTGAATCTAGATTAGGTTCTGCCTTCTTTGACAATCACCCCTGCATCTTCATCCCACACAGAATGCTAATCTGGTCTCCAGGAGAAGCCTACAGGAAATCCAGTGACAGATGTAAACTGGACACAAAGTGTCTGTTGGTGACTAAAGGTCCACCCCCTGTCATGCTTTTAGGCTAAATGCAAGGAAAGGGCAGATGTAGTTTTATTGGTGTGCAACAGCCAGCAAAGTGTAAAGTAATGCTTTACATGTAAAGTAGCAAAGGTGCTCCCACCTTTGCTAGAGGCCAAATGCAGTCAGATACAATGACTCTCTTTGTTTCCCATGCCGGGAGGGGATGTGAAGAACAAGAATCACTGAGACAAATAGAGGAAGTAATCAATTGTACCTTTAAGGACTTCCTGTCTGTTATCTTTGAGAGCTATCCAAGATTGGGAAAATTACAGAGGAAAACTAAGACTGGACAGTTGCATCAGATTCCAGAACACAGTGGTTGTAAGGGCCCTCCACCTGCATGGTTTCTCTTGATCCCTTATAAGTGTGAAGAAAATATCTCCCCCATCACAAAGCTGAGAGACACGTTAAGTCTTCAAAACCCTCAGAGAACTACCTATCTTTACATAATCATATCTATCTGTTAACCCTAGGATGTATACTCCTGTGATAAATTAGCCTAGTGTCTGATATGACTATGAGTTAATTAACAATTAACTTACATTACCTAATATCCTAACCTTATTTCCTCTCTGAATAAGATCATTAACAACTTAAATAACCATCTCCCAATGACAATAGCCCCAGAAAACAACCAAAAAACCTACCCAGCCCCCTTTAAAGGAAATTGGACATCGTTCCCATGAATTTTTTCTAGCTGACTTTTTGGACAGAAATCCTGTTAGGGCACCCAAAGGAAACTGGAAAAAAATGGTTAATTAAGTAAGCATTAACATGAATGCTTTGAATGTTGAGAAATTTCAGGCTTAATAGAAGTCCTGTTTGGAACAGTCTAAAATGCTGGACCTACTGAGATTAGTAGCTTTCTTCAAAGCTCTCCTCAGTGGCTAAACAGGCCCAGAAACAAAACTGCCCTTTCCAAATCGCTAAAGGCTCTTCTATAACTTACAGATTGTGGGATAGGATAGTGAAAAAAGATGGTAACCGAAAATAAAGATGGGTAACATTAGGAAGTACTGGGCTGAATACTGTAATTGGGTATTTGGAAACCAAAATATGAATAATTTCCTAAGAGACTTGGATGCATTTAAAATGTAAGTTCTCAGGCTGAGGAGCTGGGTCAGCTGATAAGGAATACACCCATGATCAGCTTCAGAGTTTCGTACACACATGTGTGCCCATGCACAGATGTGCACACACACACACACACACACACACTTTTTCTGAGACATAATTTTACCATGTAGCCATGACAAATCATGACAAATCATGACGGTATAGGTCATGCCAGCCCCAAACTTGTGTTGGCTCTCAGGTCTCTGCCTACTGAATGCTGGCACTTCGGGCAGGCACCACCGTGCCAGACATGATTCTTGCTATTCTTTCCCAAGCTATCGGAGTCCTTTCAAGAGCCCTTTCCTGCATCTGTATCTCAACAGGCTTTGCATCTCCCTGCAGCCGTTTAAAGGATGCAAACCTCACAGAAAGGTCTTTGGTCCATTTTGAACTGAGTTTGTTTTTGTTCAGGTTCGGAGAGCTGGATCCGCTTCCATGCTTCCACACGTGGGTACCCACTTTCTTCAGTGCCATGAAATACAAACTGCTTCATGGGGTGGCATGTCACCCTTGCCCAGGGCCAAACAGATTCTCTTCACTTTGATTTTAGTTCATGTGCCACCAAAGCAAGCCTCCTAGGTAAGGTTCAGTTGGCTAATGTTTTCTGAGTACTGGGGCCTAAACCCATGGCCTCCCTCTCTATCATTGAGATACATTCCTGGCCCTTGATTTGCTTACGCAACATATTTATTTTATGTGTGTGTATGTCAAGTGGGGAGCATGAGTGTAATGGCACTTTTTGTGGTGCTTCTTTTCTCCCACCTCAGGGGCCCAGAGGATGAACCATCTAGCCGGCTCCTAGCCTTTGTAGGTTTTTGGAGGGAGAGGCTTGTTTGTTTGCTTCCTTTTGTTTTGCCTTTATTTGATATACCACTGTGTAGCTTAGGTTAGCCTGGAACCTGTCATCTCCCTGCCTCTGTTTCCTGAGTACTAGAATTATAGGCATGTGCTACCGTATCAGGTTTGTTTCTCTTTTTTCTATTACTCTATTGAAATTTCTGTTATTTGTTCCATCTGTCCCTGTTTCCACAGATCCCAGAGGACAGTCCCTTTGGAAGTGACAATTCCCATGATTCCATTGGGCATAAATATCTGAGGTCTGTGGGTATCTACAGTGTAAACCCAATGAGTCATGGGGCTCCTCTTGTAGCTGGAGCTGTGGTAGGGGAGTCAGTCACTGTTGATTCCTACAGGCTTTGTGCTTCAGAATGGCAACACTGATGCCACAGAGCCCTTGCTTGGTGTTTTCTTGGAACAGCAGCAGCAAGACCATTGGACCAGTCAGAACATCTTGGGTGTTACCCTAATGACCATAAATAGATTCCTAGGCCAGTGTCCACAAAAGTTCGGAAAAATAAAGAGAAATGCACACAAAACCCTTAACAGCAGACAGTCCACTGCGTTCCCTGATTATGTCAACCCCAAGGACTGGAAGAGATAGCTCACCCATAAAGTGCTTACATGAAGGCATAGGACCTGAGTTTGGTTCCCAAGCACCCACAAAAAGGCCAAACACAGTCGTATGTATACATAATCCCAGTCCGGGGATGGGGTGGAGATAGAACATATCAGCAGAGCTGCCTGGATGCTCAATCTAGCCTAACTGGTAAGCCCCAGATTCAGTGAGAGACCCCAGTCTAAAAAATAATAATAATAAGGTGGAGATGGGTAGAGGAAGATGCCTAATGCCAACCCTGGCCTCCACGTCCATGTTCACACACCTGCCCCCCTGCCCACCCAATCAATCCTGATCCTAACTGAGGCTCCCGGAGAATTTTTCTCAGTGCGTTTGTGGTAAAGAGAAGTAAGGAACGTGCCTCCATTTCACCATCCACGTCACACAGAAACTCCCACAGTGCCAGGGTCAGTGTCTCCTGAGCAAAGTGAAAGACAGGAGAGTAGCAATGTTTTCCAGCTGCAATTTGTTGTAATTTGTTGTTTTTGTAGCCTTTTTATCGCACTACCCCGTGGATCATTAATAGTTCATCCTGACCCACACACCAAAATAGCATGAGCAGGTTCAACACCAAATCAACACTCCGCATTCGTGGCAAAGGCAGCAGCCAGGTTCCAGCGGGCTTCTCCACCCACAGGATGCTCTGCAGGTACGGCCACGCGGGGCTTTTGCTGTGATAGGGCTGCGCAGACACCGGTGGCGCTAACGCTGGCTGGGGCTGTGAGCGTCTGTGCAGAAGAACCTCTGCTATGATATGTTTCTAGCAGCCACAGGCACCACAGCCCGTTAGCCGGTCCACACAGCCCAGAAACCATGACGTTTTCTTGAAACACGGAATGCCCTCTTGGCCTGCCTTCTCTTATTAGAGATGCAATACAGGCTGGACGGTTTATACAGGTGTTTACTTGGCTCACGGGCCTGGGAAGTCCAAAGGCATGGCGCCTTCCTCTGCTCAGCTGCACGATGACCTGGGGGAGAGCATGAGAGAGAGAGAATGTTCATTTTATAACAGCCATTCTGTGATGACCCATGGATTCATGAATCTGTGAAGAGGCTTCATGATCCGAGTCTCCCCAAAGGTCAAACTTGTTAACATGCTGCCTTGGAACGGCTGCGGAACACATGCAACCCACAGCACCTGCCAGGGTCACTTACCGCCTTCTCGGGCCGCGCTGTAGCAAATGGAAGCTGTGAGACCCACACCCTAACTTATATCACCTCGGCCTTTCCACAGGAAAAGTCTGTTGGACCCAGTCAACGCACCCAACTCGAAAACTCTGTCAGCTAATAACGCGCCCCAGTTTGTACACTGTGGTGCCTTCATCCGTGTGTAAGGGGTTTATGTAAGACGGAATGCTAAAACTTTACAATGGTGCAGCCAGAAGTCTCATGCCAGCGAGCGTGGCTGATGACGGCAAAGCTGCAGTCAGTGCCAAGGCCTTCTCCTAGGCTGCATGGAAATTCTTGGGAATTATAAGCGAAGGCTGAAAAAATGCAAAGGAGAAAATCATCTGGTTGACATTAAAGAAGACACGTAAATCTGGTCCTTGTACGGTAAAATAGCCTCGGATCCACACCAGGAATCTTTATAGCAAATTGTTCCTTCTTCCTACACGCAAACGCTGTGTCAGCAAAGGGCACAAAGCCCGGGATGGAGGGGGGAGCATTAGCCAGAGAGATATGTGCCCCTTCTCTGAGAGGAATGTTCCTATTCCATTTCTTTCAAAGAGACTAGTGGGAAGCGAGGGCACTCCCTGAGAGGCGGGCGGCCCCGCGTGGGTGTGGAGGCAGGCCATAGCTGTGACCTTGAACCTAGACATTTGCTTGAGAGAAAATGTGTTCTTTGCACGCTAGGCCTCCAAAAAAATTCGCATGTACTGCGAATAACGGAGCTACTATTTGTTAAGGCCCATCTGGCCCCAAGGATCCACACAAGCGCAGCTGCTGGGTGGTGCTAATAGTTATTCTTCATAGCTGAGGGGATTTTAACTGGATGATAAGGAGCGTGTCCAGATTAGAGACGCTCAAGTCAGTTCTGGGTCATCCTAAGAGCTTTTCTGCTCACAAAACCAACTGTAGGACTTGTTACGTATTAAAATTAAAATGCACTGGCCAGTAGGGCACGGGGGTGGACACCTTTATTTTCAGCAGATGGTGAGGAAGAGACAGGCAGGTTTTGGAGTTCCGGGCAGCCTGGTCTACATAGTGAGTCATAGCTAGCTGGAGCTGCATAACAAAACACTGTCTCTCTCTCTCTCTCTCTCTCTCTCTCTCTCTCTCTCTTTCTCTCTCTTTCTAAATATATATATATATATATATATATATATATATATATATTGCCTAGAGGACTGGCTCAGAGATTAAGAGCACTTGTTATTCTTTCTTAGGGCCAAGGTTCAATTCCCATCACCCACACTGTAGGTCACAACCATCCACAGCTAGTTCCAGAGGATCTGACTCTCTCTTCTGACTCCCACAGGCACCAGGCATGCACACAGTACACATGCATACACACAGGCAGGACACTCGTACACATACAATAAAATAAATACATCTGAAACAATTTAAAATAAAAAATCAAATTTCATAGGCATTGTATAATTAATGAGGAATGGGGCAGAAACTACGAAAAGACGGGGGTTGTGGGGAGTTTTCTATTCTACTGTTTCTTGAGTTCTGAAATAGTTAGAATGATTGAGGTGGAGGCTGGGAGGCATGGATTCTAAAGCTGATTCTGTTGTCCCCTCTGGGTGTGAGTTGGGCATTTAACAGGCTCAGCAAGTCTCTGTGTTCTGTGGTTGTAAAGTGGGGACAACGAAATCTATATCAAAACAAGGACAAAATGACAAAACAGACCTGTGAGGATCAAGTAAAATCCTACCTGTGGCAGTACTTTATAAACATCAGTGCCTTGTCACTGTTAGAGTGTCCTTATACTAACATCTGTTCACATGTGGATGTGTGTGACCTATGACTAATAGGGGCATACTTCAGAGGTGGGCTCAGACTGACCGAATGACTGAGGCATGATCTTGCCAGGTAGCTCAGAATGGCTCAAATGCACAAACGTTTCAGCCTCTTAGGTGCTGGATTTACAGGTGTGTGATGCTTCTCTTAGATAAGTTCCAAAAACTTCTTAAAAGGGGTGTGTGTGTGTGTGTGTGTGTGTGTGTGTGTGCAGGTCACAAATGTTACCTTGTGATGTAGCCCTTGCAGTCAGTTCTGGTTTTTACATTGTTTGGGACAGGCTTCTGTTGTTCTGAACTGAGTATGCTGGGCTTACTGACCCTCAGGCTTTGGGGTTCTTCTGTCTCCATCTCTCTTCTTACTGTAGGAACACTGGGGCCAAGCTATGTGCAGCATTATGGGAGTTCTGAGGATTCAAACTGTTTGTCACACTTGCACTGCAAATCCTTTAGCCACAAAGCTCTCAGGGATTTAAATGCAAACTTTGCACATGCTTTGGCTTAGAAAATGTAGTGTATCTCCTTTTAGTACGCTTGAATGGATAAAGTTATCACTCAGAAAGAAAGAAAGAAAGAAAGAAAGAAAGAAAGAAAGAAAGAAAGAAAGAAAGAAAGAAAGAAAGAAAGAAAGAAAAAGAAAGACATTTATGTAGAGGTTTGCGATGTAGCCCAAGCTGGCCTCAGGCATGTACTCCTTTCCCTCTGCCCTTCTGAGTACTAAAATCATAGGTATGTACCATTGTGCCAAGCCAGAAAGACCATTTTCCAACGTTATCTAAGATGCTATGCAAACAGAACAGCACATCTGGCCATAAACCCTTTAAGTGGTTTACCTTTTAGCTGGAGATGACAAAGGTTTAAATTCTGCGGTACCCACATACCACATTTAACCCTGTGGGCCTGCATGGCTTCGCATTGCAGGAAACAGTGTCCTGTCCCTGCTTTTCCAGCCTTCCAAGCATTGCAGAAGGTTAGAGAGAGTCTTCACACTCTGCAGTCCTCACATCCTAGCTGCTTGGCTCTCTCACCTGAGGAACTGGAAAGATCCATCCAGACTAACTTGCCCTTCTTTTACAGAAAGCCGTTCCAACCAACAGCCCCACCTGCTGGCTGGTGCCAGAAACTAAATCAATGCCTCTTTTTCATTTGCTGAGAATCTGAGAACAAGAGATGGTTAAGTTGGATCTTCCCCACTGCTCTGAAGGAAGAATTCATTCCATGCTTTCCTCCTTGGTTATAGATGACCCCTATCATATTTAAGTGGTTTTCTTTCTATATTCACAACTATGTCCAAAATTTCCTTTTTTATTGGGGTGATCATTCTGTTGGAGTATGGCCCTCCCAAATGACCTCATTTTTTTATTAATTATTTATTCCACTTATTTTATGTATGTATGTATGTATTATGTATGTATGTATTTGTGTGTGTGTATGTACAAGGGCATACCCCATGTGGATGTCAGAGGACAACTTGTGAGAGTCATGTCTCTCTTCCCACCATGTGAGTCTTTGCGTCAAACTCAGGTTGCCAAGGCTGGTAGCAAATGTCCTTACCCACTGAGCCATCTCATTACATGATGGAGACATGTAATCTGGTGGTGTAGCCAGACATAACTAATACAATCTGGAAATGGGATAGAGTGATTACACATCAGTCAGCAGCCTGCTCTCCTGCTGATAGAAGAACAGCCTTCGTTAGGGAGGTGCAGCTTCCTGGTGGGTAGAATGAGAGGAGAGAAGAGGCTGCCCAGCAGAAGAGAAGGGCTTCCTAGAATCCCTGAAGTGAGCCGGAAGATGGATGGGGCAAGCAAGCGTGATACCCGATGAAAGAATTGGATAGGGTTTCTACTGCTGTGAGGAAAGTCTATGACAAAATCCAAGCTGTAGAAGAAAGGCTTTATTTCAGCTTACATCTCTCAGGTCACAGTCACTGAGGGAAATCCAGGCAGGAGCTCAAACAGGGCAGGAAACTGGAAGCAGGAGCTGATCCCGAGACCACGGAAAAGGCTGCTTGGCCGCTGGCCTGCTCAGCCTGTTTTCTCATAGCATCCAGGACCACCAGCCCAGGGATGGCACCACACACAATGGGCTGGGCCCTCCCACATCAATCACCAATGAAGAACACCAATGAAGCCCCACAGGCTTTCCTATGGGAGCATTTTTTCAGCTGAGGCTCCCCTCTCAGAAGACTCTTATGTGGGTCAAGTTGACAGGATAACCAGCTAGCACAACCAGTCTTCCATCTAGTGACGAGCATCAGTCTGCTTCCATGGATGGGTTTGAATTTGTTAAAGGCCCTGGTATGTTAGAGTGACAGGTGCCATCTTTGACCTCAGGGACATACACATTGCTCAGTGCAAATGAATGAAGTGCTTGTTAAACCCACAGCTTGAGCCTCTTCATCAGTTTACAGGATCAGCTGCAATTGTCAAGACAGAGCGTTGTTGACACACTATTTCGCCTACCCCTCCCAGGGACTGTTGAGAGCTGCAAGGTGGCCAGCCATCCACGGAAATGCTGAATTTCTTCTTGGAGGTTAGTCTCACATCATTTCTACTTGCACCAGTTCCTGAAGTTTGTTTGGTGCTGAAGTATTTTGGCACTTGACATTCGCTCATAAAGCTAAAAATGGAATAGACTCAAAGGCAGGCTTTGGAATTTTTCTTAAAAAAAAAAAGTTGGGGAGAACTCTCAGAATCCCAATTGCTACTTAAACTGTTTGATTATTATCAAAAGCCAGCATGTCACTGTGGTGTTCATTTGTTTTTGTTTGCTTGTTTACAATGTCATGATTTGGTCGGGACTTTGTACATGGAACCCTCCCTCCTCCACAGCAGCTGAGATCTCAATTTTACTTCTTAACAGTTAATGGCAGGTGAGGTCATTTACTATAGTTCCTGTGGTGGGGGAAATGTCTGTGTGTATGTATATGACAATGTTTGTACAAGGGCCTTTGCATGTTAAAAAATAAAAAAAGAGGGGTCTAACTATGGAACTGTAGTTACAGACAGTTGGGAGCCACTGTGTGGATGCTAGAAATGGAAGCTGGGTTCTCTGCAAGAGTAATAAGTGCTGTTAATGGCCAAGCCAGCTCTTCAGCCTCCATTTGCTATCATTCTGGTGTCCCCAAATGCACATGCGCCCAGGGTGATTCTACTGGAAGGTGGTAAGATCTAGAAATGGAGGCTCTTATGTGCCTATATGTGCAGTCCCTAGTCATTGAAGGTATGCGCTTGAAGAAGATGGGGGAACCCTAACCTTTTCCTCCTTTGTTTCCTGTCCATGAGAGGAACAGTTTTCTCCACCACATGCTCACAGCCAATACTACCCAGTATCCCCACCCACAATCCTCCTGGTTGTAGACCAGATCCACTAATATCAAAAGGCAAGGGATAGCTTTTCTATTTGTGACTTAATTGCCTCAGCTATTTTGTTATAGAAAGCTGGGTGGCACAGAATTTAAGACCCTTGTTGCCCCAACTGACTCCCTCACTTGGAATGGATCTTTGTCCTCAGTATTATTACAGTTAAGAACTAAAAAAAAACTGAGGATGTTAAAGCAGAATAAATTACTGTTAGAGTGCAGAAGCCTAGGCCACAGGCATGACATGATTGACCAACAGCAGAATCAGGGCCCCCAGTATTCAGCTTTGCTCTTGGTGCTTCCTGTCCTGTTTCCCTCTGTTTACACCCTTCCCATCCTTCCCACAAGAACGAGTCAAAGGATTTAATCTTAAGGAGCAAGCTGAAGGGTTTTAAGATGGATGGAGCAATCCAGCCAATCCATGTTTTTTTAAAACTCCCTGGTGACAAAGAATGGGCTGAAGGGAGTACTTTAACCAACATGTCTTCAGGATTTGCCCTGATCACAGCCCTAAAATGGTCCCATGGATGGTGAAAGCCCGTCCACCCATACCAATGCTCAGTGTCCTTGGGTGGACTCTAGCCAGCTGTGACAGTCTTCACAGACAGGCATAGAGGGACACTGGATATGCTTGCCTCTCCCCTCCTCTCTCTCCCTTCTTCCCTCCCTCCCTCTAGATATTATGAATTGTCAAGGGTGAGACTCCTTTTTAATGGGGTCGTCAATGTTTCCGTGTCCAAACTGGCTAATTGGGATCCATTATATAAACCTGAAATAGAGTAGAAGCAATTCAGATGTGGTAGGGACCAGAACAGGGTGGCATTAGAGCTTCTAGGGACAATTGCTAAGAGAGAGAGATGCCAACGTGTGAGACAGAGGAACTGAAGAGACAGAGAGGCAGATAAGGAGGACTCCACATTCTTGACTGCCCCAAATTACTCTGTCTTACTTCAGGCTCCATTACTTCTAAGAACATTCAATCTTTATGGCATTCTTTTCTTCTCCCTCACTTGGGGTGGGCATGCTTACATGCACACTGGGTTGAGTTGGTTCTTAGGACTTGCTACTAGGACCCATAAAGTTAGATTGAGAGCATGGCTCAGTATCCTTCCTTATCTTTCTCTTCCTTAACTTTTCCTTTTTTCCCCTTCCCTTCCATCCTATCCCTTTACCTCCACGTTCCTCTCTCTTTCAGAATGATCTAAGGATAGTTGTCACGTTGTTAAGTGTCCGCTAAGCAGTGCTGTCCTGTGTGTAAGCAGATAACAGTTCCTCTGGAGAGCCTTCCCATTGGAAAAGAGAGAGCAGAGCTAACCACAGAGGGAAGCCTACAGTGGCCCTCCAAGGAGGCTTACTTCCTTCTGTCAATCACACATTGTCAGCAGAGAGAAGACAAGCCTGCTCAGATAGCAAATGATAACAGCACCTACTGAGGACTCAGAAATTTTAACCCCAAGTCACCCTCTCAGACACAAGGTTGGGGACTGATCTGAGAGAATGCTGACCTGGGACTGCAATGTTTTACGTAGCCTAAATTAGCTGCTTGTAAACAAAACCAAAGGATGGCCAGTGAAGGACACAGGTACAAGATTTAACTTAGAATTTAGAAGCGAATCAAGTTGGGGGAGGTGAGAGTCATCTCACACACCACACACACACACACACACACACACACACAAACACACTCACATACCCACAAGAATGAGAGGACAGAGACAGACACATAGGAATTCTGATGTAAGTTTGGACGAGATGACTCTAATATTTTTATTTCATTTGCTCAGCTTTTGTTTAGGTGTGTTCTTCTTAATATTTTATAACGAACATTGCATTTGTAAGAACTGGTCAAAGGAAGTCAAAGGAGGAGTGACTATGTAGCGCCCTTGGTAGAACGCTTGTGTAGTAGACATGACCTCCTGGTTTCCATCCCTAGCACTTCTTATACTGAGCCTGGTGTCACAAGCCTGGCTGTGATTCCAGCCATAGCCATATGCGCAAGAGCATCAAGCCGTACTTAGCTAGAGAGTAAGTTCACATCTATCCCTGGAGGAAAAAGAAAGAGGAAGAGGAGGAGGAGGAAATCACTATTTTTCTGAGAAAGGAAAAAGAAGGCAGAAAAGAAAAAAAAATAAGAGGAAGGAGGTGGAATTATTATTTTTTAATTTCCCTGTTACTGTGTGGTCCCTGCAGTGAGCTCTGGTGTCATAAATGTTTTTGCTGACCAGCTCTGCAGAGAGATGGTTTCAAAGCTGCTGGTGGTGATGGTGGTGGTGGTGGTGGTGGTGTGTTCCACCAAGAAGGGGGACCCAGAGGGAAGCCATCTGTATACAGAGAGGCTCCTCTCACAGAGGATTTACTCGGTAGTAAAGCACTTTGTTCCTGCTTCAAGTTTAAATTACAGCCACAGCAATATTGAAGGCTCAATGAGACAATTGTTCCGTTCAACTTCAAAGCCGGGCTGAGGTGCGGCTGTGGGGGAGAGCTGACACACCTCCGCCCTTGGCAGAGACCCACCCAACCTCACTGCAGACAAGCCCGCTCACTTTGTCGGTTCTCCGGGGGATTGGACTGATGGAGTCAAGATGGGGAGACTTCAAACATGCTGCATGGGCCTGTTTTCTTTCTCCCTCCTCCCACCCTTCCTACTTCCTTGTGTCTGTTTACACAAACACACACCTCAGTGTGTACCACGCAAAGGCCCAGAATGAAAGGCTCCTAAGAGCAGGAGGTGCCCTGTGTGTGTGTGTGTGTGTGTGTGTGTGTGTGTGTGTGTGATGACTCTCTTCCTTTTTTAATGAATAAAGTTTTATTTTAACACTTGGGGTACAGAGTAAGTGTAAAGATGATACTACACAAGACACATTTCTGAAAGGGAATTTCCCTGTATGAGGACAGCAATTAACAATTATATTTTATTTTCAATGCGTACAGATCACTGTCACACTGCCGTATTGAACCCAGGGTCTTGCTCATGCTGAAAGCTCTTTACCACTTAACTAACCTCACATTCACATTACTGTGGGTGAAACTGTACAACCCTCAAAAGGAAACAGGACACAAGTTCCATTAACTCCACAGGAAACAGAGATAAAAGAAGCTAAGGACCCTTGACCTTCGGAAGAAGGTAGCCAACTGGCAGACAATTGAATTGCAGCTGTTTGGCTAGTGTCTGAGTCTTCTTCCGGCTAGGCTCCTCTCCTGGACTCTCCCTTCCTGGTGTCAGTCCCACCATGGTGAGCTTGGTTCTACAGAGAAACTGTGCTTCCAAAACAGAATTCCAATAAAATGTCATATTTCATCTCTGACAATTACTTGTCAAAAGTTTAAACTATGTGCATCTCTTTGATCAAGTGACTTCGAATAGAATTTGAGAACAAACTCCAGGATAAACTACTTAGCAGTCTTGGGAAACTAAGAAGTTAAAAAATTTACTTCTCCATGGGTATTTTTATGATAGAAAATTATGTTTGCATGGTTGGTAAAAACTTGCAAGCATAACAAGATAATGGGATGAAATTCTGTGGGAGAAGTGAAATGGAAATTCAGGTCCAAGGAGACAAAAGGAAAGCTTCAGACTTTCCCACCATTACAAAAGAGCTACAAACTCATTCCTACTTGGCTAGTTGGCAGTTTGGCAACCAACTGGTTGATGATAGTGGGTGTCAAATTACCATGCTATCTGTAGTTACATAAATAGATTGAAGAGCAATGTTATAGTATCAAGGGCCAGTGTTTATAATGTAGCAGAACTCGAATCACATTACATCAACGACACAGAGTGAAATGTCAAAAAAAAAAAATTAAGTGTGAGGGGTACAAACTTTTTCAAATTGTTTTAAAAATGTGTATTTTTATGGCCCTTGGATTAGAGAGCCCGGTGCCCCATCAGTTGTTTCCAACTGACAAAGGTACTTTTCTAAGTGAAATAGACGCCGCTACAGGAGAGAGAAACTTGCAGTAGGGTAGCCTAGGCCCAGAGACTTCATTTTAGATTAGACTATACTCGACATTTGAAAAGTCTTGAGTAACCCGAAACCCTTGGGATAAGCAATTTGACTGTGCACTTGTAGAGAAAATAATAGAACGGAAAACTGAACTGTTTTCTTTGTAATTAATCAAGCTCTGACTTCAGTGAACGGCTTATGTATTTTCCCACGAAAGCCATGGTCCTTTTTCTCTAATTAGCTCCGTTGAGCAGTGTGATTGAAATACGGGGCAGTGCTTCTTAAGGGATCCCAGAAGTGGGAGGTTCTAGAGTAACGGTTCTAAACCCCTCTGGGGGTCGAATGATCTTTTCGCAGGGGTCACCTAAGGTCATCGGGAAGACACAGATGTTTACATTACAATTCATGACAGTAGCAAAGTTACAGTTATGAAATAGCAACAAAAATAATTTCACGGTTGGGGGTCATCCCGATACGCAGGTGGCAGCATTAGGAAGGTTGAGAACCAATGCTCTAGAGAAATCTGGGTGCAGGAGAAAGGCGTCCCAAAATAGCCCTCATGATACTATCTGGAACTTAAAAAAACAACAACAACAACAACAACAACAAAAAACAGTTCTTATACTCACAGATACATACATTTATTGTTCTGATGAGATTGAGTTGTTATAAAGTTACTCCTTTTTACGTAAGCACTGAAAACATCTGTTTTCATGGTCGTTGGAGACTAGTTCTTGCTTTGTTGTGGCCTAGGCAGCCCCCACTCTCAAGCCCTCTGCCCCCGTTTCCTGAGTGCTGTGTTACCGTGTGCCTGCAACCCCTGCCCAGGTCACAGTTCAGACTCGAGTTCCCTCGGGTGTCTGCAGCCACTTCTTTGCCACTGTCTTTTGCCCCCGTGAGATCTTCTCGGATGTCTACCTTCTGGCCAGCTCTCTGTGCGCTTGGTCGGCTGCCCAACTGCACTTTAGGAGTTAATCTTATCCCATCATCCTTTCCAGCCATGTGTTCTGTAAAGTGGACGAAAGAAAATTTTAACAGGGAAGGAAAGACGTGGGTGAAACACGATAGCAAAGGTGATTTGCAGTTAATTTTCTCCTGGAGAAGAAACGTAGTATTCAGCGGCTGCGCAGCCTCTCTAAAGATCATCGGTGTAATAGGTAGAGGTTAAATTGAAACCTACACTTTAATTCTTAAGTCCCTTGCCTTAACTCTGGTGCCTCCCGGAAGCAGACAAATGAAGGGTGACCACTTATGGCCCCAGATTAATAATACAAATGCTTAGGGATGTGATCTACGCGTTGCTTCTTTCTTACTACCCTTGCCTCCCTGTGTCTTGCACTCTCCATCTTCTGTTTACCTCCGCGGTATTCAACTCCAAGCTTCTAAAAGCGCCCACAAGTACCGCAGCACCAAAGAGCTCTGCGCCCTTGGTCTCTCGGGAAGGGTGTTCAGGGTTTGGACATGTTTCTATGTCACATTCCATCCTGTGACCGTATTTTCCGCCGGAGCCCACACAGGGTAATTAATATTGAATAACAAGACAGGCTCTTCAATAATTAACCTGGAAAGAAGCCAGCCAGCCAGCATCAAAGCCAGGCACAGTACAATGGGGTTTCATTAGCTGGACAAATAATGAAGAAAAAAAGAACAGTTAGTCGCCACTGTCGTATTTGAACTGTATTGTGTGATAAAGACTGGACGACAAATGAACAAAGATAGGAGACTGAGGGCAACGTGGCCACGGGCAGTTAAACAGAAATGTGTGGAGGGAGATGGGACAACATGGAAAATATGAGGAGGGACAGCTGGCAGCTTTATATGGTTGAGGCCACAGGCCTCGTGGGGTTCTCCTAAGTTCTATGCTGGCAGTGAAAAGGAGACACTTAGAATTGCTACACAATTAATTGCTCTGAACTCAGTTATACTTCGTAGGACAGTCTGTGCCTGGGGGAAGGTAGGTATGGTATATTTAGAACAGAAGGTCCTACCCTCCCAAATGTCATCCTCTTTACCTTCTAGCCCACTGTGGTGTTCCTTTTCTCCACACTGATTATATTTCCAAATTAAAGTGATGTGTCTGTTGCAATGTATTCGCAGAGAATATGCTGGAAGAGTGTCAGCCTTGTTTTTATTTTTTGCTCTTCCCCTGTCTGGTAGGATCTCCTCCTCTGATGGGTGAGCTTTTTCTGGACATGCTTGCCTCCCCACCTTACAAACCAGCACATCTAGGATGGTTCCCACAACAGGAGGGCTCCCACAGTGCTGTTCTACAGTGACATGGGGAATGCATTTCACTCTGAAAAGCAGACTTTGCCACCAGTTTTATTTGGGACATTTGATTTCCAAATGAACCATCTCCGCAAGTTGTCTTAAAGCTGTTGGGATAATCACGTGCTATGATGTTTGGATCTACGATGGGCCACATATAGGATGGCGACATCGTGGGACCACACCCCATAGAACACCCTGGCCATCTCAGTGTGTGCCCGCATGCTTTGCAATCCTGGTGCAATGAAATTTAATAACAGTTTCTAGAACTGTGTGCCTCTTGTTAAGTAGCCCATGGCTATGCCTAAGAAAATACCCAGAATATGCCTTCTACTTCACTGAAGTATCAAATGCCCTGAAAAATCACCCTCATTGGCAAATATGTATGATTCAGCTGCTATTTTTTTCCTTTAATTGAGGTGGAATTAATGTAACGTAAAATTTTCCATTTTAATATGAGTGATTCAGCTAGCTGACATCAAAGACAGGCTCGATGCAATTTGGTCTCACTGAGCTGGACCGATAATGAAGAAAATGAAGAGCATTTAATCACTGCCAGAATACTTGAGGCAACAGTGGGATGAGAAATGTTGGACAGTGATGGTATTTAGTGCAGTCATAACATTGTGCAACCATCACTCTTGTCTAGTTCTGAAACATTTTCACCCCCCACCACCACACACACACCAGGAAAAAAAACCCTATAGCCTGGCAGGGCTGCCCCACCTCCTCAGGGGGAGGTGATCAAAGAGCCAGCCACTGAGTTCATGTCAGAGACAGCCCCTGTTCCCCTTACTAGGGTACCCCACTTGGAGAGTGAGCTGCCACAGGCTGCATCTGAGCAGGGGTTCTAGGTTATCTCCATGAATGGTCCTTGGTTGGAGTCTCAGTCTCAGAAAAGACCCCTGGGCCCAGATTTTTTGGTTCTGTTGTTCTCCTTGTGGAGCTCCAGACCCTTTCAGGTCTTTCTATTTCCCCCTTCTTTCACAAGATTCCTTGCACTATGCCCAAAGTTTGACTATGAGTCTCAGCATCTGCTTTACTAGAGGAAGACAATGCAGCCAGTCCTTATGACACCTAATAGGCTAAGGTCAGATGGAAGGGGAGGAGGTCCTCCCCTATCAGTGGACTGGGGAAGGGGTATGGGAGACAATGAGAAAGGGAGGAAGGGCAGGATTGGGAGGAGACAAGGGTTGGGGGTACAGCTGGGACACAAAGTGAATAAATTGTAATAAATTAAAAAATATATTTTAAAAAAAAACATAGCTTTTAAGCCATGATTCCTGACTTCTTCAGTAAGGATCTGCTACTTCTGGTTATTTCATAGAACGAGAATCACGTGACCCATGATGTTCAGTCATTGACTTACTTCATTTTAGCACATTTTCTTTAGCATTTATCCACATTGTCATGTGTATCAGTAGTTTATTCCCTTGCTCTTATTTCTTTTTTCTTTCTTGAGTGATATTCCATTACATAGATATTTAACTTTCAAGGAGTTGCTAAGTTCTTTTCCACATTAGCAGCGCCATGTTTTGTTCTTGGCAGCAATGTAACACTTTTGAATTATTATTACTATTCTAGTGAGTTGGCCAAGCATTGCTGTGGTTTTAATTTGCTTTATCCTAAGGACTAGTCATGCTGAGTACTTGTGGTGTATTTGTCTCTCCTTATTAAGGAATATCTATCCAAGTACTTTGCCCACTTTTTAATTGAGTTGTTTGTAAGCCAGTATATATATAGTGATTTAATCCCAGCACTTGGGAGCCAGAGGCAGGCAGATCTTTGTGAGTTTGAGGCCAGACTGGCCTACAGAGCAAGTTCCAGGACAGCCAAGTCTACACAGAGAAACACTCTCTTGAGAAAAAGTGCATCTGTGTGTGTGTGTGTGTGTGTGTGTGTGTGTGTGTACATTCATGGGGAGAGAGGTATATGTATGCTGTGCACAAAGGTGTCTTTTTCAATCCCCCCACATCTTAGTTACTTGTTTATTTATTTGAGAAGTTCTGGGTTTTAACCCAAGCATGCCGGGTGGTACCCTACCACTTGGCTTCAGCCCCAGCTTTTTTCATCCTCCCACCAAAACGCTAACACACCTCATATCTGGACACAGAGTCTCTTGCTGGACCCGGAGCTCACAGATCCAAAGATCTTCTGAGCACTGCTTTCCTGTACGTGGGCTCGCAGCCCCACACACCAGCTTCCTTTCATGTGGAGCCTGGGGCTAGAACTCTGGTCCCCATGTTCTCTAAGGTTCTTGCCCAGCCTGAGCATCCTGTGAGCCCTGCGGGTGGCATTCCCTCACACTGGTGACAAAGCAGATCGGTATCCTTCTTGTTAAAGCTCTCATTCTTCCCACTGACTCTTGGGACAGGAGTGTTAAGCTCTTACTGTTGTGTCTGTTTTCTAACACAGTTCCTATCATTGCAGGAATGTCCCTACAGCTTTAAGCGTTTTATATTTATTAATTTTTTTAATCCTGGTGACAATGCAATGAATTATACAGAAGTCTCAAATCACACAGTTAGAAAATGGGAGAGCTGGCATTTCCCAAACCCAACTTGGGTAGACACTGGAAATGTAAAATAGAATTGGCTTGAAGTAGTCCTGAGTTCAGGCTTTTGTTTTTGTTTTTTGTTTTGTTTTTTGCCTGGATAATAAGCTCTAATAGGTGGTTTTCAGGTCAGTTTGTGTGAGGGTCTGCAAAGCTGCCAGGACAGGAAGATGAGCTGTTGTTATGCAGAACTGAAACATGTTCCAGACAGCCAGTCAACTGAGAGTGTTAAAAGAGTACCCACAAACACAGAAGAGGAACTGACAACAATGTGACCCCCTCAGGGTGAAATGGACAAGTTTCAGCAAAACACTGTATGAGTTTCCACTAATGAATGGGGTCCATAATGGAAGAAGGGGCAGGCAGCTCTCCAAAGTGCTAAGCCCAAGACTTCCATAAAGCAGTCAAGGGGACTCTTCATCTCCTCCTGCTGATGGTTCATAGACACATCACCAGATGCAAACTTAATGAAAACCAGGGCACCAAGACCCACTGTGGGTTTTTATAAAAAACGGATAAAAGTTCAGTGGTCTAGTCTATGTTTTAACACAGAAGAAAAAAGCCATTCCAAATGCACTGAGTAAGGATCTTTAAAAAAAAAAAATAGACTCATTAGGTGCAGGGCGTGTCCAAACTGCTCCCTAAAACATGCAAAGAAGCCTTTGATAATGTTGTTGTCTCAAGAATAAATGTAACAATAAAGCACAACCATGAACATGCTTGCATGGAGCTTGGCAGCTGAATGACAGAGCGAAAACAAAAGGTGGGGGGAAATTTCCAAAACAAGACCGATTTGGAGCAGAGAACAAAAGTAGCAACTTATAGGAAGACTGCAAACTGCCCCGAATACAACTTTCATTGTGTGGTTTGCGTCTGATGTTAAATACTCCTTGTAAATAGACACCTATGCATAGACTTTTAAAAGTCATTTTTGTAGATGTAGAGGGCACAGCGTGTAGCCAACATAAATACGAGAAGCAGCTTTGAAATTCCGTCTCCTTCAGGCAGAAATCACAGCCACATAGTCTATTATGACTGTTTTGTTTTGTTTTTTGTTTTTGTTTTTGCACATCCACTTTTCCAGAAAAACTTCACGATTATGTTGCAAATGAAACAACCATGTGGGACTTTATTGGACCTAAGCCTCTCTTCCCTGGTCCAGCCTTCTTTGAGAGAGACCAGCAAGACATTTTGTTTGGTTTTGTTTTGCTTTGCTGTGTTTTGTGTTTGTCTGACAGAGACTCTTACCTCAACCTCATCACGTGGCATTGATTCTTGCCTCGAAGGGTAAAGGTGCTTGTACATACAAGAAGACTCAATCTCAAATCCCCAATATCCATGTGAACAGCTGGACTCAGCAGTGTGCCCTTGTAATCTGGCACTGAGGAGGAGCAGTGAGGCTAGCTAGCTGTTAAACCAGCTCCTGTTTGAAGGGAATAATAGAGCGAGATACCCAGTGTCCTCTTCTGGACTCCTGGTCCACACACACGAGAACACACACCAACACCCATATATACATGCTCACATGCCAAAAATAAACAAAAACCTTAGCCACATGTTGAGGATGACTTTGAATTTCTGACCCTCCTTGCCTTCATGTCCTAGGGGTGGGGTTATAGCTATGTGCCATCATGCCCAATTTTATGCAGTACTAGGGATGGATCAACCCAAGGCTTCATACAAGTAATGCAACCACTTTATTGACTGAGCTACAAGAATATTTTTTATATTATTTTCTCCCTTATGAATGAGTCTTTTATATTTTGGCTCTTTTCTAGATAACATTTTTGTTTGTTTGTTCATTTGTTTTGAGGCAGGGTTGATCTGTGTAGCCCTGGTTGCCCTGGAACCCTCTCAGTAGATCAGGCTAGCTTCAAACTCACAGAGATTTGACTGTCTCTACTAAACGCTGAGATGAAAGGCACAGCTGATAACTTTATTTATTTATTTATTTATTTATTTATTTACTATTTTGGTTTTTCGAGACAGGGTTGCTCTGTATTGCCTTGGCTGCCTTCGACTATTTTTGTGGACCAGAGTGGCCTTGAACTCACAGAGTTCTGCCTGCCTCTGCCTCCCTGAGTGCTGGGATTACAGGCATGCACCACCACACCTGGCTACATTTTATTTTATTCCTGAAATAAAGAACAAAGTTTATTGAACAAAAAGAAAAGAAATAAAAAGCAGCAGAAATCAGCAAAGCTTTTTTTTTTCTTGAGTTTAACAAAATTGCTTATTACTTCATTAAGAAAGTTAATGAGTGATGTTCCACTCGAGGGTGAATAGTAACGATGGTGGGAAAGATGCAAGAGGGAAGAGAGACTATGAGACAGTTAGATGTCCTTGAGAGGCTGGGTTTAGAACATATTCTATGAGAAGGAGATGGGGCCATAGATGATGGATAGATAAAAGGTGAGGGCTCGCAGCTAGCATGGGAGCCGGAAACAGAACCTCTCTGGGGTATAAGAATGAAGTCAAGAGTATGTCCTCCTAGACTGAATAAAAGAGAGGATTCTCCGGGGAAAGAATGCCACACTGTCACAAAGCACAGGAGGGACCTAGATAGGTAGGTAGATAGATAGATAGATAGATAGATAGATAGATAGATAGATAGATAGATAGATAGATAGATAGATAGATAGATAGATGGGCAAGGTGACTTAGGAAGTAGAACTGCTAGCTGCCAAGTTTGATGACCTGAGTTCACTCTCCAGAGCTCATAAAGCAGGAGAGAACTAACTGTCCAAGTTGTCCTCTAACCTCTACACATGCACCTGGGCAGGCAAGCTTCATGCATACAAAGACAGACACAATAAATATGTGTTGTTGGCATAAGGTTGTTCTGTGATTCAAATGCTGATTTCTGTAACCCCACGTCTAGTTGTAATCTTCATTCTAAGAATCTCCTGTCTCAATGTTGTGTAAACACTGCTCCCCAATGGTCCCCTAGTATGCCAATAAAACAGCTTACAGCCAATCACTGAGCAGGAAAAAAATAGGGCTGGACTTCCTGCCAGCCAGGGGAGGAGGAGTTAAAGGAGGAAGGAGGGAACTCAACCATGGGAGATGTCCAGGACAAGTCAGGAGAGAGAGCTGGAGTAGTGAAAGGTACAAAGTGCAAGTATCTCTGAGATGGATGCTGGGAGGGAACCAGATTAGCCTGGACGGGTAAAAATAGAGTAATAACTGTTCAGTTTTTATACTATGAAGCTTGTTAAAATAATATAATAGTCTCAGTTATTTGTGTGGTCGCCAGGCTAAGAGAGAAACTGAGAAACACAGTTATATTAAAAATAACTCTAACAATATGTACTCAAAACAAGCAAAGAAACAAAACATGCAAGATGTGCTGGTAAAAGCCTAGATGGAAACCCATAGAGAACGCTAGCAAGGCATGTCTTCAGAAGCACCACAAGTGTGCTTTTGCTTTGATATTTGCTTCCAGAGGTGGGGAAGGAGATAGGGTTGCCATCCACATGCGGTGTTGGAAACCTTCCATAAAAAATTGCATTCGTACAGGATCAGTCAATGGTCATCCCCATCGCCAACGTATGATGAGCAACAAAAGGAGTAAAGCACAGCATTTTCTGTGTGTCTCTGTCTCTCCCTCCATCCCTCCCTAACCCCTCTTGCTCTTTCCCTACCTCCTACTCTCTCTCTCTCTCTCTCTCTCTCTCTCTCTCACACACACACACACACACACACTTGCCTATTGAGTTTCTTGATCTATTTCCAAGTCTTGGGTGTCAACTGAGCACCCATTATTCACTGACTGAATAGTGATGATGGCTATCTATTTGCAGTTTCACATGATAGGTATTGTACTTCATTAATTTCCTATTTTACTCCTAAGCCAGCCCTGCAACTCAAGCATTCCCAGTCTGTGTTCTGAGAGGAGAAGTCAAACTCAGTTGCATGACACTGCCCCTCACCCAACCTCCCCAGCCCTTTGGAGGGATGAACCAAACTTCAGAGGCCTGTCCCTGCAGACATGAATCCATGATGCCATGAAGCTGGTACAGAGGCGTAATTTTGATGTGGGGGACAGGAGGGCATTAAATGCTCAGATTGTTTAACTTA
The DNA here is from genome assembly GCF_030254825.1 of Meriones unguiculatus. NCBI lineage: Eukaryota > Metazoa > Chordata > Mammalia > Rodentia > Muridae > Meriones > Meriones unguiculatus. The sequence continues at coordinate 108,488,093 of NC_083354.1, read as the reverse complement.
TGACGTTCTAGCCTGTTCTCAGTCTCACATCTCTGCCTAAGTGGGGGTGAAAAACAGGAAGGTTCTGGGGTGAGCTGAGGAAGAGAGGCCCAGAAATCTCTGTCATTTGGGGTTTTATGAGGCAATAAAACAAAGCATCATTCAGCCAGCCTGACTTTGGCGCTTCCTCCTGCACCACATTTCTTCAATGATGTGTCAGTCACTGTAGTTATCGTACATAATAACATGCTCTGTTTTCCTCGAGGGTCAACCCTGGGCACAGTATCACTTCTACAGCACGCCCCACCAACCATTTAATAAATGTGGGCTGCTGTGACCATTGTCTCTGTTTTCTGTCCATGTTATAAGAATCTGCTCTGTACACTCATCCATGTCCTCTCTAGAACTGGGGCATCTTCCAAGGTAGGGACTGTCTCCTTCTTGAAAGCCAGCACCTGGCTGTGCCTGGTACTCAGTAAGGTTTTGTTGACTGGCCTCCAGTGCAAGGTTCTGGTAAATTGGAAGTTCTGGTTGGTGCCTTGACTCATCACTGCTGTTCTTCAGGGGAGCGGGGCCAGTCCTTCAAAGCCACAATGTTAGAGAAACACTGAGTTTCGGTTACTTCAAGTATCATATTTGGATATAGGAAGAAAACTGTGGTATTTTTTTCGAGGCAACTTGTTGGCGATACATAATTTTCCAGTTGGCTGGATGTCTGGCTTCATGCAGAACTTGGAATTGAACCTCAGGCCTGTGATAGGCAAAGGCTTTTTCATTGCATTACACAATCAGACTCCCAATTTTCTTATTCTAAAAAGTCAAAGTGTAATAAATAATAAACATTTGAACAGTTTTGTACAGATTTATAATGGTAACTTTTCAGTAAAGTTAATTTAAATGCAATAATGAAGAGGGTGAAAAGAAACAAAAGGGGGGTATATCTGACTGTTTTATTGCAATTTCCAAAACATATATGTGGTTGGAGAGTTTATCAGAGAGCTGAAAATAACAATGACAAACCCAAAACCCATAATATATTCTTGTGTTAGAGAGTAGAGTTTTCCTATTTTGCATTAATTTGCATAACACAAATTGAAGAGCATTCGTTTTGTAGTTCTTGGCTTAATAATCACCCTGAAAAACAGTTTTGGAATTTGTATGCCTAGGAGGCAGTGTTTATTTCATTACTTTCGTTCTGACCAAACCCACAGCTCTTTCTAAAATCTGTCTTATTTTTAGGACTTATAAATCAAACCTATTGTAAGGATAGCATGCAACACAAGACATAGCCACCAGCAAATCTGTGGCTTCATCCAGCTGCCCCTCCACAGCACAAGGAAGAGTGTGGCCACTGAGAGCTTCCCTCCAGGCAGGCCTCACCCAGGATAGTTAATGTGTGCATTTTTTTTTCTTTTTTTAATTTGCAAGTCTACATTTAAAGATGATCTGGCTTTTTGAACAAGTATTGCTTAATTTAAATCTATAATTCTTATTCATTCCAACATCTAAGAGCGCACGTTCTGATGTTAAGATCCAGTGGAGATATATGGGCATTTAGCATGAGCGGAAGACAAGGAGGGGGCTGGAAAAAGGACTTAGCAGTTAAAAGCACATGCTGCTCTTGCATAGGACCCGAGTTTGGGTCCCAGGACCCACACCAGTTGGCTCACAACCACCTGTAACTATAGCTCCAGGGAATCTAATGTCTTCTGGCTTTCTCAGGCATCAGTGTGACACACACACAAACTTAAAACATTTTTTTAAAGATAAGTAGAAAAACTAGACCATCAGTAGAATACCCTTCATGTCTGAGAGAGAAGAGCATGTCCTTGATGAGGGCCTCCTTCTCTGGACACAGGACCCTTACGTGAGATGAACAAGTAGGCCCACATGAGTTCAGTCCCATGTGACCTTCTCTCTTTCAGACCTACTAACAACTTCATAAGTAACCCAGACTTTCAGCAATGCCAAATCCCCAGCCATTTGTTAGGCTCTGTTCTAGAGATGAGTGCCTCAAAGTTGCTGTGGTTCTTGTTGTGTTGTCTTGTTTTACTCCTGTCTGGTAATGGAGGAAGCTTCCTGCCGGGACAAGAGCCAGTTGTGCTGTGGTTTGCTCCGAATGATTATTGATGGGTTAATACCAGACCAAAACATTCTAATGTCCTCCTGGCATCCTGTGCCCCTTCTGCCCCAGCCTCTGAGGGCTATCAAGTACTTGTGGCTAGCTCCACAGTCTCACCTTGCCCCATAAGCTTACCACGGCAGACTCATGCTCCAGTGGCATCGCAAACACACATACCCTAAAGTACACCATCTTTCATCTGGGTCCTTGAAACTCTGGTCTTTGAAAACATGTGATGCCTAGCAGCTCACTGGGTGATTGAAAAATGTCAGGGACCAAAGCAAATTTTAAAACAACGGGTTTCTAAAAGTAATCCTATTACTAAAGGCACACACGTGCACAAATTTGTGTTGTCCCGGGCCTTCATTCATGCACCCGAAAAAGTGAAAAACAGTTAAAAAAAAAAAAAAAAAAGAACCAGAAATACCACATCCTCACTCTCAAGAAAATTATTGGCTAAGATTTCATGTTGCGTGTATACAAGAGTGTGTGTGTTAGTAAGTTTTGCAGATGTATCTATGAGTCCACTCAACTGTTTCAAGTGTGTAGGTTATATTCAGTTTTATGTGTGTGTAGGTACATCATGCATATGAAAGCCAGAGGGACCTCCAGTGTCATTCGTCAGGTGCCATCAGCATTTTAATTGATTGGGTTTTGTTTTTTGTTTTGTTGTTGTTGGTCTTTTCTTGGCCTGGAACTCGTAGCACAGGCTAGCATAGTTGAGTGAAGACTCCCCAGGGATCTGTTTGTCTCCACATCCCCAGCTCTGGAATTAAAAGCACCCACTGGCCCATCTGGCTTTTGAAATGTAGCTTCTAGAACATTTAGCGCAGGTCTTCATGCTGGCAAGGTAAGTGCTTCATTGACTGAGCTGTCTTCCCAGGCCTGTTAGCAAATTTTATAGGCGACTAGTGACTGGTGTGATTCTGAGTTCTTGAACCGGGACCAACTACGTAGAATCCATTTATGCCAAGGCCCTCACCACAGAGCCAAAACTAGGCTGCTCATCTGCCCTTCCAAGAATCCCTAAGTTGTTTATCTGACCATATAGGAATTTGAGTGAGAGATAATAGACACAACTTCAAATGAGCCATTCTTGGGGTTGTGATAAGGAAAAATCCTCTGGTTTGACAGAAAAGCAGCTCACATGTTTTCCCATCTCTGTTTCTGCCATCCGAGGCCTCTTCTGTTTGTAAGGGCAAGCTCTGCTGAGCTCGTGGGAATACTCGTTTTAGTCTATAGAGTAAAAGGTGTTGCCACAGTTCTGGGTCACAAATAAAAGGCAATTAGGACCTTTAAATCCATTGAAATTTTTTTTTCTTCTGGCAATATATAAGAGGTCTGAAAAGTTACCATTATATATGATACCAAAGTACACCAATAATCTACAATAAAGTTAATGGTAGAAGGTCTCCGAGTCATACTTTAAATGGGTGTGATGCCTCCTTGTATTGGGTGCCTGATAAATTATAGCTTTCAGATCCAAGTTAATGGAGCGGTGGGAAGGAATCTCTCCTCTCCCCATGCCTCCCACCCGCACTCTTCTCCTTGCCTAAAACATCTGGCGGTCCTTTGTAGTTCTGGATGATTTGATTTGGAATTCATTAGTAATAATTGATGTGCTTTCTGGAATTTGTTTAAACAGTTAATCATGTGGTGGGTTGCTAAGCCAAAGGAATTGTTCAAAAGGAGCCCACCAATCTGGTGAAAAAGAGATGGGCAATTGCCGAGCTGTGAGGCCCAAGGCTTTGGGAGGCTCCCACAAGCCTGCACCTCATCCACTTTGGGTGAAGGGACATGGACAGCATGGTAGAAGCGAAATCACAGAAGTATAAGCACTAAAGTAGAAAAGTTCCCTTTGTCTGAGGAAAGAGAGCAGCCAGGCAAGTGTGTGTGTTCTCATGACTAAAGGGGGCACCCAGCCATGCCAAGCCATGCATGGTATGTGAGAAGTTTAGAACTGGGCTAAGAAGGCTCCATGAAGGTGTTCCTAAGCAGCATGGGGAGGCTGTTCTATGGCAGTGCTGGGAACAGGACTCTTGGGGCTTTTGGATTATGGACTTTCTGTAACAATCTGATGAAAGCTACTTAGACATGGATGTCCGGCTGCACACATGTTTGTCTGCAATGCCGCTTGGAATTGCAATTCCAAACACAGGAACCCGAGCCATGTCTAAGAACTCAGATGAAGTAATAGTAAAGCCAGTTGTGGTTGCACATGCTTATAGTCTCAGCATCAGGGGAAAAGGCAGGCAGGCGAGGAGTTCAAGGCCAGCTCTGACTACATAGCAAGTGAGATGCAAACCTGTGCTACATAAGACCCTGCTGGAAAAATATCATTCACAAACTAAATAAACAAATACAGATATACATCAAAAATGAAATCCTAGAAAGAGTTTTGTCTTTAGGCATGCCTCTAACCATGTCTAATACACAGCCTTTGACACAGTTCCCTGTTAGCTCTCCCCTCCCTGTGCCTATAGGATAATTAGGTACTGTGTTCCTGGTCCTATGATAGGAGTATGCTGCCAAATGTAAATCAAGCATCCTTGGAATGCCTAGTTCCAACCAATTATGGACACCTATCCTGGGAGGCCCCCTTTCACTCCCCAAGGACTACAAAGCCTTCTTCTCCCCAAATAAAGTTGAACTATCTTGATGAAGTGGTTCCCAGAGGCTGTTCCATTGTGCCCATGGCCTTCTGAGCCGTGTGCCTCGACTTTTGCTCCTCCTGCCTTCATGAGCTGATGGCTGACAGCCCCCCCACCATGTAAGAGGTGACCCACAAAATATATGTGATATGATAGGCCTTCTTCATAGCAGGATCTGGGTTCTCTCTCAAAAACATAAAACCTGAAGAAGCTTATATGGGTTGCTGATACAGCAACCCATATAATTTTTTTTCTTTTTTCCATAAAATAATGAAGTAGCTTGAAATCAAGAAATTTTCAAGCTTTCTTTTTCTGTTATAGCTGTGGAGTTGTATGTCGCTGGGGGGGGGGGGCGTGTTTCTGTTTCCCCTTTCTCACCTATAGAACCATACAACTTTTCCCAATTTGTTCACAGCCAAAAATTCCCTCCACAGGAAACCATTTGTAAGTCTTATCAGTGACTCCAGAGCTTTGAGAATGATGGAAATTACTATGGAAAGATTTTTTAAAGACTCAAGTGATTTCCTTTTTACAGTTTGAATTGTGTAAAAACTGTTGACACTTTAGTAGCCTTTGCTACACCTGGGCGTGGTTAGCCTTCCTTAGGAATTCCAAAAGATGTGTGCCTTTAGTTCATAAAAATCATGTTACAGTGGCAGGAGTCCCTGCAATCTTGAGTTCTTGTTTTTGTATGGAGATAGGATCTAAGCTGGTGAAAACAGAAAAACCTTGGAACACATGATAAAGGCAAGTGTTGTGCATTTCATAAGCCCCTGACAGTTTATAACACTGTAAGTCTTTGATGGACATCCCTTCAGATACACCCAGTGGCTTTTCTGAAGTCAGAATTGGGTTTGGAGGAATCCTGAAGCCATTGAGTCCAGCCACACCTTATTCCTGAATCCTCCTCTGCTGAATGAGGGTCCACTGTGGCCTCTGCCTGAGCCCCACTGCAAGGTAAAGCCCTCTGTCTGCCTCAGCCCCTGCTGTTCACTGGGTGCCCTGTGGCCAGGGCTCCATTATCTTCAGGAAAATCACATGAGGAACGGGAAAGAAATAAAATAAAGTGAGGAGGTTCTAGATGCAGAGAGCCCAGACGTGTGACTGGCATTTCTTGTATGGAGTCCCAGCTTCTCTCTGGGATTGGGGCTTTTATCTCTGAGAAACCAGATTGTTGCTCCCACACACAGCTGTGGAAGGTTATGGCTCCAAATTGCTCCAAACTGCTCTTTAGGGGCCTCCACATCTTCTCTCTCTCTCTCTCTCTCTCTCTCTCTCTCTCTCTCTCTCTTTTATTTTTTTTAACCTTTTTCTTGTTTTTTGTTTGTTTGTTTTGTTTCTTTTTTTGTTTTGGTTTTCTGTTTTGTTTTGTTTCCTTCTTCCATGTCTTCTGTTCACTCTCTGTTTCTGTCTATTGTCTGTTTTAGCTCTCCTCCAGCCCTATCCACCACCACCACCCACCGCTCACCCCCGGATGGAAGAACAGTTTGGATGTTGCTCTGGAGGTGAGATCAAAGCATTGCAGAAACTCAGGGCCAGCAGAACCTGGGACTAAGGTTCAGAAAGGCTGAATTCTCTTCCTGACTTTGTCATTAATATCTGTGACAGGCAGCGTGAGATGAAAGACACGAATGTGCTTTGAAAAATGAACAGAGTACAATTGTCTGTTCTTTCCAAGCTCCTTCTCTCACAGTGCAATTGAGGATGTCTAACAACAGCAAGAAATCAGCAGCCAGACTGCTTTCTGTGCCTGGCATTGGGTCCTCTCTGCCTGAAGACCTCTTTTTTAGGCTTAAAGAGGCTCATTTATAGCAAGAAACCCTGGAAAATGTGCATGATACTGGGCATGCCATGAAACCCGAGAACACAGAGACTCCTGAGCTCAGTTAAAAAAATCAAGATCAATGTTGTCATTCGAAAACCATTGTTCCATTTAGCTCCATGCCAAGGATCACTGCCATGTTGACTGACATGTGCCACCGGGTGCAGCCTGCAGCCATGGAAACAGAACCACTGGTAGACAGTTTTATCTCTAACTACATTCCTGAATGGGCCAGAGCTGATGTCTAAGATAAGGGCCTATCCCAATCAGACAAGCTTCAGGGAAGAAAGGCAACTTTTTCAAACTGCTGGCTTGTTGCTTCGGAGCACCCATGCATTCAAGCCCTCTTTTTCTCTGTGGATGTTTCAAGCCAACGTGTACAACGAGGAGTCAGATAAAATAGTGCACATTAGCAGCAGTGGCAATTGAGGGCTTACATAAGGCAGAGTGTCACAGCTGGTTACCAATCTGCCAGCATCGGCATCTCCAGATGCCTTGCTAGAAATGCAAGTTTCAGAACGTTCCCAGGATTCACTGAGTCAAGTTCTTTGGAGTATAAGTGTGTGTGTGGTTGTGGGGGGGAGAACAAAATTTTATTCTGAATTTTTTTAGGGGGTGGGGTCGTGATCTGGCGATAAAACTAAGGCCTTCATACACATTAGGCAAAGCTCTCTGCCACATCAGGCATTTTATGTTTTTAATTTTTTTCCAGCTGTCCTACTTAGAATTATTGTGATGAAACCTCAAGACCAAATAGAACTGTGGAGGAAAAAGTTTGACTTACACTTCCATAACACAGTTCATCACTGAAGGAAGTCAGGACAGGAACTCAAACAGGTCAGGAACCTCAAGGCAGGAGCTGATCCAGAGGCTGCGGAGGAGTGCTGATTACTGGCTTGCTCTTCCTGCCTTGCTCAGCCTGATTTGTTATAGAAGCTAGAACTTCCAGCCACAGTGGACTGGGCCCTCCACAATCAGTCACCAATTAAAATGACCTGCAGGTCTCTTGCCTACAGCCCCATCTTAGGGAAGCAGTTTCTCAATAGAGGTTCCCTCCTCTCAGATGACTTGAGCTTTTATCAAGTTGATGATAAAGCTAGCCAGGACAATTGACTCCTTGTCATTTTGGTGTGCAAACACATTCCTGAAAAGCTACAACCCTGTGTTTCTCGTTCATTCCCAGGATCACACATTAATATAAACATCGCAGTATAAAACATTTTACAAACTTAAAATGTCCCCTAGCCTTGCAAATTCAAACACTTAAAAATTCAGCATCTTTTAAAATCAAAAGTATCTCAACTATAGGGTTCTGTAAAATAAAAAAATAAGTTAAATACTTTGTTTTTTTCAAGAGGGAAGAACTGGGGCACTGTTGCAATCAGATCATAGAAAAACTAAAGTCCAACAGTGTAAATCACTCCACGTCCAGCATCTAGAATTCACTCTCAGACTTCAGGGCCCCTCCAAAGGACACACACAGCTTGCCTTGTAGGCTGAGGGTGGCTCCACTCCACTGATGCTGATCTTGGGCGTCACCCATGCTACTGGCATCTACAAAATGCAGGGGTCTTCTGCTGCAACAGGGTGCACTTTCACCAATAGCCTCTCCTGGACTCTCTTCATAAGCCTCAACAACTCTGCACTGCCCCTTCAATCTGGGCCTTCAAAACCAGTTCCACCGAGGAGGCTCTTACACATGACCAAGATTGGCCACCAGCACACAACATGACTTTGACCACCTCTGAACATAGCTTGCATGTGCTGACTTTAAGGAAACACTTCCCAGAAGATTTCACCTCAGTGATGGTGGTCTCTTCTTAAGCTGATTTCTCAGCTCTAGTCAACCAGCATCAAGTGTCCCAGGAACAAAGGTTTTACTTCAGTAGTTCAGTTAATCTCACTTTCAACCCCAGCAAATCAGAACCATAGATCCTTAATTCAAAATAGCAAATGGCCGTATTTTCACACACATGTGAGGGGAGAGGAGGTTGGATTCAGGTCTCTAAAACTTCTCTCTAGAACTTTATAAACTAGGCCTTTATGATCTGCATTTCTCTCAACACTCTTACCTTCCAAGCTCCCACAGAACAACCCACCAAGCTTTGAACACTCAATGGCTTTTCTCTCCCAGAGTTCCAAAGTCCTCTCACAATCCTTCCCAAAACAATATGGTCAGGTCTGTCACAGCCATATCCTACTATCCTGATACCAACTTCTGTCCTAGTTAGGGTTACTGTTTCGGTGATGAAACATCATGACCAAAGAAACTTGGGGAGGAAAGAGTTTATTTGCCTAACACTTCCACATCACCATTCCTCATCAAAGGAAGTCAGGACAATAACTCAAACAGGGCAAGAACCTCAAGGAAGGAGCTGATGCAGAGGCCATAAAGGAATGCTGCTTACTGGATGACTCTCCCTGGCTTGCTCATTCTGATTTGTTATAGAACCCAGAACCACGAGAGGGCTGATGCCACCCACAATGGACTGCTCTGAGCAGCTTTCCTCCATCATCTTACCCCCCCAACAGTGGGACCTGTGCTTTCCAAGAAGCCAGCTGATTCTCTTGTTATGGGGTACCTGAAGAGGCCTGCATAAGTTACTTGGAATCTTTATTCACCGCAGGCAGCGCTCTCCTTAGTGGAGTAGTGGGGAGCAGCCCCGACCTCCAGTTTGTCTGGGGTTTTTAGAGGCAAAAACCAACAGCTGTGACGTGTATCCAGAAAGGCAGCTGTGGATGTCTGCAGCAATTAAGTGTTGCTTACAGAAGCAAAGAGATAGCAGTTAAGTGGTGAGGCAGTACATCTTTGGGTCAGCGACACAGTGTATAGGATTTTATGGCTGGTCCAAAGAACAGTTTACCTTAGGAATTTATAACAGGTCTAAGTGATCAGAGACCACATTTACCCAAGACCACGTTAGCATTTAAAGTATTCTTAGCAACACTTTCATGAGATTAAATAGCTATAGCTCAGCAGCCCATTACGCCCTGGTTGCTTCTTCTTCCTGTTAAGACTCAGATGAGTAGACTGGGCCCACTGAGATAACCTAGACTAGTCTTCCATCTCAAAGTCACTTGGTCAGCAATCTCACATGCATTTGCAGCCTTCACTCATCTTGCTAAGCCACTTACTCATAGGTCCTGAGTATGACTCCTGGGCTATAATGGCGCCACACTATTCACTACCACAGTTCACATCACGGCCCTCAAGAATTCCTGTCTGCCCCATAGGCAGAATAGTCAGCCCTATCTCAGGTCCCCCAAAGTCTCAGCTCATTACAACATCAGTTCAATGTCCCAAATCTCGCAAACTCGAAGGCCTCCAATGTCATCATCTAAGTTGTCTAAGTAAGAGATGAGCAAGCTTCTAGGTATAATTCAGCCTGGGGCACAATTTCTCTCCACCTATGAGCTTGCAAACTAAGAAATAATGGTTATCAGAGGTGATGGCCCTTAACACCAATGACAAGGCAGAGGATATGAGTTTTAGGCTTTTTCCACTAAATACAAGAGAAAATGAGGTCTGGGGGGATGACTCAGTAGGTAAAGTATTTTGCTGTGATGAGAGACCAAAGAATTAAAAGTGAGTGGGTACTGTTTTCAAGTTTAAAGCACAAGCCTGAACGAAGGCCAGCAAATGGAGATATGTTCAGCCACCGACAGGGAAGAACTAGCCTTAATGCCCTGAGGGGAAGAACTAGCCTTGCTGCATTCTTTTCTGCCCACTAGAGATACAGTTGCTAGGAAACCAGCCCTTCTCCCCTAAGGGCAGCCAAAGCAAGGGAAGCTAGACAATTAATGGTTTTGGGCTTTCCTATAGCCAATCAACTCAAAATGCAACATCCCCTTTTGTGTTTCTACCAATAGACACTTGCTGGCAGGAATCCCCCTGCTTTGGGCATGGTGGGAGGGACCACACTCTTTAAATCACCCAACTAATCTGAGCACTAGGCTCTCGGTTCTCACCGCTTCGGTGGTGAGGGTGTGTGAGCCCAAGCTGTAGCTTGAAATAAAAAGATCCTCATGTGTTTTGCAGTGGACTTAACTCCTGGTGGTGGTCTTTTGGGGTCTCACAAATTTGGCACAACAATGACAGCATGGGGACCTGAGTTGAGATTTCCCAGCAGCCACATAAAATCCAGACACCATAGGATACATCTATAATCCCAATGCTGTCTCGGACTTGGAGACTGATACAGTCTAGGGGGTCTTGATCAGGTTCATTTCCTCTGCCAGCTAAAGAATTAAACGGCAAGAAAAATTTCCAGTACAACAGGTGGCAGCAGATAAATCTCAAACAGCAGCAAACAGAATCAGAAGTTGAATAAAGGTGTTTATAGGGGACATGGGAAACACATACAACAGATACACAAAGAAAAAGACCTTTTGCACAACCAAAAACTTCAGTCTTTTCTCGAGGGCTGGAGTTTTAAAGTCTGTGAAGAGTTTTCCTCTACTAATTTACGATCAATCAGCCAGTGTGGTAATTTCCTTATGTGCTTATGCTTATGCTTATGCTTTTCATCAATTCCCTTTGACGGGTTGGAAGCTTATCTGGGTGGGGTCTTGCCCTGAGGTCACCACTCCTTTTATTCCATTTAGCATCAGGTTTTTGTTTGACTTTGAATCAAAACTGCATTCTTTACTGGGAAGCAGATGTTCAGAGGAAGCTGGGTGTAGGGTGTGCAACCAAGAATGTCATCTGGTTGAATCCCATACACAGCAACGGACCAACAAAAGGCCTCCTGACTCTTCCCTTGGCTCCCGTCTCCAGATGATAGGAAGCAAACACCGGCAGCTACCCCAAAGGAGAGCCATGCCTGGCAGAGGACCCAGCTCCACATGGTTCTATGGTGCTAGTGTGGGGACGGAAGTATTCCAGGCTACTTCAAACCAGAAGACGGTACTTTTCCGGAAAGTGGGGAGGGGACCCAGGATACTGCCTTGTGTGCTAAGGTGCTGTTCTTAGAAAATGTGGAGGCTTCTTTTCATAAAATCATTTCCCAACAAATTCAGTGTAAATAGGAACTTCAGCTTCTTTTCAGAGAGTCCCAGAATGGTATATTTATTAATTTGCTACAAGATGTATAGTTTAACTTCATGCTTTATTTGTTTTTTTGTTTTGTTTTGGTTGGTTTTTGGTTTTTGTTGTTGTGCTTTGTTTTTGGTTTTGTTTTTTTGTTTTTTTTTTTTTTTTAGATTTGGTTGATTGGTTGCTTGGTTGGTTGGTTGCTTGGTTTTGGTTTTTTGAGACAGGGTTTCTTGCTGTAGCCTTGGCTGTCCTGAACTTGGTTTGTAGACTAGGCTGGCCTCAAACTCATAGCAATCTGCCTGCCTCTGCCTCACTGCATAATGGGATTACAAGACTTGCACCACCTCAACTGGCTGCTTTATTTGTATTTTTCCTACTGAGTTGGTTCTTGGCATGTGTGAACATCTGTGCATATGTGTGTGTGTTTGTGTATATGTGTGTGTGTGCATTCATGTGTGTTTGTGTGGAGAATAAACCCTTCATGATAGCAAAAACTATGCCACTGAATTTCAGCCCTACCTTATTCCCTCTTTTTTACTTTTTATTTTGAGACAGGGTCTCACTAGGTTACTTCAGGCCATACTTGAGCTCACTCTGTAGTCATGGCAGATCTTGAACTCATGATCTTCCTGCTTTGGCCTCCGGAGCAGCTAGGATTACAGGCCTCTTGGAATATGAGAGGGAGGGAGGTCTTTATCTTCATTGCTCTGGATGTTTCTAGAGAGAGAAACCTTACTAAGCTGTATTATCCTATAATGTTCCCTTATATAAACACTGGCTATAAATGTATTTGCTTAGAGGATTTGGATAACAGAGGAACTTGAGGAATTCATGGATAAATGTTCCCACCAGCCTCTGCCATTGGAAGGACACACAAACCTGCCTTGTCAGCAACAAAATGTCCTAAGGATTTGGCCTCAACCTACCTTCCTTTCCATTCTCACTTCGTTCATCCTCTATATGAATTCCAGCTATACTGGGCTTGTTTGCAACCGTTGAATGTCAGTCTCTTTTCACCCAAGAGAACTTGTTGACACTTGCTGCTTTTCTGCCTCACGCTGTTCTTCAGAACCCATAGTGGCCTCCACTCCATATCTGATGGTGTCATCTCCCCAAAGAGACTTCTCTTGCCTCAACATGAGTCCCTTTCCATTACATCATCATCTCATGGTCTTTCTGGCCCCTATCTTTACCTCCTGCTCAGCTCTCCACTCACTGTCTGCCCCAATGTTGGATCCAGGGTGTGGTGACATGTGCCTGTAATCCCAGCCCCAGGGAGAGGCACATGGTGCACATGCATTCGTGCACCCAAACACTCATAAGTGTAAAATAAAAATAATAAAACAGTAAAAGGGAATTTCACCCTCCATGACAGCCACTCCTTCCTGCACCTCCCAGCTATATAAGTAATCCTGTCCCAACCACTGGTGGCCTTCTGAGGTGCTAGCATATATAGGAGATGGAAAGTTAATTGAAATATATATGTATGTATATTATACATGTGTATACATATGTACACATGTATAATATACATGTGCATTTTATATATCATATATATATGATATATATATTGTTACACCCAGTTCGCAAGCCCCAAAAAGATCTACAGGAATCAACTCTGTTGCAAAACAAATGAGGGTCTTTTTATTGTAAATTACAAGCTGCAGCTTGGGCCCACAACACCCACCGCTTAAGCTGAGCGCGCTGTGCCCAGGTTATAAAGATTCTGGTCCCTCCCAGCATGCCCAAGGCAGGGGCGATTCCTGCCTGGCAAGCATCTATTTGTCAAAATGCTACATTTTTAATTGATTGGCTATAGGAAGGTCCCCAGACCATAATGACCTGGTGTCCCTCCCTAGGGGGATGGGCCAGTTTCCTAGCAACTGTTATCTCTAGTGGGTGGGGAAAGAATGCAGTAAGGCGGTCCTTCCCCTCAGGGCATTACTGGACTTCTCCACCCATCTACTTCAGGCCTTGATTAATAATAACTGCTAATTTTTAACTTTTTTGGTCTCTCATTATATATATATATATATATATATATATATATATATATATATATGCACACACACACACACATATATGTGAAGGTGAGACATTCTGTGATCTTGTTACGGGTCTTCTGTGGCTAACCACAGCTGCTCTGATTAAGATCCCCATGGCTGTCATGCTTGAAGAACAGTTCTCCACAACAGTGAGGCTAGCATTAACTTTCACACCAGTGAGTTTAAATACATTCTTGGACTAGTGTCTGGAAAGACGTGTACACAAATAATTGCCATCCTTGAAGTCTTGGGAAGCCACTTTACCGAGGGGACTTGCTGTTTGTTATGGGTACAGTGTCCCCCACTAGATAGCCGTATGTCTTTTTCACTGTGGTGACCTCTTTCATTCGGTGCCTGCCTTCTCTGAGCCTAGCACCCTGGGTCTCACTGTCCTCCAGAAGCATTCCCAGATCTGAAACCAGCCACCACACTCAGCGCCACGTGATAAAGCTCTCACAAAATCACCTTTGTCCCAAAGTTTTGTGAACTTCAAAACCCTTTTGTCTCTTCTGCCTTCTTTTTCTCTCATTTGTGGCGTTCTCCACTCTTCCCCTCTTTCCTAATCTGCACTTCTTTGTTGGTATTCTGGAGTTCACTCCTAGGAAGGTCAACCTGATGGTGGTCAGCACTGCCGAGCCTCCACAAGGTGGCTTCTAAGTCCCTGGTCTTTTGCACCTACTATGCTCTTTCCAGAGTTGACTGTCCAACCTGGCAACCACATTCGCCTGTGGTCTCTGTTTGGATACTCTTGTCCTCGTCTGCCCTTCGTTAGTGGGTAATCTTCACTGTCAACTTGACTGGATTGAGACACACCTTGGCACGCACTTGAGTGTGTCTGTGTGGATGTTTCTAGTTTAAAGTAGCAGGGAAGACCCTTCCTGAATGTGGAAAACACCATCCCATGGGCACCTCTCTCAGTTTTTTAACTTCGGATGCAAAGCAGCCAGCTTCCACGCACACCTGTCACCATGCCCTGCCCACCAGGATGGACGATGTGCCCTCTAAAACTAGGGACCCAGGTAAGCCATTTTTTTCTTGAGTCACTTTTGTCAGGTATTTTGTCACAGTGAGTAGAGAAGTGTCCATGAGAGTGCTTTCTCCTAACCCTCTGACCGTCGTTTGCCTGTCTTGCTTACGAGCCTCCTGCTTTTCTGCATAATCTAGATGATGTCATCTCTACGGTCCCTTCCTCAACTCGCAGCAGTAGGAGCTGCTCTTTTACTCATCCTCATGGTTTTAATCACTACCTACATGCCCTTTAATGGCCACCTATAGCTCTTCCTCCTTGAGCTTCAGATTTGTATACCCCCACTGCCTCTGAACAACTCTTTCCCACAATTCACTTGCATTTCAGTACCTCTTCGTTCAAAACGCAACTCAGCAATTTTCCTTCTAAAACAGTTCATTTGTCTACTTTTTAATCTTTCAGTTGGCAGTGTTCCTTGTTGCCAACCACACAAATAGAAATCTGGCAGCACTAGGTGCCTCCCTGCCTTCCTTGCCGACCATGTCCAAGCAATCATTAGCACTTGCTTTTAACTATTTCTGGCCTGTGTTCCCTCATCACCACACTAGGCTGTGCCTTTATTTTCTCTTGCTCCACTTGGACCACTATGAATCCTGTGGTGTGTGTCTCTCGGTTATTTTCTTGCATTCAGTCTTGGACCCCACAAGTTTACTCTCTTTGGCTTACTGACAAGAATCTAAATTCTTTAACATGACACTGAATTTCCACCTGATAAATTCCTGCCATCATTATTGGCCCTCGCTTGTGTCATACTTGACCCTCCTATGACCTTGTTTTGCTTTCTCTCCCTGAGCCTGCTTTGCTCTTCCAGATTCTTATCCATACCTAGAAATCCTAGAGCAACCATCCCTCTTGTCCATGCCCACATTCACCAATTCAAGTAAAAGCTTCATTCCTACAAAAAAAAAACCACCCTTGAAGGCTTTTCCCATTCTCTCCACATTCCCACTGGGGTTCTCAATCACTGCACTTATGCTACTATAATTTTCTGGTTGCCTGTTAGCATTGCTCATTCTACCCTCTTTGTCTACAGGATTCTGTCTGAATTATCTTTTAATCTCATGCATCAACTCAATTATATGACAAAAAAGTAATGTTGTTTGCTGAAGAAAATGAAGAAAGGATAGGCAAGAGAGAGTAGGAAAAAGGGATAAAGGAAGAATCATTTGTGGTGAAAAATACAATAGTCTGAATAAATAAAGTGTAAAGAAAACATAAATACTTTGTTTGGATTAAAATAACATAAAATGATAGGTCAGAATTGATTTGAGATACATACATACAAATTATAACTTTTTTGGTTTTTTGAGACAGGGTCTTTCTATGTAGCTCTGGCTCTCCTGGAACTCACTCTGTAGACCAGGCTAGCCTTGAGCTCAGAGCTCTGCCTGCCTCTGTCTCCCAATGCTAGGATTAAAAACGTGTCACTACCACCCAACTTTGATTTGCTATATTGAGAGAAAATCATATAGCAGATACTAATCATCAGTAGAGAAATGAACAAGAAAACTGGTTTGTTTTTGTTGTTGTTTTATGTTTTGTTCCCAAGACAGTATTTCTCTGTGTAGCCCTGGCTGTCCTGGAACTCACTCTGTAGACCAGGCTGGCCTTGCACTCAAAGAAGAGTGTTTCAGTTGCTATAGACAAGAACACAGACTTGCCCAGACAGAAAAGCGCCCTGTGTATGCTTGAGCCCTCTGAGACATGCCCCTTGTTGTGCTTTCTGAAACAGAAGACAGCCTTGGGTTCCTGGAGTGAGTCCTCCATTGGATGGCCCTAAGAGACAAATACACCTCTTCTGGAATGCAACCTTCCTCCTACAGCACTCAGCACAGAGAGTTCTTATTTATTCTATAGACTTCAATTTGTTTCGGGCACTGGAATTTGCTCACTTTAATTATAAATTAGCTGTTAATCTGACCCATCATTCTATAAATTGTGGGGAGGTAGTCATTAGAGAAAATTATTCTAGCTCCTGGGTCTAGTTTTTTCTCTACCTCAGTTGTGCAATACATAATAAAAATAGGATTCCGTAGTCATCTCGAATCCAAGTATGATGAAAAGCCTCACTGCTCTGAAATAAAAAATCCTTTTACAACCACATCAGCAGGTTTCTAAGAAGTGCTGCTGAGAACCAGCCCCTATGGAACCAATGAGGACAAGCCCCTATAATGCTGTTGAGTACAAGCCTCTACAGTCTATGTTAAGGAGTTTCTTCTAAAATCATAGGGGTTCCATTAAAAAAAAATCTTAAACAAAAAATAATGTCTTTTACTTTAGACTTTACTGTAGTTGGGGAATACAAAGATAAATAGCTCTTTAACCCTTTCTGACCAAGGGGGAGAGATGAAGGCAAGTGGACAGAGCAGGACCTGGTGAGGGCTTTGTTTGGCATGCTTCGGGAGGGCGCTGCAGCAGTCTGGGAGCCAAGATGTTCTTAGGTGAGTATTTGAGAGGGAGAACCTCACTGAGAACAACCCAGTGGGAGAGACATCTACAGTCAAAGGTGGCCAATGTGACCAGGTGTAGGCATGGACAAGAAACTAGGATGAGGCTTAAGTAAGAGGAGGAGCCGGGGCTTCTCAGGGTGGTGGGCAGAGAGCAGGTCACTGAGAACCACCCTGCCATAGTAGGAACCTTCCACCATTTATCTCAGGTAACCATTCCATGATTACCTGAGATAGTTGACTGATAATGGAGGGATAGTGTGGGCTCACGGTTTGGGGACCTCAGTAAGGAAGCTGATCATGTGATGTCTACAGTTTACAAAACAGATGAAGGGCAGGGAGTGGGCCTGGGCTTTGAAAGCTTCTGGGCCCTTCCACAGTGACCCATTTCCTCCAGGAGAATTCTACTTCACATGGACGTCACAACTTTCCAAACAGCTCCACCAACTGGGACAACAAGTGTTCAAAGACATAAGGGGCATTTCACTTTCAAACCACTTCCACAAGACTCTTTGAGATACATATATATGTGTGTATATATATATATATATATATATATATATATACTATCCGTGTGATATATATGAGATATGTATATATGTATATGTTCATGACACTGGGGCTTGAACCCACAGCCTTGTGCAAATCAAACACATACTGTTCCACTGAACTACAGCCCCATCTTAGATCCCACCTCTTACGAGTTCTATTGCTTTCCAGTGGCACCAGAGAGGATGAAAACATTAACACAGAGACAACTGGAAGACAGTTACTACAGCATGCTGTGACCTATTCCATAGATAAAGCCCTGACATTAAACAAGTATGTACTGGACAAGATATTCATAGCATAACATGGAAGACAAACTGCAAGGCCAGGTGTGATGGTGACAGTAAGGAGGTAGAATGGATGGGACTTAGTGGGTCTTCTGAAGGGGGTGGGGTAGCAGGTGTGACTCCAGGGACCAGCTGGTGGTGGTACCAGCCGGGGGACTAGGAACAGAGGAAGAGATGGCTCATGATGATGGGCTCAACTTTGGACACATTGGGTTTGTGATACTTGGAGTATCCAGGTGAACAGAAAATAAATACGCCTGCGCTGACTACTACTGCCCATGTCCAAATGGTCTTTCCCCACTTAGCCATCCCAAATAGTACTAATACCTGCCCTTGAGACTCTCTAGGAGGATGAAAGAGACAGATGCCTCGCAGGGGAGGAGGCCTAGTCTGTGGCGAGCCCAGTTAATAGGAGGGGGCCTAAAGAAATGATGCTCTGCGTAAACAATGCTGTTGCTGCTAGTAGCAGGTGTTCACAAATTGTATCATCCCCATCTCCATAATAAACCAGAGGTGTGAACATCTGCAAGCCAATAAACATTTTGAAGCTTTGAGGATTAGTGTACCTTGATTCTGGATGAACGCCATTCAGGGAATGCTTCCTTTGTGAGGGTGTTATTACAGTGATGAGGGTTTCACACTTGGAGAAGCGGTGCAATGTTAGGAATGCACAGCCAAATGACTTCTGACGAACAAGAGAGTATTAGACGTACTCATGTTTTTTTGTTTTTCCCACCACCACTGCCAAGTTAAAGCCACGATGGAATAAAGAAACATTAAAAACAAAAGCTGATAAACTGGCTGCATCCTACTAACTTAAAAGTACTTGGTCATATAAAACAAGCTTTTCATGAAGTGATCTGGCATAAGGTATTAGTTATTTTCTCGGTGCTGTGACAAAACCCCTGTTTCCAAACCATTTCTCCTTCGAACAGATATCCTTCCAGGACTTGTGTGTACAGGAAAATGAGGAACAGTGGCTCAGAGCATGGATTTCCATCCATCCTCACGTTCCTTGACTAAGGCCAGTTGGTGAAACTCTGTCCCTGATTCCTCATGTGTTAAATAACTCCCTTTGACGGTGGTTAGGAATATTAAATGAATTGTTATTCATAATCTTTTACCTGGCCCAAAAACATACTGTGTAAGTCCTTGAGTGAGCACAGAGGAGGGTCTGTTGCAGATTCCGTGTAGAGAAGAATTAAGCCATACCCCTACCCCAGTAACTTGTGCATAGGATCATAGCTGATCTGCAAGTGCAGGGTGACGGGTCATTTTATCGCCTCTCTCTTTTCTACCAAGTAGAAGTTCCACAGATGAATGGTTTCATAAGAACCAAATACTTCTCAGTAAGCTTTTTGCATAAGGGCTGGATCCAATACGTACTACCTCAGGAAGAAGCACTGGCCTCCCACTTACGGCAATGCCATCTTCCAGCCCCCAGGGTTTGTCTTCCTATCTGACATGTTGGCCCCCGTGTTTTCAGGGGAAACTTTCTAAGGCTGTTGAGCTGATTTCAACTGTTCTGCTATTTGCGGGTGTGTGAGCTGATTTTCCAGACTGCCACCAATTCTTCCCAGCTGCTAATAACTGAGGGATGTTCATGCAGAGTCGCTTCTGCCGAGGTCACGAGGTCATCGCAGGATTTTTTTTTCTTTTTTCCTTATAAGGAAATCTCTAAAACTGTCTTCAGACAGGGAGCCAAAAATAGTGACAGGGAGAAAGGGCTGCCAGGCATGTCCCGAACACACACAGGCCTTATTTCATTTATAGTAGAACCTTAAATCTCATGGAGCAGTCGCACGGTCCTCTCACCAGACACTGTTTATTTCAAGTGGTGATTCATGCTGCATTTACCACGTGGCTCTGGGGATATCTTTCTTCTCTTTCTTTCCTTCTTTCTTTCTTTCTTCCTTCCTTCCTTTCTTTTTTTCTTTCTTTCTTTCTTTCCTTCTTTTTTTCTTTCTTTCTTTCCTTCTTTATTTCTTATATAACAGTGACCAGTGGCCTTTTCTGTCCATTTTCACTTGTACTCACCTCTTTCTGAATCTGCCAAGTTTCGTAGGATTCTCATCACCCCTGAGAAAAGCAGCAGGTGCAGAAAACCAAGGATCCTGAGTGTGGAAGGCAGAGTTCAGGTTCTGAGCCCACACTGACTTGGAGCCTCGGGATGGTCACCTGCTCTGTGCCCATCTTCATTTAGGACATGCACGGGTGATACCTGTGGTCTCTCTTTCCTCCTCACTGAGCTGCCGAGAAGGCCAGACTGAATCCCAATGCAGAACATGTCCAAAATCCTGACTAAGAGAAAGTTACACACAGGTGTGGAGGTACAGGACAGCACACAGCTCCAGTACACTTCCTACTTCCCCTTGGAGCGAGCTACCTGCAACTGTGTTCTAGAAATTTATGTAAGTGAAAGAAAGAGAGGGCATCAGGACTAAGCCATCGCCCTTAGTGATAATGGAGTCAATATACAAATGTTGGATGGCCTAGCTGTGGATGTTATTTGTGTGAAAGAATCAAACTGCTCTACTGCTTACCTTTATTAGATGTAATAAAAGAAGAACCTCCACTATTCGTAATTAAACCAGTTTTGCTAGAAAATTATCCATCTGTGACATACATATTTTAAAGTTAAGTCCGAATCTTCAGAAAAGACACAATGGATGTTATGATTTGAATCTGGTGTGTCCATTAGAGACTAGTGTTGAAAGCTCGGTCTCAGCCGACGGTGCTTCTGAGCGATCCATCCACGGTGAGGTCACAGCTGTTGAACTGTTAGGCGTAGGGAAGAGCTGGAGGCAGCAGGTCACTGGAGGTAGCAGGTCACTGGAGGTGTGCCCTTGAGTGCATCTTGGGCCCAGTGCCTTCCTCTTGATTCTTCCTGGCTGCTGAGATGAGCAGCTCTCCTCGGCCACACCCTTCCACCTCTGTGTTCCTGCTTCGTCACAAGCATAAAAGCAATGGACCAAACTGACCGTGTCCTGAAACCCGTGAGCTAAAATAAAACCTGCCTCCTCCGAGGTTGTTCCCTCTGACCTTTTGTCAGAACGACAGAAAGCTGACCAACACACTGTCTTATGCATGTGCAAATGACTGATGGTTTTGAGATAACTTGCTATAACTCTTGAAGTCATATGGGGCACCTCGGTGTCATGTGACTTGTATAGAACAACCCACTTGTTACACACATGTCAGCTGAGAATCCAGGAGGAAACAGGATGAGGTGGAGGAGCAGGCAGAGTTCCGAAGGCCCATAATTTTATAAACAACAGGAAGAGAATTTAATTCAAGTGTGTTGGTTCCTGCATTTGGACCCTGATGGGATAAGTAGGTACTCTAGCTGTGTTGTCTGGACAGTGCCTTTTGCAGACATACAAGAAACAGTCTCTTTGGGAAGATGTGACTGGCTCATTTGGTTCCCGAGATGTGTGATGCTTCACTCTGTTGCTCCATCCCCCACGAACTATATGGAGCTACAGCTATAAAGACTGCACAGTAAGCCACTGGGGAGGGTCCCCTCCTGATGTCATATCTCTAGATTGTTTCTTCATCGAAGGTCAGCGACACCGTGGCTGGGTCTGGAGAGGCCGTGCTGGCCACCACGGTCCTCAGAAAGGTTCTCTGCTCTAAGTTCCTACACATCACACTCCTGCCCAATAGATCAAGCTCTTAGCAAATTGTGTTTTCTGTTGTGGTGTGAAAACCTTGACCTCACAGGCATACAGTTGGTGCTCAATAAGTGCCGTGATAGTATCATGTTCGCTTAGCACTTGATTTTTTTAAGTCAGTTGGCTAAGCATCGCTTGCCTATTTTCCTCTGTACTTAGCACCAACGAAAACACTGTAAGACTCACAGGCCAGCCCCAGGAACCATAGAGCCATTATGAGTCCACATTTTCTCTGCTAGAAAAGAACTTGGAGAAAAACGCTTGAGAAGAGGCTACTGACATATTCTTGGAAAGCTAAGACAGACTTCCATTTTTTCTGGGGAAGTAGCTGGATTGTGCCTGCTCTGGGGGGTGGGGCAGGGGTGGAGCGATCATGTGGGTAATGGTGTCGTCACACAAGTGTAACATTAACCTAGGAGGGGGAAGCAGGGTGAGTGAGTACTCTCTCTTCACCATAGATAAACCGAGACCAGGTCAGCACTTTTCCAGCTGTGAACACACAGTGGGTCCAGAACTGGTCCTCTTGATGCCTCTGCGGTACACTGGTGCCCATCATGACTGCCCTGGACATCAGGGGTTTCTTATTCACTGAGTTAAAATGAGTCAAGGAACCCCTTTTATTTAATTTATTGTGTTCCCCCCTTCATCTTTTATAATTTTCATTTGTGAGGTCAAAGTTCTCTGCAATTCCTCTTCCAAAATCTTTCCTAGG
Source organism: Meriones unguiculatus (assembly GCF_030254825.1). Classification (NCBI taxonomy): domain Eukaryota; kingdom Metazoa; phylum Chordata; class Mammalia; order Rodentia; family Muridae; genus Meriones; species Meriones unguiculatus. The sequence continues at coordinate 108,465,743 of NC_083354.1, read as the reverse complement.
AAAATAATCAGAAAAGCCGATGTAGATTTATGTACAAAAACGTTCATTTCAGAGCTATTTATGATAACCCAAAATAGGAAACAGCTTAAACTTCCAACCAAAACAGGCTTGTAGGCAGGTCCCAATTCTGTATTTTTTATGATGTTTTTAAAAATGCTTACAATTAATTCAAATTTTGTGGAGTCTGCTATTTATGTATTTACAAAAAAAAAAAGACTCTGCATGATGGTTACAGTGGCCATCTTTGTATTGTTTATACTTTCTGCATTTTCCATAGTATCATTTTATAATCAGAAAAGCAATTAAAACTGCTTAATTTATGTATATATGAAAATGCCACAATGAAATCCATTATTTATGCAATCAATATGCTAATTAAAGATAAAACCTTGGGCTGTTTGTTCGTTTGTTTGTTTTTTGAGACACAGTTTCTCTGTGTAGTCTTGGCTGTCCTGGACTCCCTTTGTTCACCTCTGTGAGCCTCGAATTCACAGAGATCTGCCTGCCTCTGACTACCTGAGTGCTGGGATTACAGTCATTCATAACTTTATGCATCTTTAAAGGACTGATTTATGCAGAAATTTTGTTTAGTAAACCAGGCATGATGGTGCTTGTCTGCAATCTCTACAGTTTGGAGACTGAGTGGGTAGGATTGTAAGTTCAAGGCCAGTGTAACCTGGATGACACAGTAAGACCTGTCTCATAATGGAAAAATTAACCTTTAATAAGGTTCAAAAGTGTTTGTTGTATTATTTAATATTTACTATTAATTATCTTTTAGTAACGCTGCTGTTAATCCTAAACAGCTGTATAACCAAATCACCACACAGAGACTATGATTTAATTAACCTAGAACACAATGCTGGGCAATAGTTGTTCCATCCTAAACCTCCAAGCCCAAGTAGTTTCCTAACATTTAGATTCACCCATTATACTTGCTTTTTGTGAAATCTTATGTCCAGTTCATTCTCCAGGATGTTCCAAGACCTCTCCCCAGCTCTGCTGTCCCAGCTCTCCCAGCTCTCTCCTGCCCTTTCCTCCTCCTCTGCCTCCCACACCTTCCTCTCTGGCTCCTCCCTCTCTTCCTGTTTCCTTTCCATTGCTCAACTTTGTGGCTGGTTGTTTTGTTTTGGCATGTTTACACAAAGTTGAGACAGGTGATTCTTAGAATAAGTATCACAATGCAATGTCCGGACTGAAACCAGAGAGTGGGGGAGAGAAATCAGCATTTGAATGAACAAGGGTAAGGTGTATACATTTCAAAAGAACGTCATACCAATAAGTCTTCAAGAGGCCAATAGTTAGAATCACTGGATTCCTGTCTATTCAAGGTTCTCTGCAAAAGCTGAACTAACACGCTTTGTATGGGGGAGGGGAGAGCATGAGATGGGCTATCCTTCCCTTTTTACCAACCATGCTTTCCCTGGGGGCCTGAGGAAAGCTCCCTCAGGAGGAGAATGAACAGTTCTAGATGGCTGCGCAGACTGAAGATGGAAAAGCAGAGGCAGTAGCAATGGGGAGTGTGTGTGCGCATGCTCCTAGAGTCAAAACGAAGCTGCATCCTGATAAACCCGTCCTCACTTGGAAACCTCTTTAAGACAAAAGCGCATTTGATATGTACCCCTGACCTAGTAAACATTATAGCTTAGGCTAGCCTGCATCACTCATGCCCAGAACACTTATTTTTCATTAGCTAGAAGTGAAATGAAGTCACCTGAGGGAAGCCTACTTCATAGGAAGTATTGACTCCCTCGGGTAACGTACTGACACGGAATGTAAATATAACGGCACTATGAATATGTTTTCTCATCCTTGCCATCATAAAATCCTCTAAGTCAAACCATTTTAAGTCGAGGACTGTGACCTTAGGGATCTCGCCTTAGGAAAAAATCATGTAGTGACAGGTGGAGAAGCCATGGTCAGAAAATACATGAGCCCATCAAATCCCTGTCAAGGGCCAGTGTGTGAGACATGCTCATAAGGAAGACTGAGGCTGGTAAGTAAGCATTCCCTTTCTAAACAGCAGAGGGTAGGAATGCCATCTAAACAGATGAGCATTAGCTTTGGACAGCCCCTGAGAGAAGCCTGGTGCAAAGAGCCCTGAAAAATCAGCAGCCAGAAAAGCTGTGCTCACTGGCATTGTCTGCTGAGTTACTAACAGCACGTGCTTATAAAACACTTACTGTGTGCCAGGTGCTGGTCCAAGGCCTTTGCGTAAATCATCTCATTTAATTTGTACAGTGTCCCTCTGAACTGGCTGTAGAAACCATCCCTCTTTTATTACTGAGGAATCTGAGGGCAGAGGGATGACATGACCTGATTAGCCCTTATCTTACAACCAATACTCATCAAAACACATTTACACTCATAAGTGTGCATGTGGGCTGTGTTTTCTTGTCTCTTCTTGTAAAAAAGGCATCCAAACTCGCTCTCCTTTCCTGATCCAAATTGAAGCAATACTTTAACCTTTGCCCCTGTCCATCTCACCCCAATTATACCAGTTATACCGCTAAGTTGGCCTGACCTGTCCTTCTGACCGGTCCCCGCTGTGAAAGCTTCAGGCTCAGACACTGCCACTTACTGAGAACTCATTAAATGGCATCCCTGAGACATTTGCTTCTTGTCTTAGCAGTGGTGGGACAGCATGAAGGGAAACAGGCCCTGCATCAGGACCCAGGAAGCACCAACTCTGCCAAGGGAGGTTCCAGGGTACAGAATACTTTTACTCTAACTTCAGGCCTTGGGCTCCTTGACATTAGCCCATGTGTTCCAGCGGCCTCTTTCCATGAGTGTGAGATGGACAAGTCTCTCCATGGTGATTTCCCAGGAAGCAGGTGAACAGTTCAGGATGGCTGCTCAGATTACAAAATATCGGTAGGTGGCTACCTCATGCCCAGGGAGGCCCTTGTGGAATGCCGCCTACATCCTCTGGATTTTCCCATCTGCCAGCAAGGGGCTGAATTGAGTGGCGAGGAAGTGGCATCCCTTCAAGAACTACATCTCATCGAGGAGCCGGGGAGGCCTGAGGAATGTCGTGTAGTCAGCAAGGTGTGGAGAACAGGTGTGGAGGAGCCATGGATGGCTATCACAGTAAAAAGCCCATGAGTGGCAACTCTGTCTCACTATTTCCCTGCAAATAGAGCACACCAAGGCATGATAAGTACACTGACACCTGCCCAAGGGAGAATTTCCTGTGCCGAGACAGACGCTGCTCTGTGGAAAGACAACATTAGACAATTAACACTTGAGAGCTCAGTTGAGCAATGAATGGGTCATGAATTGAGAAACAGGCACAGGAGGACCATTACCAGCTCAGAGAGCTCCCTGGCAGTGTCTACAGACTGAATAGAGTGGTGACATTCACCTGACTTGTTACAAACAGGGTTCTTGCCTTACTTAGTTAGACATGGTCTGATCAGCGGGCTGCTATGGCCAGCTATGACATGGCCATTGATAAAAACCAAAAGTCCTTTCTTACGCACTGAGAGGGGGTTCACAGAGAGGACTTCAGATGGAACATAAGTTAATTCAATGCGTCTGTGGAAGGTTGGCAAAATAAAGAGGTGTGACCCATGTACGTGGAAAGGATGAAAATGGGCTTCACATCCCTCAGCCCCAGCCTGCCAATACCAGGTGCCATGTTGATAGTCCAACTAGAAGTAGCTGCTGTGCCTTGGGGTGTCTATGGACTCTGATAACACGAAAGGAAAGATACCCAGCATGACTCTAAAAGGCGAGAATTCACAGAAATACACACTGTGTGTGGAAACACCTCTGTCTCTTTCCCCCATGCCCAACAAAGGGACAGCAGCAGCCGTGGCAGCCTCAGACAGCCCAGCTGACACTGTAGACATAAACACAGCACCAGAAAGAGCAGCTTCGGGGAAACAAGAGGACATATGCATGCGCAGCCGAGTGACCTCACACAGCTGAAAAGAGTGCCGAGCCCATGTCCTCATCCTTAGACTTTCATTCAACATGTCCGAATGAGTTTGCCTCCAGAGGACTATCAAGGTGTGCATACGAACAGAGACCACTGGCATGCAGTCATCATTGGATTGTACCTCACTCGAAGCTGGGGAAGAGTGTAGGTTACTTTTCTCCCTCAGCAGCTTCAGGCCCTAAGAAAGTTAGATAGCAGTGACAAAGCTCACAGGTCAGTATGAATTTGACTCCCTCAGAGTTCTATCTTAAGGCAACGGGGTCTTACCATCAGATTTTGGGACACCTGAGAACAATGATAACAGCCTCGGAGACCCCACTGCCCTGAAGTAGCCCTGAAGTAGTATGATTGAAAGCAGTATCCCAAATAATGTCTTACAATTTTTAACTTTTAGAAGGACTTTTCAGCAGTGCCACTGTTGCTGCATTTCTCACAAAGGTATTTCCTAGCGTGACAACATGGGGTCACACTAGGCTGGATTTTTTTGTTATTGTTGTGTTTTGGAGGGTTTTTTTATGTTGCTTTGTTTTCTTGTTTATTTGTCTCTTTGTTTGTTTTTCACTTCTACCCAGCCCTGTCCCAGTGCTGGGGCTCAAACTTAAAGCTAAAGCACGTACTCTAAACTAAATCTCCAGCTTGTGATTTAGAAAACACCCACATGAATTTAAGGATTTCCAGGGTGAATGATTCTTGCAGATCAAATTTTCCAAATTAATTTAATTCTTCATAGATATTGGTTTGTATAAGTTTGAGTTTTCAAAGATAGTATATACAATAGAATTTCAATGCTTCCTCTGACATGCTGTGCAACTTGCTGCCATCCCAGAGGAAACTGAAAGTGGTTTCATGCTTTTCATGTACTGCTGAACACTGAACTACACATTCTGATCATCATCTCTGTAGTATGCAGTTAATCCAAAGCCTCATCTGGAACTGCAAAGCTTTTTTTTTTAATCAGATTTGACAATTGGAATTTAATTTGTTTCTAACCTGGTAGGTATTTTCTTTAAAATATTGTCAATTTCAAAACCAGAAATCCTAAACTAGTCAAAAGATTTATTATTTATACATTATTCTGCCTGCATGTGTACCTGCAGGACAAAAGAGGGCACCAGATCTCCTTACAGATGGTTGTGAGCCACCGTGTGTTTGCTGGGAATTGAGCTGAGGACCTTTGGAAGAGCAGCCAGTGCTCTTAACATCTGAGCCATCTCTACAGTCCCTCAAAGAGTTCTAATAATTCCTTGATAAGCTTTATTGCAATGTCAATGAATGTGTTTCTATTTGTAATAATTTACTCAGCTCTCAGACCAGAGAGTTACTGGCTCAGATGCTAAAAGGATGTCCTGTTTCGTTCTTAAGCCACATGAAGCCCTTTTTCTATCAGAGGGCCGGCTCTCTACTACCTCATCACCATTGTGCTTTCTTTGTCTTCTTTCCTTTTCTTCTTCCCTTTCTCCTTATTCTTTTGCTGCTGCTGACAACGTTTTCACCAGTCTGAGCCCAGAGCCTTGCTAGGCCATAACCTGGGTTCGCTGGACTTTTCCAGGTAAGGACTTAAGTTCTAGTCCTCCAAATGCTTCGTGTGAGACATGTCAGGGGAACTGAGTCCCCCGAAGGGCTTTAGGTATGGATAAGCCCTGTTAATCACTGTCAAAAATGTTGATTCTGTGATAAGTCTTTCTTGGAGGTACATTTGTTGACTTTCCCTTTGGAATGAGCTGTCATGGTCAAGTTGCTCAGCTATCTGATTGACAGATCACTCACCCTTTCCCCTATGCCTGGCTGCCTTGAGTGGAGAATTACAGCTTCTTCGGTTAATAGCCAGGCTTTCACAGCAAGTCCATCCGTGTCACACTCTCAGTAATCATGCTGGGAAACCTGCACTCCATCTGTAAGGCTAAGTGCTGTCACAGATGTCAATGAAGCCACAGCTCCTGCTTCAGACATTGCTCCAGCCATGACCTCTGCAGGCAGCTAGTCTTCCAAAGACTCTAATCTGGGCAAGACAAGCCTTAGTGAACTCTAGGTGTCTCTGAAGCTGTTCTCATTCAGGCTGAAGGGTGAGCACTTCCCCTAGTGACCTAGCAAAAAGCTTGTGATGGACAGAAAGTAGACATACCTATTTGAGGCCTGTTATCAGTGCAAATGTGAAGCCTATGATTGGCTCATACATAAGGCTTATGATTGCTGTAAGTATACACTGTGGACATTCAAGGCCATGCATAGTGGAATTAAAATGTGTGCTTAAGCATACACCCTTCTTCTAGCTACACAAGTAAGCTATTTTCCCTTATTTTTCAGAATTCTCAGGAGACAATTCTGTCCCATATATTGCAGTATTACTACAGTATATAAGAGCATAATGCAATATTAATTAAGGCTTCTCCCAAATGGTCTATTGCTTACTTGTAGCCTTTATCATGATTAGAGTAGGCAGAGCTGGTTGTGCAAAGAGCAAACAAAACCTGAGTCTTCCGCAGTGCTAGAGGTTAGCTATGTGACTATGGTCAGGAAGGTTTCTGAGATCCCAAAACAATGCAAGTAATTGCCAATGCTGGTCCTTGCTCACCAGAATTAGATATGGTAAGACCCCATGGCTGAAGACGTCATGTAGCCTGGTGGCAGAACTTGGAGAAATCAGGATGGAACTTCACTGGAAGAATTCCATGCAAGCTAGTCCTCACAATGCTGAAAGGGGCAATGCAGGCTGCTGTAGGACATTTGTCACCAACAGTATACTCAGCTGTGGACGCTGCATGCAGCACTACCTACCAACTACCAAGAGTGCTTACTGGTGCGACGGTGGCACATTTATTATAGGGGCAATGAAACATGTTCTAGTTGGTTTTATGTAAGAGGGAATTCACATCTGACACTGTAAACGCAGTTAAAAGTCCATGGGTTGGGAGTGTTGTGCTGGAAAGATGACTCAGTGGTTATGGGCACTGGATGCTCTTTCAGAGGACCTGGGTTCAGTTCCAAGCACCTACATGGTAGCTCACAACCATTCATGACTCCATTCCAAGGGATCCAGTGACTTTCTCTGACTTCTACAGGCATCAAGCATACATGCGGTACACATAGATGCATGTAAGCAAAATACTTATATGTATAAAAAGAAAATAAATAAATCTAAAATATTTTTAAGCCCATAGCTGGAAATGTCATGAGCTCTAATTGGAAAAGTTTACTGCTGTTTTGCTAAGTGAACGTGATGTGCCTATAAAATTGCCCCTAAATAACTATGTTTATGCTCATAGATTAGTATTGCTCTCAATTTTAGTCAGAGAAAGTTCTTTTTTGGTGTCATTCATATCTTCAATGACTCCTTACTTGTAAAAGTACTGAGAGTGTCTATCAAAGGTTCAGCCATAAACAAAGTATCACTATTGTTCAGTCTGGGCTCAGGGAACATTGCAGAAAAGAGGTCAGAGAAGGTGAGGGCCTGGCTTCTGGGAATGGCATAGCTGTTAAGCTCTTACATTTTTTAAATACAGACTCACAATGTAGCTCTGGCCGGCCTAGAACTCACTCTCTAAGCCAGGCTGGCTTTGAACTCGTGGAAACCTGCCTCCCTCTGCCTTACGAGTGCTGGAATTAGAAGTGTGTGCCCTCATGCCCAACCTGCACTCTTGAACTCGCATCAGTTGGGGTTATTGCACAAGGCCTGCAAAGACTGAACCGTCACCATCCTGTCACAGAAAGGAAAGAGCTCATGAGGCCCCACCATCCCCTGGGGATTTGTGTTCAGTTTATGATTGATAGGGAGAGACACTTTCTTCAGTGGTGTAGCCATTAGTAAGGTGCCCAAAATCCCATAAATAAACACTTACTTATTATTTCTCGTGTAAGCAACCCTAATTAAACACACTGGGTTTCACACACACACACACACACACACACACACACACACACACCCTGGGGGCAGGAGGGGGAGAGAGAGAGAGAGAGAGAACTAACTAGAAGAGGGGTTAGTTGGGAAGGAAAAAATCAGCAAAAGTAGGAGGGAATGAGAAGGGACTACAGGGAGTGAATGAATATGATCAAAACACATTATGTACATGCACGAAAAAGTCACAGTGAAGCCCATTGTTATGTATAACTAATATTTGCTCCATAGAGGGGCCAGCAAGATGGCTCAGTGTGTAAAGGTGTTCAAAAGAGAGTTTATTCTAGATCCAGATACCAATGGCCACAGCCTGAGAGCATAGGTGCAACTTATTCCAAATACCATCAGACAAAGCAAATCATAAAACAAGACACTGGGGGTGGAATGCAGGTAGGTTTTGGCAAAGCAGGGAAGTCTCTCCTATGGGCCTCAGATGCTATCTGCTGACATTTTCCTCTGGATTAATGGAAGGTAGGGGTTTATTTATTTGTTCATTCTAAAAGGATTTTCTTAATAGTCACAAAAATGTTAGGCTACACACAGAGGTGAGCAGTAAATGACCATTTCAGGGGCTAATGTAGCTCAAGAGACATTCATCTCTGGGCCTGCTGCATCCCAGCTCCCTACAGTCACTGACACTCCAATCAGTCAGTCATTCTTGTAGCATGTTTAATGTGGTGTGGCTTTTTCGTCAGAACTTCACTTGACAGAAGGATGGAGAAAATACTGAAAATTGGGAGACGGTGGGAAAAGTGAGGGTATGGAGGTCTGAGATAGCAAAAACCTGAAGCGGGAACTGTAAGCCACAAGGGCTGAAAGTTCCGATTTCTAGGAGAGTTCAGAAGCCTCCAAGGGTTGAAGAGTCAAGACTAAAGAGCTGCTGATGTCACCATTGGCTGCGGACACTCTGACCCCAGAACAATGAGGCCTGAGCAGTAAGCCTCCATCTTCGAAAGCTTGGAACCATAGGTCCCTAGCCTGTCCGCACGTCCAACTAGATAAAGCCAGGGAACCCCCTGCCAACCTTCTGTGACAGCTGCACTCACCACCCTCATGACGAGAAGCCTGGGTACATTCGTTCATGTCTACAATTCAGTGTATCATCCCTGTACATATATGCCCTATTGTTCCATCGGACTTCACATACAAACACAAGTCCAAGGACAAAGCCATTATGAGTTCAAGACTTGGGGGGCTGGAGAGGTGGCTTAGTGATTAGGAATCCTTAATGTTCTTTCAGAGGAGCCAGATTCCATTCCCAGCATCTGTATGGTGGCTCACAACTATTTGTAACTCTGGTTCTGATCCAATGATCTCTAACTCCAAGATCTGAGGCCTCTTCCAGCCTCTGAGGGCTCCTGCACACACATGGTGCACAGTCACACACTCAGGCACAAAGACATGAAATAAAATTATTTTGAAAAGATTTTGAGATTTCGATAGCATGTCAGCATTAACATGTGAAGAGAGGAGCTCACGGGTGTTTTAATTCAGAACATGGCAGCTCTGGCAAGAGAGCACATCCATATACCTTTTGGGTCTGCATGATCCAGCTGGAATACAGGAGACAGAGGCAAGCAGATCTGAGTTCAAGGCCAGCCCGATATAGAGCAAGTATCAGGTAAAGAAAAGCTTAGGTCCAGGCGTGGTGGTATACACCTTTAATCCCAAACAATAAAGGTAAAGTTAGCTTGTAGAAGGAAAGAGTTTGAAAGAGATACCTAATTGAGTGGTAGAAAAGGTAATGAATCAGAGAAAGATTGGCAACTCATGAGAAGAGAGCAGAAAGGGAAGCTACTTAAGGGGCAGTGCAGAGAGGGAGGAGACAGTTTTGCCTGGACAGTAATAGAGAGACAAGTTAGAGAATAAGAAAGAGCCAGGAGATTAGAGCAGATTTCTGGAGTTAGTTCGAGGCCAAGCAGAGCAATTCGGAGGCTGAGAAGCCAGATTGAATAAATCAGCTAAGAGAAGCGATTGAGCCAGAACAGCTGAGTTGAACCAGCCAGCTATGAGCTCAGAGAGAACAAGAAAGGGTAAGCTTATTAAGCAGCAATTCTCAGGGGTTGAAAACATTCAAGGCCTCGGTTAGATTGTATGGAGGCTAGAAGCTTCCAGGACCAGGCCTAGGTTAGCAGAAGGAGGCAGTAAACCTCAGAGACAATAACCAAATCAGGCAAATAAAAGTTCCTTTTACACACAGGCTACGTGTCCTGAAGTCACCTTTGCATGTGACCACAATCCTATCGATAAGGCATACCTGTGCCAGAGTTTGATTCAGGATCCAGCTGTGCTTAGAAACAGCTGCGGTGGGGATGTCTTCTTTGCCTTTATGATTGACAGTGATAGGCTCCTTGGGTAGGTACGGAGCAGCTTCCATACCACTGCAGCTAGAATAGTGGTTTGGAGGCAGCAGCTCTTCAACTAGCTCTGAAGTTGTCCCTGGAAACATACCCTGCTATCTGGTCTTTTAGACCCTCTGGGCATCTTAGGAGCAATCTAATGTCCCCTCATAGGTCTTTCTGAGAGAGTTTGAAATAAAGGAAACTTGTGTTTGCAAGTAAAACTTCCCTTGATGCAGTATTATTTATTTTCTCCCTTTTAGAGCTGAAGAGATTCAAACTGGTAGAAAGCCACGGTGCTACATAGATCTAGCCACGAACAGGCTAGATTTAGCTTTGAAGCCTCAGATCTTAGTCACTTGATATGCAATTCTTCACACGGCAACAGAAAAGTCCATCAGACCACTGGTGGCACTGCACCATAGCTGCACTGAATATTTATTTTTTTATCCTCCGTTAGCATGTTTTCCACTGGGCAATGACACTGATTCCCCAGTGACTCCAAGGTGTGTGGCCAGGCTAATCAGGGTAGCCCTTCTCCTTAAACACAGTGATAATCCGGTGGGGCATCTTGCCCCCTAGCAAAGTAACTCAGAGTCCAATGTGCAGGACTAAGCTCAGGGAGAAGGTCTAAACTATCTTTTCTTACGAGATAGCAAGCATTATTAATTATAGAAAGCATCATCTCTATCCAAGCAGAGGTAAGAAGCCAGCACTGAGGGAAAGCAGAGCTGAGAATCCACCCAATGGTGTTCTATATCAGACTCCAGACCTAGCCACTCCTGGAGCCTAAAATGAAGCAATAAATTCTTCTTTTTGCCTATGCTAGTTTGAATTGATTTTACATCTCTAAACATATTTTTTAACTATAAAAACACTTCATAAAGCAGAGGGCTTCCAGAACCTTCACCCGCCTCTTTAACTACATGTAGAGACTTCTGATCTGAAACAGCCCTCTCACCAGGGACTCTCCTCTCCTTGTATTTATTTTCCATTCCCATTCATCTCGGGGATCCCAGGAGCAGGGAGCAGGGTGTCAGGAGCAGTAGCTGTAACCATCCACTCTGATGCTCCCTGTACAACTCAGACTTCTTTCTTTGCATCCTCTGAGTCTGCAGTCATCGATCCTTCTAGACAGAGGCATGCAAAAAGAGCGCGTTTCAGTGCAGAGCTGTCTATACAACATCTGGCAGGCCTGAAAACAATATGAAAGATTATAGATAGTGTGGCTTAGTTTAGGTAATGTGAATGGGTGAGGAGGAGTGTTTGGCTTGTCTTTGGAAACATAAACTAACATGTGCTAGCAGGTACCGTGGGCATTCCTTCTCTCCGTGTCAGCCAGCTGTGGGTGGCTCTCACTGCTTTCAAAGAAAGCATTTCACTGGGACATGGGCATGGTATTAAATGGCACTGAATCATAAGTATGTCATCCTCTTCCTGGCCCTAATCAGAATACAGCATCAGACACACAGGAATTCAGGGTCCGCCTGTACCCAGCCTGCATTCTTCAAAACCTGTCAGCGCCACAGAAGACAAAGAAAGCTGAGAACTTGTCCTTATTTTCAAAGATTGATGAGACAAGAGCATTAAGTGCAAAACCTATCAGAAGTAGTTTGTACCAGGAAAATATGCTACAAACAACATTCTTAGGTCCCCTTGGGACCCGGAAAAAAAGAACTACAGATTGAAGTTAGGAGGGAGTATCACATCCTTCTAAACTTCCCCAGTTTAGAAGGGTTACAATATACTGGGACCCTAAAATCAGTTGTCTTTGTTCTTAGGAAATGCGTACTGGGGTGATAGCAGCCTGGTACTGCAACTTATCCAGTGCTTCCAAACCATGTCCAGTGTGGGTAAAATGAGAAAGCAAATGAAGCCCATGTGCAAAACTGATAAATAGACAACTGGCAGAGGTACAAATTCACACAGCCGTTGTGGAAACCAATATGGAAGCACCTCAAAGAATTAAATATAGAACTACCATGTGGTCCAGCAGCATCACAACCGGATAAATGACCACGGGAAACGGAATCAGTGTGCCGAAGGGACATCCGGACTCCGCCGTCCATTGCTGCTCTCCCTTCCCGATAGCCCAGGCAGAGAATCCTTCCAGGCATCCATCAGCAGAGCAATGGATACAGAAAACATGATACATACATAATGCAACACGATACAGTCTTTAAAAGAAGGAGGGAGCTAGGGATGATGCTCAGGGTCAGAGTTTTCTCCCGTCTAGTTCAAGTCTTTGGGTTCTGTCTTCAATACTCCCAAAAAGGAAGAAAAAAGAAACCTGTTGTCTGAAAAAAAATTTTTTTGAGTGAACCTGCATATTAATGTTAAATGAAGTAATTCAGGCACAGAGAGAAAACCATTTCACGATCTTGTTCATATGTGGAATGTGAAAACATTTAATTCAAAGAAGTAAAGAATACAGTGGTGATTGCCTGAGCCTTAGAGAAGGGAGACAGGAACATGTTGACCAAAGAATTGAAATTTTTTGTTTGCTTTGTTTGTTTATTTGTTTTGTTGTTGTTGTTCCTAGATAGGGTTTCCCTGTGTAGCTTTGGCTGTCCTGGACGAGGGTAGAGCAGGGTGGCCTCGAACTCACAGAGATCCGTCTGCCTCCGCCTCCCTGAGTGCTGGGATTACAGACGTGTGCCACCACACCCAGCCTGAAATTTTAATCAGATAGAAGGGAAAACTTCAAGAGATCTATTGTACAATAACTGTACCAATGACAATGATTACATTTATAAAAACTACTAGCGGGATAGATATTAAGTATTCTCATCACCACCAACAAAAGTGTAACTATGTGAGGTGAGGGTAGGTTGATTAATTCAATTTAGTCTCTGCAGCTGCATCATAGGCATATTTCATTCCTTGTATGTGGGGGATACACATGTACATTCTGGCCAGCTTTGTGTGTTGGCCCTCAGGAGCTGTCACCTTGTTTATTGAGAAAGGGTCTCTCTCTGGGACCTAGATGAGACAGGCTGGCCAGTGAGGCCTGGGATCCGCCCATCTCTGCCTTCCCAGAACCAGAGAATACCGTCACCCCAACCTTTCACAGGGATTCTGGGGAATCAAACTCAGATGCTCGTGCTTGTGTGACAAGTTATTTATCGACTGAACATCTCAACCTCACCGTGTGTGTGTGTGTGTGTGTGTGTGTGTGTGTGTGTGTGTGTGGTGTTTCAAAACAAAATGCTTTAAATGCTTTATACAGTAGAATAAAACCTAGCCCGACCTTTGTCGAGAAGGATTCTGAAAGACATCCTAAGCATTCTAACTAAATCTAAGCTGTATTTAAGGTTTAAACAAGTTGAGATGGACAGTAGCTAGTGGGTGAGTGCTCGTGGTCTGACACCGGGCATCCATGCCCTTGTCTTAGCTTCATTAGCCATGGATCCCTTGTTCCTGACTGTCTTTCCTTCTCCATCCAGAAATTTGAGCCTAGTTGCTTCAAAGACTAGCACACTGGTTTAATATTTAGAAACAAAACGAAAGCAAACCTATTGAACCCAGGTTTAAAAAAATCTACTGGGGTTCTTTTAATGCTATATTTACAACTTTTCTTCAAGTTTAAGATAATTTCAAAACAAGAAAAAAAATTGTTTTAAAGGAGAAGAAGAAAAAAGAGAGAGGAAAAATAGTTAGCCAGGAGGGGAAAAAGTCTTACAGATTTCTTTCAGCTCTCATAATTATGCGAGAGAAAGTGTCAATTTGGGAATAATATATCTTTAACACTCTTCTAATACTGCTAATGTCTCTTTTTAATAAAGAGAATGCAAGCCCCAGGCTCAGAGTCTTTGGCAAGCAGCACTCACTAGCTAGAGTTTAATAACAGTCCCATTGTATTCACTTTTGCATTCACTTTCTATTTACAGAAAGCGCAAGATATAGAGTTACCTTTTAAACACGTGTATATAATGAAAGCTGAGTTAATGTAAGGAGAAATGTTACTGATCCAAGCACAGGCAACATTCGGAGGGTGAGGCTAGGGTGCCTACGCACCCTGCCTGACGTTTAGAGCTACCCCGATGGCGTTATCTTAGAAGGTGAATCAGAGTTCTTGAAGGAGCTTGAGATCACGTGGTCCCTAATGAGGAAAAGAAAGCGAGGAGTCATCCCTTTTATCTGTGAGTCATGTGGCTATGAGTTCAGCCAATAGACGATCGAAAACATTGAGAGGCTAATTGCATCAGTTTCAGACATGCACAGACCTTTTCTTGTCATCTTAATTTCAGTGAGATGGTCTAAGAATGATTTGCACAGCCTTTGCATTTTATTTATGATTGTAAGTAACCTGGAGATAAGTAGAGAAAAGGAGCCCAACAGTTATATACAAGTTTACATCATTTTATATGAAAGAATTCGGTATCCATGGCTTTTGCTATCTGTGGAGATTCCAGATCCAGTCTCTCATAGATAATAGCTACAGAGGAGTAACCACAAAAGCCAAGGAGGTCTCCTGGTCCAGGAGCTATTCTGCACAGGTGCACTGCTAACGCAAGGCATGGAGAGCAGCTTTACAGCAGGAGGCACAGCTCGAAGAGAAACTCTATTCTTTTCGCACAGCAAACACACAGAAAGCCTCATTACCTATTTATCAGGCAACACAATAAAACCAAACCCCACCACTGGCCATTTCCCATTTCTGCTTTCAATTCCAGAGTGGCTGATGGAATGGAGATTCCTTTTTTATGTAGTTATATTTGAGAGATACATTTGAAACATCCTTCTTCCACTCACAACCCCCAAAAAAGGTCTACTCTAGCCCCCAGAATCCTAGAAATTTGAGATAACCACTCATTCCACCTTAAAAATGGAAGCAAACTCTGGGAGGCAAACGTGGGCTTTGCTCATGCTCTGTGGCTCCAGCTCAGGCTCCTGTCCTAGGCTTGCAATGCGTGGCACTGGCAGTTAAAATGGTTTCCTTTTCTTGACATTCAGGCTCTTTTAAGGCTGTCTCCCACAAATCTGTGGGGATGTTTGTTTGTATGTGTGTGTGAGAGGGAGAGACAGAGACAGAGAGGGAGAGAGAGAGAGAGAAAGAGAGACAGAGAGAGGAAGAGAGGGAGAGAATCAGCATCACTGATTTTCAGTGAAAATCTGAGTGCTAATGGTTACATGATCTTGTCCCTCTGCTGCTTCAGGGAACTCAACTCATAACCTCACCAGCAAGAAGGGAATGGTCCCTGCTTAGTAGAAGCTAGAGAAGGAAAGACATTTTGTAACTTTCATAGATTCGTCCCTGGGCCTCACTAACCCTGGCTGGCAGGATAGCATTACTCTTAGCAGTTGAATCCATGGATACCTGAGTGTGAGAATTCCTGTCCTTGGCCTTATGCATGGAAGATTAACGAACTCTAATCTTTGTAAAATGATTTCTGTATATTTAAAAGAGTATCACAAAAACCTCTTCCCAACTCTCTTGCCCCAGTGGAAACCTACCCCAACTTTTCTAGCTTCCTGCAAAACCAACACTTGCTAATCTATTTACTGTCTTCAAATCTTACCCAATTCTTATTGCTGATTCTCCTATTACTCTTTTAAGTTCTTGAGTCCAAGACAGAGCATACTATTCTCGGAGCTTTTACAGTCAGTATGGAGAATATGTACAACATTTCTGCTTTATTTGAAGGTTCAAACTTTTCAGAGCATTCCAAGTCCTTCTAGACTCTGTGGTCCAGAGCAAATGTCTTCGATGCCCAACGTTCGATATACAACATTTGAGATTAAAGCTTGCTGTATTTAAAAGTGGAATGTCTGACATCATACGTTTGACCAGCTCATGGTGTTGTTTTGAAAGGTTGTGGAATGTAAAAAAGGTAAAACCATCCTGGAGGAAGTAGGCCACTGGGATTTGAGGTTTTCAGTCCCTCCCCACTTCCTGTCCTCTCTCCTTACCTCCCTCCCACTAAAATGTGAAAAGAAGAGTCCCAGTTGTACATTCCTGCCACCACAGAGCTGCTTGCTTGTGTGTCTTTTTCTCTGTGATGGACTATGTTTCTTCAAACTGTGATCCAGAGTAAACCCTTCCTCTCTTCATGTCCGGTGTTTGGTACAAACAAAAAAAGTAACTGATACAAAGGTGGTGAAGGGACCTCAGAGAGGTGCTCAGTTGCTCCTTGGGCAGAAAGTTAAAGTCACTAAGTAGTCAAAAGGACTACTAAGAGTTTGACCAGGTCCTAGAGCCCCTAGAAAGAATCCAATTAATTATTAATTACATATCACTGAGAGTGTTACCAAAACACTCCAATAATTATACCCATCTCTCATGGAGCATGATTTTAGCAAGGCTAAGGAATCACAAAGAGGTGCTTCTCTCAAAGACTGCTGTGGAACAAATTCTACACTGGGCCCTAAACATTCAGTTTACACAACTCATTTGGGCTTTATGTAGCAATTCTAAGAATGCAAGTCTTCACCTCATAGCATTTAGAGAATGAGAGAACATAGGGAGAAACTCTTTGAAAAGTGACAATGTACAAGGATACAGAAATGTGAAAGAGGCTCCTAAGAGTGAGGTTCTACAGTTCTAAGGAAGTCTCAGAACTGATTCATTCCTGACTGTCACCAAGACTAGAGAACAATTCATAACCAAAAACTCATCTGGGTATGTTTAAGGAAGTCAGTCAGTGCCCAAGTTTCCAGATTCTCTCTGTAATTGGATGACTGACTGTCAGATAGCTACATGTTGAAAAATCTATCCAAGATGGTAAGGAAAGTATTCTCTATAACAATGAGATTTTTATGCTCATCTTTGGAAGCCAATTATTCTAAGTTTTCACCATACCAAAGTGACTGGTCCAAGATTCAACAAGAAATAGCAGGATCAATACCAAGACTGACCTCTCTTCTTGGCCATTTTGCCCTATGAAAACTACAGGAGCATCAAATCACTAAGTCTCTGGGGCTCCTCCCCCATCTCTGTCTGGGCAGTGTGGATAGATGGTGCCTGTCGACTACTGTTTTCTGCCTCAGCCCACAGGGTGAATGCCGAGTGGGGAAGTGGGAGGCAGGGTTGAACAGTGTGTGTGTGTACATTTCACTTCTTTCTTTACATTTTAGTTACATTTAACAACGTGTTACCTCTTCACAGAAGAGTTTATATCAGTCACAGGATGCCAAGAATGACATCAATATCTATTAAAGCCTAAGGTTTCACATTCTCTACTGTAAACATTCACATTGCTTAGTTTCCAGATATAAACTCAGAGTCATTCTCAAGCTGGATAGTTTCTTTCCAAGAACCTTGGTGTTACTCTAATGAGATTTACCTAATTAATCTCCTTATGGAGAGAAGGACTTCAATGATGACTGTTGTAAAGACCTCAGAGTTGTTGTAATCCAGGTTCAGCACTCTTTGGATTCATCTTGGGAAGGTGCATCCATAACTTTCCAAATAAACCATAGTAAAGCCATGCAGACAGGGCACTTGAGCAGCTTCCGCACTCGACTGGCTGGCTTGGCTGGCTTTGCAGCCATAGGCAGCCCTGTGTAAACCTCATTAGAACCTCTGGGTGCATTTTGTTTTCCTGTGACCTTGGACCCCGATGTGCAGGGTCGCTATTCTTCACTGCAAGAACTCATGTAGAAAAAATAACAATAAATACCAACAAATCATTGATTGAAACTCTTGGCCTGCCATAGTTCACAGCTGCCCTCTCCATGGCCATCATCACTGTAGACCTTGTCCTCAACACTTTTTGCAGTAGTCATTTCCAAACAACAGTGAATCTGGAATACAACACAGCCACCTTCTGCCAGCAGTTTCCCTGAATATCTATGGAACCATCTAGATATAAACCATGATCTCTTCCTTCTTAAGGAAGTCAGGTGTCACACCAAGGAAATAACCAGACTACCTTTCCAGTCTCCTGCATCTTTTAAGACAGGTAGAGATGTGGTACCCAAGAGAAGGTCCTTCTGAGAGGTGCCCTTCTGTGAAGACACGCAGAGATTGCTGGAGCTTATTAGCCCTAGAACAGGAGTGCAGAAGGCATAAAGGGAGTCATCGGAGGAATGTAGAGGAGAGCAATGATAGAGGTTTGGGAGGTTGGAGAGAAAGCCTGGGAACACAGCAGAAATCCTGTTTTCAAAATTGTAGCACCAGTCATGGAGATGACTAACTAAAATAACTTGATCCTCAGCCCCTAAATACAAACTGTTCTATGTAAGTTCTTACCCATTCAGGACTTGACAGGACGAGGAAGAAGATGGGACATGGTTGGCAGATGGAAGGTGGAGAAAGGGAGCTCAAGTCATGCAAGGCCTGACTCTGTCTCAGCAAAGATGGACTTAAGTATCCAGTATGGGAAGGCCAGGAACCTGAGTAGAATTTCCAAGAACAGAATTCTCTTATCACATTGCACCCTGTCCACGGAATAGTGTTGCTCAGGCTTTTGCTGTGATAACCTTCTGGACTAACTTATCACTGAGGTTCATGGCTATAATTTCATGCCCTGCTGCCCTGTGACTGTTGTGAGGCATTTGGCACGCTGGCTCGAGCTCATCTCCATCACAGTTGCTGTTCTGCTCATTTGCCTCCCGTCCTGAATTGCGAGATCCTCGGAGGAAGATCAGAAATAGATCAGTTTCTAGAGCAACTGAAACAGTTGCTGTCACAGTGTTGACAAATACTTGATGAATAAATGAGTAACTGTAATTTATTTTTCTCCTGCCTTATAAACATGTCCTTACCTCCAATGACTTTGGGCCTGTCCATGTCTACTTGTATCCTGGTCGGCAGGATACAAGGAGATACTACGGGAGAAGGCCTATGAAGCCAAGGTTAACCTGCTGCTCTCGTGTATAAGGTGGAGAAATGATTGAATAGGTGGTAAGCCTGTGAGATTCTGGGCTTGTGTGTTGCCGAAGCCCTGGGGTTGGGAGATATGGGGTCTCCTACACATCACCCTCATGGGCTGGCCTGACTGCCTTCCATTCCCTCTCTTAGCCAAAGCAGAGTGCAGATGGCTACCCATGTAACAAGAAGCTTTCCTTGTTGACTGCTTCCAGAGAACACCCAGTGAGCTTCCTCTGCCCCTAGACAAATTCACAGGGAACTGTCAAGGCTCCTTGAAGTGAGAAGTAGACAGACAAGAAGTCTACACCCCATGTTTTGAATTTTTATGCCATTTTGAAATAAACACAAGGCTGATCTGGCTCTGGTCTTTTCCATCTCTTCACCTACCAGAGAAACATGTTCTCTCTGGTTCTTCCAAAAGCCAGAGGTACAGAGTGCTTGGGGACAAGTTTTGGCTAGAATCTGACAATCATCTGTTGAAATCTCAAGGTGTTTTATTTAGTCCATGCCCGTTTTCCATTAATCTGGGGGAGGAGGGGAAACCCCAATACAAAGTACACAAGGGATTTTAGGCTTTAGGGAAAAATTGACCAACAATCCTGAAGGTGAGAACAGTGGCACAGGCCTGAGGTCCTAAGACCCTAGAGCCTGAGGGGACAAGGTGAGGAGTCCTAGGCCTGAACTACATAATAAAGTCCTGCCCCAAAACCACAAAACCTGGCAACACAGTGTTCTTTGTTCATTTTCCATCGAGGCTGTCTAGATGATGCCAGAATTCCCATGAACCGTGAAGAACACGCAGTCTGCCATCAACTCTTTAAGACATTAAATAGCTAAACATTCAAATGCAGCTGGGTGAGAGGTGGACGCTCATGAACCCCTTTCTTCTCCATGATTTATATTTCCAATCAGAAACTGCAGTGACATCCTCCACCATGGTTAGCCTATGCCAGGATTCTGGTGATTTTTCAATTCTACGTGTCCAGTCTTGACTTTTTTCCATAATGTGCAGATACTTGTAGCTACAAAGTTGCCTATAAGTCTGTCAAACTTATTGCTGGAAATCAGGTGAGGACGTGTTTTGGAGCACTGATCATCTCCTTTACCAGTTGTCCAAGCCAGGGAGAAGTGTGGCTCAACCTTCTCTTCTCCCTCCATCTCTGTGTTTACCTAGTTATCAAATCCAGCATTGCTACCCTAAATATTTTGTGGGATAAAGCTGGGTGTGTGTCGTTTTTGCATTCTGAAATTCCCCTAAAACTCCCTCCGTTCCACTCAGTGTCCCCTACCCTAATTGTCCTCTGTCAGATGACCACCGTACAGATCTTCCAGCTGGACTTGGTGTCCAGTTCACTAGCTACCCCATTGTGGTTGAACGTGTCCCGACAGGCTCGCGTGTTAGAATAGCTAGGGGGGGTATTTCAGTGGGTCCTAGGACATTAGGAGGTGAAGCCTCCTTTGCTAGCAGATGTAAGTCACTGGGGATAAGCCTTGAGGTATGATCCCACCCCACACCCATTTCCTGTCTGTTCCATGCCACTTCAAGTGCATCATGCCCTCCGACCCTGGCAGGCACAGTTGAACCATGGTGCCATTACAGGGGCATTTGTGTTCATCTCTGCTATCAGACTCTGATGGTGTAAAGGGGGTCAGCTTTCCAGAGCTGGCTCCAATCTCAGGACCAGGCCTGATGTATACATTCTATGTACATCATGGGGTAAATGGAAAATGGAACTGTGAATATCAATATAGCCTCCCTGCGCATAGTTTACACAACCTTAGGTGGCTGGATAATTTAACATGCTAATTTTCCTAATCAATAGAGTGGATTTTTGTTGAGGTCTCATTTATCCCAGGTCAGCCTTCAACTCATTATGTAGCTGAGGATAAAGTTGATCCTTCTGCCTTCGCCTCCCAAGCGCTGTGATTAGAGGTATGTGTCACCACATCTGGGTTGTGCAGTACTGGGGACTGAACCAAGGGCTTTGTGCTTGCTAGACAAGCACTCTACCAACTGAGCTGCGTCGCCAGCCCATGAGAAAGGTTCTTTACAGACAGATAAGACTTCACTGCCCAGCACTATTTCTGCAGGGACAGTGCTGTACACACTAGACCTAGAGCAGGGGGGAGAGCTGATGGCAGAGGGGACACTGCCATCTCAGTGCGGTAAGACCGACACGAGAGGGGGTATCTGGGGAGGAAGACACCTAGAATTATAACTTAGTTCTTGGTGATGAGAAACCACCAAAACTTTCTTTGCGTGAGCACACATTCCTGAATTTCTACGATGCATTTTAGCACAGGCCCAGAAAGCATGGCTTATCAGGGTCTCAGCTCCGGCGCTCACTAGCTTAGTGTCTTCGGACGAATGACTTAACTTGTCTGTCCCTCAAGTTTTCTGTCTGCAACAGTAGCGCAGTCGATTAATCTTAGATTAGAAATTCTATTTTAAGGTGGAAAGAAAATGGCCACTGAGTCTGCAGAGAGTTTTTCTTGTCATTAGTGCCTAAACGAAACAGTATAACAATTCACATAGCATTTGCTCCTAGTGGATGTTAGTAGTAACTATCATGTGCCAGGCATGGTGGCACACGCCTGTGATCCCCGCACTAAGGGAGGCAGAGGCAGGTGGATCATGGTGAGTTCGAGGCCAACCTGGTTTACAAAGTGAGTTCAGGACAGTCAAGGCTACACAAAGAAACCCTGTCTCCAAAAACAAAACAAACAAACAAATACTATGTGATTTTGTGAAAATATTAGATAATTTTCCACGAGGGACTTGAGCGTTCTTGGGTTTGGTACTTGTGTTGGTTCAGAAAGCAAACCTTTCTGGCTGCAGAATGGCAACTGCACATTAAGTAGCCCTTACCTCTTAGGTCATTGCAAGGATAAATAAATGACTGACTTCTGAGGAAGACCACGCCCAGAAAAGCAGGAATGCTGCGTGGCATGTGTTTTGCCTAAACACTAGGATACATCTTCTAAGCACCAGAGATGGTGACACAGTTTTAAACGGTGTTCTTCTCACCTAACAGTGGTGCACTGCATTTGTATGGCTACTCGTTATTATCCCGGCTTTACGAAATTCATGCAAATTTCATAAATACATAAGAAGATTTAAAATATAAGAAATTTAAGAAGCATATTATTTTGCCATCCTTATGTCCACTTTCCCTAACACCCATCACCCCAGTTTTGTTTAGGAAACATAAGTAACGATCCAGTTCTCTAAGGGACCGGAGGGCACATAGCATGTGCCTATGTCAGTGCGACACCTAGTGGACACTGATTACAGCCTCCAAGAAGGCACACAGCCTTAGAGGCCCTGGTTTTCCCAAGCCTGGTGATCTCCTAACACGGTTTTCATCTTCCACACTAATCATCTCAGACATGAGGAATCCAATTGTGAGCCAAGAGGTCTACTGGCAAGCTCAGTCTGTCCATCCTTCGTGACAGCCTGGTGGAGAAGAATGGAATGAAACAGAGACATCAATAATCATGGAAAGAGCAGCTAACACTCACCAACATTTTAATAAGCATATACCACAGTAGCTGGCTTACCAAGCTAAGCCAGCTCTCAATAACTTTTTGACCTTGATTTCTGGCTTCGATACATCTTGGCAAAGAAGCCCAGGGCTGACAAAGGCCGAATTCTACTTTATGGAAGTGTTCTTAGAGGAAGCCAACAGCTCTTTTAGGTGATTAAAAGCTTATCCCCTGGAGGCAAGTAATCTACACTGCCAATAATGCAGCTCTAGCATGTGGGTGAGGGGGACTGAAGGCCGTAACAGGGAGAGGGTATCCATATAAAAACCCAACGAAAGGCAAGGCTTGCTTCGAGCTGTGCTTGGAGGACCCTAACACACCTCACCTTGATTTTTCTACTCAGGGTTCCCAGCCACAATGGCCAAGGTTACACTGGAAAGACACTGGCTTGGAATTGATGTCTGAAAGAATTTGCATGGGCCCCCGTTCAACATATTATGGCAACTTACATCTTAACTCACGGGATGACAGATGGGGACCTTGTCCCCAAATGTGAGTCCACAGGATGACCCACCATCGTTAAACATTTATATGATTCCTCTCAGAGTGAATAAAAACCTCTGCAATTCTGTTTGTCTCCAGTCATTTAATTCGTTATGAAAAACAACCTTAAAGTCAAGGAGAAGGCTCAAGTGGGAAGGATCAAAAGTTTCAAAAGAAAAGGGTCCTAAGTGAGAATGTATCCAGACACATAGGAACAGCCTTTTCCCCCTTCCTGTTACTTTCAAGATTAAAATTTAAGCTGGTGGTAGTGGTGTAAGACTTTAATCCCAACACTCAGGAGGCAAAGGCAGACTGATTTCTGTGAGTTCAAGCTCTACAGACCAAGTTCCAGGACAGCCAAGGCTGCACAAGAGAAACCTGTTCTCTAGAAACAAAAACAAAGAAACAAAAGATAAAAATTTGATGCTTATTATTTTCAAAGGCTGACTGGAGGATGCAGAAGTCGTCCAGGTGTCATTTTACAAAAATCCCACAAAGGATCAGCAGCTTGTAAACTGTACAGGCCTGCCTGAGGCGGGAGGTTGTCTTGCTCCCTCTGGTTGGTCACTAGCTGCCCTGTGGGGGCTCTTGGTGTTAATTTAACATTTGACAGCGGCATTCTGTGGACATGTGTCTTAGGAGTTCGGTGTCAAGGGAACAGAACTCCCCAGTGCACTCCCAGCAATCTATGAGGAACCTAGGGAGGTTACAGTCACTCAGACACTGTATAACCCAACTGGGAAGTAGCTCACTTGGTAGATGCTTGCTCAGGATGCACAAGACCCCAGGCTCCATCTCCCGCACTTCACAAACGGAGTGTGTGGCACATGCCTGTAATCCCAGCACTAGCTCATATAGCACTCAGCTACATATTTTTGAGGCCAGGCTAGGCTACCTGAGACCCTGTGCTAAAAAAAATAAAATAAAAATAAAAAATAAACTGAAGCTAGCATTCTAAGTTTGTGCTCATAGTTCTGCAACAGGAACCTACTTGGGAAGAAACACATTCATTCATTCATTCATTCATTCATTCATTCAAGAACTTTTTTAGCTCCAACGAGACTTGATGATGCCACAGAACATAAACTATAACCCCATGAAATAAATGTGCCAGCTGTTGGAAGATGGAGTGGGGAGTGGGTCCCTATGCTGTGAGCACATGGCAGAAGCTTTCAAGTCAGCTTTGTAATTGGGGCATAAGTTCATTAAAAGCCCCTGACACTGATTCCAAGTGCTGGGTTGGAATGAATCAGAAAGAGGCAGGGAAAGTTCTAGAAAGGCCTGTAAGCATGGGAGAAGACCATACATACCTCACGAGCCCATTGTGGAATTTGGACCCAGCTAGAGGAAAGGACATTGATATTTGTTTGTTTGTTTGTTTGTTTGTTTATCCTCTTTACAGTCTGACTCCAGCCCCCTCCCTCCTCTCCTCCCACCCCCCCTTCTCTCCATTCCCCCCTCTCTTTCTTCTCAGAGAAGGAGAGACCCCCAAGAGGTACCAACCCACCTCAGAACATCAAGTCTCAGCAGGACTAAGTGCATCCTCTCCCGCTGAAGCCAGACAAGGCAGCCCAGCTAGGAAAAGGGGTATAAGGGCAAGCCACAAAGTCAGAGACAGCCCCTATTCCCATTGTTAGGGCACTCACATGATATCCAAGCTGCACATCTGCTACATATGTGTAGGGGACCTAGGACCAGCCCATGCATGCTCTTCGGTTGATGGGTCAGTGTCTGTGACCCACCATGGGCCCAGGTTAGTTTACTCTGTAAGCAGTCCTGCAGAGGAGGACACTGATTTATAATCAGTATATGTATGTATGTGAAGTATGCCAGGTATGTCCTGTGCTGGGGAAGAAGAGGGAATATTTTAAAAAGACAATGGAACCACAGAGACGGGAAACAGCCAGACTGAGTCTCAAAGTCCATGCTACACAGTTTAGAGTAACCTGTAGGCTATGGGCCTTCTACATCAAGACATAACACTTCTGCTCCTAATAACTGAAGAGTAACACACACATATCCAGGAAGCCAGCTCCCAGTTGGGATGTGTGAATACGAATTCAGACTTGTGGGTGTTTCGTCTCTTGTATTCGGTTTCTAAGCCCCATCCCAAGGAAACGAGCTAAGGGGTCTAAGAGGTCTACGGGTCCTCCTACTCAGATGACAGGTCTACGAACATTACATGGAAGTGTCCTGAGCAGAACTGAGAGAGGACACGAAGCAGACGAATGGGCGAGAGATCATGTAAGAGCTGAGCCAGTTGAAGTCAGGCAAGGTACATACTTGCATATCTATACACAGATATATGCACCCTAACCAAGTTCTCATCTTCATCAGATCAGGGTCGGGGGAGGACATGAAAGGAACTATGCATAGTCTCTGAATCTTCATCACTTAGGGAGAGGTCCTGGCTGCACATAAGGCAGCCATACTGTAGTCTTTGCTGAAAAGCCAAGCTTAGTGAGCCTGAACATGACCCTATCTCCAGTGAATGCTTCCTATCAAGGTCAGGCCCCCTGGCCAGCCACCAGTCAGCTCTCTCCTACAACTCTGAAGTTCACTATTAAGCCTGTGGTGAGAAATGAGGTGTTCCTTGCTCCCAACTCTGCTGCTCCAGTTCTCAGGTGCCTGCTTTCTACTGTAGATCTGCGTTCAAGCAACCTCGCTCTGTCACAGCCTCTCAGACAAAGGTCCTTCTCTTAGCTGGCTTGAAGGCAACTATGTCCTTAGCAACTAATCACCCCTGACTGGCCTGCCATACCAGTAGACTCTGAAGCAGGACTAGCCTCGGGGAAGGTGGTGGACGTGTTCCCTTTGATCCGCACAGCCTCTGTGCCGCTGTGCAAGTGCGAATGTGGCTGCTTTTTGGCAGAGGTTTCCCCTCAGCTTGCATCAGCCCTTCCAGGGTGTATCGGATTACCATAATACCCGCACCTCTCACCCATCTGGCGTTACTGCCTTCACTCTGTAATTATTTGAGCTTGAAATCTTTGAAGTAGACTTGGCATGTGGGAGTGGGGGTGGGGCTTAGTCTGTGTGTCAAGTTTGTATGCGGATGAGAGAGCCAACAGCGACTGTGGTAAAGTGGGGAGAATTCTGGCTACAAGCTGGGTCTACTTTCATTGTTTTTTTTTTGTTTGCTTGTTATTTTTTGTTTGTTTGTTTGTTTGGATGTTTTGTTTCCCAGTAGTTCAGAAGCAAATGTATTTCCTGAGCAAGAGAAAACCTTTGGAAGCAGAGAAAACACAGCTCACGCTCAAACAAAAATGCAGCCAAGCTTCCTTGACTTCTTGCTCTGAGGTCCTTTCATAACTTGGAGGATGGGTGTTACTTGCAATGCCTTTGACAGAAATTGGCAGAAGCTAGAACAAGACTGGGTCAAAACAGGGGAGGAAAGCGGCACCCAGACGACCACCCACCAATATCAGAGCAAGAGGAGCTCTCTAGAGATTGGACTTCAGAGAGCCCACTGCCACCAGACCTCCCCTGCTCCCCAAGGGACTTGACTTTCCCTGATTCTGGCTTACTTCTGCAGCTCTAGCATCCCCTCCCCCACAGCGCTCTTCCCTGTTATTTCTCTGAATTTTGGTGTCTCTAGACTACACACATAGACCACATTAAGCAACTCCCCTTCTGTCCCCCGCTGTCATGGAAGCAAGGCTGAGGGCAGCGAGGTGGGGGCGGCACAGTGAGGTAGGTGGTAACTTGTTAGGTCAGGATTCTTCAGTTCGCTTGTTTGGGCCATGTGCCCAGGCCTTTATGGCAAAGTCAGTTCTGCTACCCAAAATAGAAAGACAGGAGAAAACCTGTGAAGACAACCAAGCAACTGTGAGACCTTTTGTAAGTGGTTGGAGTTTGTTGTTTGGTTTAGCGTTCCTTTACTTAATGAAAGCAAGTATTTAATGCTTTCAAGTGGTAGAGTAGAAGTGTTCGTGATCGTGGCCGTGTGTGTGTGTGTGAGAGAGAGAGCATGTGTGTGAGTGTGTGTGTGTGAAATTGATATCAGGTGTCTTTCTGTGTCAATCTCCTCGATAGCTTTTGAGGCAGGGTCTTCTCACACTGACCCTGAGAATCACCATTTTGGCTAGACTTGCTGGCCAATGCTGACACTACAGATGTGTATCTCCACGCCCGTATTTTCTGTGGGTTCCAGCATATGAACTCAGGTTCTTACACTTGCATAACAAGCACTTTAGAGACTGAGCCATCTTCCCAGACCCTAAATGGTAGGTTTGTTTTTATCTTCATTTTTTTCTAGAGTCAATCCTGGAATGTAATTAAACTCTCCTGGATTTATCAAACAAAATGCTTCCATCTCTCCGACAAAGATTTTCATGGCTTCTGAGGATTTCCAGTAGAGAGAAACTTTCTTCCTCCTGTTCTCTTCAGATTCAGTCCAGCCACCACCAAGTACCTTTTGTGGATCAATTGTTTAGAAGACTTTTGGCAGGGTAAGGAAGTTCGGCATCATGAGGGAAGAAAAAGGAAGGAGAGAAAGTTCCAGGGGTAGCAGTGAGGTGAGATGTCAAAGGCGACTGCTAAGCAGGAAGCTCCCTAGGCTTAGGTATTGAGTCAAGCTGGGGAGGGACCAGTGAACTTCAACTGTCACTCCTCCAGCACAGAACGCATTAGTGGTACCAGACTTGATCGTGAAGGTGGCTCCTGAAAGCAGAAAGGTGACTATCCTGAGGGGCATCTGAAGAAAGAGAAACAGCCCATGTTGGCCAGCAGAAGAGGCTGAGTCCAGGCCTCAGAGTCAGCTGAGAAATATTTAAGCAAAGCCATTTGCTCCAAGCAGTCAATGCAAAGGAAGAAGGTGAGCACAGCAGAGGGAAAGAAGAACAATCTCCCCTCCTGCCCCCCTGGGTTTTCTTTTGGGTCAGATTATTGCAATGAAAGGTAGATTATTATTCAAAATAAACAGAAGCTTTACAACTCACCTTTCACACACACATAAGCCATCCCAGGAAATTCTAAAGAAATTCTTTGGCTTCCACGGCATCTTTCATGAGAACAGTATTCTTTTAGAGAAGAGACAGGATAAAAAGCAAAGGACTTTGATTCTATAGAGGGGGAAACTTCTAGGAAGGCAAGCAAATGCAAATGCTGTTTTGACACATAGAAGCCTGTAGTACATTTCTAGGCTGACAAGGGTCTAAAGTTAAGTTCAGGATTCAAATGTTGGTTTTCATGGTAGAGAGAGGGTAAAAAGGTGTTATCGTCACTGATAATGCTATGAAAAGACACCATGACCAAGACAACTCTTACAAAAGAAAGTATTTAAACGGGAGCTTACTTAAAGTTTCATTATCATCATGGCAGGTACTATGGCTGTGCTCAGGCAGATACGGTGCTGGAGAAGGAGCGGAGAGTTCTGCATCCTGATCCACAGGCAGAGAGAAAGCACCTGGGACTGGCATGGCCTTTTGCAACCTCAAAGCCCCCAGCGATACACTTCCTCCAACAGGACCAGACCTCTTGATCCTTCTAATCCTTTCAAATAGTGTCACTCCCCAGTGACCGAGCATTCAAATTTATGAGCCTGTAGGGGGTATTCTTATTCAAACCACCACAGAAAGGTAAGGAGGCTTTCTTGGGCCTACTTCTAAATGCTTTCAACTCAAAAATTTTCCTATGCTAAAGTGGTCTGTTTAGGGATGACACATACTCTACAATACATGGCCTCAGAGCTTGCCTAGAGTCTTGAAAAGGAAAAACACTGAGAGTCAGGCTGTCTCCAGGGTGATGAGTCCGGGGAAGGAAGCCAGCCAGGCACACAGTCATACTTCAGGACACTCAACTGAATTCATGTGCCAGCATGCTTTCCTCTTGGCTCTGGAATGATAGCCACCTAAAATAAGTCTTCCTATGTAAGATCTAGTGTTATTTTATGTACTACAAAGAAGAAAGCGATTATACCAATGACATTATAACAACAGTCCATCTCATCACTTCAATTTCTAGTCACTTAAACTCTTTTAGAAACTTGTACATGATGAAAAGAAATAAAATGGCAATGATAGTTTTGAAAATATGCTGTGTGTGATTCCTGTGAATCATTTTGAGACTCAAAGACTTAGTCTATTTTTTCCTGTACAGTATCATCTGCTGAGATTTCAATACTGTTGGTAATGCAGCATTTCTTACAAAAGAATAAAATAGAAATTTTATTTTATTTTAATGCAGTGTACTGGATGGTGTTAGCACAACAATGTTAAGTTTGGGACTTTGGTCTGTCTTTGGTTCACTATTTGGAATGAGTATGCATTTAATCAAGTCTTCCAGGAATAGTTCTCTCTCTTTCTCTCTCTCTGTCTCTCTCTCTCTCTCTCTTAATTGGTAGTTTGAATGAGAATGGTCCTATAGACCCATATGTTTGAATGCTTGATCTCCAGTTAGTAGAGCTCTATATGAGGGATTGGAAGGTATGACCTTGTTGGAGGAGGTATATCACTTGAGGCAGGCTTTGAGAAGGTTTCAGAAGACTCATACCTCATACCTCATGCCTCCTTCTACCTATTACTTGCAGATCAGGATGTGAGTTCTCAGCTCTTCCTGTTCCCATGCCTTTGCTGCACAACCATGGACTCCAACCCTCTGAAACTGTAAGCCTAAATAAATTCTTTGTAATTTTGTCAAACACAAACACACACACACAAAAAGTAGCTAAGACAATTGGTGAGAGAGATCAAACAAGATAGAGTCATGTGCTGTGTGAATACTCTGTTCTTTAAAAAATTCACACTGGACTGTCTGTGATCAAAGTGTATTTGTACAATCCTTTCATATGATCCAGCAAGCAAACAGATAAACAAAAACACTTTTTAAAAGAAAAGGAGATTGGGTATGATGCTGCATGCCTCTAGTCCTAGCATTTGGACAGCAGAAGCAGATGGATTTCTGTGACTACAAGGCTAGCCTGGTCTATATAGTGAGTTCCAGGCCAGCCAGAGATCACAGGGAGTCCCTTTCTCAAAACAACAACAAAACACAAACAACTAGAGAAGCTAGGAACACCATGAAAGAGGGAATAGAGAGATTATAAGAGCTGAAGGAGGAGAAGCTCCATGTAATGCTATATTCTAGACATGGCATGCCTGTCAATCCATGAACTCATAGCAGTCATGGCTATCTGGACAAAACTGAGTCCATCATAAATGAGGGAGGGGCTCATGAGATCCCCACCAGTCCCCAAGGAGCTGTAGGCAGGTAATGGCTGTTGGTGGAGAAAAAGTCATATTCCTCAGAGATGCAAATAATGGTAAGTTGTACTTACTCCCATTCATGCTCATGAAAGCAAGCATGATTAAATGTAGCAGGCTGCAGACAAACAAACAAAAATATGTAGGAAAGAAAAGGATTTATAGGAAAAAAAATGGCTCATCGGAATTCAGAAAAGCAGAGTAGATAAAAGAATAGTATGATCAATATAAATTATATTCACATACATACATGAAATTGCAAAAAAATAAATACATTTTTAAAAGGCATGGGGTACTTGGGAAACAAAAGTATAATTTATTTCAAAATGTGGTCAACAGAAGTGGGAGTTGGCTCAATGGGTAAAGTGCATACCAAATATATGAGGACCTGAGTTTGAATCCCCAGTGCACATGCAAAACTCACTCATGATAGCATCTGTGTATAGACAGAATGCACAGATAGGCAGAAAGCTGAAGCTCTGTAGCCAGCCAGCCCAGGCCAGCTGTTGAGCTCCAGTTTCAGTGAGAGACAGTCTTAAAAAAATAAGGTGGAAAGAGATTGGAGAAGATACCCCACATCAACCTCTGGCCTATACCACACACAACACACACACACACACATACACACACACACACAAATTATGTCAGCAGAAAACCCAGATGAACAATAGCCAGGTGTTCAGCTAGCCTACTATTTTGGTTGGTTGGTTCAGTTTGGTTTATCTGTTTGTTTTTTCAAGAGAGGGGTTCTCTGTGTAGCTCTGGCTGTCCTGAGACTAGCTCTGTAAGACCAGGCTAGCCTTGAACTCAGAGATCCTGCCTGCCTCTGCCTCCCCGGAGTGCTGGGATTAAAGGTGTGTGCCACCACTGCCTGGCTTCACAGGCCTCTTTAATACAAAAACAAAAAAACAAAACAAAAACCTCATTTCTATATGTCCACTGTAACCTCTAAGGAAAAAAAAAAACTTTCTACTCCATAACCCACTGCGTTCTCTGCCAAGTTTCTTCCAAGCTACCCGAGGTGAGTTCCTTGCACCAAGGTGGTGAAGGAAGGTGTGTCCTACTTCCCTCTGGTTACACCCTTCTCTCCACCTGAAAAGAAAGTCAGCACCAACCCCAGCTGCAGTAAATGGCATGGCGCTCCTCCAGCTCGAAGGACCGGTGAAGCAGGACGATGGGCCCATCTCATCAAGGCGGAAGTCTGCACTGAGACAGGAATTATGAAACCCACACACCACAAGGACGCTGTCTTCAGTGCACTTACTGCCAGGTTTCCTGAGGCCGGATCATCACACTATCTGGATTCCTAGCGGGTCCTTTGTTTTATTGTCCCATTGGATACACACTGCCTCTTCTGAATTACTCAGATTTGCCTAGAACGAGACAGCAGGATTAAGATTATACTCTCTCCTCCTCACACCCACACCCACCTCTCCAGCCCCATTTGCTGTGTAAAAAAAACTGACTAGTAAGCACGTGGAAACACGTGGAGATGATGGCCCAGCTATTAACTGTTCAGCTAGGGGCACACAACTGTCCTGGTAGGCAGTTCTTCGCTCGCTGACAGAGCTGGCCCTGAAAGGCATAACCCGGGTTGCTAACAAGAATTCTTCCAGAAAGCGAAAATGTAAGTAAAGCAAGACAAACAGGAGTGACTCAACAGGCCCCAACAGCTTCTGCTTTGTGACTTGGAAGGCGCACTCGATGACAAGCCCTTTGCCCAGGGAGGCGCCAACTCCTCAGAGGGGCATCCCCAGGTGCCAACGCTGCTCCCCACCCGGTTTTGATGGCCTCCTTTTCACGTGGTCATGATGAAGGCAGTCCCACCCTAGTCCTCTGAGGAACCTCAGAAGACACAGCACCTGACAGCAAGCAGATGAGCTCAACTGTGGTCTATTTATAAGGTGTACTCACTACCCGGGGAGGAAGGCTGCACTTGGGCACAGGGTAACCTGGCAGCCAGTGTGGGAGGCAGCTGTGGTAGTAGCAAGAGGGTGGGGTGTCCTGGTTCCCAGGGGAGGGGAGGATGGGCATGTTTCTGTAATCGTGTGGGATGGTGGGACTTGAAGCCTGGTGTTTGGGGAGAAGCATGGATTGTACCCTTTGTGATGCGGTGGGCTGACTGACTGGTCTCACTCACCTCTCCATCCCGATGGGATGGGATGGGATGGGATGGCTGCCACGCAGCCACACCATTCGTGGAGGCCTCTGGCTACCAGTTCAGCACCAAGTGTAATTTTGGGTTTTAATAAAATTTTAGGTCTATGACACCACTGACCTCACTGTGCTCTTTTTCTGTTCTGTGGGGATCTGGGTTTCTTTATTACCTCTTCTTCAGCCTCTCTCTTTCTCGTGTGTGTGTGTGTGTGTGTGTGTTATATACATGTTTGTACGTGTGGGGGTCCACTAGCCAATGCATGAACACAAACCGGAGGTACACCCTGGGTATATTCCTCCAACACTCTCCACCTCTTTTCTGAGACACTGTCCCTGATCAAACCTGGAGTGTACCAGTTGGCAGAACTGACTGGTTAGCAACCCTCAGGGACCTTTCCATCACCTCTTCCCCCACCCTAGAGTCAGAGATGCCTGCTGTCGTGCTGGGCTCTTTCCATGGGCGCCAGGGGGTCCAAAGTTCAGGTCCTCACACTTGTACAGCAGGTACTGTCCCCCCACATAGCAGGTGAGCCAGCTCCTGGCTCTGGTACTTTGTACCTCGTTGCTCTTCATTGGCCGGAGTAGTTACTTCTGCATAGGACCATCTGTTGCCTCACGGGAAGTGTCTAAAGTTGCATTGTGGAGATTTTTATTCTGGGGACACCAGGCTGCTTTCAGGGTTTGTCTGTCTAGGGTAACAGAATGTCTGCAGACAGTTGTCCAGGGCTATTTACAGTCCTGCCTGCAGAGGTCCTGCCCCCGTAATGGTCAGTGTCTATCACCAGGACAGAGAGCTGAAGCGCTCAACCCACGAGTGAGATTCCCTTCCAGCTGAGAGGCTCCCGAATGTTTTCTGAGCAACGCACTTAGCAGAAGCCACATCTGTTCTCCCAGGGGGACGGGAGGTGTCATGGCTCCATGCTGGTCACTCTGAGCCCCTTGACTCTGACGCCTGGGTGGTAGACACAAGCAGCATCAAGTGATGACTGTCATTTCTTCCTCTCCACGGATATTATGGAGATTTCCTGTTTAGTATGAAGCACAGGATGTCTCTATTTTTAATATTTTATTTTGTTTTTCTACTATATATTTTCTACATATGTGTCTGGATAATTGGTGTTTGGTTTTTTGGGTTGGTTGGCTGGCTGGCTGGCTGGTTGGTTGGTTGGTTGGTTGGTTGGTTGGTTTTTCAAGACAGAGTTTTTCTGTGTAGCATCCCTGGCTGTTCTGGAATTCTCTCTGTAGATTGTAGATCAGACTGGCCTTGGACTCATGGAGATCCACCTGCCTCTGCCTAGAGAGTGCTGGCATTAAAAGGGTGTGCCACCACTGTCTGGCCTTATCTTGTCATAATTAGGTGTACATATGTGTGTTTGTAGACATGTGTGTAGGTGCCCTCAAGTCCTCAGATCCCCTGGAACTGGAGTTGCATGGGTGCTGGAAGCCACTCAGACTCTCTGAAGAGGAGACTGTACTCTACCATTGAGCCATCTTTCGGCCTCCTATCCCTACCTGACTCCTCTTTAGCTGACACTAGCCAAATTCTTGCATAAGTCCATCTGCCTCAGCCTCCTAAGTGCTAGGGTTGCATGCCTGATTAGGATGCTCTTGTTTTCTGTCTTATGTTTTCTTTTCTTTGACTTTGATAGTTTAAAAGGCTAGGTTAACCTCTCAGGGGCGTGGCTTTTCTGAAAGTCACACAGAACAGGGCAGATAGCCCTCCTGAAACAACAGAGCTAATAGTGGTCTTGAGAAATGACACCTTCGTGTGACAATATCCTGTTGACACTCTTTCCTGCCCAAGCTGTCCCACTGCAATCAGTTAAAAGTTTGTTTTTGAGACTCTTGGGACAGACCTTACGTAGCTGAGGCACACATGCCTCCAGGAGAATTTATAATTCTACTACAAAATGCACTCACATGATTCTTTTTGCAGTAGCTCCCCCACAGTTTGAATTTTGATTTTTCCATTATTTCAGTTACTTGGGAGTAACTGAAAATAGTAAGTGAGGCTGAAAAGATTAGTGTGGGGGTAAGAGTGTTTGCTGCTCTTGCACAGGACTGAAGTTCCGGTCATAGCAGCATTCAGAGCAGGACAGATGGCTCAAAACCATCTCTAAGTCCAGCTTTGGGGCATCTGACTGACTTCTGACCTCTGCAGGCATGCATGGGTGCATTCGTGTGTGCTCAAGCACATGAGTATACACATACACACAAGTTAATCTCCAACTTGCATTGTTGGAGATCAAACCTAGGACCTCTGGCTTGCCCGGCAAGTGCTCCATACAAAGATCTACCTACAGCTCACTCTGGACACTGAATATTTCCTCCTCAATGAAGTGACACTGGGTAGTGTAGCCTAATAAAACTGACGTGTAAAGAGGAAGGGGAGATCTGGGACCATAGCTCACTGCTAGAACATTTGCGTGTCTTGCGCCATACCGGGGTTCAATACCAAAGGGGAGTAAAGATTGAAATATGGATTAAAAACAAAACTGTAGCGGGAGAAAAGACTTCTCTATCCCAGTCGGCCTCTGAGAAGTTCGTGTGTCCAGTCACTTCAGGCCTGGCCAGGAGATGTGTGAGCTGCGGGCCTGAGGCAGAACAACCAGAGGCGAAGGATATCAGCGCCTTCCCACCTTCCGCCTCGCCCATAGTGACTCCTGCTTGACAACAGGGAAACTGACAATGCCTGCCTTTCATTCCCAATGTGCTCCTGAGAAACCGCAAAGATGTCAGACTCCATGCATTGCGCAGGGAAATGTTCCTCAAATATTTTATAATAGAAATTCTTGTAATTCTCTCAACTTGATTATTTAACTAGTTTCCTAAAATATGGCCCCTTAGTCAGTGATGTATTGCTATAAAAAAGATGCCATTACCAAGGAAACTCTTATTTAAATAAAAAAAAATTTAGTTGGGAGCTTGCTCACAGTTTCAGAGGGTTGATCCATGATTATCACGGCAGGAAGTAGACAGGTGTGGCACTGGACCAGTAGCTGAGAGCTTTACATCCTGATATAAAGGCAACAGGCAGAGAGAAAGGCCTAGTTTGGACTTTTTAAACCTCAAAGTCAACCCCCAGTGACACAGTTCCTCCAATACGACCATTTTTCCTAATCTTTCCAAAACATTCTACTAACTGAGGACCAAAGCATTCAAGCATACAAACATGTGGGAGTCGCTCTCATTCAAATCATCACGGCATCCTGTGAAGATGTTGTGGTATATCTATACGATGGACTACTAGTCAGTCATGAAGAAGAAATCTTGCATTCTGCAGGGAAAAAAAAATAGTCAAGTTAAAGATCATCATTTTAATTGACAAAACCTAGACTGAGCTCAGAAAGACCAATATTATTTTTTTTTTCATGTGCAGAATCTGGATGCTAAAATATAGACATAAAGTGAGCATGGTGGCATGCAAATGTGATCCATTATTCAGGAGCCTGAGGCAGAAGGAAGCCAGGTTTGGCTACGTAGAGATCCTATCTCAAACAAACAAACAAAAAAAGTCACTTGATTAAGAAGTTGAAAAATAATAAAGAAAAAATAAAGTCTGGCTATTAGGGAGGAGAAAATAGAACAATGGGAGGGGAACAAAGAAAACTGATGGAGGCCAATATAATAATTATGATGTATTCATGTATGAAAATGTCAAATGAAACTCATTTTTTTGTATAATTAACATGCACTAATAGCAGCCGGATGTGATGGCTCATACCTACAATCTTAGTACTTCAGAGGCTCAGGCAGAGGATTGGTGTATATTTGAAGCCAGGGCTACAGACTAACACACACACACACACACACACACACACACACACACACACACAACAATTTTGGGAACTCAGCAGTGATCTGTATTCCTGCAGAAGTCATTTCATGCTTGGATGGGAGTGTCCTGTGTTAGATTGTCTTGAAGCCCGAAGCCCATGACCCCATACAGCTGCTAGGAAATACTAGCACAATTGATCATAATTGCTACTTTGATTTAAAAAACAAAAACAAAAACAAAAAACTTGTCCCCACTTGCATTTAACTCGTCTCCTCTTTCCCTCCTTTCAAACACAATACTGCTGTGTTTTGTCCTCTTTTGTTCAGAAACAGGATCTCCTGTAGTCCAGGATGGTCTTGAACTCCTCCATCATCCTACCTCCACCTCCTGAGGGGTGAGATTATAGGCGAGTGCCACGACATCCAGTTTTGTGTGGTGTTGGGGATGAATCCCGGGCTAATCGGGAAGAGAGCACAGTGCCAACTGAGCTACGTGCCCAGCCCTTACAATCTCATCCTTAATTCACTGACTTTTTTCCCAGAAGTCCAAACATGACAGTATCTTTTTTTTATTGTTTGTCTGTATTTTGAAATCCAATTTTTTCTAATTACAATGTTTTTTATTTTTTATTTTTATTAATTACACTTTATTCACTTTGTAGCCCCCCCCCTAAGTCCCTCCCTCCTCCTCTCCCAATTCCCCTTCTTCATGCATGCCCCTCCCCAAGTCCACTGATAGGGGAGGTCCTCCTTTCCCTACTAAAATCTGTACATCTAAAGAAACTAATCAAGAGAGAGGACCCTGACTAAAACGCTCAATCCCCATCCCAAAAGACAAAGAGGAAGGACATCAGAAGAAAAAACAGGAAACAAGCTAGAAACCCTACACAGAGGGCCTCTGAAAGGCTCTGCCCTTCAGACTATCAAAGCAGACGCTGAGACTTATGGCCAACTGTTGGGCAGTGTGTATGGAATCTTATATAAGAAGTGGGAAATAGTAAGATCTGGAGAGGACAGGAACTCCACAAGGAGAGCAACAGAACCAGAGACTCATACTTCAACCAAGTACCATGCATGGAGGTAACCTAGAACCCCTGCACAGATGTAGCCCATGGCAGTTTAGTGTCCAAGTGGGTTACATAGTAATGGGAAGAAGGACTGCCTCTGACATAATCTGATTGGCCTGCTCTTTGATAACCTCCCCCTGAGGGGACAGCAGCCTTACCAGGCCACAGAAGATGACAATGAAGTCACTCCTGATGAGATCTGATAGACAGTATCTTTTTTAACGAGTGTGAGTTTATGAACAATTCAAAGGCCGAAAACAAAATGTGAGGTTTGTGATTTTTTTTTTTTTAATCCAAAACAACACATTACTGGGGTTAAGTAGAAAGGTCACTACCAACAGAAGAATCTGATGACCCTTGTTGCCACATTTTTAGCCATGTTTTTCTTGCTCAACAGAGAGAATCTCCTCTGAATAAGCCATGGATTTCACAATAACACATGCGGAGACCAAAACTGGAATCTGTGCAGGGCATCTGGTATCCAGCAGACCAGAGACGTGTGCCTCAGAGGGGAGGCGACAAGCACTTTAAGAGCAGCATCAGGAACTCTCTCTCTCTCTCTCTCTCCTACTAAGATTTCAGTGAGGCATCCCTAAACACAACATGACAGCAAGACACCATGTCATCTTTTCAGGAGGGCTCACTGTCATCTTGTGGAATAGAAAAATCAGAATTTCCTTCAAGAAACTTAACTCTTGTGAAAAAGGAGATGTTCTTGGCCCTGTCCAACAGTCACCAGCTTCTACTTGGCATCAGGGAAAGAGCCTCCGATTCTGGAAGCAACTAGGAATTCTACTCTCTTAACCATCAAAGAGTGTGAAGAATTTCATTATCTCAAATTTAACCTTGGGTGAGATGGCGGTGTTTTGTGACTTAGGGACTGTTCCCCACGGTGCTTAATATTGTCAACGTCACAGAATCTCAAATCACCTAGGAGACAAACTTGCAGGCAGGCCTGTGAGAGGTGATCTAGATTAGGTTGACTCTGGTGGGAAGCCCGACTTTAAACGTGGACGGCACCGTTCAGTGGGATGGGGTCCTGCACTGAAGGAAAAGGAGAGAGAGCAAGGCAAGCACTGGGGCTCTACTGCTTGACTGTGGACGCAGGGACCGGAAGCGTCGGGGCCCTGCTGCCCCACCTTGCCCACCCCGAAGGACTTCTCCACTGGAACTGTGCTGAAATCAATTGCTTCTTTAATGTTTGCTCTTCTCGGCCCTTCTTTCTACCTCCTTCGTGTTTCCTTATCCTTTCTCCATCTTATGTTCAATGTTAACTATCCCCAGGCTCAATCACGAAAAATGCTCCTGTTAAATCTCACCCGTTGGTCACTTTCACAGGTAGATTGCCAAATCAGAGTTTCCCTGTGCCCTTGGCCCGAGTATCTCCTGGAGACTTGATACCAAAACCTGCTGTAGAGTTTCATGTTTTGCTCTAGCCTCATTTCTGATGCTGTGATAAAACGCCCCGACAGAAGGCAGCTTAGGGAAGAAATGGTTTATTTTAGTTTACAGTTTACAGTTTATCGCTGTGGGGAACTTAAGGCAGAAACTTTTTGTTTGGTTGTTTGGTTGATTCCAAGACAGGGTTCCTTCGTGTAGCCTTGGTTGTCCTGGAACTCACTCTGTAGACCAGGCTGGCGTCTAACTCACCGAGATCCACCTGCCTCTGCCCCGCTGAGAGCTGGGATAGGACAGACACTTGATGAAGCTAACCGCGTTATACCCTCAGTTAACAGCAGGAGGAAATTAGCACAGGAATGCTCACTTGTACTCCCCTCCCCTCTGTGCAGTCCAGGATGCAAACAGAAGGGATGGCGCCACCCATGACAGGGAGTCCTTCCCCGCTCAGTTACAGCAGTCAAGGCAAGTCCCTGCAAGTCAGCCTCGTTATCTTAGTTTGTTGTTTGTTATAAACACAGTATAACCAAAAGCAATTTAGAGGAAAAGGACTGATTTTGCCTTACAGCCTATGGTCCACCATGCAGGAAAGTCAGAGCAGGAATTCAAGGCAGGAACTGAAGCAGGGACTATAGGAGAACATTACTTACTAGATTGCTCAGCTTGCTCCTGTACTTTTAATTAATTTTTTTATTTTTTGTAATTAGAATGTAATCACATCATTTTCCCCTTTATTTTCTTTCCTCTCTTCAAACCCTTCCACATACTCCCCTTCCTATTTTTCAAATTCATAACCTCTTTTTCTTTAGTTGTTGATACATATGTATTTGTATATATATATATATATTTCTAAACATATAAACACAACCCTCTAAGTCCATATAATATGCATTATACATATATAATATACATTACATACATATATATAACGTATAAGATTTTGAGCCTGGCTACTTGGTACAGGACAACCAATGAGGAGCCTTCTTCCTTCAGAAGACTATTTTTCCTGCTCTCAGTATTCCTTACTTCCCTCCAGTTCTTTGTCTAGGGTTGGGACCTGTTTTAGTTACTTTTGTATTGCTGTGAAGAGATGCCATGACCAAGGCAACCTTTACAAAAGAAAGCATTTAAGTGGGGGCTTGCTCACAGTTACAAAGGCTTAGTCCATGATCATCATGCTGGGAAGCAAGCTGGCGTGGCACTTCAGCAATAGCTGAGAGCTTTACATCCTGATCCACAGGCAGCATTCAGAGAGAGAGAGAACCTCAAAGCCCCCAGAGACACACCACCTCCATCAGGGCTATACCTCCTGGGGACCAAACATGCAAATATATGACCCTATAGGGGTCATTCTCATGAAGGTCACCACAGAATCCCATGAGATTTCCCCGTTCCGTGTCAACAGGTCTATTAGATCTTGCTTAAGCAGCCATGTTGTTGAGACTTTTTTGGGTTCAGCTTTCCTGACGTTTCTAGGAGACACAATCTTTAGCGGATTTCCATTCCTCTCGCTCTTACAACCATTCTGCCCCCCTCTTCCAGGATGTTCCCAGAGCCTGAGGTGCAGGAATTATGTCATCCATGTATCCATTGGAACTAAGGATAACACAATTACTTGTTCTCTGCATTTTGATTGGGAGTAGTTT
The DNA here is from genome assembly GCF_030254825.1 of Meriones unguiculatus. Classification (NCBI taxonomy): domain Eukaryota; kingdom Metazoa; phylum Chordata; class Mammalia; order Rodentia; family Muridae; genus Meriones; species Meriones unguiculatus. The sequence continues at coordinate 108,425,478 of NC_083354.1, read as the reverse complement.
TCTGCAATGGTCTGCATCTATTGGAGAGTGACGTTTGTTCGATGAGGGGTGAGAACTGGTATAAGGATAAGAATTTAGGATGTAGTTAGAGATTAGACTGGCTTAGTAAAGTAGGGTGTGTAGTTTCTCACACAAGAAACTTAATCGCCATGACTGTTTTTAGCCCTGGGTAGTTGGCTAGGTTTCCAGTACTAGGCTTATCCCCTTGTTGAACAAGCTTTGAGTCCAGTGTGAGAGCTGTTACTGCCAAGGTATGCATGACATTACTTCACCGTTAGGGATACTGTGCCATGCCGGTCATTGTTGTCGTTCATAGGTGTCATAGTTGGGTAAGACCACTGGTTGCTTCCCTTCCTTGGAAACTTGCCTGGCCATTTCTACTACCAAGAAAGCTGGTCCTCAGGAAGGAGACTTTCAGGTTAGAATCAGGTTAGATCCTCTGGGTCCTGTGTCAGAAATGCACGGTGTCTTCAGCGATAGGAACTTACCTTCCACCTCTGGGAGGTAACCAAGGGCAACAGCAACGGCCTATAGTGTCTGGGAAACCTCCTAGTCTCCCCTCACCAACAACTTGAAGAGGAGACTTCCATGTCTGGTTTTAAAGTGTTTGCTAGATAGTCTTGTTCAATAGTTTTGTTAGATAGCTGTTGTGGGGAAGATTGTCAGACCAGATGAGAAAATTTTATTTGAACTATATATGTATATGTTATATGTATATGTAGACTTATGTTATTATATGTGATTTTAGGTAAATAGATTATAGTATGACCCCTTATGAGTTTCTCAGGCACCCTCACTATTATACCTTCTTCTGTATCCTCTCCTCACTAATTAAATTTCTCACATTTTTTACAGTTGTGGTGGTGTATTCCTTTAACCCCAGCACTTGGGAGGTAGAGGCAGGTAGATCTCTGAGTTCAAGGCCAGCCTAGTCTACATACTGAGTTCCAGGATAGCCAAGGCTATATGAAGAAACCCTGTCTCAAAAAAAAAAAAAAATCCTCCATTTTTCCCATTTCCCCCTTAAGATCATGTACTTGTACCCTACTATTTCCCTTTCTATTGTTCCACTCCTAACCCAACCCAGCAATGATTCTTTCTACTCTCCTGGTTTCTGTGGTTCCTCCAGGTGATATGCGACATCTGAAGATTTGTCACTAGGAAATAAAGATAAAAGAGATTATGTGAGCTGGGCGGTGGTGGCACACATCTTCATCCCAACACTTGGAGGCAGAGGCAGCAGGCAGATCTTTGTGATTTTGAGGCCAGCCTGGTCTATGGAGTGAGTTTCAGAACAGCTAGGGTTACACGTAAAAACCCTGTCTCGAAAAAACAAAAGAGAGAGAACATGGACATTTGTCTTTTGGGGTCCAGGTTACCTCACTCAACATAATATTTTTTATTCCAATCCATTTATCTACAATTTTTTTATTTCATTTTTCTTTACTGCTGAATAGTGTGCCATGGGGTCTATGGCACATTTTCATCATCCATTTGTCAGCTGAAGGACATTTAGGTCGTTTCCATTTCCTAGCTTGCTGATCAAACCTGAGACAGCAGAACTTACATAAAGATGGAAGAGTAAACCAATCCCACAAAGCTGTCTTCTGACACACACACGCGCACACACACACACACAAAACACACAAAACACACACACACACACACACACACGCCACTAGTAATGATAAACTTTTAGAAAGTTTAGCAGAAAATATTGTATCATATCCCTTATTTGTGTACCCTAAAGCCTAGGCTCAAAACATGAGACTAGAGAGTAGATGGCTGGTTACCAGGATAGGGTGGGCAGGAAGGGAATGGCAATGTGTGTCAAAGGATCCAAAGTTGCAGTTATGAGTAAGTCTAAAGCTTAATATAGCAAGGCAACAGAAATAACCGTGCTGCATGGGCACCAGAAATAACCGTGCTCCTTTTATAATATTTACTTTTATTTTTTTATATTGTGTATCTAAGTGTCTGTGTGCACCTTGGATGGGTCTGGAGCCCGTGGAAGCCAGAAAAGGGCGTCAGATCGCCTAGACCTGGAACTACAGAGGGTTGCGAGCCACTCTCTACGTAGGTGTTGGGAAACTGAACCTGGGTCCTTTGCAAGAGCGGCAAGTGCTCTTAAGCAGTGAGCCACCTCTCTGTCGTCTTGGTTTTTTGAGACAGAGTTTTTCTGTTACAGCCTTGGTGGTTCTGTTCAAACCACCACAGTATCTCCTTGTGGTTTGCTGAAAGGAATGGGTTTGGATAGGATGTTCTGTAGATGTCCATCTCATCTCAATAGTTCTGTTTACCTTTTGTCAAGATGACCTGTCTATTCATGATAGTAGATTATTAAAGTCACTATTACTGTGTTGGGGTCACTCTGTGACATATCAGTAGTATTTGTTTTATGACATTGGATGAACCTGTTTTCAAGGGATATATAATGTTCTTTTGATGGATTGTTTTCTTAGTCAGTATTAAGTGACCTTCCCTATCTCTCCTGACTAATTTTGGTTTGAAATATATTTTGTCAAATATTAGGATAGTGACATCTACCTGTTTCCTCGATCAATTTGTTTGGAATACGTTTTCTAACCTTTTACTCACTTGTATTTATCTTTGATAGTAAGTCATGACTGTTAGAAACAGTGTAAATCCTTTTTGTCATTGTTGTTTTGTTTTGTATTGTTTTTCAAGACATGGTTTTTCTGTGTAACCTTGGCTATCCTGGAACTCACTCCATAGACCAGGCTGGCCTTCAACTCAGAGATCCACCTGCCTCTGCCTCCTGAGTGCTAGAATTAAAGACATGCACCAGCACTTCTTGCCCTGGAAACAGCAAATAGATAGGTTCTATTTTTTTTTAATATAGTCTACTAGTCTGTGTCTTTTGATTGAGGAACTGAAGCCATTAATATTCACAATTTTTATTGAAAGGTATATATTAATTCTTATCATTTTGTTGATAAGAATTTGTGGTGTTTGATATTTTTCTAATTCCCATTTGTTCACCTATTGACCTAGCATTTTTCCCTAGGCTCTTTAATATGTCTGTAATTCTTTTCAATTTAAAGAATTGCTCCCAGTATCTTCTGCAGGACTGGATTGATGGTCATTCCTTTAGCCTTCCTCATGGAATCCTTTTCTTTCTGCATCAGTTGTAACCAATAGTTTTACTGAGTACAGTAGTTTGACTGGGAAGCTGTGGCCTTTCAGAACTTTGGATGCCATTCTGGCTTTTAAATTTTCTCTCGAAAGATTAGCTGTTACTCTGACGGGTCTGCCTTCATATGTGACTCTGGTGTCCACTTTCCGCTTTCACTGCATTTTCTTTATTCTATATATTCAGTGTTTTAACTATAAGGTGACATGGGGAGCGTGGTACTTTGAATAAGCATGACCCTTGGTGGCTCATATATTTGAATGTTTGATCCCCAGTTCCCCAGTTAGTGGAATTGTTTGGGAAAGACTGGGAGGTAGGACCTTGTTGGAGGGAGTGTGACATTGGGGTTGGAATTTGAGGTTTCAAAAGCCCATGACAGCTGGGCCCAGTCTCTGTCTGTCTTCTCCTTCCCTCTCTTTCTCTCTCCCTCCCTCTCTGCCTGCAACTATGGATCAGGATTAAGCCCTTAGCTACTGCTCCAGCCCCATGCCTGCCTACCTGCTTCCTCACTCCCCACCGTGATGGTGATGAACTAACCATACAAAACTAAAACTGTAAGCAAGCCCCCCAACTAAATGCTTTTTTAAGTAAGAGCTGTCTTCGTTAACGCTGTCTTTTTTTTTTTTTTTTTTTTTTTTTTTTTTGCGATAATGCTGTCTTTTCACAGCAAGGAACAGTAAGACAGGCAGTTTCCTTTTTTGTCTGTCTATTTGGTGCTTTGTGTGTGTGCCTCTTGTTCTTGTATGCACCTCACTTAGCCTAGATTTTGACAATTTTCTGCTTAAAATGAAAATATTTACTATGCTCATAGCATGGAGTTTTTTCTTTCTTTTATGGCAATAATTCATCAGTTTGGTCATTGATGATGGCCTCAATTTTTTTTTCACGTCCATTAATTTTGCGTTGTTGTTTAGTGCACTATTAACTCTGTGGGAGGGGAGACAACCATGTGCCATAGCTCATATGTGGAGCTCAGAAGACAACTTTGAAAACTCAGTTCTCCTTCCCTTGGTTTTGCTACTCTACGTACTCCAGACGATTCTTTCATCTCTGCCTTTCATCTGGTCATAGGAGTTCTGGGATTATAGATGCATGCTACTGACATACAGTTTTGGATTTTTTTTTAACTTTTAAGATGAAATCTGGGGGGACTGGAGAGATGTCTTACTCAGAGGGTAAGAGCACTGGCTGTTCTTCCAAAAGTTTTGAGTTCAAATCCCAGTAACCACATGGTGCCTTATAACCATCTATAATGAGATCTTGTGCCCTCTTCTGGCATGTAGGCATACATGCAGGCAGAATACAAATATAAAATAGTAAGTAAATACATCTTTTTTTTAAAAAAAAAAAAGATAAAATCTGGGGATCAAACTGAGGTCATCAAGCTTGCTCAGCAAGCACTTGTAACTGCTGAGTCACCTTCATGGCCCTTGTTCGTTTTTTTTAATTTTTAATTTTTATTTATTTATTTCCTTATTTATTTTTGGTTTTTCAAGACAGGGTTTCTCTGTGTAGCCTCAGGTGTCCTGGCTCGCTTTGTAGACCAGGCTGGCCTCACACTCAGAGATCCACCTGCCTCTGCCTCGCTGAGTGCTGGGATTGACAGGTGTGTGCCACCACACTTGGCTTTTAAATTTTTTATTTTATTGGTCTTCACTATGTACTAATTCCTCCACCTTGTCTTCAAGATCTGACTGCTTGATCTCCCTTATAGTTTGTTTTTTAATACTTCAATCTAATTTTTCCTTATCTCTCGTACTCTGCAGGTCTTGTTGGTCCCTTTCCTTCCCCTAGGTATTTCCTCCTTCTGTCTTCATGTAACTTGTATTCTATTACTCTTCCTTCTCCCCAACCCCAAGATCTCTTCCTTCCCTATTGTGAGCCTCTTTCTCCTTTCATAACCTACAGGCACACACACAATTTTAAATCTAAATTCTGCCTATGAGCAGGAATATCTGTTTCTCCAGCTCCTTTCATTCCACATAATGACTTCCCACCCATTCTTTGTTATGATTTTACCTTTCTTTGCTGTTGAACAAAATTCCACATCTAATTTATCTAATAATATGCCAGCCAGGTTTCCAGGCAAGGAAAGAGAGGTGAGTTCAATATGAACTGAGTTCATATTGACTTCGTCAACCTCGATCAGACTTGGGAGCATATTTAAAACATTACAATTTGGGGAAAAAAAAGTTTTCAGGCAATAATCATTCCCATTCCAGGTTTCCCCGGAAATAATCGATAATCATTCCAATTCCAGGTGTACAGTATAGCTTAAGGTGTGACAGAAACTCCCTTCAAAGTACATGTGACCTTGAGAGTGGGTTCTATATCTAAAAGATCTAGAATCTAGTGTGGTTTCAAAGTACATGACATCCCCCAATAAGGATATGTAGAGAGATTTTTAACCCAGCATCATGGCTCCTCTGGCTGGAATACAGACATGCCCTTAGTACACATCTTTAATCCCAAACAATGAAGGTAAAATTAGTTTGTAGAAGAAAGAACTCATGTTTAAAAGTGATGTATAATTGAGAGGCAGACAAAGTGATGAATCAGAGAAAGATTTAACAGAATAGGATATGGCCAACAAGAAGAGAAAGGAAAAGGAGGCGACTCAGGGGAGAACAGCACAGAGAGAGGAGGCAGCTTTACCAGAACAGTTTTTGTAAAACAAAAACTGTTTGAAGGGAGAACAAGCTAGATACAGGTAAAGACAGAAAGAACCAGTGAGAGGGATCCAGAAGATTAGAACAGATTGCTATAGTTAGATTGAGGCCAAGCAGAGCAATTCAGTCAGAAACTGAGAGAATCCAGTTTGAATAAGGGAGCTTATTCAAGAGAAAAGTTTGAGCCAGAACAACTGACTTGAACCAGCCATCCAGAGTTCAGAAAGATCAAGAAAGGGTGAGCTTATTCGGAAGTAATAGAGGCTGAAAACATTCTAGGCCTAAATAAGGCTAGAAGCTTCCAGGACTAGGCCTAGTTTAGCAGAAGGAGGCAGTAAGCCTCCAAGATGAAAATCAAATCAGAAGACTAAAAGATTTTTACAAGGATGGGTTCTGTTAATAGAGCTAAAGATAAAGATCTAGGAAAGGAGAGTCTGGGATAAACATTCTAGAGGATTTGGGTGAGGTCCACCTCTCTAGTAAAAAGTCTGCTTCCACAGATAGCAAAAAGGCCACCAGGCAATTAATAACGTCCACTCCCAGCCTTCTAGGAGGCAACAGCTATTTCTCCTTTAGGAGAGGCCCTTGTGCATTTAACATTCCTGGTTGGCACAAGGACCTTTGTGCCTCTGACACCAGTGGATAGCTGGGCTGCTTCAATTTCCAGGCTATTGTATGGTAGTCCTATTTTTAGTATTTTGAGAACTGTCCAAGGCTATCTCCATAGTGACTGCACAAGTTTACACTCCACCAGCAGTGAAGAAGGGTTCCTATTTTTCTCAACATTTATTGTCATTTGTTTTCTCAATGACAACCATTCTGACTAGAATGAGACAGAATCTCAAAGCAATTTTAAAACAAATATTTTAATTTTTCTTTAAAAAGGAAATTTAAAAATAAAATTTACCAACTGATGCACCAGTGAAGGACCATGAATGGAGAGGACTTAGGTCCCCTGCTCAGATGTAGCCCATGGCAGCTTGGTCTCCATGTAGGCTCCCTACTAAGGGGAGCAGGGGCTGTCTCTGACGCAAACTCAGTGGCCGGCTCTTTGATCACTTCCCCTTGCTGTGGCAGCCTCGCCAGGCCACAGAGGAAGACAATGCAGCCAGTCCTGATGAGACCTGATAGGCTAGGGTCAGAGGGAAGGGGAGGAGGACTCCCCTATCAGTGGACTAGGTCGAAGGGTATGAGGGAGGAGGGAGGGAAGGTGGCACTGGGCGGCAATGAGGGAGGAGGCTACAATCGGAATATAAAGTGAATAAGTTATAAAAAAGAAACAAAAGAAAATTTACTCAAAAAAGAAAGAAAATACGGTTTCTTCAAAATCACCCCCCCCCACACACACACACACACTGTGTTTCTTCAAGATCAAAGAGGTTTTATGACTTTCTATTTTGCTTAACTTGAAAAGCAAAATGTAGAGAACGGAGGTAACCCTTCTGCGTCTTTGTGTGCAGGATATACCGAAGGCCTAGAAAGCAGACTAAGCTCAACTCAAACTCAGTGATCTGGAGTCATCACCTACAGCTTTGGTAGAAAGAGCATTATGAACATTTTTTTTTTTTAATGACTTACGATTTGCACTGGTTTTTTTCAACACTAACATCATTTGGAAGTTCTTCTTGTCCCTCAATATGTAACAAACAGCTGTGAAGTCTCCCTGTTGTTTCTCAACTTCACGTGAGCAAACAGGATCTGAATTTCTGTTTCACACAGGCTCATCTCTCAGCTAAACCAAAACCAGGCTGATGAGTTTGTTAGCAAATCTCTCCTGTAGTTGACAGTACCTCTCTTTTCTTTTTGAGGTGTGTGTGTGTGTGTGTGTGTGTGTGTGTGTGTGTGTGTGTGTTGGAAGGCAGGAGGCACAGAGGTCACGGAGCACATGTTGGGGTCAGAGGACAACCTGCTGGAATTGGTTCTCCCACCGTGCAGATCTGGGAAAGCAAACTCCACTCTTTGGGCATGGTGGCAATAGCCTATACCAGCTGAGACACCTCACCTGCCTCTTTCCTTTAGCTTTTACCCACAACTCTCTTCATTCTTCTGTGGATGCCCACAAGGGCAGGACAGGTGTTCCCCGAAATGCTTCGTGTAGACCACCTGTTGCAGAGCACGGAACTGAATTGTGCAGACGCTTCCAGATGCCTGTGGTGCGTTTGCCACACCACAAATGCGGTGCATTCTAGCCCTTCAGAACCCTGGCTTTAGAACAAGAGGGCATGAGCCAGAATTCCAGCTCGGCCACTCACATGCTGTGTGAGTTTGGGCAATAACTAACCTTTCTGCCTCTCATCTACAGTAGCAATGCCATATTTGTATCTTTACATTTCTCACTGGAATAGTGGGAAATTAGATAATAGATGTAAAGCATTTTGCATCTTACAAACATAGTAAGATACAAATTCATGTGTGTTATATGGTAATAATTACAATATATCATTAATAATTGAAGAGGAAATCTGAGTTGTAGAGTTTTATTATAGAGTCGTGACATAAGTTTGTATTTACAACAAAAGTGAATTGACTGATCACCATAGTTTTCAGCACAGCAATCACCAGGTATTTCTAAGATCTTTGTTTAGGACCCTCAGTGTTATAGGTTGCAGAAAGAAAGAAGCAGATAATTACTTAGCTGAAACAGGCCTTAATATAGCCCAGGAAAGGACTTGAAAGGACCTTTACAAATAAGAAGAATTTGTTCCCTAATTAGCTGTTCAGTTATTTTTGTCAGCTGGTGCTTAGAAATCTATGAAAGAAATTTTCCTAAGTATTTTATTTATGATTTCTTTGCACTATGAAAGATCTCAAAGAGCCAGATTGTAGTGAGAATTTTGGTTTCTATAAAAGCCCAGTTATGGGGTGGGAGGGGTGGGGGGCTGAAGAGATGGCTCAGAGGTTAAGAGCACTGGCTGTTCTTCCAAAGATCCTGAGCTCAATTCAACCATACGGTGACTCATAACCAGCTGTAGTGAGATCTGGTGCCCTCTTCCAATGCACAGGCACACATTCAGGCAGAATGCTTTATAAATAATAGATAGATAGATAGATAGATAGATAGATAGATAGATAGATAGATATAGACAGATAGTTAAATCTTTTTTTAAAAGCCTTGTTATATGAATGTGTTTTTGTTTTAATCCCAGATGTGGGATATGGGGCTGCTTCAGTTTGTCCACAGCTGTTAACTATTGTTGTTTCTCATGATCTAGAAGGGGCATGATTTTTGCCAGCTGCAGGTAATTTAATTCTGAGGACTCTGGAGAGGGTATAAATGGAAGAGCCTTGAGGCGGGAGCTGCTTACACTGCTGCTGCCCACTGCTGGCCTCTGCTGCCCACTGCTTCTGCTCCCTGCTGCTGCTGGTTCCTGCTGCTGCATTCTCTGGATTGCTGTTTGGAGATAGTCTGATAATGAAGATTGGATTTGACCCTAGGAACTACACACCCCTGATCAGTAGGAACTCGTCTAAAAAGGTCTACACCCCTTTTCTCCTCTACCTTCTTTCCCCCTACCTAGTGTTGAGGGGTTGAGATATATTAGGGCAGAATCAGGGATGGAAGGGTGGGATATATAAAAACACAATAAAGCTAGATGCAGGTGGCACTCGCCGGTAATCCCGGCACTCAGGGAGGTAGAGGTAGGCAGATGGCTGTGAGTTTGAGGCCAGCCTAGTCTACAAAGCAAGTCCAGAACAGCCAGGACTACACAGAGAAACCCTGTCTTGAAAAACAAAAACAGAACCAAAAAAGAACCCCAGAAAAGGCAAAGGAGTGTAACTTGAGCATATAAGACCTCAGAAGTGACACACTTCCTCCAACAAGGCCACACACACCCTAACAAGGTCACACCTCCTAATCCTGTCACTCTCTGCGGGGCAAGCATTCAAACACATGAATCTATGGGAGCCATTCCTATTTAAGCCACCAACAGTAGTTCACCTCCCTGATTCCAGTGCCAGGAAGTGGAAGCAGGAGGATTACAGGGGTGAAGCCAACTTGAGCCACATAGTAAGAATTCCAGGAAGGAAAGAAAAAAAGAAAGAAATGAAGAGAAGGAAGGGAAGGGAAGGAAGGGAAGGAAGAGGGCTGGAGAGATGGCTCAGAGGTTAAGAGCACTGCTTGTCCTTCCAGAGGTCCCAAGTTCATTTCCCAGCAACCACATGGTGGCTCATAACCACCTATAATAAGATCTGGTGCTCTCTTCTGGTGTTCAGGTGTACATGCAGGCAGAATGTTGTATACATAATTATATATATACACACATATATATATATCATCCCCTAATCTATGACAATTCATTTTATTACAAGTAGAACAAAATTAAATTCTAATCACTAGCAGCATGATAGGCACCCATTGCAGGGTGGGCAGAATGTGGGTTGACATGCCTCTTCTCCCCTTCGTGTTTCTCTGTGTGTGTATCATGACACACTCAGGCACAGAAAGAGGGCCCATGGGAGATGCAAACACCTTGGAGTCAATCCATTACTTTTAGCTGAATCCACAAAACCTTAGTACAGCAAAACCTCCTAGACCAGGCACATCGATGTGCAGAGGCTGCTGGGCCCATATTGCTTGAATTAGACGCCACCTTATCTTGGACGACTTCTGGATCTTGCTCTTCTGTGTTCAGAAGTGAAGAGGTGATTTCGCAGACCTCCTAACACTCCGGGATGCATGTTCAACTAAGAAACTTGTTCTCACACCGCAATGCCTTAGGGAATGCATCTTTTCTTAGGGTTCATGAAACAGGTGTTTTGCAAACTTCTGGTCTGTGGCTAACTGTGAACCACTCCCAGAGGAAAGCAAGCATGCCAGGCAACAGGTGGTTTCCTCCATGGGTGCCCCAGCTCTGCCCCACCTTAGATGGCCTTGCAGAATTCCAGGGAAGACAGAGCAGGCTGTAGCAGAGACTGCTTGGGGATCCCAGCCATGTCCTCATGACTGAGACACTCTGAGAAAAACAGTGCTCTTAGCCACTGAGTCATCTCTTCAGCCCTGCTGTTCTTTTTCCATCTAGAGAGTTACTAACTGCCTCACGTGTCTTCCAAAACATCCTTACCAAACCCAGTGGCCCAGCCTGCAACCAAGTGGACGGTTCTACACATCCATTTGAAACCTGCCAGTTGTGAAGGAGAACATTCTCCCACCTAGCTGCAAATGATCTTCCAGTGGGGTGTGTATGTGTATGCATCTGTAGGTGTTGTAGGTATGTGCACGCACAAGTGGGGGGGGCAGAGGTTGACAGGCAGTGTCTTCCACAGCTGTTGTGAAGTGGCACACTCTTGGCATATCGCTGCAAATAATCTGCCAGTGGTTTCTTTGTGTGTGTTGGGGGCTATTTTATGTTTGTGTGTGTGCGCACTGTGAGTGTGGAGGCCAGATGCCAGATGTCAACATCCAGTGTCTTCCTCGGCTGCTCTCCACGTGATTTTTGAGACAGGCTTTTCACGGAGCCTGGAGCTCACTGATCCTACGAGATGGGCTTGGCAGCCAGCACCAGGAACCTGCCTCTGGCTGCCTGGCACCAGCATGCTTCACACTCAGCAAGTATGGGAGTGCTTGAGATCTGAACTCAGGCCCTCACGCTTGTGCGGCAAGTGTTACTGACTGAGCCCTCTCCTCAGCCCCGGATTACTGGCCAGTGTGTTCTTTTGCACAAACACAGTTACTGATGGACATCACCTGGATGATAAGAGCAGGAAAAAATGGATTTTATCCATTTTTATCTTTTTTTTTTCTAGAAGCCTCTTAAAATTTCCTCCCTTGCAAGACCAAGAAAATATTAAAAAACATGCCAGAGACACTAAGTTAATAACACTTAGTTAGGTTTCTATTCAGTGATAAAACACCATGACCAAAAGCAAGTTGAGGAGGAAAGGGTTTATTTCATCTTACCATTTCAGGTCACACTCCATCACTGGGCTAGTTAGGGTAGGAACTTAAGCAGGGCAGGAACCTAGAGGCAGGAGCTGTTGCAGAGGCCATGAAGGGGTGCTGCTCACTGGCTTTGCTCCTCATTGGCTTGCTCAGCCTGCTTTCTTATAGAACCAATGGCCACCAGCCCAGGGGAGGCACTCATCAATCAAGAAAATGTACCATAGGGGTGCCCATAGGCCCGTCTTGAGGGGGCATTTTCTCTATGGAGTTTTTCCCTTCCAAAATGATGTCATCTTGTGCTAAGTTGACATAAAACCAGCCAGCCCAGTTATCACTAATCATTACAACAACAACAACAACAAAGAAGTGCCTGTGCCATCTAGGTTTTTATTCTAAAGGAAAATGTATTCTTAATCTTCCTAATTCTGCGACCCCTTCATACAGTTCCTCAGGTTGTGGTGATCCCTGACCATAAAAGTATTTTGGTTGCTATTTTATAACTGTAACTTCACTACTGTTATGACTCAATGTTAATATATGTTTTTTCTCATGGTCTTAGGCCACCCCTGTGAAAGGGTTGTTCGGCCCCCTGTAGTGAGAGTTTTGGTTTCTTTAAAAATCCAGTTATGAGCTGGGTGTAGTGGTACAACCTTTTAATCCTAGCACTTGGGAGGCGGAGGCAGGAGGATTTCTGATCCACAAGCAGCAGAAGGCGAAGGCCACTGCTACCACAGCTTGAACACAGGAGACCCACCCAACAGTGACAGGCCTCCTCCAACAAGGCCACACCCACTCCAACAAGGCCACACCCACTCCAACAAGGCCACGCCTCCTAGTAGCGCCACTCCCCTTGAGCCAAGCATTCTTTGGGAGCCAAACCTAGTCTAACAACCACAGTCCCCAAGTTTCACGAGGTAGAAGCCAAGAACCAATTCCCACAAGTTGTTCTCTTGCCAAGAGTGTGCTCTCAGGCGCCGCTTCTTAACGTGGCTCCAACTTGGGTCTTCAAGTGTGCACAGCAATCACAGTCCGTGCTGAGCCAGCTCCCCAGCTCCCTCAACCCTGTGTGCTATGTTCACAGCTATAACCTGGGTGTTGTATGTAGGACTGACTTCTCTTTCTACCTCTTGATTTTCTTGGCCTTACTCCTGAAATTCCAACAAAGAGGCAGCACAAACAAACACAAAACCCCGAAGCTCTGTGTAAAGGGGAAGAAGCCGAGGAGCACAGCACTTCTAGCAGACAGACCAGAGAAATGTCACAGAGGCATTTAGTCACGAGGAAAAAGAAAAAAAGTGAAATTTCCTCTGTCTCTAAAGTCAGGTTTTCCTCAGTCTTACAATGGACTGAGACTGAAGAGTTCAGCAGGTGGATTTTGAGAGAGAGAGACCAATCAGTTCCTATAGCGATGCAGATTGGAGTTTAGAAATGCCACCTGGAATGCGAATTAGCCATACAGGATCTGAGGTCAAATTCTGACTCTAAAAAGTGCTAGCTGTTTAACTGTGGTCATTTGAAATATGGAGATGTAAAAAAAAAAAAAAAATCAGTCAAATAACACCTATTTCTCAGGTGTTTTGAGAGACTGGTACCTTTCATGCAGCATTGACTGTATGCTAAAAAATCCTTCAAAAGGACTCTATCCCACCTCTCAGGAATCAAACAAAACCTGTAGAATACCAGAGATTGGGTACGAGCTTTAAAAAAAAAAAAAGAAGCCACATGAATAATAGTGTAACTCAAGAGGGGCTGATGGGCCACTTTCGCTTAGTTCCCGTGGGGCTGGGTGGGATTCAGTTACCAAGCCCTGGTTTTGTTGTGTCCATTCTGAGGAGAAAGGATGTGATTTTCACAAGATGAAAGAAGGCTGGTGCCTCCTGAAAACAAAGACTGCGACAGACCACCCCAGCATGCCTGTGGGTCCCCTGACCATCCTAAAGAGTTCAGATTAAGGGGATCTGCTTCGAAGGGGTGGCGCTGAAGCCTGCTGGTGACAGTTCTGAGCACTCCAGCACTGGCTTTGGCTAGACTGGCAGCTCTGGTTTCTTAAATTGCCTAGTAGTCTATAATTTCACTCACTTTGAAGTTTAAATTAAAATGTTAACATAGTCCCTTACATTAATCATTTTATATTATATAGATTTATTTCATTTTGTGCGTGTGTGTGTGTGTGTGTGTGTGTGTGTGTGTACCATCCTGTGTATGTGGGGTCCACAAGAAACATCACAAGCAAACAAGGAAGTCACCTGTGCTGAGAAATAGCAGCCGTGGTTGACCTCTGGCCTCTGCCATCCCCCCCACCCCCTCACTTAGATACACATATCCATACTAACTTGCAAAGAGATGGGTATGTAATCCTAGCACTGAGGAGGTAAGGCAGGAGGATTATCACAAATTTGAGGACAGCCTGAGCTACCTAGCAAAACCCTATCTTATGAAAATAAGTTTTTGAAGACAAAGCTAGTTCAGATGAGCAGGTATGATAGGACCGTCCAGTAATACATCTGGGAAGGTAAAGTAGGAGGACTGTTTAAAAAAAAAAAAATCAGGGCCTGGAGGTGGCTCGGTGGCTAAGAGCACACTGGCTGCTCTTGAAGGGGTTCTGGGTTCGGTTCCCAGCATGCACATGGTGACCCACAACTATCTGTAACTCCAGTTCTGGGGAACCTGATGCCCTTTGGGGACCCACAGATACCAGGCACACATACAGTACATAGACATACATTCAGACAGCCACAACATTTTTTAAATAAATAAAAAGAATGATAGTTAAGATTATCTTATGTTTTACATGCTTTATCACAACAAAGGTGGGTTTTTTTTTAAGTTGTCAGGTATAACGGCATGTGCATAGTCTTAGCCCTTGGAATGTAGAAGCTGGCAATCAAGAGTTTAAGATCATCCTCTGCTACATAGTGAATTCAAGACCAACCTAGATTATATGAAACACTATCACAAATTTTAAAAAAATACAAAATACAGAAACATGATTTACATTTGGGGAAGGAGGTTTTTGAAACTATTTTAGACATATACCCAAGTTGTCTAGTTTATAAATCAAGTTGTAAAATGATTTAATCTCCTAAAAATATATTTCTATTTTGTTTGTCATGAGCCAAAGAGGGTGTTTTTTTTTCTTTTCTCCACTCTTCTTAGTTGTCATCAAAACAATACCCAATAAGGCCGGGCCTTAAATCTGTCAACCATATCAGAAATAATCAGTTTAGGCTGAGGTGCCAGAGGGGTTTTCTGACCTCATCCAGACTTTGGTCTCTGTTTACATACACAGTACTGAAGTTTTTACTGAGTTCATAGTTAGAGGAAAAAAAGGCAGACTCTAGTTTCAGATAAAAGAGACATGAGCAAAACACTCTAGATGTGTCAAAATGCATCTTCCCAGAACATCTCTACTTGGAGTCCATGTCAACTCCTGTTCCAGGGACTGTAAATTGTGCCTGTGGCCGTGAACGCATTCATTTTCTGTGTTTAGCTTAATACCCTGGTGGGAGCGTCAGGTACTGATGCCAAGTCTATAGTTCTCTAAACAGACGCATCCATCAGGGCACAGACTATAAGCATTTGAAAACGCCATACATTAAGCGGCGAGAACCACTGGAGGAATCGCAAATATTTATTCTAAAGTAGATCTCAGCTCAGCTTTCTTCTGCTCAGTGCCGCCTACTACCATCGGTAACACACAGAGCCCAGTCAAGGAAGAACCAGTTCTTCTTTTCAAATGCAGAAAAATCCAGATAGAAACACACACAAGAAATGCTGGGTGTTTGGGTTTATATGAGTCTATGGAACTAAAGGGGGTTTCTAAATGTTCTCTGTGACCAAGCCCTTGATCTGCTCGATCTGAGCACTTTCAGCTGCCCTCCTCTAAAGAATCAGGCAAGTGTCAATTTGTGTATGTGCTCGTGGTTCTGGGAAGCGTCCTGTGTGCACTGTGGTTGGAGATGTTACCGGCAGGATGGAATTAAGAGGTGGGTGGAGAAGAGGTAATGAGGCCCTGAGATGCCTCCTTTGGTTTTGGTTTGTATTTTCGTTTGTTTCTTTTGTTTTGTTCCTTTTGAAATATTGTCTCACTATGCCAGCAGCAGCTATCCTGAAGCTCATAACGATCCACCTGCCTCAGGCTGCGGAGCCCATCACCAGGCCTGCCTCTCTTCTGCTTTGGAGAGAGACGGCCTTGTAGTCCAGGCCTGCCTCAGATTCACCTCAGAGTTGGAACTACTGATCTTTCTACTTCAGCCTCCCAAACGCTGGGGTTACATATGTGTGTTGCCATGACTGGCTCAAGGCTCCTTCTTTGTGAAGGGCTTTAGTCCCTCAGGAGAGGAGTTGGTCCTTTCATGCTTCCACCTTTCCGTGGCAGAAGACAATGACCGGCTCCCCTGAAACGTCCGAAGGGCATGCTCCTGAGTGCAAAAAACAAATTCTCACCAGATGCTAGGGTTTGGACCTTAGACTCTCCGCCTCCAGATCTGTGACAAACAAGCTTGCAGTGACACATATCAGACGGTTCTGTGTTGCAGTGTCACAAAACAGACTAAGATGAGTGAAAGGCGCTGTGTGGATCCTCATTATTGTTTAGATCTTAAGCCATTACTTAGGGTTTCGTGGTACTTCTACCTGTTTTCTGAGGTAGGAGTCTGGATTTACCCTCTGGGAAGGCCTCCACGGGATTCAGAAAGAGCCCTTCGAAAACAGGATGTGATCACAGACTTATTCTAAGCCTCCTCGCCAAAGCCCACTAGTTAAATGCTGCCGACTGAGTACTCTGCTGGAGCAAGTAGGGGCCCACCATGAGCCAAGAATGCCCATAGCACTTCTGGAATGAGAAAGACATTAAAAATTATATGTCAGGCCAGGTGTGGTGGCCCACGCCTTTAAAGATCCCAGCACTGGGGAGGAAAAAGTTGGTAGATCTCTGAGAGTTCAAGGACAGCAGAGCAAGTTCTCAGCCACACAGAAAAACAGAAAAACCCTGTCTCAGAAAATAAGAAGAAGAAGAAGATATAAAAATTCCACAATGCAGAGATGTGGAATTCAGGCAAGTCCACCTTTAAATGCTTGTCCCACCACTCTGCATAGCACTAACTTAATTGCAAGTTTTTTGACTGTAAAGTGAGAAAATTATACTTCAGCAGTCAGTATAAGGGTTAGAAAATGCACACACACAAAGCAGTGATGTCCACTCTTTGCTACCATCACAGTACACATAACGTTAACAGTGGGAATTTGTTCTCAGAGAACAAGGGGCCACTGCCTGAAGCCATAGGTGAAGCTCCCTCCATTGCCAACTGGGAAATACTCATTCCTTGCTGCTCCCTGCTTCTGGTGGTTCTAGTCAAGCCTTGGCCTCAGCGCCAGCCTTCAGCTGCCCCCCTCATCTCCTGCATCCCTTTCTCTGCAGACTGTAGATCGCTGTCATTGGATTTAAGGACCAGCCAACAATTCTATATGGGTTCATCTCTAGATCCTTTTCCCAAATGTCACATTTATAAGTTCTAGGAGTCAGGGCAGAGATGCCTTCCAAGCAGAGACAACAGCCCCCACCTAGCCCAGCATCCACACTTTAAGGGTTCCTCGTCTTCCTACACTCTCTCCCTGCCTCTCATGGTTTAGGCTGCAGAGAATACCAGTTCACTTGTTGCTTGGAAGACAGAGCTAGTCCTCCACCAGCTCTCTCTCAGACAGAATCAAACAGAAACAATGGCCCCATTGGTGAAGAAGGGAAGGTACTCGGCCCTGTATTCTGTGGGGATTTTATTGACTTCTTAATCTTGTTGATTTCCTTCTTCCACCATTTGGTCAAAGGCCCATCATTCATCTGTGCCTTCCAGCTTTGGGCCCAGTCTTCAGGTCAAGAAACCCTAAAGTGAATCCTTTCCAAACACTAAGTCCACCGCAGTTTTGGCCATCTGGAAAGCATAACAGAGAAGCATTCCACCCATACCTGATGTGTTGGGCTGAAATCTTAGCATCAAGCTGGTCTTTGCTGGGTCTTCTGCGACGGTTTGTCCCAGATCTGTGTGTTCACCTCTGAGCTAAGCAACTGGTTCTGGTGGAGTTGGTAACCTGAGCTTCAGCGTGAACAGACACATTCACGTGGTGGGAGACATTGGCGGGAGGTAGAAAGAGCTGGGGATTCATCTGCCCAGTGATTCAGCTCTAAGGAGCCAAGTGAAGCTGGTGAATCCTTCACCATGGCTATCCTGCTGCCGCGTCACTCTCCCTCTGCCAGCTCCGTGTAACTGAGTGACAGTATTCCCCAAGTAAACTTCCTGTACACTCAGCTCCAACTTGGAGCCCAGTTCGGTTCTCCAGTGACTCTATCCTTAGACTATTTGCTTCTGACTGAAAACCAGAAAGTGCTCTCTCAACTCAATGCTGTTAGTCTTTAAAGACGGAGCCTGCCAGTTAAGACCAGATTCCTTCTGCCAGGCACGAACCAAACCCAGCTGCTGACTTCATCTTCTTGAATCTCCCATCTCTTTCTCACTCCTCAGGAAGCACACTGGCAGCTCCTGTCTCTTTCATGTTATTCAGAGCTCAGAGTCTCTGGTCTGAACTGTGTCGTTATCAATGGCCTTCCAGCTTGGACATTTTGTGAAAAATAATAAAACTCTTCTCCATTCACACTATGCACTAAGCATAAGGGAATACAGTGAGAATGCAGAGATAAACAGTCATTAGTGTCTGCCTTGGAGGAGTTCAAATCTCAAGCATACCACTTAGGAAAACTCTCTAGAAGCATCGGAGAAGGGACGAGAAGGCAGAGAGAATAATAATGCCTGGAAGCACTCCCCTTTTGCTCGTAAGAGGAGGGCGAGATTGGAGCTAGCAGATGCCCTTTTGTTGGTCAAATATGACAACTCTCACTTGCTTGGCAACAGGTCGAGTATCAGAAAGCGTGTCAGGGGCTGTTTTAGTGATGTGGTTGAAATGAGTTGTAAGAGAAAGGGAGCTGAGTCAAAGAAGCAGAGGCCGTACACGGATGAGACACTAAAGTTTTGCTGTAAAGGAAAACATACAGGAGAGCCTCACGAGCGTTGTGCTGTGCTTGCTCAAGACAGCTGCAGTACTGCACCACAGGAGCTGTGCATGCATGCGCAAGACAGGAGGTCTTTTACTGTCTTCTTATACTGGCAGAAGTAATTAAGAGGAAAAACTGTGGAACTGGGAGGATGGGTTAGGAGTGTTTACTGTGGGCTAGAGAGATGGCTCAACCGTTAAAGGCTGGGCTCACAACCATAAATATAGGTGTTTACTGCTCTTGCAGAGGACCTGTATTCAGCAACCAGCATCTGTGTTGAGGTTCACAGCCCCCTGTAAATCCAGTTCCTTCTGGCCTCTGCAGGTTCCTGCACATGGTAAATTCACTCTCGCACACACTTGAGCACATGCTCATGCTCTCGTTCAAACGCTTGATCACACACACACACACACACACACACACACACACCATGACTTTTCCCACATGTTTTAGAGACAGAGTTTCTCTGTGTAGCCCTGGCTGTCCTGGAACCCTCTCTGTAGACCAGGCTGGCCTCTGCCTCACAGAGATCTGCCTGCCTCTACCTCCTGAGTGCTGGGATTAAAGGCTTGCACCACCACTCCCCTCGATAAATCCTTAGGAGAAGATAATGATGGTTTAGGGTATGGCTGCTAGAGAGAAGCTAGATATGCAGATGAGGTTTTCTTCAGACCATGAACTGAACACACAGATGAGCCTAGGGGAATGTGGTTTCATAGCTTAGGAAAATGGAAATTTTTGTACTGCTTTTGCTTCTGAAATAAAATAAGAAGGGTCATAGTCTTGGAATGAGAGGTTGGAGAAGGCATTTGCCTGTAGGTATGAAGAGAGAAGGAGAGAAGAGAGAGGAGATGAGCTGTTGAGAAGATTCAGTAAGACGAAAAGCACTTTGCACAGTGTCCTGTGCCTAATGAGCAATCAACCTGGAAACGATCACAATGCCACTTCAGAGGCATCCACACCCAGGAAAAAATTGTTAAACAACCCTAGAGGCAGGGAATTGAAAGTCGGTCTTAAAGAGGTGGAAGAGGAACATTCTAGCAATTACTGAATGAACACTATGTGCTAAACTGTTCTACAATTAGGAATAAATTAGCCTTTTTTTTGTAAATAAAATTTTGTCAGCACACAGTCATACCTATCAATTGACAGATGGCCTGCAACAGCTTTCTTCCTGCAATGGGGTTCCTTCCAGATTGTACGGCTCGTCAACCCTACAGTAGTTAGGGTCCGGGCTTCACAAAAAGTGGATGGCCAATCTCTGCACATAGAATTAGATAAAGAGTGACCTAAAAACACGTAAATTGAAAACAGGAATAATACCATTACAAATTAATAATTAAAAACATCAAGGAAGCAGAGCTGGAGGCTAGATTGCTGACCTAAAACAATGCTAAAATAATCAACATTCAGGAACAAAAAGCCCACAGATTAAAGCAATCAGAAAGAAAATACAAAATATTCACAAATTCCTATTCACCACCTCCAGATATTTTGAGCAGATGATGATGATCCCAAATACGGATATTTTTGTGTCCCTGGAAAAAAGAGGACTTAAAACCACAGCATAGAAAGAGTTAGAATTTCAAGGACCCAGACAAAAAAAGTTCCCCAAACTGAAGAAAGTATTGAAATCGTGGCCTTGAAATAATCCACTGTGTTTCAGGAGAAACTAGCTACCATGAACCATTTCTGATTCAGTTTTAAGGATCAAGAAAGTCTTCAGACATCCAGGCAGGCTTGACAAATAATTAACAAGAGATTACAGGACATAATTTACCCTTTATGGGGAGTCTGGTGTGATATCATATGCCTGTAATCCCAGCATTTGGGAAGTTGAGGCGGAAGGACTGTGGTTCAAGGTCATCCTCAACCACATAGTAACAATTTCATCTCAAAACAAAAACAAAAACAAACAGACATTCTGGGAAATCCCAATCAGTGCCTGTGGAGTCCAAAACCAACAGACCCAACCAGGAGAGAAAACCATGACAACACTGAGCTGATTCCCAAGGCAACATGAGGAAAAGAAGCAGAGGCATTTGTTGTCGTACCTTTCTCTTTTAACTCTTTTTTTTTTTTATGTTTCTTATATCTTTTTCTCCCTATTCCACCCCAATCCCTTCCAACACCCCGACACCAGGTAGAGAAAGGGTTAGTGGGAGACGGGGCGTAGTTCTCTTTTGTAGCTGCTTCCTGCTGGTTAGGGTCGTCATTGGGTTCCTTGGAGCCAGTCCAATCCTTATTTCAGGAGATCTCCAACATCTTGTCTCACAACAGCAACCAGGAGCAGCAAGGGAAAAGCAGGAGCATCCTTGTTCTTTCTCTTCGTGCTCCACACTCTCTGACTCTGGCATTTATCCTCTCTCCAGAGTCCTTAGATTTAAACTGTCTGTAGCAGGCAAAGAGCTCCTCTCAGAGCCCTCACGAAGTCTGCTGCTGTGGACCATCTGAATCAGCCCCATATCCCACACCTGGGACCAAAAGAAATTGTACTAGGAAACTTGCTGTTTTATGGCAGGGAGGTGACTCCCTGGGAGTGTCTCAGTTGGAGATCATGCTTCTTCATACAAATAAGAATGACAGAGAACTTAGTATTTTAACAGTTACAAGGAGAGCATGTCACTGTAGTTGGGAGACAAGATTAGGTAAGAGTGACTCCTCGTAGTTTTCGATTGAGAGCCTGACCTGAAACATCAGCAACTTCAGAGAATCTCAACGGTCGTTAAAGGGACAGCCAGCAATCCCTTTAGGAGCAGATGGGCTTTCCCCAGACTTCCCAGCTAGCAACTGACAGCATCAGAAGACAAGAAACAGCATCCATGGAGTTCTGAAGGAGAGAAAAATGCTTGCAGAAGAAAAGGGCTTGTTTCAGTCCTAAATGTTTTCCATAATTTCTCCACCTCTAAGGTATTCTCATACCTAGATACATGCATATGGTACACCCACACACACATACACACTCATGCCAGCACACACATATACACACAAAAGCAACGAATAAGTATGTTGTAAGAGAGGAAAATCTGATAATTAAGAGCTACAGCTGCTGGAGAGGAAATAGAGCTGCAAAGAGGGTTTGTCTCAAGATATGGGTCACATATGGGTGATCACAGGGACAGGAAGAGCTTTTTTAAGTCACCCACGTCCAAGAGGCACCCCAAACCAATTAGATCAGATTCCGTGGGACAGTGCCTGGATGGCGGTAGCTTGCAAAAGTTCACCCCGTGACCCTGTATGCAAGAGATGCTGGCAAAAGGCTACTCATCGAAAAGGTGGTCCACCCAGTGACTCTGAGTGCAGGCTATGCTAGTGCAAGGCTACTGACATGGTCCATAATCGGCACCCTTAGCATCACCCGGTAGCTTTTTAGCATCACAGACTCTCCATCCCGACTGCTTCAGGAATGTGTAGTGCAAGTTCTCTGGAGCGGAGTAGTGTGGTTGTACAGCCCTGTAATCGCAGTACTCAGGGAGGCAGATGCAGGCAGATCTCTGTGAGTTCAAGGCCAGGCTGGTTTACAGAGCTAGTTTCAGGACAGTCAGGGATACACAAAGAAACCCTGTCTCAAAAAAGAGAGAGAGAGAGAGAGAAAAGAAAAAGAAAAAAATAGAAATGAAGGCCTATATTAAGAGGTAACTCTAAAGACAGAGCCAGATGTAGATCTAATTTAAATATGCAACGATAATTATAATTTTAGTTAATACTTGAATCTAAACAATTTGTGAGTTTCGGTTATTATTGTTTATCTCAAGAAGAATTAGATTGAGTAACATAACTTTATTTAAGTGCAACATACATAGAATTTTTTTTTTGTTTTCACTTATTTGTACTGATGCAGATGTTTACCTGATTTTATTTATGACTGGTGAGATGAGGCAGTCTTCTGAGCTTCTGTTTGTACTTTTTCTGTGCTTCTGAAACACTCTAAAATGCATTATTTTCCTAAAAGAACTGGTGATTATAAGTACTAGTGGCTAAGCGGAAGAAAATCCTGGGACTAGGAATGAAGTTCAGTGGTAGAACATTTGCCTCACATGAGCTGAAGCAAGGCCCAGGACTTGGTTTCTGGCACAGGAGGGTGGAGGGATGGACCTGCATTTCAAGAATTTAACTAGAGGGCTGGAATCTGTGTGTCCATTCACACTGACTAAATTCAGAAAGATGGTAAAACAAGGCAAACATTCTTTTCCAAGCATTGTGGCACATGCCTTTACTTCCAATACTCAGGAGACAGAGGCAGGCAGATCACTGTGAATTCAAGTCCAAGTTGCTCTACGTAATGAGTTCCAGGCCTACACAGTAGGGCTACATAGTAAAAACCCTGTCTAAGAAAGAAAGGAAGAAATGGAGGGAGGGAGAGAATAAATTCAGTTAGCATAGCCACTCTAAAATCCAAGATATTTTATCTAGAGAAAGTAGTGTTTTTCAGAGGACATGTTTTTGAGAAATCTGAATTACATATGAGGAAGCTGCTTGACTTTGAAAGGATTAGAGAGAAGAAATAATTAGGAAAAAATAATAATTTGGAATCATCGACTAGGAATTTGTCCTCTGATGGAGTAACACTTTTGTGTAAAGAACAAAATGTTTATCGTGAGAAACAGGTCCTCAAAGCTGCTAATGATGCTGCTTACTCTAGAGGAAGTTTGCAAACCACAGAGGCAAACACACACTCATTATTCACGGTGACTGCAGTAACAGAATTTGGTTTCTAGGGGTTTGGAGAGGTGGCAAAGCAGTTGAGAGCATTTGCTGTTCTTGCAAGAGCACCAGGAGTTAAGTTCCCAGAACTGATGCCCAGGCTCACAACCGGCTGTAACTTCAGTTCCAGAGGATCCAGCGCCCTCTTCTGGCCTCCTAGGGTACCACACACAGTGCCTAGCTACATATGGAGGGAAACCATCCATATGCATTCAAATAAATAAACCTTTTTATTTTTTTAAAGTTGGCTCTCACTCTTCTCTGAATCCTTGGTTTGTCCTACTTGGAGGTGCCTTGTGCCTTCTGTATTCTAATTATGTATTAGTTTTCCTCAAAGTTTTATTAAGTACAAAAGGTAAATGTGATCTAAAGTTGCAATCTATGAATGTTTTTTCAGCATAACGAACCTGTCACCTTGTATGTTAATGGTACCTGCTGTTATCCCCTGCACTTGGGGAGGTGGAGGCAGAAAAACCAGGAGTTCAAGGTCACCCTCCACCTCATATCAAGTTTGAGGCCAGCCTGAGCTACATGAGACCTTGTCTCAAAACGAAGAGCAAGAAAGGATTTAATGAAAATTGGGTTCCAGGGCTAAACAGGTGGCTAGTTACTGTCATCCCATCCTGTTTATTAGAGAGAAATGCTGGAGGCTGGAGAGTTGGCTCAACAGATAGCAGTGCTTGCCATTCACCGAGCATCTGAGTTTGGTCCCCAGGTGTCAGATGGACAACAACCACTGTAACTCAAGGTCCAGGGGACCTAATGGCCTTTCCTGTCCTCCAACAATTTCTGCTCACGTATGGCGTAATGTTCCCACAGCCAACTGATTGGCCTGCTCTTTGATCACCTCCCCCTGAGGGAGGAGCAGCCTTACCAGGCCACAGAAGATGACAATGCAGCCACTCCTGATGAGATCTGATTGACTAAGATCAGAAGGAAAGAGGGGGACCTCCCTTATCAGTGGACTTGGGGAGGGGCATGCATGAATAAGGGGGAGGGAAGGTGGGTTTAGGAGGGGAGGAGGGTGGGACTTATGGGGAGATACAAAGTGAAAAAACTATAATTAATAAAAGTTAAAAAATAAAAAAAAATTAACACACACACACACACACACACACACACACAAAAGTTCCACTCTGGAACTGGCTTAAGTTGGATTCTTTCATAGGAGATAGGGAGTGGCAGACATACCATCTCTGTAATCCACCCCAGCTTTCCATTCCACAGGCGTGACTGTTCCATGATGCTGTGTTCCCATGACTTGGAGCAGCTGTCTTTGCCTGTAGATGTTCTACCTTACTACAAATTTTAATCAATTGGACCATGATTATATTTGTAAATTAAAATTTGAGGTTGATTGATTGATTGACCACACAGTTATGTCACTTGGCTGTATTTATTACTACAGTTCATTTCATCTATTGTGACAAGGGGGTGCTCCTTATAACTTCTGGCAGAACACACAAAAAAAAACATCCTGGTGTGGGGGCTGGAGAGATGGTTCAGTGGTTAAGAGCACTGTCTGCTCTTCCGGAGGTCCTGAGATCAATTCCCTAGAACCCACATAGTGGCTCACAACCAGTCTATACTGGGATCTGATGCCCTATTCTGACATGCAGATAGAGCACTCATTTACATAAAATAAATAAATCTTTTTAAAAAAACATCACAGTGTGCCTTTTGGTATGATAAGTTGAAGGTTTTTAAATTATTATTACAAAGTGTCTATGAACTTTAAATCCTAGGTAGGTAGAGTCCTACTTCTTCCACTTTTTTCCCCTTCTTTTTGATTTTAAATTGGTTTTTATTACGGAGATAAACGATACACTAACTTTCTGCATTTGAAGGTGTTTCCTATTAACCCGATGATATGCTAGATTATGTGTTGTTTGGTTTAATATTTGAGGTACTGGTGATTTGCTGTTGGCCAACTACTCTGAAAGCAAACTTTTCCTCCAGTATAATAAAGCCAAAAAGTGCTGCCACGATGTGTCTCCAGGTAGGCATATCTGAACTCTGTGCCAGTTAAGTGAGGATGAATGGTTCTGCTTTCTAACTATAGCCTCTCTGTATGCTTGGATAGGAATGGTCCCCATACAGTGAAATAGTTGAATGCTGGTCATTAGGGAGTGGAACTACTTGAGAGAGATGATGATGTGTGGCCTTGTTGGAGGAAGTGTCTCACTGTGGGGTGGGCTTTGGGGTTTCAGAAGCTCAAGCCAGGGAGATGGTATAGCGGCTGTCTTTCTCTTTTTCTGTTGCCAATGGCTTCCGCTGTAGAACTCTCAGCTACCTCTCTAGCACTGTGTCGGACTGCACACTGCCATGCTTACCACCATGACCATAACGGATTAAACCTCTGAAAATGTAAGCAAGCCCCAGTTAAGTGCTTTCTTTCATATCATTGCCGTGGCTGTGGTGCCCCTTCACAGAAAAGAACACCAAGGCTGGAAGGTTGCATGAAATTCAGATTCTCGTTTCTTACAAAAAGCTGGGCTGTCTGGCAGCTATGGCACAAGAACTGAAAGTAAGTGTCTAGGCCCTTTCAAATGAATTTACTAGAGCCTCTACCTGACGGGGCCGCACAACTTGAGAGCGACTTAAGGACTGTGGGCATGTGAGTTGATGATGCCTGCTCTATACACATAGTGCCCATGTATGCCATCCATGACTGCAGAGTGCACCTTCGCTGATGCTTTCCCACTTCTCTAGAAAGACCTCATTCCACATTGCCCATTTTTCTTTCCTTTTTTAAATGAATTAATTCAATTTACATCTCAGTCATAGAGCTCTCCCTCCTCTCCTCCCAGTCCCACCCATCCTCCCTCATCCCCCTCCTCTATTCCTCAGAATAGGGGAGCCCCCCTACCCAGACACCCCAGTTCATCTGTTCACATGAAGACTGAGTTTGTTTTCCTCTCCTGTGGCCTGGGAGGGAAGTCCCATCGGGGGAAGTGATCAAAAAGCAGGCAGCATAGTCCATGTCAGAGATACCCCCCACTCCTCCAACTAGTGGACCCACATGAAGCCTAAGATCCCCATCGGACTTATCTTGTTGGGGTCTGTGCTTTGTAGTATGACTATCCTGTGCTATATGACTGAAATCTGCTTATAAGTGAGTATATACCGTGTGTGTCTTTCTGGCTCTGTGTTACCTCACTCAGGATGATCTTTTCTAGTTCCATCCATTTTTCTTCAAGGCTCATTTCAAACACTACATCTTCCACAAGGCTTTCTCCAACTGAGGGTTACTTATTGCCTGATTTCAAAACTCTGAGGAGACTCCATGATCCTCACTCTCCTGAACCAACTGTCAGTATCCTAGAGTGTTTCGTTGGAAAATCTTCCAATATATAAACAGTAGCAACTAACAGTAGTAACTAACAGCTACTGGGTGGGCCACAGAAAACTAGAAGTTCAAACTGGAGCTGGCTTCGATGTGGGTTAAATCTTTTTCACCCTCCTTCCCCCTCACAGGTCTGTCTATCTACACCATGGGGAGGCTGTTCTACCTGGTAGTAAAGGTCCTGAGGTGATGGGGTGACCAAGGTAGGGGGTACTACTGTGTGTTCACTTGTGCCATTCTAAAGCTCAGTATTGGAAGGTCCACTGTTGTCTCACAGGCAAAGGCAGGATTACCCACCCGGGCTTCATCAGCAAACTAATCCAATGTTTCCTCTTTATCTGGCTGAATATTTATTTCACAGTGGTCTCCAAACATGAAAAAAAAAAAAAACTTTCATTGACCCTTTCTTCTTTAAATAAAAAGTTTCATTTTGCTTTTTAATTTTATATGGGTGTGTGGCACAGCTATGGCGGAGCCCATGGAGGGAGCCAGATCCCCTGGACTTGGAGATATGGGTGTTTTGTAAGCAACCTGGTGTGAGTGCTGAACATGGGTCGTTGGGAAGGGAAGCAAAACTTCTTAGCAGCTGAGCCATCTCTCCAACCCTGCTGCTCCCTTCTAATGCCAACAAATACTCATTTTCCTTCAGTTGGTTTCGTTTGGCTGTTTTGTTGTTTTGAGACAGAGCCTCACTAACAGGTTAGACTCAAAAATCCTTTTGCTTTAGCCTCCTGAATGATGAGATTGAAGATGTAAGACACCATTTCTGGATTCTTCTTGAACCTTCTGCAACAACTGGCAAACTCTGTTGAAAAGATAAGCCCTCAAAAGCATTTATCAAATTGGATCAAAAGGCATATAAATGGGCATAAAATATATGGAATGTGATTTCTATCATGCATATGTTATCATAATTCAAATGTTTCTCGGGGAGGGAGACATTGCTCAGTAGATCTAGAACTTACCTATCACACATAAAGATTTGGGGTCAATCCCCAATACCATTTTTATTTAAAAAGGAAAATCATCCGTGTTAATAATAAAATATTCATTTCAAGACAAAAAGTAAAGTCAAAATAAAATAAAAAATTAAATGCCATGTTAACAAAAATGCAGACTTTACATACATAATATAAAATATTTATTTGCTATTTACATTTCCATTTGTATGTATATCATATCACATATCAAAAATAATGAAAGGAAAAAAAAAAAAAAGAAACATGGCAAGTGTGAACTACAAACCAGGGAAGAAAGCATCGCATGGCGGGAGGTTATCAGCAGTCTCGGAGATCCCGCTTCTTGCCTCTCCTTGATTTCTTGCGTGTTTCCTGCCGAATAGTGTCATACTCCAGGATGGCCAGTTTGGAAAGTCTCTGTAAGAACTGAGAGGGCGCCCCCGTGAAAGGGTCACTGAAGACATAACCTGTGAGGAACACAGAAACCAGCTGTCACAGCTCGACTCAGAGGGCACGGGTTGCGTTTGACAGATCTGCCCACAAAACACTACCAAGTCTTCGCCCACACACCTTCAACTTCCAGAAAGGCCAATGCCTGCCTTGACATAATGCACCCCCCCCAACGTAGATACCAGAGTGGCTAGAAAGTTCTCTGCAGTCTTGTAGATATCATTAAGTTACCTGACTCAGAAGAGTTTTTAGTGTCTGCTCTCAAAATTCAAAATTCGTCAAGCATAAGGAGGGAGTTGGGGATGTCTGATTTTAAAGCTTCGAGGAAAAAACTGTCCCTCCAAATATGGGAGAAATACTCAGTGGTGCTTAGAAAGACACTGATTTGAGAGCCAATTTGGGGCTCTAAAACATTTGTAATATAGATAGATTCTATAGTGAAATGTGTTCAGTACACAGAATTTATTTTTTTGAAAAAAAAAATAGGAAGATAAGCATAAGAGGCTGGATCCATGACTCTGAAGTTAAGAGCACCAGCTGCTGTTCCAGAGTCCCATGTTGATTCCCAGCATCCACATGACAGCTCCCAACCATCTGCAACTCCACTTCCAGGGGATCCAACGCTCTCTTCTGGCCTCTGAGTGTACTACACACACACACACACACACACACACACACACACACACACAGTGTATAGCACAAACACACATGCAAGCAGAAGCATCATACACACAGTTTAAGAAAAAAAAAAGATAAAACTAGAATGGACCACCATTTGGGGAAGGTGGTTAGGTGTTCAGTGCTGAGTTCACTGTTTCAGTCTGTGACGATGGGGAGGAGCTTCTTTGAAGAGGGCAATACTGTGATTAGGGGTCGAGGATGCATGTTCGGCTGCCATGTTGAATAACAAGCTATGCTTGGGGCTTGGATGTGTAACGGCGGCTCTCGGGAGGCTGGGGCAGGGGGATTACCTTGAGTTTGAGGCCAGCCTTGGCTGTGTAGTTAAACCCTACGCAAAGAAGGAAAGGTTTGGGGAGGAACCAGTGAAGCCACAAAGTACCTTTCGACTTCTCCTGAAGTGCTGTCACGCTGCACGACCCTCTGGTCTTCTTTACCCTAGAGATTGTGGGTGGTCACAAAAGAGCATATATCAGCGCTCAGTCTGTGGACTTTGAAAATCACAAGAGCCGAAAAGCATAGGCTCAGGGACCCTCACTTGGCTCCTTCTGTTTGGTTTGTCCCTGAGCTGGGGCTATACACCCCGCCGTCTTGCATCTGGTAAGCATGTGATGTGCTCTACCGAAACTCACCTTGTTAAATGATATCACAAAGCGGTAAAAGTAAAAGTACAGAAGAGAAACTGCGCCATCATCGTTAGCCCCATCAGAAGTGGAAAAGAGCCAACCCAATAGTAACATTGCCAGTGGCTAAGCACTCTGTGTGGCTCTGCGCAGGCCTTTGTCGTGAGTCTAAGCAGTCCTGACTGAACCAGTGCTGAGAGGAGGTAGGCTAACATGTCTGGATGTGTTAGACGCAGGGGCCTGGACGCCATATTTTTGTGCTATCATTCACCATGAGCTGAAGTTTGGCTCTAATTAACTCTTGTCCCTAAAGGCGTAGACCCGCATAACAAATTATTGAGGGGAATGGGTAAGGTGACCCATCGAAAGGATTCCACGTTTCACAGGATTACAATAAATTAAGTCTTTATCTCTACCACACTCTTGTCAGTTACATCCCTAATGTGGTGTGAGAGTCACTGAAAATTTCTGATCCTCACTAAGAAAACTTGAGAAAATATTAGCCATTTGCCAGGGTTTTAGAATCGAATATGCACATATAGAGGGGATAAAATTAAGGTAAAGAGTTGTGCACAAAACAAACAAGAGCAGTTCCCTGCTTTGCCGAAACTGGTCTTTCACAGAACGATGTGCAATAATAAGATACTCGGAGGCAGCTTGGTATGCTCTCACTGGCATAGCTGACATAAAGGCGCTTCAGTCAAAGGCAAGGAAAGGACTAACATTTACGTCTGTCTACCAGTTCATACACATCCCGTTGCTCAGTCCCCGCCACTCCACTTTAACCATGAAGAATGCTAGCCAGAATGTGAACAAAGGCAGTCAGTCACATGATCCTGCCACGGGAAGCAAATTCACAGCCGTCCATGTAAGGTGTCAACATGGGTAAAAGGGTTTTTAAGAAGTACACCTACATATGTATGTATCATTACTAGTCATAAATACAATGTGTGTGTATATATATCATCCTTCCTCTTTGACACACTTGCCCTACTAGCAACTCACTATTTGTCTTTTACTGTTTCCGTTTCTGCCTTTTTGTTCTGAAATTATTGTCTTGTGTAGTTCATGTAATTATATTACTGAGGACGACCTTGAACTTCTGGTCTCCCTGCCTCGACTTCCTGAGTGCTGGGATGACAAGGATGCCCTATCACACCCAGTTTGTACAGTGCTGGTCGTCTCGCTCAGGACTTCCTGCTTGATGGGCAAGCACTGTGCCTACCGTGCTATGTCCCCAGCTCCACTTGTTACATCTTGATGCTTGGAAATCTGTCTTCAGAAAAATATTAAAAGTGTGGACAAAAAAATAAATAAATAAAATATGTGTAGGATGTTTTCCAAAACCAAAGATGTCACAGGAACTTAAAAGTCTAAAATAGGAAATAGCTAGGGAAGCCGCAGAGCAATGTGTGGACAACAGTGTGGCTAGCAAGACTGTAAAATGAAGATTGTATGACATTGTATGACATAGTAAGTGTCAAATTCAGGGGTTTGGGGGAGAGTTATTGGGTTTGGGTTTGTGGTGGTGGTGGATTTCTTTTGCTTTATTTTGTTGAGACAGGATCTTACACCATGCAACCCTTGCTGGCCTGGAACTCACTTCGTAGACCAGGCTGGACTTGAACTCATAGATATCTGCCTCCCTCTGCCTCCCCAGGGCTGGGATTAAAGATGTGTAACACAATGCCTGGCCAACACTAAGTTTTTAACAGCTGGAGAGATAGTTCAACAGTGACGGGCAAATAGTGTTCTCCCCCACCCCCAAGCCACCCTCACACGCCCGCATCTGCTGGTACCAACACCGATGGCCTTCTTGGGCACCTGAACTCACATGCACATGAGATTGGCTGACTTTTCATTAACATGGTCTATTCATCTACTTACGTTACCACAACCAACTGAGAGTACCTAACAGCAATCCTATTTAGTAAACTCGAGAAATGAAGCTGAGGCTAGAAAGGCGGCTCAGCAGTCAAGAGCGCTTGCTGGTCTTGCAAGAGGACCTGGGTTTGCTTCCCCGGCATCCCCATGGGATCTCGTAACTGTAACTCCAATGCCAGGGAATCCGACTCCATCTCCTGGCTTCTGCAGGCACCAGTCATGCATGTGGTATACATACATATATGGAGAGAAAACGTTCATACACATAAAATAAGTTTGTTTGTTTGCTTGCTTGTTTTTTGAGATAGGATTTCAGTGTGCAGCTTTGGCTGTCCTGGAACTCAGGATGTAGGCCAGGCATCCCTTAAACTCAAAGATCTGCCTGCCTCCGCCTCCCAAGTCACGGGATTAAAGTCATGTGCCAAAACACCTGGCCAATTAAAATATTTTTTAAGGTGAAAAAAAAAAAAAAAGAAAGTGTGATCCACATGCTTATAGTCCCAGAACTTGACAGAAGATAGACCAGGAGTCCAGATAATGCTCTGCTACATTTTGGGTTCGAGGCCAGCCTGGGCTACATGAGACCCTGTCTAAAACAAAATAATAAAGCTAGGGTTGGGAATGTGGCTCAGTGGTGGATTGATAGAACGGCATTCACAGAGCCCTGGCCTCAGTCTCCAGCGGTGCAAATAAACAAGCAGCCCTAGGCACAGGGTCTAATGTCCTTAATCCCAGCTCTGGGGAGGCAGAGGCAGAAGGAGTTCTGCGAGTTCAAAGCCAACCTGGTCTACAGAGTGTGTTGGGACTACACAGTGAGACCTCCATCCCAAAGACGACTAAAGAAATAAGTCTGAATGTGTAGCTCCCAGTCTTGTACGTACTCTACAGTGGTGAATGACCATAGAGTCCACTGTAGCAGCAAGATCCTACGAAAATCTAAGTCTGCCAAGCATGGTGGCTCATGCCTATAACCCAGCACCAAACAAACAAACAAACAAACAAACAAAAACTCACCCAGTTACAATCCTGCATACTTATATACTTCCCTAAAAAGTTACATCTCACATCTTTTTTCTTTCCTTCTTTCTTCCTTCCTTCCTTCCTTTCTTTCTTTCAAAGATGGATAAATGAACAAATTCTAGAATGTGGTGCCTAATCTTGGTTCTCAAAGAGACACAGCTGGGATGAAGGAACCCTGGCTGAAGGATTTCCTCATCAGGCTAGACCTGTCCATTAATTGCTAATTGATACAGAAGAGTAGCCCACTGTGGGCGGTACCAACCCTAGACAGGCAGCCCTGGGCTGTATCAAAAAGGCTACACAGGAGGCTGAAGACATACCTAGAAGGTTAAGACTACTGGCTGCTCTTCTAGAGAACCTGGGGGCAATTCCCAGCACCCACATGGAGGCTTGAAACCATCTGTAACTCCCATTCCAGTTCCCTCTTCTGGCTTGAAGATACCAGGCATGCATGTGGCACACAGACACACATGCGGGCAAAACACCCAGACACATAAAATAAAATAATAAGCTTTTAAAAGAAAAGTAGCTGATTGCGAGCCAGAGAGGTAGTTGGTACTCAGCAGTCCTCCATGGTTGCGGCTTCAAGCTCCTGCCTTGAGATTCTGCTCTGCTCAGTGATAGATCATGGCCTAGAAGTGTAAAAGGAATAAACTCAACCCCCCCCACACACACCCAAGTCGCTTTTGTTCATGGTGTTTATCACACCAACAGAAAAACAAACTAGGGCGTAAATGTTCAACAGTTAATTAATAAAGCAGAAGCCTAGAGGAAGATGAGGCTGTTTCACCAACCCATAGATGAAACAACTCCTTTTGTTTTACCTTTGGTTTTGGGTTTTCTTCTAATATTTATTTTTAATTGTGTGTGTGAGTGTGGGTGAGTGTGTGTGTGTGTATGTGTGTGTGTGTGTGTGTGTGTGTGTGTGTGTGTGTGTATCTGCATAGGCCAGGGGCATCTGATCCGCTAAATCTGGAGTCACAGGCAGCTATGGAAGCTGCCTGAGGTGGGTTCTGGGGGTCAAATTCTAGCTCCCTGGAACATCATTGCATACTCCTAACCTCTGAGCAGCCTCTCTAGCCTGGAGGGTGGTTGTTGTTTCTTTGGTTGGTTGGTTTGCTAGTTTGCTTTGTTTTGTTTTATTGCTTGAGACAAGAGCTTGCTATGTAGCTCAGGCTAGCCTTTAAATTCATGCTGTAGCCCAGGATGGCCTCACCCTTACAGCAGTGCTTCCTTGTCCCCCAAGAGCACTGGAGGTCCACACTAATCCAATTCTGTGTAGAAAGGTGGTTTCTTTGTTTAGAAAAGGGCTCTTCTTTGACTACTATGTCAGAGTTATATTAGAAAAGCAGGGTTCTCTTTTTTTTGGGGGGGGGGGAAGAACTCCATGTGTGACCTAGGCTAGCCTTAGAACTAGAAATCCTCCTACCGCCTGCTTCTGAGTGCTGAAATTGTAAATATGCACATATAACTAAGATGTTTTTTTTCTCCCCAGCACTGGAGATAAAACTTGGGACCTAGACTGCCCTGTAAGCATTGACCCACTGGGTCTCGAACAAGGAAAGGCTTTTAGTGGCAGTCTTAGTGGGTGACTGGGCTGAAACTCCTTCCTGACAGTACAAGGTTTTATTAGTCCCGAACCTCATCTTCGGTCTCCCAAAACCTGCAGGCTGCAGAGCGAAAAACCTTTGTAAATAATCACCCCCATGCTCTTGTGCATTTGAAGTAGGTTTGGACAATCAATATTCTAAGAAGGGGCCCTTTAATCCTTTAACCCAATGCCGCTTGAAAAGAGAGAAAGGTGGCCATTTGTCGGCCTGAATGAAACGGCTGACTTCTGTGCAAATATCTAAAACTAAAACTTCAATCATATACGGAAAAAATTCAATCAGCAAGGAGCAGATTTATTAGTCCAGAAAGCCCTCTATCTTCAGCATCTTTTCTTACAAACAAACATTTCAACAAAAGAGAGTTAAACACAAGTCACCTACCTGATCGGAGGGATCCCAGTCTCAGAGCGCAGCAGCCGTTTATGAATCTCTAGCGGAGTTGAATTTAAGCTCTTTGGCAATTCTGGTAAATGTGGCATTTTGAAACATTCTTTGGGCTCTTCCATACCAAATGCTATGATGTGTCGTGATTCAAAAAAAAAAGTTGTAATCATCTTGATTAAATGCATGCTTTTCTGCTTTTTTTTTTTTTTTTTACCACACACTTAAAACACACAAATCAGCCACTAAGGAAAGAAAACGAAGCTACTGTCGCTGTATCTCCCAGGAGAATGACTTTCAAACTCAGCCAGATTGACCACAGGGAGGAGGAGATTTTGAGGGTGGATAAGAAGCAGAACAAGGGGCTGGAGAGATGGCTCAGAGGGATGGCTCAGAGGTTAAGAACACTGGCTGTTCTTCCAAAGGTCCCAGAGTTCAATTCCCAGCAACCACATGGTGGCCCATAACTATCTATAGTGAGATCTAGTGCCCTCTTCTGGTGTGCAGGCACACATGCAGGCACAATGGTGTAGAAATAATAAATCTTTTTTGGAAAAAAAAAAAAAAAGAATTGGAACAAGGAAGAGTGGGGCATGTTGGTTCATGCCTGTAATGCCAGTGCTTAGGAAGCTGAGGCAGGAGAACCATAAATTCAACACCAGCCTGGGCTATGATTGACAATTTCATGACACTGGGTCTGAAAATAAAAAGCACAAAGAGATCTGAAAGCAGCTCAGAAACAGAGGGTTCATTCATCCAGTGTATTGGAGGCCCTAAGTGCCATTCCTTCCCCCACCCCCACCCCTACCCAGCACCAGAACAGCAGCAAAGGGAAAGGATATGCTTTGCCATTCCACTGGCTTCTTGGTTTTATTTAATTCCGCTTCACACGACACTAGCACCATGTTGGATAAACCACTACCTGCCACTTGAACCCATCCTGCATTTGTGTAAATGATCACATAGTACAAATTAGGATCCCCTGAAGCCCTACCCTTAGCATTGATTTGAATTTTCTCTTTACAAAGTTCATATCAAGTCTGTAAACACCGACATGAAGTATCCGGATTGTGTGTATTGATTTCACATTTTGCCAACCCTTTTGTTTAGGGTTCGCGTTGGTCCATTGTGGGCTGTTGCTTGGGGTTTTGAGACTAGGCCTCTCTCTATGTAGCTCAAGCTGGATTTGGACTTGCCACAATTTTTCTGCCTCCCAAGAGCTGAAGCACAAGTGTGCTCCACTATACTTGGCTTCAAGTTGTTTTGCTATCTTTTAGCGTGTGTGTGTCTGTGTGTGTATGTGTCTGTGTTTGTCTGGGTATGTGTTTGTGTATGGGGAAGCTCAAGATTGGCTGTAGGTGCCTTCATCAATCCCTTTCACCTCACGTATTAAAGGAGAATCCAGAGGTGTCATGTTAAGCTAGTTTGGCTAGCCAGCTTATTCCGGAAATTACCTTTCTCTTCCCCTGTGTGATGGGTGGAGAAGAGCTGTTGTGCCTGCTGACTTTTTTGTGTTCTGGGCACATGAACTTGCCTGCTTGTTAAGTGTTTTACTGGCTGAGTCCTTTCCTCAACTCCAAGTTAAGAAGTCTAGAGGCGAGGGAGATGGCCCAGAGGTGGCCATCTTGCTGCTCTTCCAGAGGAACAGGGTTTGATTCCCAGTACCCATATGGTAGCTCATAACTGCTGAAACTGCAGTTCCAGGGGATTATTAATACCCTTTTCTGGCCTCCATAGGTACCAGGGACCATATGGTATACATACATGCAAGCAAAACACTCATATACATAAAATAAAGATGACAAACATCTTAAAAAGCAATCTTTAAAGGACGTTAAATAGAAGGTAGATAGAGACTACAAGCTTAAAAGGTCATAGCACACAAGCCTGTAATCTAGGCAGATGAAGGAA
Organism: Meriones unguiculatus; assembly: GCF_030254825.1. Taxonomy (NCBI): domain Eukaryota; kingdom Metazoa; phylum Chordata; class Mammalia; order Rodentia; family Muridae; genus Meriones; species Meriones unguiculatus. The sequence goes on along the minus strand of NC_083354.1, from coordinate 108,389,166 downwards.
TTAAAGGGCCAGCATAGACTACATGGTGAGTTCAAGGTTAGCCTGAGGTATGTAAAGTCCTTTTAGAAGAAAAAAAAAAATAGGAGAAAAAGTAATTGTTTAAACTTTGTAGCTGAACACTACAATGCATGCTCATTACACCAGCACTAGAGAGGCAGAAGTGAGAGGATTCCACAGGTTCAAGGTGAGCCCAGGCTACACGGCAAGTTCCAGGCCAGCCAGAACCACAGAGTGAGACTGTCTCAAAAAGCAAAACAAAACAAAAACAAAAACCCAACAGCTTAAAAATATAAGTAAGAAATAAAACAGTTTTGAAATATAAGTAAGTAAATAAAATGTGTTTCTATTGCTCACAGAACATTAACCTTAACTCGTTCCCATTTCCCCTTTCTATAAACTTAATATACTAAGACCAATGTGAATGTTATAGGAGTTATATAATGTCTCTTGACTGCTTAAGGGGAAAAAAAATATGTAAATTCCAGGCATCCCTTCTATGTTTCTCCAAGAGAATAAGAACTGAAATGAAGTTACCTTTCCTCATCTTCTGTGTTTCTGAAAGCGCTTTCCTCCAGCTGCTCTCAAACAGAAAGCAGTTGTCCAAGGAGCTTCCAGTGACTTTGGAAGTCTCAAACTTGATCTCGGGAGATAGCATTGACATTTTCTCTCTTTTCAATAGCCTGGATTAGAAATATGCATTTTTAGGGTTTTATTTTGTTTACTGAAAATCTCCCTAGATAGCCCCTGACTATGTAAACCAGGCTGGCCTTGAACTCAGAGATACCGCTGCCTCTGCCTTGAAGTGTTAGGATTAAAGGCATGTGCCACCATGCCCAGCATATTCTTGAGATTCTAAAGCTAGACAGTTTTTAAAATTAAGCTTGTTGTGTGTTAAGAATTTTAATTAACCTTTTCATTTGGTTGGTGTAATCTAAGTAACCTAAGCTAAACAGAACTCTCCAAAGATGGCCTTGGATGTCTGATCCTCCTGCCTTCACCTTCCCAGAGCTAGGATAACAGAAAGGCACCACAACTCCAAGCACTTTGATATCCTTGGACCCAACTTTGATATCCCTGAAGTGTGTTTTCTGTCATAAAATTTATACCTAAAATTTTGAAGACTGAATAAGACACAATCACGAAAATGACCTTAAAATGAAATACAAAGTAACTGATGATTTCCAAAATCTTAAAAAAGGCTTTTAGTTATACAGACATAGTGGTACACACCTTTAGTCCCAGCACTCAGGAGAGACAAGCTCATCATCTCTGTGAGTTCAAGGCCAGCCTGATCTACATAGTGAGCTCCTGGAGAGTTGGAGCAACATAGTGAAACCCTAGCTTGAAAAAAAAAAAAAAAAAAAAAGAAAGAAAGAAAGAAAGAAAGAAAAAAAAAAGACTCTTAGAATCCAGACTCCATTCTAAGAACTTCCTTTTCATCTATAGAAGTACAGAGTACTGGGTAACTTTCAACTTCAAGACAGTCTCCGGCTCCCCCTTCTAACAGGCCCAGGTAGGGATTGACAGAGACAACAGGGTGGTCTTGTGCTCTGCATACTCAGACGCTGACTTCTGAGCCCCGTGACCATTGTAAAAAATGCTCCCCGGTTATCTCTGTTTCGGTTAACTAAAAAGCTGATCAGCCAGTGACTGGGCAGAGGAGACAGGAGGCAGGATTTGGGTTCCCAGTCAGCAGGTTCCGAGAGAGCAGAGAGAGCTACGGAGAGGGAGAGTCCGCATGATGACAGGTGAGCTAAACAAGCAGTTCGAGAGCGTATGCTGTGGTAGAGCACTGGGGTGGGTTCAGAAGGGTAAGAACTTGGAGGTTGTCCATGGCTGCTTAGCGAGTGTGAGGCCAGCCTGGGCACTGCCACACTGTCTTGAAAAGCTTTGTTGTTGTTTGGTTGGTTGGTTTTGGGTTTGTTTGTTTGTTTGTTTGTTTGTTTTTTGTAAGAAAGAAAAGAAAATTTAGAAATACAGATTAAAAGATAATAAATAGTACACATTTGCAAGTGAATACATCTTCAAGAATGGAGAGCTGTAATAACTACCTTTATTAGTTATTACACTTTTAATCCCAGCGCTTTGGAAGCAGACACAGGTCTCTGTGAACTCAAGGCCAGCCTGGTCTACATAGTGAGTCCCAGGACAGCTAGGTCTATGTGGAGAAATCCTGTCTCAAAAAAAAAAAAAAAAAAAAAAGGAAAGAAAGAAAAAGAGCCTTTAATCCCAGCTCTTGGGAGCAGAGGGAGGCGAATCTCTGAGTTGAAGGCCAGCCTGATCTACAAAGTCAGTTCCAGGACAGCCAAGGCTGTCTCAGAAAACTAAAAGGGGAGGGGGGAAGGGGGCATGTTCCACACCACTCACATGGAAGCCAGAGAGAAACTTGTGGGAATTTGTTCTCTCCTTCCACTTGTAGATTCCCTGGTATAAAAATCTAGGTCATCAAGCATCTTTATCTGCTAATCCATGTCACTGGCCCCAAGCCAAACAATTTTTCTCTAATGTTTCTCACAGACACAACCTCTACCAGGGCAGGAAAAGTAGAGGAAAGAGTCTAGTGCCGTAAGGTCCCCATTTGCTTTGAGGTTATGCACACAGCCTTCCATAATATGTAATGAAGCTAGTTCCTTCATTGGCATGTAACTGTGCACACCTCCCTCTCCAAACAACTCATCTAGCAACTTCAGAAGCCCTAAACCCCACATCTGCCTTAGGACTACGCACACTCCTGTCTCTGAAGTTTTCAAATTTGGACCGTTTCACTCAGGTGTATTCCCAGTGTATCTGATAGGAAAAACCGAAGGGCCATTCACACCAGAACTGGTTTTGGGTGTGCGTGCAGTAAGGCAAAACTGTTTTCTAGTAACTTTAGAGAGGATCTCCTACTTACCATCCTATGCATAGTTATGTATGCATATGACTAAAACCAGGTTCCTTGTGAAAAGGGCATGCCTGTCTGGTGCTTTGTATTTGATTATTAACTATTTTGCTCCAGTGTCGGGGCTTGCTGTCTTTAGGAGCAGACACTCAAGTACCCAAAATGACGTTTGTAATCCTTGCCTCCAGGTTCTCCCTGATTGGCTGAATGGACGCTCACACATCTGGGCAGGGCAGAAGTGAGGTAGGTGTGGCCAAGGATTGAGGGCTTGGAGAACGAAAGGATGGCAGCAAAGAGAGATGTATGAGAAGGAGGAAGGGTTGACCTCCTTGGGTTAGTGAAAAGAAGAAGAACCACGTGGGCGGGAGGAATTTACTGTGAGGACCAGCGTGGCTGGAGAAAAGCAGCCCAGACGAAAAGCCTGTGCAAGTATTTAGATTATTTTGGGTGGGAAGTAGCCCAGATAGGAATGTTTAGAGCAAATGGCATGGAATGTGGGATTGGGAGATAACGAGGTGGTTTAGGGGGTTAATATCTGCCCACTCCAGGAGAAATAAGGCTTGTTAAAGTTTTAACAGATGTCTGTGTCTTTTATTAATATGATAACAGGTTAATATTAACCACCTAAATAATTATGTGGTTTAATAATAAATATCGGCTTTTAATAATAAACATTAATAGCTGGGCGTGGTGGCACACGCCTTTAATCCCAGTACTCCGGAGGCACTGTGAGTTCAAGGCCAGCCTGTTCTACAAAGCTACACAGAAATACCCCATCTCAAAAAACCAAAAACGAAATGAAACAAACAGTAATAGCCCTCATATTTTCTACTCACATGCCCAATGGGGAACTTATTATATAATTTATCAATCAACGCTTTCTTTTGAACCCCTTAAAAGGGGTCTGTACAATAGCCAGGGCCCTTAAGTATCCTCACTCATGTTGCCCAGATCAATGACAGTGTTTATCCCTATTCCCTTCACTGTTGCTTTGCTACAAATAAAGTCTTCTCAGTTTTGCAAATACACACGAGCCCTTACGTTTAATTCTTGGATAGGAGACCAAGAACCCGGTTAAACCAGACCCAGGTTTAATGTGATGGTCTTTACCGTCCATTCCCTGAAAATGACAGCATTTCAATCTGTGTGTCTGATTAACACTCTAACATGCTACTTTTTTTTTTCTCTTTTTGCATTCAGCCACTGGTAGGCTGCAGGCCGATTTATTAACCTGGCTGGCTGAGCAGTGCCATAACCAGCATAGCATTACATGTGTCTCTGTTATATGCTGCCTTTGATTCCTTCAGTTATATACCAGGTGTGGGTGGATGTGGGGAGCAAGTGCACCCCTGTATGAATGAGCATTCATGACATGAGCACAGCCATGTTGAGGACCATAACTCCTCAGACCCACAGGAATGGCAAGGCCTTCCCCTGATCCTTGTGTGGATGTTGACACGTGATCACAGCTACTTCCTCCCAGATGACTGACTCCGGGACTGCTTTCCTCCAGAGACCCCCTCCATGGAGATTAGCAAAGCCACTCATCCAGATGTGTGTACTAAACTCGCTGCTGGTCAGTCTTACACAGTCCACCCTATTCCGGCTTCTCTATATGCATCTCTCTCTCTCTTCATTCACTGTTACCCCAATAAAGTCAATCCTGGCAGGTGGACCCTATGATAGTTCCATTTTAGGTTTACTGAAAAATTCCTGGTAAACCTCCTAAGTTTCCATCATCTATGTCATTATAGTATCTTATTCTCTCTATCAGTGTATGTCTTCTTTCTTTTGGTTAGTTGGGCTAACGTTTTATCAGTCATGCTAACCTACTCATAGAGCCAACTCTTTGTCTTACTGGCTCTTTGTTCTGTTGTCCTGCCGTCCATTGCACTGATTTTGACTCTGAGCTGTGTTCCTCCTTCTATCCTACCGGGTTTTGGTTTGTTCTTTTTTTTTTCTAAGACCTTGAGATACATTATCAAGCCATCTGAGGGCTCTGTTTTTTCCAATGTAGGCTCTCCTAGCTGTACATTTCTCACAGCTGCCTTTGCCGTATTTCTTGTGTTCTGATAGATTGTGTCCACATCCTAAGTTTGATTCCGGTAGCTTTTTAATTTATTCCCCTATATCTTCCATGGCCTACTCACTGTACAAAAAGGTATTATTCATTGTCTATGTGCTTACATACTTTCTGTAATAAATGTTGCTGTTGATTTCTAATTTCATTTCTCTCTGATCTAATAATGTGCCAGGAATTATTTCAAGTGCTTCAAAATTTCTTAAGACTTACTTTACAGCCTAAAAACAACAATTTCAGAAATCTATTTTTGAGAAAATTTCTATAAAATACGTGAGAAAAAAATGTGTATGCTGCAGTTGTTAGATGAAGCTTAATAGAGTCTGTTAATTCCATTAACCTATCATATAGTTCATCTCTGAAGTTTCTTCAATATTTTTTGGGGGGATGTGGGGTAGTGTTCCTGAGCCACCACCCTATTGGTGAAAAATAGGGTGTTAAAGTCACCCACTATACTTATACTGGGGCTTCTATGTCCCTTTATGTCCAGTAATTTTTGTTTTATTGTTATTTTAATTTTGTTTTGTAATGTTTTATAAAATTGGGTACATCAACATTTGGTGCATTATATTATACTACACATTATATCCTCCTGATGATTTCCCTGTACTAATATGGAAAGATCGTCTTTGTCTCTTCTAATTTTTGCCTTGAAGTCTGCTTTGTTAAATATGAGAACAGTTAATTTTGCTTCCTCCCTGATTCCATCTGCTTGGAGTATCATCTTCTCCTCCTCCTCCTCCTCCTCCTCCTCCTCTTCTTCTTCTTCTTCTTCTTCTGCTTCTTCCTCCTGAAGACAGAGCCTCTCTGTGTAGGCCTGGTTGTCCTGGAACTCTGTAGATCAGGCTTGCCTCGAATTCAGAGACTGGCCTGCCTCTGCCTCCCAAGTGCTGGGATCAAAGGCGTGCACCACCTCAGCCAGCAAGTATCATTTTCTATTCTTTCAGCTTGGGTGTGTCTTTGCTGGTGAGGTGTGTTTCTTACAGATGACAAATAGTTGGGTATTGTTTTTCAATCTAATTAATGAGTTTAAATAGAGAAATAAAACCATTTACACTTAAGGTTATAATATAAATTATATTCTAGCTCCTATCAATTATTTTTATGATAGGACACCGTTAAAGAGAGGTAAAGACAAAAATTATAATGTTCAAAAAGAAAAGGCGGAAAGTAAGAGGTTTGATCATGAGAAGGAAGGAGGGAGAGAAAGGGAAACGGTTGAGGGATAGCAGTAAGAGAGAGATGCGAGAGAGTTTCACCAGGAGAGGAAGAGAAGGGTAATGAGAGAATAAAAAGAAAAATACTTACATAGAAATTAAACACAGACCAACCAGTTAATCAGCCAGCATATGCAAAACACAAACATACCCCACAGTCTTAGTGTGAAAAAAGACTAGGAAAGAAAAGGAGGACCCCCTTCAGCCGGAGCGCCCATGCAGGGAAGGGCAGACTTCCACTCTGCCAGTCTGCATTCGGGCTTCCAGCTCCTTGGAAAGAAGCTTTGTCCAGGATCGCTTCCCGGGACCTTCTCGAGATGGCCCCCACGGCAGTGGCCCCTTGCACTTGGAGAAGCATGACACTTCTCCAGTGCCAGCACGATGTGCAGCTCCCAGACCTGGTGGACCCAGACACCCTTTCTGCTTCACGCTGGGTCCCGTACCAGCTCCTCCGCACGTGTCTCCTTTAATTCTCTCAGCGGTGTTGCAGGCCTCTTCAGCACAGAGGTACGTGCAGGCAAAACATTACAGCAGTCCACTGAGAATGAGACTTGACAATGGGTTGGACACTGAAGTTGCGACAGGAAGGTGAGGGTGGCTGCCTACTGGGCATGAGAAGCCGACCAAGTCTAGCAATACATTGAATCCAAAGAGCCTGAGCCAGTGTGGAGGCTGGTGGCAGGTGATGAGAAACACTGTCTTAACATAAAACAAGTACAGTGGGTCATCAGTGGATACACGCAATCTCAACAGTAGGGACGGAGGGTAAGTGATCTGGAGATAAAAAGTTAACTATTTACAGGTGAGAATTAAGACCAGAAACTTTGCTAAAGTCAGCAAAAGAGATTTGAGAAGGAGAAGAAAGCTAGAATATCCTCTAAGATGTACGCTGGGGTGCTGGGTATGAAGATGAAGAAAAGGTAAAGGATGAGTAACTAAAGAGACGACACAGAGCATCATGGAGGCAAGGGACCATGTCTCGGTGTACCAGACTTAGTGGAGAAAGGCCTTAACACTTAATGCTCAAACTACCAATGAGATGATTGCCAGCCAGCGGCTGAGCAAGGCTTCAACCCCTACAAAGACACAGCACTAGAGTAAGGTGAACCTGGATTTTAGTCTTGACTTTGTCCTCTGATAGTTACATAATCGTAGGCTCATGCCACCGACTCGCAAGTAGACTGAATTTTTAAAGCACCTTTAAGCGTCCAGCGGGGAGTAACATGTGCTAAGCACTCTGCAAACAGAAGCTATGATTTAAGTTATTTTTAAGTAATAATAATCCTGTCTCCCTCGCCACAGCCTGCCGATGGAAACATAAATCAGACCCTGCGAGATGGGAGGTAATGGGGAGGGGTCAGTTCAAGCTACACAGTGAGTTCAAGGTTAGCCTGGACTTCATGAGACTGTCTCCCCCTCCCCCCCCAAAAGAAAACGCAAATCAATACAAAAATTTTAAATGCAAAATTTCTGTCAAAAATTCTAACATGCACACACCTGACCCGGTAGTTCTGTTTATTTTTTCTCCTGTCTAGAGAGGTGGGGGTCACATATGCCGCAGTATGCGTGTGGAGGGCAGAGGACAACCCTGTGGAGCTGGTTCTCTCCTTCAGCCTCTGTGTGAGTTCTGAGCCAAGCCTTGGAGGTTGTGCTGCCAAGGAAGCCTACCCTTGCCGAGCCGAGCCGTTTCCCAAACCCCACCCCCACCACAGCTCTGTTTCAGGGGATTTGGTCCACAGAACTGCTTCTTTGTGTAAGAATGGTCATTACCGTGTTGTTTGTAAAAGGCAAAACCTGGACCAGTTTCATTTAGGAATGTATAGGTTATACCATCCATGGACAAAAAAAAAAAAAAAAAAAAAAAAGATGGAGAAACCAGTAGGTGTATTAAAAAGTAAAGGAAGTGGTAGAAAATCAGCCTTTGCCTCTCTGCGCGGAATCGATGAAGCGCACCAACGTTTAATTTCAAAACCACGGAGAACTTCCTGAAAAGAAACTTTACGAAACATTATTCTAACATTTCCTGAACAGCGATTACAAATGCACGCTCGCAGACAGGCAGTCCAAGACCTGAGGTTCTTTCGCTTCAAAGTGACACAACAGCCCGTTTGCCAAGCTGTTTGCATTTGTCCCTATGGTTTCCCTGAAGCTTATGCCTCCAAAAAGGCTAGATGACCAGTATGGATGACCAGTAAAGAAAACCGTCTCCCTGACCAGCGTAATTATTTCCTGCTATCTTTAGATTCTAGTGAAAATTAAAAAAAAAAAAAAAAAATACACCCACAAATATGAGCACATCAGAAATGGTGAAAAAAGAAAACAGAACTGGCAACATATCGGAGCTCTGATTCATCTGGTTGAGCCCATGGGGGATAAAGGGTGACACATGTAAGTCCATGAAACTAAGCACATCTCTGCCCCCAGCTTTAGCTTTACGCTCGGGCGGAGAGGTGGAGGGTGAACCCGTACGTAACCTAGTACGTAACCTAAGAGGCGTGGAGAGAATATTTAGGGTTTCCCCCTCACTTCCTGCCGTCTGAGCTCACGAACGGAGCAGGCTTGGCCAAGTCTTGAGGCTCAAGCCTAAGTACCTCGAGGGCAGCTTTAAAGTGTCCCACGCGGCTCTCTAGACATCAGTTTCCCTTTCTTGAAGAGGGTCCCGCTTCCCCGCACTCACCGTCCCCGCAGCTGCACAGAGGAGCTGGGTTTCTTCAGGTGCCCGAACCACGGCACCAGGGAGGGCGGTTCGGCCAGGGGGGGCAGCGGGTAGCGCGGGAACCAGCGGCGGCCAGACGGGGACGCGAGCCCTCGGTCCAGGGTGTCCTCGTCGCCAGGCTGTCCGCCGCGGCGGGGTGGAAAGGCAGGTAACCTGCTCGCACTGGCACCACTCTCTGGGCGAGCATGCTCGGCGGCCGGCAGCCCGGCGACTTTCTCTGCGCGGCCGGGTCTAGCCGAGGACCCGCCTGCCCGGTGCGCCGTTGGTTGCTAGGCGCCCATAGCCTGGGGGGAGCCGCCCCGCCGAGCTTGGCCGGTACAGCAGAGAGGGGATGCCGGCCCGGCCAGGGTGGATGCTGGGATGGCTAGGAGAGCAGGGAAGGGACCCCACCCCGCATCAGGGTGCCAAGCCAGGGCTGATGCCCGGATGGTTAGGGGATCGCTTACACGGTTGCAGCCTTTGGGTCGCTGCTCAGGGGGGAGCTTTGTGGAAAAAGGCTGGGTGACAGCGGTCCTGATACTCCTCCAAGGGTAAGAGAGAGAGTTGGAAATTGGACAAGGAGAGGAGTTTGGCTTCCCAGGCCTCCGGCACCTCAGCTGGTATCAGCTCTTTTTTCAGACTCAGTGTAACTAGACCTTTTCTAATATTTTGTGGGAAGTGTGTCCCTTTCATACCTTGGAAGTCTAGCACCCGCACCCACTCAGTACGATCGACCTCAACATCAGTGTACCTCCCACTGCTCAACACACACAACACCAGTCCTGAGGTCTTCTGGTTAAGAAAGCCAACTCACGTTAGATCCGGACTGTAATACGAGGGTAGAGAACGCTAACCCCTGAACTAAAACTAGGGACAAATAGAGCCTTTGGTGGAGTGTTTTCCGAGCACTATGTTTTCCTGGGTTTGGTGCTTCGCATTACATGAAAGAGGGCATGATGGCATATCACCCATAATCCCAAACCATGGGCATGATGAAGGCAGGAGGATCAGTTCAAGGTCTTCACAGTGAGTTCAAGGTCAGTCTAGGATGCGTGAGATCCCACCTCCAATTAAAACGTGTATGTATGCTTTATATAAGTAAAAGAACTCATGGTAAAAAAAATAAGTATAATGAGACACATATACAGGATTAAGCTGCATGTTAACTGGCAGCACTTAAGACGAGAGTGGAAACTAAGAGAAAATGTGTCTGGAATCCATCGCAAAACCAATTATTGGGGGCTTCCCCTTTTCTGAGAAGAAGGAAAGGGTAAGTGGAGAGGTGTGAGGGTGGGACTGGGAGGAGAGGAGGTAGGGGGCTGGGATCAGGCTGTAAAGTGAACAAACAAATCCATAAATAAATAAAAGCAATTATAAACTCAGTTCTGGGGCTGCAACTTGGAGAATCACATACAAGAGGTCCATGGATTAAACAGTTCAGCAGCATCCAAACATTTATGATTGAAAGGTTTTCTTTTATATGCCCATTCCTGCACCCTACAAATTTTGCCTTTCCCCAAGGGCTGGGTGTCTAGAACTGTACCTTGCATGCCTTTCACTCTTATTTTGTCTTTCTCCTGAAATTCTGCTGCTGAGAGATCCAAGATTGTTGCTAGAATGTCCTTGTGCACTGTATACAGTTTACCCTGGTTCATTTAAATGCTGATTTCTTTGCCTCACTATCTGGTTTCAATCCGGACATTGCATATAAGCATCACCTGTCTCAAGTCTGTGTAAACATGTTACCACTGGTTCTCTGTATTGACAATAAAAACCAGCAGCCAATGCTGAGCAATGGAGAGAATAGGGTGGAACATCCTGATCCGGTGAGGAGAGAAGAAGGAAGAGAATAGGAGAGAGGAAATAGATGAACTGGAGGAGAGGAAGGAGGAGGAGGAGGCCATCATGGGTTAGTGTGGAGAGAAAAAAACATGTGGGACTGGAGAAGGGACTCTGATGATAGCATGGAAAGGCCCAGATAAAGAATAAAAGCAAGTGCCATGGGATTATGGATGAAAGATAGTCCAATTTAGGAGTATTAAGGTGGATGGCATTGGATGGAGGCTGGGAGATGGATGGTAAGAATATTGACACAGTTGTAAGTACAATATCTGCCTTGTCCAAGGTAAATAAGGCAATTCTAAATCTAACAGGGTATATATTTATGATAGATGGTTAAATAATACTGCCGTGATAATCTTAGGGCTAATAATAAACTAAGATAGCCAAACACACATTTTAATTTACTACAAGATGAAGAGTTATACGCAAGTCTCCCAGAAATGCAAACACAGTAGGGTCTTTTGTTACAAGTTCGAGCTCCAGCCCACACCATCACTGATGCAGTGGTTCTCCAGTGTAGAGCCCTGAGCTCTGGGGGAAGAGGGTTTTTATTGGGTTACAGCAAGCTTTGGGAAATTTCAGCTTAGCAGTTTTATGATTGATTGACATTTAGCAAATATCGAATGTTCAGAGGAAATTTTGTGCCTGGAGGGCCAAAACATAATTGTTTGTCTGGAGGGCCAAACAGTAATTGTTTTACTCAAGCTATTATAAAGAGCACCTGGGTAAAGTCCAGATATTCACTGATTAGACATTGCTAGGGGTGTGGCTAAATATTAACAGGGGTGAGTGGTCAAAGCACTTTTTTGTGTGTGTGTGGGTTTTTCTCCTTTTTTGAAACTGGAGTTTATGCCTTGGAGTTTACCCTTAAGATGGAGTTTCTTTTTCAGTGGGGTTACACAGGCCACACAGAAGGTGAAGGCAGGGTCAGAGCTTTGTGAGGGTACAATATTTTCTTTCAGGAAGATTCTTGAACACTGCACCCCACAGAAAGACAAATGCCACATGGAGAAGGGCAAAAAGAGGCCTCCCGTACTAGCCCCAGCCAGTTAATAAGGCTGATCCCAACCCTGAGGGTGGTGTTCTCAACCTAATCACAACCAATCTTGTTGGACCTCTTAATGCTGAACGTTAAGTTTTAACATGAACACAAACATTCGAAATAGTAAAGACAAAGAGGGAACCAATTCTAGAAAATGTGGCTCGTACTACTTGCTAGTGACATAATAAAGTCCAGGGAGGCCACTTTATTTTACTATCTCTCCTTAAAGTCTGTGTGTGTGTGTGTGTGTGTGTGTGTGTGTGTGTGTGTGTGTTGAGACAGAGCTTCACTGTGTAGCCCTGGCTGGCCTTAGAACTCACAGAGATCTGCGTGCTTCTGCCTCCCTAGTACTGGGATTAAAGGCAAGCGCCATCCCCACCACAACCATGGCTGTTGTCCACTTTGTTTGAGACAAGGTCTGTGTTGTTTACAACAAATGTCTATGTCAGACTAGATAGCCCTCAAGGTGCTGTGGACGCTACTAAGTTTGCCTTCTTTGTAGGAGCAAAGGGATTGCAGACATACTGTATCACATCCAGCTTTTATGGGGGTTCTGATGTGTCCAGGCCTCACACTTGGACAGCAGGCAATTAACCCACTGAGCCATCACAAGTCTTTACATCCCAGCCAGAAGAAATGACAATGGGAAAACATGAAAATAATGCACATAAAAAAGGGCAAGCTCACTCATTTACTTAGACTTGTTTGTTTCTTTCAAGACAGGGTTTCTCTGTGTAGACTTGGCTGTCCTGGACTCACTTTGTAGACTAGGCGGGCCTTGAACTCAGTGATCCATCTGCCTCTCCTTCCTCAGTGCTGGGATTAAAGGCATGTACCACCATGCCCAGCTTGCTTAAACTTTTAACAGAACGGAAAATGCAATTAAATTTTTCTAGCCAAAAAGGTTCTTCTCATTTATAAACAAAAGTGGCTCTGTGTAAAAGGTAAAGGGTACCTAATACCTTCCATGTACAGCTGCTATAAATGCCCTAATGATTACTAATGTCACATTTGATGGCGACTTACTGATGGTACACACATTGAATTTCAAGGCCAGTCTGGGTTACATTTTTTTTAAACTAAGAGATGGTGAGATGGCTCATTAGTTAGAAGTGGTTTTCAAGGCCTGATGACCTGAGTTCCATCCATTGGTAATCCCACAAGATGACCCAAAAGGATTCCCAGGGGTTTTCCTCTGACCTCCAAGGGTACACTGTGGTATGCGCACGCGCGCGCACACACACACACACACACATACACACACACACACACACACACACACACTAAACACAGTATTTAAATAAATAAGTTAGGGGGGCAGCATACGGGCGAAAGTGCTTTAGATTCAGGCTTGATGATCTGAGTTTAATTCCTGGAATCCTCATAAAGGTGAAAGGAGAGAAGCAACTACACAAGGTTGTCCTCTTACTTCCCCAGCTGTACCCAGGCGCACAAACACACTCAAACACTGGCATGCACATATGTACATGGACCTGCGTGCGTAATACAGTAATTTAAATTTTAAAAATTTAACTGACTTAGTGGAAAATACTACCTATTAAGGCTAAGCAGCTCACACTATTTCACCTCATGTCTTGGAGACAGCATTAATAGAAAGCTATCCCTAACTTCCTTCGTAAAATTTTCCAATCTGTATCACCTGAATTGTGTTTTCATAACATGTTTTATAATGCACCATCACCCCTATGTAACTCTCTGCCCTACAGCTTTCCATATATCTACAAATATGTACATACACGTGTCCACACATCCATACTTCATGCTCCACTTCTTATTATCCCCTACCACCAAATACCCAATACCTACAGACTGCCAGTTACTGGAGTTTTGGCATCTGAAATGCTACCGTTCTACAGAGCAGTGGCTTCATCGGATTGTTGGGAGGCACTGTGAGCTTCTGCAGTGCCGTGGCCACTTGGAGACCTCTAGAAGGCAGTCCCATGTAGATGGCTTGGTCCAGTCCATGCTAGTTCTCTGAGAGTACCCACATGCTGCTTTTGAGGGACAAATGAAGGCGTTCAAGAATTTGGGGATGTCTTGAATCTGTTTGGGAAGCAGTATGAACCAAGAGAGAAGGCAGATGAGGAAACATTGGATGCTTCGGTGCTCAGATTGGGACTGGAAATGGTTTCTTCTTGGCAAAAAGAAAATTAGGGGCAAGACAGTGGTAACTGCTTCAGCCATTCAGCTTTGTAAAGATTGTTTGTTTTTTGAGACAGCCTTGGCTATCCTAGACTTGATTTGTAGACCAGGCTGGCCTGGAACTCAGAAATCCGCCTGTGTCTGCCTCCCTGAGTACTTGGATTGCAGGTGTGTGACATCACATCTGGCTTTTTAAAGATTTATAAAAGAACAGTGCTTACTTGAAGTCGTTTCACAAAGCTGTCTGAATTTCCTATGTATTAACAAAGTTTGTTTTGAAACTACTTCTCTGCGTGCACACGCACATGTGTGAGGGTCAGAGGACAACTTTCAGGAGTTGATGGGTTCTCTCCTTCCACTATGGATTCAGGGGAACACATTGAGGGCATCAGGCTTGGTAACATGAGACCGTGCTGAGCCAACTATTGATGCCATGCCTTAATCCTGACATCTCAACGAAGAGGAAGTAATGTGTGAAATCTCTTTGGTCTCTTCAAAGTACAAAGGCCTTTTCTTTTCTTTTGAGACAGGGTTTCTCTGTGTAGCCCTGGCTTTGTAGACCAGGCTGGCCTCAAACTCAGATCCACCTACCTCTGCCTCCAGAGTGCTGGGATGAAAGGCATGTACCACCACACTCAGTAAAACTTATTTTCTAACCTCATGTGATTGGACCACAGCAGACTTGTCAGAATTGAACTTTTCCAAGAGTGGTCAATACCCTTGTTCTGCTTCAGAGTGCAGCAGCATCAGTTTTCAAAAAACAAAAACAAAAAAAACCCCTAAGACATGTTTGGACAAAGTGAGTTGACAGCACTCTAGGTCATGTACAATAAAGTAAACGTTGACAGAAAAAAGTGCAAATGGTGCTCTATGCATATACCAGATGCACACGAAGAACTGTGGGCATGTGACGTAGCTGGCTTTTAGGAATAGAATCAAAATAACCTTAAGTTTCCTTTTGTATTTGCAGTATATGGTCTTAGTGTTTCCACTGTAGTAACAAGCACAATGATCAAAAGCAACATGGGGAGGAAAGGGTTTCTATCAGGCAGGAACTGATTCGGTCATGGAGGAATGCTGCTCACTGGCTTACTCAGCCCTTTCAAAGTATAAAAAACATCCAGGACCAAGTGCCCCAGGAGGGCACTGCCCACAGTGACCTAGGCCCTCCCAAATCTATCAAGGAAAATGCACCACAGGCTTGCCCACGGACCAGTCTGGTTGAGGAAGTCATTTTTCTTTTTTTTCCAATTGAGGATACCTAATTCTAAAAATGGCTAGTGTCAAGTTGACAAAAAACTAAACGGGACATAAATTTTTCTTTTCTTTTTTTAAGATTTATTTATGTACACAGTGTTCCACCTGCATGTCAGAAGAGGGCACCAGATTTCATTATATTTGTAAGCCACATGTGGTTGCTGGGAATTGAACTCGGGACCTCTGGAAGAGCACTGTGCTCTTAACCTGAGCCATCTCTCCAAGCCCATAAATTCTTCTTAGAACTTCCATAATTGGTAATTCATAGGAGTGTCTGTGTGAAGCAGCTACAAGGCACCAGGATCTTTAATGCTACTTTAGAGTGGCTGAAGAGTCAAGCCTTACACAGAGTGGGCTAGGGAGAGCAAGTGAGAAGGGGTTCAACGTTGTTATATTTGAAGGCCTAAGGTTGGGCTTACAACTGACAAGGCAGTTTGGGAGTTAAGTAGAGATCAATTTCCCTTGTGAGATTTCCACACTCCGAATCCTGGAGCCCGTGAAGACCATACAGAACAAATCACAGATGTGCTAAATTAAGGACCTTGAGATGCAGAAATTATCTCCACCGGCCCAGTGTCACCACAGGACTCTTAAGGGAAGTAGGGTCCAGTGAAATGTATCAGATATGCCACCAACCCTGACGAACGAAGTTCAACTACTGTGACCCCATAATCACAAGAGGCAACTTTAAACTCTTATTTACATGTGTGGCTAATTTGTCTGTCCATGTACCACACGCATGCTTGGTGGCCTTGTCTGTCCACGTACCACAAGCATGCTTGGTGGCCTCCAAACGACCCCAAGACTAGTTACAGATGGTTGTGAGCTCCTGTATGAGCAGTGAGAACTGCACCAGTCCTCTGGAAGAGCAGCCAGTGCTGTTTACCTGAGCCACGTCTTCTTCTGAATGAAAAGTGTGGACCAGTGTTCATGTTAAAGCCAACTTTTTCCCTCAGAAGGACCATGGGTCTGACGCCCTGAAACGACCTGGTGAAGAAACCTACTCTGCACTTCTGATAAAGTGATCTTCAGACCAGCTTATGTTAAATGGATGTAAGGAGCAGAAGCTATCTTCCATTCTTTACTGTTGGACAAGATAATTTTGTCTAATTTCTAACTACACTACCAAGTAGCTTTCTGGATAACCAGTAACACAACCTTCAGTAACAATATTTTTCCTGTTTGACAAGGGACTTTTAAAACATTTGTACAGTGAGTGCAAGCTTTGCAACAGCACATGTGGAACCTGGTGGTGTCCTGTTTGCCTCTGTGGCTGGTCCATAAGCTATGGGGGGGGGGTGGTGGATCTCCTGCCTCATTTCTTGTGGCAGGAGTACTGAGGTTGCGTGCACAATTACACATGGGTTTCCGACAACTTAGTAGTCAGGCCAGCCAGTGTTGTGCCACACATAAGCTCTTTAACCTACTGAGCCACCTCCCAGGCCCCGGACTTTTCTAAAGCCCCAATCTGTGTGGAGATGAGGTATGAACTCATGAGGTCCCATTCAAAAATTCAGTACAACCACACATGACCTTTAAAAATGTACTAGGAATACTGGTTAAATCCAGAAAACGCAAAAATACCACACACACACACACACACACACACACACACACAAACCAAACAAACCGGAAAGCCTAAAGTACTTCCTAGGTGACTGTATTTTCTTCTTTGCATCCTAGTCCAGGTCTGTAGCAATCCCACTTTTCTGCAGATCTTCCCACTCTCTAGATCTAAGTGTCTGACCTTAACCCCACCAACACACACACATTGTCTGCAAAAGGAATGTAGCCATTCTGTCTTTCTTCACCCAAGGCATTCCTACATACCTACCTTGCTAAGATTTCTAATCTTGGTGATAAGAAGTACAGCATGATGATATGGTAGCAGTTTCTGTAAACATGTTAAGTTCTCTAGAAACACTTTAGCTGCAAATGGTGGCATCCACCTGTAATAACAGCACTTTTAGAAAAATATAAAAAATTAGTTCAAGTCTGGACTACACAAGTTCCAGGAAAAGAGCACACAAACACAGCCCTAACACTGATAAAGGCCACCACCAATAGTATTCTTTATTCTAATTCTCAGAGGCCATTATCATCAGTATTCCCCTAAGGCTTGAAAATCAGGGAGGTGCATCAACAGCTGATATGCCTACTCTTCAAGGTAGTAGACATGCAAGACAGGCCAGTTTTCTAAACTCTGGCAGATGGCTTGGAGCAAGAACTGACAGCCCGCTCTTTACAGAGGACCCAGGTTCAGTTCTCAGTACCCAGCATACTGCACACATACAGATTTCACTGTGTAGCCCTAGCCAGAATAGAATTCAGAGATTCACCTTCCTCTGGAGTGCTGGGATTAAAGGTGGATAGCAGCACACCTAGCAAAACTCAAGACTCTCAATTCAGAAAAATTATGTTCTAGGACCAACAGTAAAATTTGTAACACATGACAAGAACTTTTCAACTACTTAAAAAAAATGGTTTCTCAAACAGTGCCCCCAAATTTAAGTCATTTTAACACTGCACTTAAGACTTTTGGCACAGCTGACAAAAAAGTTACTGTCTTATGTTACACTCTGAGCTATGTAGGTAACGGTTGCTAGGGAATGGAAAGTCATATCCCTTAGTGGTGTGCTATTGGTAAATCTCCCTCAATCAGGGCAAATAAGATTACCTGTGCTCAGGCAGGTCACCTAAGTTTACAAAGTAACACAAAAAGACATAAAAGCACAAGAACTTGTTTAAAAGGGGTTCAGAAGGAGGGGATGAGACATCTTTAAACAAAACCAAACACTCCTAGGTTTTGCTCAATCTCACCGCAACTGCTTATGATGTTCTGAAATAAGTATATAATATACATTAAAAAGTACTTGTAACTCATCCACCTAAGATCAAATATCAAAACTGAAGGGCAAGAGATGGCTCAAAGCAGTGGCTGCTCTTCTAGAGAACCTGAGTCAACACCTACACGGTGCCTCATAATCACAGCACCCCAAGTTCCACATGTGATCCATACACAGAAATGGAAGACCAATTTATCGTTTTTCAAAAATATGAACTAGAACTGGTTTTGCTGTCATGCATAGGCTTTTGATCTGAATTTTATCATATTCAAGGATTTACTACTACAGTGATATGCCAAAGGCAGGCCAACAAAGACTCCAACACATTTCATCTTGCCAAGCTGTGACTGTTTATTAACTGACCAGATTACAAAAAATGTCATAGATAACTCCTGGGCAGCACCTGAAAGGGGGAAAAAAATATACAAGTTAGAAACTGCCCTTCAAGCTATAAGTCAACATCAGTTGTAAAGGAGTGCACCATCATCAAAGACAGATTTCTCCACATTAAAATTCAATGATACACCCAATTAACATTTAACAGGAAATATTCAAGATCACAGGTCCTCCCTGAAAACTAGTTCTTGGCCAAGCATGAATGGCGCATGCCTTTAATCTGAGCACTTGCAAAGCAAAGGTAGGCAGATCTTTTTGAGCTCAAAGCCAGCTTGCTTGGTCTATACAGTAAGTTTTCTGACCGACAGAAATATGTAGATTGTCTCAAAAAAAAAAAAAAAAAAAAAAAACCACAAGACTAATTCTCTCACCTTAGTTCATCCGTCTAATAAGCCTGTTTATCTGGTCTTCCCTGTTGCCAGCATCTCCACCTTCCACAAAGTGAGTTGTCTTTTTCTTCATTCCACCTCGTGGAGAAGACAGTTTGAAGGGCCACAGGAAGTTATTTGCTTCCTTGAAGTGTTTTCCCACTGTATAGATCTCATGAATTAGATCCTCCATGCAGATGATGCCAAATTTACCTGGGGGGAAAAGTACCCGATGAACACAATCATAGGCAGAATTAAAACCTCAGATCAAATGAAAAAGGACAAGACAGGCATGGTGGCACACGCCTTTAATCCTATCAGGTGGGAGGGAAGGCAATCGGAGTTCCAGGCCAGAAATAAAGAGAAACCCCATCTCACAACTAGGGATGTGTAGCCTCTTTAAGCAGCAAAGATTTGGGGAACACACAAAGATCTGTCCTAAGTGAAGCCAGGCTGGGGAAATGGCTCGGGAGATGGAAGTGTTTGCAGGACTCCATCCAATAAAGAACCCTCACACAAAATGGACATGGTGTCCTGCCTGTCATGCCAGCACATGAAGAGATGGAAAAGCTAGGGTGGAACATAATTTTGAGTTTCAAGAACCCAGCCCCACCCTGTGACACCTGACATCAGCTTTGGGCCATCACCCACATGTATACAAAGCAAAAACAAAAAGTACAACTGTGGCCAGAAAACATGACCTTGCTTTAGCATCACCCCTCACCCGGCAAAGCATAACCTACCAAGAGATCGAGCAATCAAGGAATTATCTGTCAAGGCAATTCGCTTCTTATTGATCTTGCCATAGCCACGCTTGTAGATAAGCTCATTCACAGACTTCAGGTTGGGGTACCTGCAACACGAAAACCAGGTAAGCCATCAAATAAGGACACAGCCTAACTACCTAACTTCACCTTGTCATAAATCTAACCTGAACAGAAAACTTACCCCCATGCAATGTACGGCTCCACAATCCTCAGCATGTTAATCGAAGCCTTGTTGAGCTTGACAAAGGTGCCATTGAAGATCTGCCGAAGGCGAAGAAGCTGCAACACCTTTCGAACCTTTGGGCTTACACCATTGATACTGCCAAAGAGACCAGAAGACTTTAATCCGGATTTTACCATCATTTTAAATAACAATAAACAGCATGAAAGCCCCAACTGAGTAGCACTACTGCCAACTTCCTCACCTTTTTGATTCAGAACCTGCTACATTTTAAGCTCTTAGACTACTGCAGGATACCGAACCATGCAATCACAGCTTAGGCACACAGGTCTTAGGAATAAGCCCTCACTAATTCCCAGTCTCCCTAGCTACAGCCACAGCTGTCAATGCCTCAGTAACAGTGCTCCCAGATCGGATGCCAAGTCAACTCACCCTCGGATTCTGATGACAAACGCCAGTTTTGGTTCTGCAGGGACGTAAAAGTTTCCAGCTTTCCTTGCCATCCTGGCCATCCGAATCTCCGTCCGGTACATCTGCCTGTACTCCTTGTGATAGCGCTTGGCCTTCTCATAGATGAGCTTCCTCCGTGCCTTTCGCAGCTGAAAACCAAGGGCCAGTAATTAGTCCTAACTCTACGATCCCATACGCACAGCACAACATCAGCTGCCCCCCTCACCCCCATTCCAAAGGGCTTCCAAAGTTTACTTACTGTCTTCAGGGCAAATTTCTTCCGCAGGCGCTTCACCTTCAACTCTGCGAAATTCCTTCGCTTCTTCTGAAGGGTTTCTGGCACGGCAGGAACCTTCTTTTTCTTCTCTCTGTCATTAGCAGGTAATATTGGTAACAGGTCAAAACCTCCCGGTGCTGTAAAAGCACTATCACCCACTCTAACCACCAGCATCTTGGCTGTTCCCGCATGCTCCTCCAGGCCCACAGCCTTCACCTTTTATACAGGCCTTAAAGGCAAACACGCATGGCATTGAAGGAATCTATGCCTATTTCCGGTCATCAGTCCTGGACTCTTAGCAGAAAATAGTGTAGAGAAACTGCCACACATACTACCGCTTAGGGCTCCGGGACTTGACTATCCTTCGGTCAAGTCGCAAGCACTGCATGTTGTAGGTGGCCTGGCCGGTCGGCAGACGCCCAAGCCAACTTTAACCATGAAGGAACTCCATTCCAGGATCCCTCGGAATACATTCCACAGAATGGACCTCCTCCGCCCAAGTGGCCGGCTCAGTACCGGCTACACTCAGTTTGCTCCTGGTATTCCCGAGGCCTCCGCGCCTGGGCCACCCGTACATCCTCCTAGACACACACAGCGTCACAAACACACAGACAGGTAGGCAGCGGTGCAGGCTACACTTAGATACAGGAAAAGTGAAACAAAACGTTGCCAGTCTCGGGGATGGAGAAGGATTCCGGGGAAGAGGAGAATCTACTTACGGTACGGCCTCCATGGTGGCAGCCGGTAAAATAAAAAAAAAGGAAGCTGGTGCATGCGCAGTGGCTCCTTAAAGGCCTGCGAGCGCGAGGCCCCCACGACTTATAGTCGTCTTAAGATAAGCCAGAAAAGAATCTAGAATTGAGAGCTCACTTTGCAGGCGCAAAATTAACAAGATTGGCTTGGTCTCAGCCAGTCAACTTTAGAGTAAAACTCATGAGAAAACAAATGCACTGAGTACATTTTTTTTTCTTTAATCAAGAGAGCGAGAACACCTTGTCAGCTCAGGGCTTAATTGCCTCGGGTTGCGTCGACTACGTCAGGCTCCAGCCCTGCGGAATTCTTGGAACCAAAAGGCACGTTCATGGCGTGGGAACTACAAGTCCCAGCATGCACTACTCCATAGCCCGCGCTCTGGAGGGCAACATTGACCCGGACTCTGGGCACCCTTAGCGGCCGCGTTTCCCGTTAGGCTCACTAGCGCCTAGGGCTTCACGTCCCCAGCGGCTAGCTGAGATTCGGGGTCACCGTCGGCCACCTCTGCCGCCCTTGGCCACGCAGCCCCGCTGCCACACCTCGGCGGCGCTGCCGAGGTCCTAGTTCCGCCCGACTGCGGGGCTGTCCTCGGCAGCGCCTGATCGCAGGCGGCGGACCACAGTCCGTCTCGGCTGCCGAAGAGTGGCGAGACCGGGAAGAGCGATGGCCGGACGGTCCGAGGACGGCGGGGGGTGCCCTGCCGGCCGCGGGAGCCGGCGGGAGCAAGCCTCGGAGAGCCACGGCAGGGGGCGTGAGCCGTCAAGGGGAGGCGCGACGAGGGGGCGGGAGGCTCCGACCGCGGTCGCGGGGGAGAGAGAGGAGCTGCCCCGCGCCGGGGTGGCCGGCGAAGCGGGGCGGGGGGCTGGGCCGGGGGGCGGGGTGCGCCCGGGGGGCGGGGAGGGCCGAGCGGAGGGAGGGCCGATGCCGCTGCAGCGGCCAGCGCTTCCCGGTGGCGGGTTATATAGCGCGGGGTGCGAAGCGAGCTCAGAGCCGGCTGGGAGCGCTCCGACCCTCGGGCTCGGCTGCGCCGCGGAGGAAGTCCCCCCGTGCCCGAGTGACAGCGGCGCGAGTGCAGGGCAGGGGACCCGAGCCGCGCCGGCAGCTCGAGCGGTTGGGCAGCCCTCGCGTGCGCCCCGCAAGTCGCCCGCTTCCCGGGCGCTGCCCGCACCCTCCCGCAACTTGAGTCAAGTTGACAACTCCCGCGACCCCGAGCCACCGGCTCGGAGCACCCCTGCCCCGGGAGGAGAGGGAGCCGCTTGCAGCGGCGCCGGGGACGTTCGGGCGGCGGCGGGGGCGGCGGCTTGGCCATGAGGGCAGCGCGCGTCGCCTAACTCGGCGGCTGTCACCGCCGCTGCAGCCGGGGCGCCCGGGGGCTGTGGGACGAGCAGGCGGCCGCCAGCAGGAGGCGCCGAGCCGGGCGGCGGCGGCGGCGGCAAGCGGCAGGCACAGCCCGGGGCCACCGCGCCGAGCCCGGGCGGGACTGGCCCCCCGCGCACTTTCAGCCCCGCGGCACCTCGGGGCGCAGGGCTTCGCGTCCCGAGAGCGGTGACAAGCTCCCCCGGTGGCAGGGTGCTGGGCTGTCTGGCTCAGGGAGGGGTAAGGACACGGTGCTGGGCTCGTGAGGGGCCCGGGGAGGGGGGGAGCGTCGCGATGAACATCGTGGTGGAGTTCTTCGTGGTCACTTTCAAAGTGCTGTGGGCGTTCGTGCTGGCCGCGGCGCGCTGGCTGGTGCGGCCCAAGGAGAAGAGCGTGGCCGGCCAGGTGTGCCTCATCACGGGCGCGGGCAGCGGCCTGGGCCGCCTCTTTGCCCTGGAGTTCGCCCGGCGCCGGGCGCTGCTGGTTCTCTGGGACATCAACACGCAGAGCAACGAGGAGACCGCAGGCATGGTGCGCCACATCTACCGGGACCTGGAGGCAGCCGACGCCGCCGCTCTGCAAGGTAACTGACCCGTGCATTGTTGGGTCAAACACCTCCCCATCCCGGAGGGTCTCCACACACCCGCCCCTGTCATGGGCAGCCTCGCCGCTCTCCAGGAAAAAAAAAAAAAAAAAAAAAAAAAAAAGAACAAACAAACCAACCACCTCATTGGTCTTCAGGAAGGCCAGTGGAATTTGCCCCTTGATAAGAGAGCACGGTTTTCTTACTGTGTTAGAATACATAGTCAGTCACATAGGAGATCCTGTTTCTTCGGGCCCCACGCTGGGCTTTCCTAAACTGCGAGGAGTGTAAAGCAGGGAGGACTTGCTACCCGGGTTTGGATCCGAAAGCAGTTTCTCAGTCTGACTTGCATGTGGCATGACGGGAACCTGAAGTGTCTTTGGGAAGTTGTTACCACAGTGGACTGGAAGCAGTTATCTGTTTTCTGTTTCTGTGAGGTCTGAGCCGCCTACACTAGGGCCCTATGGATGGTTTCACTATAACTTTAGCCTCGGGAAAATAATTACATTGTTTTCCCAGCCTCAAGTGCTTTGGTTACCAACCCTGAGTAAAGGAGAGCGCTTCCCTTCCTCCTGAGAAAGTGCTTCAATGATTTCAGCTCTTTGGTAAAATTCTTTCATGGTTTGGGGGCTCCCCAATCTGCATCTTATGTGCTTAACCATGTGTGCAAATGAACCTTTTTTAAAAGCCTAAGTGGAGATCATAATCAACTCGATTGACTTGGGCTCTATCTTCCTCCTGTACCTGTCATTTGTTGCCAAACTTACTGAACCTGTGTGCTTTATGCAAGGTTCAAAATGTTACGTTTTCAAAGCTAGTATGGAGAGGCTACAAATTTGTGCTCTCTGCCCAAACCTAAAAGAAAGCAACACTCACTTTTAGGGAAGGGACTTTGATTTTGATGCTGCTTGGACTCTAATGTGGTAAACTTGCACATTATTAACCTCTAAATATCGTCTGTGAGAATAATTCTAAGGGGACTCAGTTTTAAGACAGACCAGTGGCCTGCATTCTTTCATTTGAAACTTCTCATTCATTTCTTGGCTTTGACTGAGTTCAGATTGTTGCTTATAGTTTGGATTTGGGAGCCTTGAAGGGAATTTCTGACTTCAGGGCAGAGCTCTTTCTAGCCACTGGCTCCCTCCCCACCCCCATCTGAAAACAGGAATGTGTAATGTGTGTTATTCTCTGGGCTGAGATCAGTTCTTTGCAGGTGTCTCGCTCTAGCAAGTTGATCCCATGTGGTCTACTTGCATTGGACTTGCCACAATTACATGACTTTCCCCTAAGCAAGGTTGTCCAGTAAATTGCTGTAATTCCCAAAGACTTGCAGGGGAGGAAGGCAGCTGTAAGCTGAATTATTGGCAAGCATGACAGTGTTAGAAATTTGAAGCTCACTGTAGTATTTTTGCTTTGTATGATTTTTGTCCTACTGACTGCCATGTGGCTCACGTTCTGCACCCCTTCTTTCTTCCATTCTTCCCCTCATCTGGACTTCCGCCGACAGCTGGGAATGGTGAGGAGGAAATCCTGCCCCCATGTAACTTGCAGGTTTTTACCTACACTTGTGACGTGGGAAAGAGGGAGAATGTCTACCTGACAGCTGAAAGAGTCCGAAAGGAGGTTGGTGAGGTCTCGGTCCTGGTCAATAATGCTGGTGTGGTTTCTGGACATCACCTTCTGGAATGCCCTGATGAGCTCATCGAGAGAACCATGATGGTCAACTGCCATGCACACTTCTGGGTAAGTATAAGCGTCTTTGTCTCTAAAGTTCCCGGGCCCTCCTCAGTGAGAAGGCTGGGAGAGAGGCCTGTGTGCCAACATGAAAGCTATCTGCACCCTTCCACACGAGAGGTCTGTCTATGAGCTGTTCCCACATGGTGGGTTACAGTGTCTGATGGTTATTTGAAACTGCTCCACTTTAGTGTTTCTTAAGGAGGTAGAAATTGACTATGAGGAACTAGTTTGAAAGACTGCTGTAAAAATAACAAGGAGAATAAGCCCTGGCTTTGTTTATTTAGCTTTCTGTTGAGTTTATAAAACTGGGTTCTTATGAATTCGTAAAGTCAGGGGTTAGGCTTCCAAACTACTGCTCAGCCACATTTTAGAAAGTGCCAGAAATTCTGAGATCAGCATTTGTGGTTCACTGGGAGTGGTCAGGCCACCCTGGCAGCTACTTAACATCCATCAGCCATCTACATTGTTCAGCTGGTGGACATCTCAGGACTTTGTAAGTTTATCCAGTACTTCTCAAATGAGGAGTCATCTTGAAAGGACCATGGAGAGGGGAAGGGCATTTATGAGGCCTGGTGAGTCAGGGACCCAGACTATGTCTGCTTTTAGCCATTGGAGATCCTGCAACATCCAAGGATGGGGAGACGTCTTCTGTGCCCAGAGGGCCACCATACCACCACAGTGTTTTAGCTAAATATTCAATAAAGGCAGATGTGACAGTCTTCCCTCTAATTCTGCGCCTGCAGTGTTAGTACATTTTGTACTTTTCTCTTTGTATTGTCTCTTTACTTACATAGACAGAAGTAATCCAGTTAAGGGGGATAAGGTGGCCTGGGGTACCTTATCTAACTGATACTCTAACTGGTAGAGTGCTAACCGAGCATGTGCAAGGCCTTGGGTTACATCCCCAGCACCAAGGGGAAAGGGAAGAAAGGGTAAGAAGATAGGACTTTACCCCCGCAGGCAGAGATGCCTCCTAACAGAACTCAACAAAGAGCTGTTTCTCCTAAATAGGTCACATTAAACCTCATTAATTTCTTAGCAACTGCTTAAAAACTTAATCTGGCTTCAGGAGTGTTCAGATATTGCTTATCCAGTATCAAGCCTGTTCTCCAGTCCTGGATGAAGCTTACCCTAATGTTTTATTTGGAAGCATGCGCTTTACATAATGTATTTCCAAGCTTCTAGAAATAAACATGTGAATCAGCTGAACTCACTCATCGCGGCATTTTCAATGAGTAAGGAGATCACCATATACAGTTTGGGGGAATGAGCACACACATGTTCATAGGTGTGTATTAGTCATGTGCAATGGGTGTGAGCAACAGACAGGCTCTTTGCTGCTGCAAGAACAGGCGTCAAATGGCACAATACTGACATGGGTAAGTCAAGGCCAAATGAATGGACTTGGCAGGACAATTGGTCAAGCCTCCTGTATGTTTATAATTCTGACTAAAAATAACGGACCTGGCCTGTTCCTGGGACAGACAGGGGAGCACACACCTTTAACCTCTGCACTCGGGAGACAGAGGTAGCTGGATCGTTCTGAGTTCAAAGTGAGCCTGGTCTAACACTGTGAGTTCCAGGCCATACAGGGCTATTTATCGAGACCCAGTCTCCAAAACAAACAAACAAACAAACAAAAAATAGTATTAGCATTTGAAATAAAAACACATGTATAGCTTCCTTAATTTAAAGGGTGGTTTAGCTGCCACAGAAATTCCAGTTGACTTGTCAGTCTTAAAAAACATACCCAAACTTTGGAAGATTAATATTAACCAGAGACACTGATTTTTTTTTTCCTTTCTAACCTTTGTCTGACATGATGCAAGATTTCCTGGCTATAAACTTTTACCTTCATTAAGTTCCCTCAAGTTTCACCATCTTGACTACTCTCTGCATAGCTATTTTGCCAACTTACAAAAACTTAAATATATCCAGGTTTTTAAAGAGCAGCAGGAAATCTTCCTTAGACATTCTATGAAATAAGTGCTGATTTAGCGTGTTAAAGAAAAGCCGCAGGCAGCCTCCTGTGAAAAGGTGCATCCGGATGCAAGTATAGCCCTAACTCAAGGACGGAGCTGCATCAGCTCCTGCCAGGACCATGCACCGAGGGAGAGCTGCACCTTCCTCCCCCCATCGCCAAGCTCTGAGAAGTTGCTTCACCACACAATTTAGGGAGTTCTTGGAAGCCTGGCTGGTAATGACATCACTTTGTATTAAACTATGGGAGGCTCCTGAATTCTCCAGCTGTTTTTCCCCTAAGCATCTAAACTTAAGAATTTATTTTCAATATTGAGTCAGAAAATTCATTTCAGTGTTGGAATTTCTGACTTCTGGCCAAGACTTAACCAACCTTTGGAGAAGTTGAGAGTTAGCAACTAAAACCTGAAAGAAAGCTGCTTTCAGTTTTTATGGTGGTTGCCGGGGCCGGGGGTGGGGATTAAATAGTTGCTGAGCACCACTTGAATTCACCTTCCCTTCCCTTCTAGTTTTTCTTCTTGGAAATGTTAGTGGTATGTTTTCAAAGACATCTTGCCCTGGCTTCTACCATTCTTGTTTCAGAAGAACATAACCAGGGTGTCTCTTGGCTGCGCCTGGGCGGGGAAAAGAAGTTGCCTCATGCAGTTAAAAATGTGGATCTGCTGAGCAGAGAGTACGTTCAGCTATTTGGACAGATCATCTTGAGCCAGACTCTTAAATAGTAGTCAGTGTCTGTGTTCATAGAATGATAAGTTGTATGCTGCCCCTGACTAGAGTTCAAGTCATGCTCATGAAGGAGAATTAGAAGAGCATGTGACTGCCACCCTGAAGGTGCCTGCAGGCTCCAGCTTCTGCTCCTGTGGCCCCCTCTTCCTGCCCAGAACACCCTCTCGCTCTGCTCCTTCTCCTCTTAAGGTCTGTTTCAAGATGGTGCCGTGAGCTTCCCTCCTACCCCTGCCCTTACTGGTGTTCTCAGATTTGGGAACTGTCAGGAGCCCCAGGACTATCTCATTCAACACCCTGACCCTACACATGCGAGGTGAGCATGCTGAGCTACACCCCCAGCCTCACCCCTTATTTCCCAGGGACGATGCAGTACAGTGAATTACATAAAACTTTTTGTTGTTTATTTTTCCCTTTCCACTAACTATTTTTGTGGCATATATTGTCATTTTGTCCTTTGGTGCACAGAAAGTGCTTTTTGGAATAACTTCGTTTACCTTGTGCCTTACATAACAAAGTAATGACAGACTGTCTAGTAGTTTGTTATACCTGACCCCCAAAACACACACGCACACACACACACACCTGGAACTGTATTCTAACTTAGGTGATAAATATTTGATCACATGTAACAGCTTCTACTTAAATATTTAGAAGATAAGCTATTCAGTGAGCACTCACATGGGTCCATGCTGTGAGTTCTGAAAAAGGAACATCATGCTGGACTAACTCAAGCTGTTGAGGCTTCAAATCAGAGTTGGCTTCCACTCACTGTTTGCATCTCCTTTTGTTCTACCCAAATGTTTTACTCCCCTTGCTCCACCTGTGTGCTCATTTTTCCTTAGTGTACTAAGCCTGCTACTTGGTATAAGGCCCAGGCTCTTAAAAGAGAGTTATTGGTACACCAGTGTGAATCAAACTCAAATTGAATGCATGGCAGCCATCATTCATTTTCCCTGTGACTCAGGCCTCAAGAAGAACACCTGTATTGGCAACTGCTTCCCTCCTGAGCCACCGAATGCTCCTGCAGACCTTGAAGGCTTCTCCATTGCCTCCCATATGTGGCACAGCACTCCAGTCAGCTTTGACACCAACCTTCTGAGTCATTTTGTCACTAACAGATTTCTCAGGCACCTTCTCTTGATCGCCAGTCAGGAAATGAATGATGTGGGTTAGGCTTTAGCGGGCTGCGGAACAAGACCACTGAGACCAAGCGCACATTAGCCTTAAAGTCATTCATGCCAGGGCTGTGTCTCAGTGAGAGGCAAGAACTTGAAAACCCAAACCCACCTCTGTTCCACCAAGTGGCACAGAAGCCAGGCCTGCATACAGTGACTGCGATCACACATTTCCCCAGAATATTCACTAGCTTCACTTACTATTTTTCTAGAAAGAGGGGAGAATCTGTTTCTGAACCAGAGTTTATCTGTAGGGCCCTTTTTGACCAAGAAACTGTTTGGCCTTTATCAAAATGGCAGAATGACCCCTGATTACCCAAAAGAGGAAAGCAAAAGCATTCAACCCCAGAGCTTTCATGTGCAGAAGAAATCATCCATGGTGAAGGACTAAATCTGTCAGCTAGCTAGTCAGTAATTTACCTCTATTGACACGGTAGTCAGACAAGATAATTGGGAGTTAATTAATAGACCACTTAACTTAAAAGGTTTCACAGTTTTAAAATACTAATTACTGAATTCAGCATTTATCTATATCCACGTGTCTAAAGTCTATTTAGTTAAAAATCCATCCAAGAAAAGCGAAATCCCACCAGCTAGACCAGAATGAGGTAGCTCTTAAAAGACATTAGCACACTACCATCATACCTAATATCTCAAGAATAGTCCCTGATCATTAATTTTGGAGTTCTGATGTGATGTACTGGTTTTTAATCTTATAAACGGCATTCCTGTATTCTCAGACTAGAGAAATCTAGTTTGGCTTAAACTCTCTTAGGTTTAGAATTTAATTTTTTTTCTAAGTACTAATAAAATTATTTATCTAAATGTTTTCTCCTCCATAGTACAATATTATAAAACTAAGTACTTTATAGAATGACTTTTCCTATTTTAGGATAGCTGCTGAAAATGTGGCGTTTGTAACCTATTTTAAAAAGTATGCTAGAACTGGCTTGTTATTCAGTCCACATTCTGTGTGTAACAGTGTAAGGATGCTAGAAGTAAAGATGGAGCCTGAGTTGAGGTTCATGTTTGCACACCTTGTCACATTCTTGTGGTATCTGAGAACTGATGAAACGTCTATCTAGATCAGCAACTGCTTGGAATCTTGTGACACTGCACTGTGTAGACAAAATGAGATCACATACTCATTACAATTTGGATTTCTGTATTTTATATAGTACATGCTGGACCCAAATCTATTGGTCCTAAAAGTCAGATTTTACAGCACAATACAGTGTACTTTGCATCACTGGTACAAGCAGGGAACAAGATACTCTCTTGTATAAAAAGCATCAGAAATTCCTCTTTAATGCAGTGTAATCTGCGTGGCTATCAGTGTTTAGGAAGCACTGCTAGGTAGCTAGTTCCTCAAGTTCTCAACTGTCTGGACAGTTAGCACTGCCTCCTCGATGCCTGATGTAGAGGGAAGCCTGTGTTCTCACAGCAGGTGCCCTGACTAACTCCTTGAAATGCAAGGGATTCAGTCCACCTCTCCTGTCCTCCACCTCTTAGCTCTCTGCCTTTAAAAGATTGGCTCCTTAGTGCTGTGTGCTCCTACCAGCTCTCACTGCCTCTGTCTAACTGAGTGATCTGTTTCAGTTGCCTCACTGTGATTTCTAGGCCATTAGCAAGCTCGTGCTACTCTCTTGGCGGCTCCCCTGTTCTCCACTGATACTAAGGTAACTCCCTCTTTACTCTTTCACTCTGGCTGAGTCACCAAGCTTGACAGCAGTTGCCTGCGCTGTCACTCATCAGGCACCAAGTCTCTTCTGGACAGCTCTCCTCTTAATGCTATGTACCTCTTTCATCATCTCTCACCTGGATTGTAAAGAGCCTCCAGACTTCTTTCCCTGGGTCTGTTCCTTGCTGCCCACCAATGTTATCTAAGTAGTATTGGATTTGAAATATGCCTTCTTAAAGCGTGTGTGACCACATTGCTCACAGCAGGAAGTCAAAGGCCATTAGCATGGTGTCTTGAACCTTCCAAAACTGATTTCCACCTGTCTTCCCAGTTCAGCACCTAGTATGTCCCCTGGTACGATGTCAGTCTCAACTGGACTAGACACCTCACTGCCCTGAGAGAGCCCTGGGTAGCCATGCTTCACAGAAGAGCTTCTGCTACCTGAGAAGAATTTGTTTTATTGAGAGACAACAAAAGTCGAATAGTGTTGTACACACACACACACACACACACACACACACACACACACACATCAAATATGGTGGCTCATGCCTATAAGCGAAGGTAGGGGCCTGAGGTAGGATTGTCATGAGTTAGATGTCAATCTGGGCTTCGGAGTGATTCCTTGTCTCAGAGACAAAAACAGATATGTATCAAAATTGTGAAAGAGAAACAGATTCCAGATGTTTCCATGTGGGGCAAGTAGTGTCTTTATCTACAAGATGGGGGGGTCACTGAGTGACAGTCCTCAAATTCTTGGTTCAAGGAATGGCCTCTTGTTGTTTGATCATGGAGAGACTTGTGCTCTTTATCTCAATTTCTCAAAGCAAAGTTGGTATTTGTTCTCTATTTCTGGGAATTTCTATACCAGGGCATTTTTCATTATCTGCCCAAGTAGAAACTAACTTAGAAAACATGCCAGAGTGGAGCATTCTTCCAGCCATGCTAATGCTAGCACCGAGTAGCTTCCTGAAAAAGGCTGGGCGGAGAGTGCCCCCGGCAGTCTTTAGCCATTCATTGCAGGACTGGTCACTGAACAGGGAGAAGAACTGCAAGTGTGGTTAAACATCCAGCAGCCCACATTCGCTCAATTTATTCTTTTCCCTTAAATTTGGTTTTGCTCCAATTGTCTGGGAGCTGTTCAAGATTTTTGGCAAATTCCAGTGGATTGAGCTGGTGACCTTAATGAATTAATTTAGTGACAGAAAATTACTTGGGAGCACTTTAATAACCTTACTTGAGAATTAGAAGAATTTTAAGTAGGAATCCCTTTTATTTAAAGCTTTTCTTGGGATAAGGAATATTAATAATCACAGAGTCACCTAAATTTCTGCTTCAGTTTTTTTCAGAAACTAAAATTAAACCTCTTGAGCTGAGGCAAGCAGCCAGTTTGCTTCTCTTTAGAGCCCTGCTTTTTGGGTAAATGTGCAGAGGACATGCTTCATTTATTTGCTTGCTTGTTTTTGTTCTGTTCAGTGATGAGTAGCAGGCAGGTGACGGTACACATAGCTCCTGGCCTTGAGAAAGTCTAACTGTAAGTCCTGAGAAACAAGACCTCTCAATCAGAAACATGAAAGTTCCACACTGACCATGTGATAAGGTCAAAACACAAGCAAAATAATTGTATAAAATTACTTTTGGGCTATGTATATGTGCTAAGTATATATGACAAACTGAAACGAATTTTGTGTTTAGACTTGAGTCCCATCCCCAAGGCACCTCATTATTCATATGCAAATATGAAAGCCATCTGGAACCCTTCTAGTTCCAAGCATTTTGGAATAGGGAGACAACCTGTACCCAAGCCTTCTTTAGACCCCCAAACTGTAGTTTGCTGAAGTTCCACTAGGGGGTGTCATGGCAGGGCTGATTTAGATCTTATTTCCTACAAACAACTAGATTTTCCCCAGGAGAAAGAAGCCTTCATTACTAATCTTCAGAATATGGGGGTTGGGGGAAGGTCAGGAACAGACATCAATTGCCTGCCTCACTTGAGTGAGTTAAGTCCAATGTTTGAGCCTGTAATTCCCAGACTCAGACTAAAATGTGTTAATTTCATTTGGTTTAAGTAGTGATTTCTTATCTCAGAGGGTAAAGCAGTAAGTTAGCTCTTCAGAGAGTCTTGCCTTTCTCACTTCTGTTAGCAGACTTAGAAGTTCCTTTCAGACTGAGCCTTCCATAAGAGCATAATTAGGAACAACTCGAGGAATGAAAGCTCCGGCTTCTTTCTCTGAACATATAAAGTAGGCAGGTAGCACCAGAGAGTGTCCCTGCTTTGTAACTTAACACTGCTGGCACAGCCTGGCCTCAGGGTTTAGTCACACTTCCCGTGACATAGCTGGCCGACCAGTTTCAGTCACCTGGATCTCTGGGTTTGTGCAGGGCTTACACATCCCCACTTTAGAAAAGGCTTTCACCCACAGGAATGCTGGTATGTTTTACTTGAGGAGTTTCCCAAGTGTGGCCTGTGAATTCCTTTTTCCCTTTTCATTATATTTATCTATTCTCTGAAGACTGAAGTTCACACCTGTCAGGGCCCATTTTCCTAACTGCTCTAAACTAAAATTAAGTGAAGGGGGGGGAGGCGGGGGGCTGCGTCTCCTCTGGTAACGATCACAAAAGTATCAGCACTGGAGCAAACGCTGCTGGCCTGGTTCACAAGGCAATTAGTGAGGCCGCCTCATCTGCCCCTCACAATGACAAGGTGCTTAGTACCAAGTCACAGCTGACAACAGAACGTTACTTGGTCTGTGAAGCTCTCCAAGATCACACAAGTGTTCTTGCTGCTTGCATAAAATGTGAATTTCTTGCTTTTCCTACGAATACCATAGTGCTGGATTTTTTGAATATTAACAAGGTTGGTTTCTTAGTGTTATTCTAAGCAATGAGGCTCAAAATAACACTTCCCAAATCAGTGTAGCTGGGAAAATATTTGTAGTGTAAGTTACATAAACACATGGGTATTTTGAGGACAAGTGAAACTTAAAATTCAAAGCCTGGATTTTCCCACCTGCAAATTGTAATTAGCATACTACCCCCTACTGATTTCTGAAGGATTTTTTAAGTGGGATGCTTCTAAGTTCTCTTGGGAAAGAAACATAAAGGTAATTGGTTTAATCAGTTATTTTAAAAATACTTTTGTACAGTCTTGTAGTAAAGTATTCTTAAGCCCGTATTCAAGTATTTTGGTTCATATTTAAAAGTTGTTTTCAGCTCTCAGTTCAAAAGGATTAAAGAAAAGAATTAGAAGAGAGGTGTTACTGTGAAGTGTTTCTGCTGTTTCCCAGCATCCTCTAGGATTCTGGGAGAAAGGGGGAAGGTATGTGAACCAACTGCTCAGCATCATGAGCCACAGGCTTCCTGTGGTGCTCACAGTACTGGGTTTTAACCCAGAGTGTGGGCTGGTGCTGCCTGAGGGCCAGCTGGGGGTAGGGGGTTGGTGGGGGGGGCTGGCAGCTATACATAGTAAGAACCAGGAAGCACAGCAACATGAAGAAGGAAACAAGAAGCAACCCAGCCCAAACTAGACAGCACTCACCCAGAATAGCCTAAGGAGACACCCTTAAGGAACCTCTGTCCACTCACTGTACCTTTCATATGGCGTTTAAAGTGGCAGAGTCTTCATAAACACTCACCCTCCGTTTGAGCCTTGAAGCAAGTTTGCGTTAAGTAGAGCCATTATCCCTTCATTGGTGGATAAGGCAGCAGGCTTAAGGTGGATCATGTGACTTTCTTATACAAGGCAGGCGGGCAGTAGGACCCAGACCCTCAGCCGAGAGCTCCCGGGTTAGAACGGGTAAAGTAGTTACCCAGACTAAATGTTCAAAGCTCTTGTACAATAGATTTTCCTGTGACTCACTTACAGATTTCGCCCTGTGGTGTAATGTAAGAGTCTTCAGATGTGATTTTTTTTTTTACTAGCATGGTAAATTTAGCAATAACTGATTAACCCTAGCTAATATCCTCTGAAAGTTTGCTCTATAAATTAGACACGCGTGTAAAATTCTAGCTTGAAGAAGCAATGTCACACTGGGATTTTATTACCAAAGTCCAGCTCTGGGCTTCTCTGTGCCCTTTCTGTAATTTCCTATGGTTTATATTGGAGGTGGCCAACATCTTCAAGAATCAGTATGGTTGCATCCTTGGTCACACAGCCTCTTTCCTTCACTTCCTGCTTTATGTCATTGCTGACTGGACCTGAGAGGACAGCACCTGAGAACGGCCGATGAACAAGGCCCTCTAAATGCTTGGAGCACAGTTGTAGTGGCATGGCTTGAGTTTGTTCTGTTTGCTTAGCTCCTGAGAAATGTGGAGATCTTCATTCTGTTACATAAGCATTTTAGGGTATCAGAATCCCCGATCAGTCTGTCAGGCTCCTCTTTAAAAATCTTAATCGTGGATTTTCAAATTCTCGCAGTTCCTGGCACTGTTGCCCAGTCATCTGACTGGTACAGAGGTAATCTTAGGTGGAGCTTTCTCATGGGCTGACTTGCTCCAGGAAAAGCTAGAAAGTGGGAGAGGCACTGAGCTGGTCCGGTCCCCCATGTCCTGACAGCCAAATCTTGAGCATGTCAGTGGATTTTGAAATCTGTTGGGTCTCTTTGGGATCTTGTTCTAATGGAAATGCTAGTGCAGAAAATGGTCCCAAGGCACACAACGGACCTCTTAACTCATGTCTCCATACGAGGCACTGGGGGTTCTTTCCCTGGAAAATGGTGGCACCCAGGGGCTGCAAGAACAGTGTTGGGCAGCATGTGTGTCCCCGCTCTCCTGCATAACTACAAGTAGATTCACAGTCACTGAAGTCCACCTTGGCTGCTGGGCCAGAGCATTGGCAGCATTTGAGTCAGAAGGACAGAGTCCCCAACTACCCACTGGAAATGTGCATCTGAACGGTCCTACACTGTGCTCCTCTCTGTTTGAAGAGAAGCAGCTAGCTCTTCCAGCTGTAATATCACCTCAGTCAAGGTTTATTTCTTTAAGCAGAAAAAAATCTCTCCCTCTTCCTCCCTCCCTCCCTCCCTCCCTCCCTCCCTCCCTCCCTCCCTCTCTTTTGTGTGTGTGTGTGTGTGTGTGTACAGATACACATATTCCACAACTTATTAGTGCCCTCATGGAGATCAGAGGACAACCTTGAGGGTCTGTCCTCACCTTCTACCCTGTCTGAGATAGGTATTGTTCACCACTGGATATGCCAGGCTGGCTGGCCTGTGAGCTTGTGACGCTACCTGAAGTGTCCTTGTTGCCATAGGAGCCCGGGCATTACAGACATACTATTGTGCCCAGTTTTACTTAGGGTCTCATAGTTCAAACTAGGGCCCTCACACACACACACAACAAGCAATTTATCCACTGAGCCCACCCACCCAAGGGTCATTATCTATTTTCAGATAAAGTCTTGCTATATATACGGCCTAGGTTAGCCTCAGCCCTTGAGTCTGAGATCCAGAAAAACACCACCACACCCAGCTAGGTTTGTTTGTTTGTTTGTTTGTTTGTTTGTTTAAATTTAGGTTCAGATCTAGAGTCTGAAAGGACATATCTAGGGTGTCCACATTCTCTCTTGTCTCTAAATCACTGTTGCCCTCTGCTGTAATCTGTATGGCAGAAAATGAAGAGCTGTGTTCTTTTTCTTAGAACTGAAATGAACCTTGGCCATGGTTTGCTGAATGGAGGGCAGCTCTTGAGTCCAAGCTCCCAGCCTAAGGCCTGGCACTTCGTGGTCATTCAGAAGTGTTGAAGGAGGGGTGTCTCACATATATTTGGTACACTTAGAAGGCCATTTTCTTGTTCAGAGTTGACAATTTAGTAACAGCATTTGGGGTGGGTTAGCCAGAGCTGACTAATGTGATTATTCCTGTTGCCTTTCAGTGCCGTTCTTTGGTGAGGGATGTGACTCAGTAGTGAACATTTACCTAGTGTGCTTGGGGCTGAAGTTCAGCACTACACAAGAGGGCAAACAAGTGTTCCCAGCTGTATCGTCCTCAGCGTTACTGTCCTACATAGAGATTTCTTACTTAATAAAGGGGTCGTGTAACGCAACAGAGCTAAATGTGGTGGCGTACTGAGCACAAATTTTAAGTTTGCTTTCAATACAGAATGTGTCCCTAACCTTAAGAGAAGATCATTATGTAGAACTGTGTTGCATAGAGAACAGCTTCTAAGAGGCAGCCTTACCTTTGTGGGCATGAGCAACCTTTGGAAACATTGTCCTGCTGGCTTGGTGAAGCTGGCATCTAGTGAGCATGTTGCTTCAGCACCCCAAGGTGGCCCCTAAAACACTAAACTTCCCGTGGTCCTGAGTCTGGGACACTCTGTGCTGGAGCACCAGATCCTTTGCTGCTGCTTCTGCAGTCACTTGAGGAATATGCCCCCATGGGAATGCTGGGATAGCTGGTGGCATATGGACTGGACCACAGGAGAAAGCTTACCAGATGATGCTAGTGTATGGCTGGATTTGAGAGCCACTGTTATAGGAAAAGGTGGCTTCTATAATTCTGAAAGTTTCTTGAGTCACAGTGTTTATTTTTGTTTTGTTTTTAGTAGCATCTAACTCGGCACAGGTACCATAGGTATTTCAGAAGTTAACCCCTTGATTATACTTACCCTGTGTTAAATAAAGAATTCATTTAAAAGACTTCTTACAAGCACACTAGAAAGCAGTGAAGAATTTCAACTATTTGCACTTGTGAATTACAAGGGCTGATGGTCATGCAGCCTTTGGAACGGGCAAAGACATCCAGCTGCTTGCGGTGGCCAGAACAGCAGCCACGGTGATATGCATGTGCTGTGGTTTCTGGATGTGGTTTCTGGTCTCTAGTGCAGAACCACAGTGTCTGCCTTTCAGAAGAGCTGTCTTATCATTTCTGGGAAGGGGTACAAGTGTGAGACACAGGGACTGGCCATAGCCTGCCATTCATCTGATACAGCTGCAGTTTTCTGAGTTATTTTCATTATTCCATAAGAGTTATCAAATACATGAGAGGGCTAAGCCCAAGAGCTCTTGCATCTCCCTTGACCATCCAGGGAGCAGTGAGGAGTGGGAAATCAAGAGCAACAGCTTTTCAAAACCCATGTTCATTAACACATGGGACTTCCACAGGCTCAAGTAAAACTGAAAAAAATGGCAAGTGTTTCTCACAGGTAATTTGTATGAGTGCATGTTAAACTATGCGAAAAGGTACAGCCACAGCAACAAATAAATATTTAATGGGTGGATCACCAGGTGCTGGCAGCTGCAATAATAGAGTTGATTCCTTATTGAGTCATTTACAAGAGACTTAGGCAAGGAATGTGTGAAGACCTGTGTTATGAGTGCTCAGTGCTGAGGGATGGATGGAAGAATTTGTGAACATAACGCATAAATCCTGGAGATCTTCTTTTGTCTCACAAATGAGTTTTATCAAGCTACAGAGAGGGAGGCTAAGTAATTGGCAGTCAGGACTTGTGGGTTCTGGAGTCTAAAGACCAGCGCGCTTTCCCAGTAGATGGAGTGCCACGTCAGTCACCCCCTTCCCATCCTTCTGCCTAGCAAGCGCAAAGTGTTAGTTAGTATCATGCTTCCTCCCTGGGCCAGATTCGGCCCACCTTTAACAACGGGAATTCGAGTTAATGAAGCATTTATTTTTGCTGAATAACTAATGGTGTCATCATCTAGGTGTTCATTTGCAAAGCTGAGCTTTTATTAGCTTCTTGGTTGTAGAAGTCTTGCGGTGCATGTGTGTCAAGGCCTAACTGCTGATGCTGCTCAGATTTAAGCCACTGCCTAGAGCAGAGCTCCACAGTCAGAAGTGTTTTAAAGGCCCTGCAGTGCAACACCAGGACAAATGGGACGGTCGTGACACGTTCTTTATGCCCTCCT
The DNA here is from genome assembly GCF_030254825.1 of Meriones unguiculatus. Lineage (NCBI taxonomy): Eukaryota > Metazoa > Chordata > Mammalia > Rodentia > Muridae > Meriones > Meriones unguiculatus. The sequence continues at coordinate 108,350,852 of NC_083354.1, read as the reverse complement.
GTAATTAAAATGAACATCGTGTCTCAGTTTTTTGGAAATTAAGACGTGCGTTCTGTTAAGGCTAAAAGAATAGCAGTTCCGGGCTCCAATGCCTTGGGGCTCTGTTGCACAATTATTCGGAGACCTTTCTGCCTCTGCAAATGTGCCTAGCTGGGGCAGGCGGCACAGGCTCTTCTGCATCGACGTGGGCAGCAGGACCTGTCAATGTACTTAAAAGAATTAATTATCCATTCCTAGCAAATCTACTTTATCATCTCCCAACTAAAAGTATTTTTGTAACAAAGATTGCTTTTATCAAATAACACTGTCTATGGCCAGAGATTTAAAGCTTGATCATTATATTTATTAAACAGATACCTTCAAATCTGTAAAATGCAAAGTATTTATCCATTTATTCCTTATACAGAATACAGTGTGTCAGCACTTGACCTCTGAGCATATTAGTGATTTAGCCTATTAGTCTTCCTAACACAATTAACTGTATTTCCAGTGCCTCATAAAATTTCGCCAGTTGATAAGAAGATGGCTCAGGTGGCAAAGTGCTTTTAAGGACCCAAGTTCAATGCTCATCATGCGCATAAAAAGGCCAGGTGTGTCAGCACATCTGCAATCCCAGCAGTGGGGAGATGGAGACAGGTAGATCCCTGAAGCTCACTGGCTGGCTGGCCTAGCCTTCTTTGTGAGCTCCAGACCCCAGAAAGGAGCCTTGTCTGGAAAAAAAAACCCAAAAAAACAAACAAACAAAAAACCAGATGGATGGCTCCTGAGGATAAGAAACACAGGCACACATGAGTGCACACACGCATGCACATTTTCACTTTTGAATCATAGTTTTCCAGGAGCCGTGACTGAGACCTCACAGAGGGTTGCTACCAGAACCCAGGATGGTCTTGTAAGTAAGCAGAATATTCTTTTTGTGGGCCTTATAAAGACTGTGCTAACAACACAGGCAGAATGAGCCGCTAGTAGGAGATAACATTTCCATGTGTGAAATCTTTGCCTGGTGGACTCTTGATGGTCACCTTTCCTCCTCTTCCTCTTTTATTTTTCTTTCCCTAAGTAGTATACATGCTGTCATTTGGAGACCTGAAAACTCTTAACTGTGTGTGTCAGGGCTGTTAATCCATTTCCCACAGTATAATGTATGATCCAGATTAGAAATGAGTTTCTACTCTTCCTTGGTGGCGGTGGTGCAGGCCTGTAATCCCAGTGCTCGGGGAGGCGGAGCAGGCGGATCTCTGTGAGTTTGAGGCCAGCCTGGTCTACAAAGTGAGTCCAGGACAGCCAAAGCTACACAGAGAAACCCTGTCTCGGGGGGGAAAAAAGAGAGAGAGAGAGAGACTAATATTTTGAAATAAATTTTTAATTTTATTTTATGTGCATTAGTGTAAAGGTGTCAGAACCGTTAGAATTGGCATTATAGACAGTTGTGAGCTGCCATGTGGGTACTGGGAATTGAACCCAGGTCCTTTGTAAGAACAGACAGTGCTCTTAACCACTGAGCCATCTCTCCAGCCCCCAAAATAAATTTTTTAAGAGATGGTTTTTCATGCTTCCCTCTGCTGAGGCTGCCTTGACAGACCACTTTTGATGGAAGATATGCTCAATCCTGATGCAACTTAAAATGCTGGGGTGGGTTAGTGGGGGGTCCCCTTCCCTGAGGGGTATGGGAAGTGGGGGGGGCAAGTGGGAGGGAGGGTGGGGCCAGAAGAAGAGGAGGATGGGACTATGATTGAGGTGTAAAGTGAACAACTAAAGAAATAAAATAGAGAGAGATGATTTTCTGAAATTGCTCATAGAATGGTCTGGCGAATGCATAAAAAATGTAGTGTGAACCTTTTTTCTACTGAGATAAATTAATTTTCCCCTTAGTGTCTGTGAAATAGCTGAAATAGCTCAGATATGAAATACGTTCTGAGGGTCTCACCTGCACCTCCATGGCGCGCCGTCTCTCCTCAGAAGTCAGACTTTGCCAGATCCCACCTTTCTTCACATTCTCTTTGGTTGAACCTAATTTGCCCTGACACTGCAGCTGCGGGCCCCATGCTTCCAGTCTGTCATTAAGAGCACCGAGAGCAGTCTGGACGGCGGGCTGTTGGAGGTTAATCTGGTGTGAATGTAGCTCTCAGAGATTCCTCAAGCTGTGGCATGCCGTACCCCGGTGCAGCCACCTGCTCCTGTTAGGAAGGCCCTGCTCGGAGTGTAAACGTGACATTTACAGTTCCTTCCGAGTGCCCAGAGCTTTGAAGAGGAACCCTGAGGAGCCGTGCAGATAGTAACATGGAATGTCAGGGTTCATGCAGATGGTCACCCTCCACCTTTCTTTTTTTCCTCTTTTCTTTCTTAGTCACACCACTATCTTATTCAAGGAAGAGTATAAATTCATTTCCACTCTGGATCATAAATTATATTGTGGTGGGAAATGGATTAACAGCCCTGACATACACAGTTAAGGGTTTTCAGGTCTCCAAATGACAGCATGTATACTACTTAGGGAAGAAAAAAGTAAAGAAGAGGAGGAAGGGTGACCATCAAGAATCCATCAGGCAAAGATTTCACACATGGAAAAATATTAGCTGCCAGCAAGTTGTGATATCGGAGGCTTGTGATAAAATTAATCACAGAGTATTGAAGTTCTGTCTTTACACTTCACAGCCTGAGCCAATTATTAAAGAGTTCTTATTTTTACAAATGAGGTGGGGGGTGCTACAAACTCTCATCAGTCCTAGGTCCTTTCCAACTCTAATACACTGCACATCCTCATTTCAAATAAGAGTTGGTATTGTGACTAATTGTGGCTTCTCTGTGAAATACTAGATTTCTTCCTCTGTTTTTAGACATAAGAAGAAAGAAGCAGAGAACAGTTGTCTAAATTTAAGTCAGAATCTAACAAACCTTATCAGCCACCATGGACTTCTGCCAGCTAATGAGTCCAACCAGCTACACTGTGTAAAAGACCCCCATCTAGGTTCTGTGTCTCTGCAGGTGAATTAACACAGGTTTGATGGTCAGTGAGTCTTTTGAGTTAGCCCCTTGAGATCTTAAACAGAACACAAGCTTGAGTTCATACCTGAAGTCACTTAAGTATAAGGCTCTGATTTGCCTTGTATGTTCTTCTAACGACTCTTTGAGACAAAGGTAAAGATCATGAACCTTAGCTTGAACTGACTGGTGTCATGGCAACTAGCACTTCACCTTTTGCTGGTCTCCACTTCACACATGCTACAATATTTGTGCACATTAATAATTCATTGCAAAGTGCCAGATTTCTTTGTGCTGTCAAGCTGTGTCAAGGACGGCATACACTGTGCTATCTCAGATGTCATCTAACAGACTGTTGAGGGCAAGAACAATTAGAAAGGAAAACTAGTCGGCTTACCTTAGAACCTTCCTGAAAAATGCCATGGTTTCTAGTCACCCATTTACAGTAGTTTTCTTACTAAGTAAGAGTCAAAGTTTATTTATTAGTGTACCTCATACCTCAGATGAATTTACTTATGGCAAGCTGCAATTGCCCATATCCATTCAGGCAGCACAGAAGTAATTAGGAACCTCAGTGTGCAGTCACTTGTCCTTGACATCAGGAACGCAGGCTTCAGGGAGGGACACTGGAGTGACTCTGATGTGGGTGCAGTTACCTCAGACCTATCTCTGCTTAGCAAAAGGTGAGGCCTGGTAGGAGTTTTCCGTAAGTGGCGGGAAACCTACAGGCTGGCTGTGGTCTCAGGTGCCTTCACCTCTTAGTTTCAATAACAGCATGATTGCGTGGGCATCATCAGGAGTTGGTGTACTGATTTGCAGCTTCACCCACAGCCGGACACGTTCGAATGTGAAAAGGTAAAATATCCAAAGGCACAGTCCACTTTTTTCATACAGAGGTTTGTGCCTGTTAGGTGAAGAAATCATGTGCTTTAAATTGAACACTGACCTACTGCTGCTTTAACAAAACACTCCTCCCCCTGTTAGGGTACTAGCCACTCGGATAATTCTCTCCAATAGTGTGCTTCTAGTGCACACATAGGGCTTTAATTATATGGCCATATTTGGATAGTTTTGTTTCTGCCCACCTCCCTTAAGCACAAAGTAGCCTCACTTTCCTGACAGCATTGCAGGTGGGTAGGAAGAACACTGAGGACACCAGAGCAAAATTAGACCCTGACCACATTGTTTTTACACTGTACAGCAACTGTCTTATGTGCAAGACAAACTCTGTCTTACATCTGATGCACAGGTGAGTGCAGAATTCTGCTCAAAGACAGGAATGCAGGAAAGAGACCATCTCCTGTCTCACTAACTACTCCTAGGCCAGGTCATTACATAGTACTTGCAAATAGTAGATGCTGAGGAAATACTTATCCCACGGATACATTAGTACCACCGGACTCCTTCTTGAAGGCAGGATGGGACATTAATCAGTTTCAGAACTTTGCAACAAATTACAGTTGAAACCTAGTTGGGAGCCTGACAACCCACTGTCACCTGCCTTATGTTCTGTGTTGTGGGTCTGATGTGAGTTGCTTAACGCCTGTAGCAGGACCTGAGCGCATGAAGCCTGTCCCTCGTTGGTATCTCACCCACTGTGGCGTATGGGCCTTCGGTCAGCCAGCTGCCGAGCATGGCCACCTAAGCAGGAAGATCAAGATCTCACTAGCGTTTTAGGCCGTGTGCAGTTGCTTGGCATTTAATATCAACTCCTTGTACTCACCTATGGTAAGAACTTTTAAAATGAAAAGTTAAAAAGGCACTAAATTTATCCTTGTCTTTCAACACGAGGCAAACTTAATATAGACAATCCCTCCAACTCAGAATGCTTTGACTTAGGCTCCTTTGACTTTTGACAATTTGAAATGGTAATATGTTCAGAAGGAACTGTGCCTTGAATTTTGATCTTTCCCCAGGCTGGCGATAGATGCTGTAATTGGTCTACTCTTGTGCCCAGCTATAGGTTGACACAAGGGCCCTGAGTACACTTGAAGTGAGCCAGGATAAGCTGGAGTCTTCAGTAGATTTGGTATAGCAAATGCCCTTTGAACTTACACTTACAGATAGGCTCATGAGCCCTTTAGAAATGACCTCAGATGAGTGTCAAGAATAAATTTTCCTGGAGCTGGGGAGGGGAGTTGGTAAAGGACTTACTGCATAAGGTTTGGGCCTTGTTCCCCAGCACCCACATAAAGGCCGAATATGGTGGTGTGAATCTACAGCCGGCAGGGTGTAAATGGACAGATGGCGTTCAGCCTGTCTAGCCAATCAGTAAGCTCTGGATTCAGTGAGAGACCCTGTCTCAAAAACTATCTGGAAAAGCAATAGAGGAAGATACTGGTGTTGACCTCTGGCCTCTGCGTGCATCCATGTGCATTTCAACCAACACCCCCCCCCACACACACACACACATACAGAAAACATTCACACATGCACAGTTTTTAAACAAGCAAAGCTAACACATGAGCTTTAGGCTTTCTAGCTGATCTGTAAACATTACCCTTAACTAGATATTCAGAAGATGTAGAACTCTTAAGACTTTATTCTTAAGGATCTGTTTTCTAGCTTGGAATGTGTATGCTCCCCTGTAAATTACTGTATTTCAGCTCTGTGGTATAACAATTACATGTAAGTTATAGACCCTATAAATGACTGGAGGTACTAGTTCTTTTGAGGTATCAGGCTGAACAAAGTCATTATTAGGGTCATAATTGCCCTGCTTCTGTTTACAAAGAAACACAGTGGAACCAAAACATCAGTGGTTCCGACACTGTAGTGTGTTGGCCCCATGCAGCACGAGAGGGAGTCTGCCCCAGTATTTGCAAGAGGGATTGGTCCATGTTTTTGAGCTTCTCTGGGACAGTCAAACAAGTATAAAACAAGCAAAATGAAAACCCTAAAATATATAATGGTAGGTTAAGGTGAATGATATACACTCGACAACTTTAAGAAATGTAGATAGAGTTAAGCTGGTCCAGAATGATATTCGACAGCATGACCTGGAGCTGTATTTGAGTGGTGTGCATGCTCTATAATGCTGTGGGTTCAATGTCTGACATCACATACACAAAGACGAAACTATCTTCAATAAAGAATTACAGGAATTTTAAAAATTAGTAAAGACATTGTTGGAGATTGCAGTGGTATGAAACACTTAAAAATCATTTAAAAACTAGATAAACAAGTCATTAATATTATACTTCAGTTTATATAGGACTGGAATGAGGACAGATGAGAATGAGTTTGGCATGGGGGATGGGGTGCTCTCTGACGAGCCAAGGGCCAGTCTGGGGAAGACCTTGGCACACTTGACAAAGACTCATCTGGCAACTGCTCCATGAATTTAAGCATGGAAAGCTTCAAAATTAACGACACCACTGTTTTTGATCTTGTACACACGAGTTATCCAAACACTAGAAATTCATGCTCAGACTCTGATACCTTAGCCAGGAAAGCGTCTGAAATGGAACACAGCTCTTCTTCAAGGAGGCTGTGCAGTGTTTTGTCTTCAACTTCATAAATCAAGGGGACCGGTGCTGGCAGTAGACCATAACTCAACAGTAGACAGATTGCTCTTTGCTGCTTTCTTTTAAGAAGCAGGTTATAAAACTGCTGGGAGCCTGGTGGGATGGTTTATAGATCATCCTAAGCAATTTGAAGGATCTTTTTGTTTAAAGAAAGCCTTGTCTCTTGGAGACAGGAGTTTAGTAAGAAGTTCGTGCCACTTCTGATTTTGCCACCCTGTTGTGGACCTGCCCTGTCGTCTGCCACCCCAGGTGGACTGTTGCCTTTGTGGGAGAGACCCTGCAAGTGCCCTCAGTGGGGTGTGATCCTTCAGAGAATGCTACAAGGTCCCAGCAGTGCAGCATTCACATCGTGACACGGGTTTTAACCAAAATCGTGTTCTATACTTTATGAGATTTATGTTCTAAAATACATCACCTACTAGTCCTACTTTGACCATAAATCTTAGGTGCTGTCACGGTGATGGGACGGCTCTTCACTTGAGCCACAAGGGAACCGACAGTATGGGGCACCTGCTGGCGAGTAGCCTCGCAGTCGCTCTCAGACCAGAACACAGCTGAACTGCCCTGGCATGAGCACAAAAGGGCCTCTGGCCCAGCAGTGGTTCAGATTCGCAGATCACTGTCCCTTGAAAGGTGATAAAGAGCCTTCTCCTAATGACTTTCTTTTCATCTCTGCATGTCATCCCCCAACGCTCTTGAGTTACAGCCTTGTTGGCTTAGCCGGGCAATGACACAGTGCTAAGTTAACCAGACACTTAAAGGAGCGTCTCTTCTTGTTAGATGTAGGATGTTTCTAAATGAACTGGAAAATGTCATTTTTATGGCTCAGAGACTGTTCTGTGGTCCTGGCTTGTAGAGGAGATTTGACATGTCAGTTCTAAAGCTTGCATCTTCTTTCAGACCACTAAGGCCTTCCTTCCGACAATGCTGGAAATCAACCATGGCCACATTGTGACGGTCGCAAGCTCCCTGGGACTGTTCAGCACTGCTGGAGTTGAGGTTTGTCAGCTCAAATGCATTTTTTTTTTCATTCACAGAGTTTATTTTCGTAGAACACATCACAAGAAGACCTGCTACCACACCTTGTCAGCCAACAGTGCTTCCTTCTATCACAGGACCAGCTGTAGAGGATGGGTCTTCCACCTCTTCCATAAAATTACCTATCCCAATTTACCAAGTTGTCACAGTACAGGAGAGGACAGGGCAGTCCTCAGAGAGCCATTTTCATCCGCAGCCTTGCTGGATGGTAGTAGGCACAGGTCAAGAATACCCTCATGGAGTCCATAGCAGAGTATGGGGAGCAGATGAGTGAGGTCAAAGGCTCACATTCTGTTTTGGTCAACCTGCCAAAAGTGAGCTGCCTGCTGCCAGCTCATCAGATGAGGCACTCATGGCCAGTAGCAGGTGCTGTATGATTAGACGGATCTGAGCTTCTAAACCAGTTCCTAACTGTTCACATTATAAAGCATCTGCATGCATTGTTCTGTGAAGCTTGGCTTACAGATGCCTAGGAAATTGAAAACACCGCTTTTTGTAAATTTGTAAATGTTTCTTTATCATATACTCTTTAAGTTCTAGTTCAAGTTCAGAAGATGTGGTGCTAATGCCATTTTAACTTCAGATCAATAGTTTATAGCCCAAGTTAGACTTGACTTTGTTCTTATTGCATTAATGTAAACAAACAGGTTTCTTGGTCTCTTCTGCTAAACAAGAGACCCATTTGTAAATTTCACAGGCACTTCAAAGGGAAGCTCCCTACATTTTTTCACTGCTGCCGTTTAGCTTTCACAGAACCCTTTGCAATGTCTTTCCCCAAAGAAACATGACACTTGGTTGATGTGGCAAAAAGCATTGTTCTGTTTCTGCCATTGCCTGGAAAATGTTTCTCTTCTGAACGGCATCAGATATATGTCCTTTAAGACAACTCCCTTCTCTTTGCTTCGTTACCTGTAACCTTTTGTAATGAACATCCAAGCAAACAGGACCAGGAAGCTGAGGAAGCTGCAGATTGGCTGGATCGTGTGCACAGACTTGGCATTTCTGTTCTCTCTCGTTCTCAGGATTACTGCGCCAGTAAATTTGGAGTTGTGGGTTTTCACGAATCTCTGAGCCATGAGCTAAAGGCTGCTGAAAAGGATGGAATTAAAACAACTTTGGTTTGCCCTTACCTTGTCGACACAGGCATGTTCAGAGGCTGCCGAATCAGGTCAGTGGGAGTCCACCCTCTTACTGAAACAACATCAGGAAGGTGTGTGCAGTCCGTCTCCAGCCGCCAGTCTTGCGCTTTAACTGTCAGCAGACAGTCAGCCTCAGCCGAGTGTGGTAACACATCTGGAATCACAACAGCACTTCTCGAGGGGCAAGGGCGGGAAAATTGTCACAAGTTGGACTAGTCCACATAATGGACTAGTCCACATAATGAATTCCAGGTCCCCCGCAGCTACAGCGTGAGACTTAGCTCAAAGAGAAGGAAGGACAGCTAATCTGTAGTTTTCCAGTTAAGGTTTGTAATGTGGCTCTGTAAGATTCACAAGTGAGGGCTCACCGCCATGCTGATAAAAACTTTCTGGGATTAATTCAAAGTACCAGACAGGAATGGGCCTCTCCCTGTCTACACGGAGCACATACAAATATCCAGGATTTTTCTTAGAAGTTACACCCTTAAGAGTCATTTTATTTCTCTACTATTAGTGATAGCTCGAGGAGAAAAGCCCTTAGTGTGAGTTTAATCTGGCTATGAAACAATGTCACTGTCCTTTCTTTATAAAAGATGGAAGGTCACACTCCAGATTTCAAAGCTTTTTTTTTTTCCCCTCCAGCAAGTGTGTATTGCCAGACTCAACGCAACCCATTTAGATTTGCTAACAATGAAATGGAACCCCCTCACACTTGGGAAGGGAGCATATGGGAGTATAAATACCTCAGCACTAGGCTTTACCTGACAGGTACTCACCAGAACGAACCCAACTGTGACTCAGCAGGGACACTGTGGAGACTTGCTGATCCTTGCTTGGGTTGAATTTGCAAGGCAAAGGACAATAATCAGGGCAGTTCCCTGTTGGTTGGGGACTGTCCTTTAGACTTAATTAGCGACAAGTGATAGTGTTTTAAGTTATTCCCTTCTGCAGCTGGCTCTAGGTCCAGACCGAGAAATTTCTCTAGGGCCTGGGCTGTGGGTAAGTGTTGGAGCGTGTGCTTAGCATGTGCAAAGGCCTGGGTTTGATTCCCAGCTCCAAAAGGAAAATGAGAGAGAGAAAGAAAGAAAAGACATTGAGTTCCATTCTGCCTGGTATCCTTTATGTGTGCCTGTGGTGTGCTGGTTTGGGTCTGCATAGGAATCCATTGCTGGAGCCCCTGTTTCCATTTAGCAAAGGTCAAAAGCTGTGAAAAGACAGAGTAGCAACAAAGAACAAGACGTGGCATTGTGACATATTTAAGATATAATTTAATTAATTAAAATGAAAGTGGGTCTTTCACCTCAGAGGCTTTTTAGACTATGGCTTAGCAGTTCTTAGGCAGCATGGTGCGGCATGGCTCTGAGAGTCTCACACTAGAAAATGCTGCATGGTTACTTATGTACTATTTCGCCACACCTTACACAGAAAGCGGCACTGCTTATTGGAGTTTACTGTTTGTGACAAGTACCTTTCTATTCAAAGAAAAAAAATCAGAATAATTTGAAGTATATCTTACAAGGCATCTCAACGACCTGATCTTGTTTTACAGAAAAGCCAACTAATTTGGCCTATTTTTCTCCTAATTTGTTTACTAGATGATACTTATGATATGTGTTTATAAATAGGAAAATGTGAGGCAAAACAAACATACCAGGAAGGAAACAGTGTTTCAAAAATCTTGTCCCTCAGTTAATGTCACGGTATTGTGGTGTGCTGTTGTCAATCTTCCGTTCTGTGTCAATTCTGAATTTCATCTCTGAATATAAATTTCAGAAAAGAAATTGAGCCCTTTTTGCCCCCTCTGAAGCCCGATTACTGTGTGAAGCAGGCTATGAAGGCCATCCTCACCGACCAGCCCATGATCTGCACCCCCCGCCTCATGTACATCGTGACCTTCATGAAGAGGTAACTTGGGGGCCCTGTCTGCCGCCTGCCCTGAGTGAGTGCGAGGCCTGCCCTCTGCTAACTGTACCTTTTTCTTTGCAGCATCCTTCCTTTCGAAGCAGTTGTGTGCATGTATCGGTTTCTAGGAGCGGACAAGTGCATGTATCCCTTTATTGCGCAAAGAAAACAAGCCACAAACAATAATGAAGCGAAAAATGGAATCTGAGTGTTTCTGTGCCGCGCGCCACTCGTATCAGGATGGCTCAGTGCATACTTCAGCAGTACTGACAGTCTGGATTCTAACCCATGTCGACTCTTTTTTTTTTTTCTAATCAACTTTTTAAAAAATAATAAAGTGTAAATTAACTGACTACAGTGCTTGAAAAATGTGAGCTTGGGTTTTTGCCAATGGGGTCTTTTTTTAGACAGGGCCCTAAAACTGAGTCCAATATTTAGACAAACACTATGTGACATCATTTTTTTTAATGAACAGAAAGTCTAGAAATGATGACTACAGTGTGTTTCATGTGTGTGGTTCTTCTGAATTCCCACTGATTCATTCATGTTGGGAAGATCTAGCCAGCTGGCACCCTTACGCATTCAAGGACTGACAGGGCTATGTTTTGTCCTGTGTCCTGGGCTCTTCTCATGCGAGTCTGGGCGGCTCGCTCATGGTGTCTGTGGGTTCAGCTCGCAGAAAGACGAAGTTTTGATGTCAGGTTGAGAAAGTGCAGCCTGAGAATCACTGCAGAGGCCACGGGTCTCTTCCTTAAGCTTACAGTGACTAAAATATTAGGTGTTTTTTAAATTCGATCTCAGAAATACTCAATTGAGTGCTTAGAGACCTGGTTGAACAAAATGACTGAACAGTTTCTACCTGTGAGCTGTGCTGCGAGTGGAAAGTGCTCTCTCCTCAGGGAGCTGCAGGGTCGTGTTAAAAGGATGGAGGGGAGGAGCCTTGTCCACAGAACACAGCAGCTCTACAAAGGAAATGGGAATTTTCTGCATCAAAAAGTCCCCGTATTTGTGCCAACCTTAATCAGTGTGGGGAACAAATCTTGTGTGGAGTACTGTGGAAGGGTGTGAAGATTTCTTTGAAAGGTTTATTCACATTGTAGAACATCAAATGACATTTTTACAGTATTTTTTTGTAAAGCAAACTATTTTGTGCCTTGAATTTGGTATATGTGTATTAGTGAAACATTGTAAAAGTGAATTGCTACCTCTGTATCTACATGTGTACCATCCTCCTGTAAATTACTATGGACTATTATGTGATTGCTTCTGTTTGTCCTAGGATGTCTTGTTTAAATAGTGACCAATGTCTAAGGCTGTTAAAATAAGCCAACTTTTACTAATGGAGAAGTTTTCTAAAGGACCGATTAAATACTTACCTAACCGACTGTGTGGTTGTTGGCTGTCGGCAGCATCCTAAGGGAAGACACTGAGTTCTTCTCTGGCCTATCCATCCTGGTTACTCAAACAAAAGTGTTTGAGTCTCCAGTCTCCCCATCCGCCCACAGCGTGCACTTCATCAAGAGCTTGCTTTAAAATGGGGAAAGAAAACTCCGCGGCCTGCATCAGGGCAGGTGTGTCACTGTTGAGAATTCCTACAGTATGCAAGGGTCCCGGCGCACTGCCGATCTTTATTGTACATTCGGATTTCTCTTCATGAGTGACAGCCAGCCACACCTTGAGGCATTGCAACAGTAAATTTACTGGCTGCTGCTTAATTTTCAATGATGGATTCAAACGAGCACTTTGAAGTAGTGTTCTAGCAGTGTTGGGTGGAGACATCTGTCTTCAAGTTATCCAGATCTTTCCGCAGCTGGCCTAAGGTACACAATACCATCCTGGAGAAACCTCCGCTGGTTCAACAGCTTGTTCATCAACCTTAAAGCCCAGGAGAGTCCTCGTCACATTTAATTTTGTTCTCATGTGTTGGAGTCTATACCTATTTTTGTTTGGTTTTGCCTTTACAAAGTGGTCCGTCTCCAAGTTCAATACTCCTACTTCGTTTAACTTTTTTGTCTTTCATTTCCATGGCCCCTCCTATTTTAATTCCTTCTGAGCTCAACTGAATTGTCTACCTGTCTTTCCCAAGGTTGGCTCCAGGTTGATGCCGATTGGGAACTGCAGATTCCCAGGCTGCATGTCTTCGCCTAGCACTATAGTCAAGTAATGACTTGAACCCGTTTGTGCACCTGTGTTGTTCCCCCTCAGCATGAGATGGCTTCCACCCAAGCCTCCATTCTTACACTGATCACTGTTATGATTGCAAGGCTATTTCTCTGGCTGGCTGAACATCTGTACCCAGGTCCCACCCCAACTCCCATCCTCCTTGCTCCCTTCCCCTGACTTGCACCTTGCCAATATCCTGACTCTCGAGTTCTCTTTCTCTCCTGTGGCTGGATCATGTGAATGCTCGGGGCCACAGGGCTCCAGGCTGACCCCTTGGGGAGCCCACTTCTGTCCCTAGCCAGTTCTGGCCCCATCTTCTCTAATTTTTCAACCAGTTTAGTGATAATCATATTGAGTAGGACTCAGAAATCAAAAGTTTCAAAGCTGACAAAGACAAATTTCAACTATTTTCATTCCCTTGATCTGCTGGGTCTGCTGCTCTGTCACATAAGATTAGATTAGCTTGATATGATTGACATGATTGAATTACATAAAGCCAGGCTTTGTGGTGTGGTGTATGTGTGTGTAAGCATCCTGTTTCTTTGAAAGACTATACCTTTCTAAGTTTTCCCCAAGTTGAAAAGCAAATTGCTTCTTTCTTTCTTTCCTTTCCTTTCCTTTCTTTTTCTTTCTTTCATGTATCCTTGGCTGTCTTAGACTCACTTTGCAGACCAGGCTGGCCTTGAACTCACATCAACCCGCCTGTTTCTGCCTCCCTGAGTGCTGGGATTACAGGTGTGTGCCACCACGCCCAGCTGTGAAGCGCCTTTTTCAAAGATTGTTTTCCAGCTAGCAGAAACTATTCTAAATTGATACTGACCTAGATCTTGGAGATGGGCTTTTGCTTCCAAGAAAATCTAAAATCGGTGGGGGTTGGAGGAGGCCGGTAAGTCCTTTCTGTGCCAAATGCATTGCCTGCACTGTACCTACTTTCAAAGATGAGTGGGGAAAGTCAAAGCAAAAGTGACTAGGACTTGGGGCCAGGTATATCCACAGATACAAACACCTGCAGACCAGGCACCTGCAGCAGGATGCAGGTAGTTAATTTCATTGCCAGTACCTTCATTTATATACACAGTGCATGAAGCCTCAGGCTGCAGTGAGGTCTCAGCAAGGTTGGGAGGAAGGACGTGGCAGCTGACCCAACAGGGAAGCCCCAGAAGTTACATTATATTCATTGTGGCTAAAACAACACGGGGGAATGGCCACCACTCTCTGGGGAGGTTCCATTTGAGAATAGCCATCTTCTGAATGAGGACTAGCCCCCTTTTGATACAAGACAGAAGCAAAGCAGACAAATTGATGAATCCACCAGATGGCTGTGGATTCCGAGATACTGGAAGGAAGAAGCCACTGGGTAGCAGCTCCCGGTAGCTGGGCTGATGGCTAGTTAGCAGCTGTAGTAAGGGAGCAATGAGAATGGAGCTCTCTGGCTGGACTGTACAAATTTAACTCCCTGGCTCTCAGGACTGAAGAGCGTGTTACCCAGAAGGAGTTAAGGTGTCTTCAGTGGAAAGAGCAGTCTCCACACAGCTTTAGCAATGTTACATTTTGGGATGGGCCGGGCAGTGCAGGCCTTTCATCTCAGCCACTCGGAAGAGGGGCTGCGGCAGGAGGAGCAAAACGCTAGCCTGGGCTACAGAGTGGTGAGCTCAAGGCCACTCTGTGCAGCTTAGTGAGAGCATGTCTGTAGAAAATGGCTGAGCACATAGCTCTATGGTAGAGCTGCCTTAGCGTTTACACAGCTTTGGGTTCAGGCCCCGGTACTGGAGGGAGGGGAGGGAGTTATGCTTGGTGCGGGGTGACCTGTAGAAAGACATGGACCCACACCCTGGGGAAGGAGATGTGGGGCTGGGATTCTAGACTCATAGAGGCTGTGAGTTAGTCAGACCCAGGTTGGGGAGGGGTGTGACATCCAAATGGGGCAATATAAGAATAAGAGACCCAGGGACCCAGTTTGGGTACATCTGGGGGAACCTTGGCAAGTCATAAAAGCTGATAGATTGGCATTCAGAAGAGAACTTCCTCTCCCAAGGTGAAACCCAACTAGAAACAGCATCCTCCTGCCTAAACCCAGTCTCTAGCCTGAATCACACTTCAGAAACCTCAGTTGGTCCCAAGAAAAAGAGTCTGTGTGGCCAGCCCTGGGGCAGGGGCCCCCAAGGTGAAGAGCAGTGTTAACAGATAGCACATGGTGTGTTTAACCTTCCACTAGGGTTTCTGGTAACTGAATCCATCGCTAAAACACCAAAGGAAATGTTCTTGCAAAGCAAAACCTGGAAGTTGCTGCCCTCTGGCAGTTTTGCTTGCTTGCTTGCTTACTTGCTTGCTTGCTTGCTTGGCTTCAGGAGCAAGAGCTGCTTAAATGTGCGGGCAGCCAGCCTTTCAGGAGAACCCTGGGGAAACAGAATGCATTTCAGGAGTCACCAAGTGGATACATGGTAGTTTAAACGCATTCTCTTTGTGTGACAAAACTCGGGAACCAGCTTCTATCAATCTGTTCCCAGCAATGAGTTCCTATCTGGTCCCCAAAGCATTAAAGTCACTGGGGGGGGGGGGGAGGTAAGACCTGCTGAAGGCAGGGCCCAGCTCGAAATGGATGTGCTTGCCTTCCAGAGAATGCCAAGGCAGAAAGTTTGAGGTCTCAGTTCAGCTCCGACGTACTCTTACTCTTCCTGGGTTTATAGTTAGTTATTTAGGGACAGCAAAGCCTTCAGACATTTCACGACTGGTCTTGCTGAGCGCGCTGAAGGCTACGTGGCCCCTCCTCCCAGAAACTGCTTCTTCCCAGGTTATTTCTGTTCCCATAGAGAGCTTAGCAGAACGCCTTCCAGGAAGGCGCTCCTAACAACCTTTTGAGCTGTGGCTGTTGAAATCTTTGTTACCATGAGCCAAAAGCAAGAGGCTTGATTAGCAAGAAAAACAAAGCGTGGTCGGCCCAGATTCGAAGCTTGAGGTTTCGCTGTCAAGGTGATTGAAACCATGCTGCTTGGAGAGACATATGCGCCTAGCAGCCAAGAAAAATGCCCCCTTCCCTTGCCCATACATCCTGGGTGGTCCACCTAGACTCCAGGGCAGGCCTCCCACCCCCTAGGGAAGAGCCTGCAGCCTCACTCCTTCATCCCAACCCCCAGCTGTGCCCTCGCTGTCTTTAGCCCACCCATCCCATCCAGGGCCTGCGTGGTGCAGGTAGTTACTTGGAAGGTAGTCATTTTGGCCCAACATGGACATGTTGTGTGTGTGAGCAGCACAGCATCCCGTAGAGGTGCCGTGCAGGAGCAGAATGGAGCATGTCTTCACAGGGTCCAGGAAGCCCCGGAACTGTGCACATCTGTGGAAACAGGGCATCTGCAGATGGAACCGAGATGAGACCGTAATGCAGCAGAGCAGCCCTAAAATCATTGGTGACCTTATCAAAATGGACTTGGAGGCTGTCCAATGGATAGCGTGCTTGCCTACTGTGTACAAAAGCCATGGGTACCACCCAGCACAGCATAAAACAGGGAATGGCATACACCTACAGTCTCAGGTGGAGGCAGGAGGATCAGAAATTCAAGACCAACCTCTGGTACTTAGTGAGTTCAAGGCCAATCTGGGATCTATGAGACCCTGTCTCAAAAGAAGACAGAGTGGTAGGGGTCAGGGAGAAGTGACAACAGAGAGAGGGAACAGGGACACTTATAAAGCTTAGAAACATCAAAGAGTTATATCAAGTACCAGAGCCTAAGAGAAAAATGTACAGGATTGTCCCTTAGAAAAAAGAGTAAACCCCGCTGAAACTTTGATTTCAGGCAGCCAGCCTCCAGAATTGTAAAAAAAAACAAAAAAACAAAAAAAAACAAAAAAAAACAAAACAAAACATTTTTCTTACTTCAGTTTTACAGTGCTGGGAATGGAATTCAGGACATCCTGTGTGGAGACAGGTACCCACTGCTGAGCTAACCCACAGCCAACTCCTCTTATTTTAAGCCGCTTGACTGAAATACTTTTACTGCAAGCTCAACAACCTTAGTGTCTGCTTCAGATTGAACTCAAATCCTGTTTCTCTATCCCTGACCAGATGGTCTGGGCCTTTGTCTTAACATTCTTATACCCCAGTTCCTTCCTGTACAATAATAATAATAATAACAATAATAATAATAGCAGGCCCTATGTATCAAGAGTGTGTTGAGGGGTAGGATGGGTGTGCTTCTGAACTTGAATGGTGCCTCCCACAGCTTGTATGTTTTCTTCCTATTTTTATTTATTTGTTTTATATTGATCTGTCTGCCTGTCTTTCTGTCTGTGGCCTATCTATCTATCTATCTATCTTCTCCACACATGGTTTTTCTTTGTAACCATGGCTATCCTGGACTCACTTTGTATACCAGGCTCCTCTCTAAATTAAGAGATCTGCCTACCTCTGCTTCCCAAGTGCTGGGATTAAAGGTGTGTGCCACTTGTTGGGTGTACTTTTTTTTTTTTCCTTTCTTTTGTTTTTGCTTTGTTTGTTCGTTTGAGACAGGGTCTCACTATGTAGACCAGGCTGGCCTCAAAGTTACAGAGATCCACCTGCCTCTGCATCCCGAATGGTAGGACTAAAGACATGCGCCACCATGCCTGGCCTTCCTTGTACGCTTTCAATAGGTTGAGCTAGGCTGGCACATATGCCACCGCCCTTCCTCAGCTTTGAATCTACAAAAGAGCCACTGCGCATGTTCAGCCAGGAGGAGGGTCAGCGGCAGTAGTCACACCACAGTCCCAGTGTCTAGCACTGTTTTGTTTCTGATGGCATTCGCCTGCTTTCTGATATTATCTGGGCACAGGTACAATTCGTTCCAAATTCTGACACTCCCCAGAATCAGCAGAGATGCCACAGTAAGCTGTTTGGTTCCATAACACCGCCCCCATTTCAGATACCAGTTGAAAAAGGGGTCCCCGGCTACCCATTATATGTTTACAAATTCAGGAGCTCCCGTAGCCCGACTCAGGATCGCTAATTCCCTAGAACGGCACCTTACTCTGGAGATCCCTGTAGCATTCCTGGCGTGTAGTGGAAAACTGCAGATGAACAGCCAGCTAGACAGTGCACAGGGGAAGGGGCGTGGGAGGGTGCAGGAATCCACAGCCCCCCAGGATCCCCAATGTGCTCAGCAACCTAGGGCTCTTCATCTTACTGTTCGAGGGGTTCTTCCAGTTATTGCTTTTTGCTTATTCTGTTCTGTGTTGCCTTTTGTTTTGAGATAGGCAAAGTCATGTTACTCTTGTAGCCTGAAGCTTGCCTCAAACTTGCTATATACCCAGGGCTGTCCCTGACCTTCTGATCCTCAGACCTTCACCTCCAGAGTGCTAGGACAGCAAGCCTTCATCATCAGTGCAGGAGGTTTACTACAGTTGGGCAGAGTGGGGCACTTCTTTACTTCTAGCACTCAGGGAGGCAGAGGCAGGGGCATCTCTGTGAGTTTGGGGCCAGCCTAGTCTATATAGCAAGTTCCAGGACAGCCAGGGCTACATAGAGAAAGACTCTGTATCAAATCAATCAATCAGTCAATCAGTTAATCAATCAATCAAATAAAGATGTTTTATCCAGGCTTTTGTTATGGAAGTGTGGTTAATCAAATCATTGACCACCGCAGGATGGATTCCATCTCCTTTTCTCTCCCTAGAGTAGGTCAGTGGTTAAAATTCCCTTCACCCTCTAAGAGAAACATTGACACTCTGTAACTGCCCAATCTCCATCAGCAGAAACTTAGATATGATTGCAAAAGGTGCCTTATGCATAAAAAGAAAAATTCTTACCACCTTCCTCAGAAATTCTGAGATTTAGAAGCTCTATGCTGGGAACTGAGATCAAACACCAAATATGTCTGGGATGGCATTTAATATTTTATGTCTGTGTACACACACAACATGGTAGCCATGTTCCAGATGTGATTTCTTATACTCTGGATATTGTGCTAGCATTAATTACTGCATGCCTAAGGACTTGGCTTCTCTTTTATTTATCTCGGGGGCTGGACCCTTGCACTGCATAGAATCAAATACACAGTCTAGGTTCCATAAATGTTGGCCTGGGCTCTTCTCTGTGATTCCGATACCTACCGTCTATAATATCAAAATAGGATCACGTCAGCATCTGCCTTAAATCGACTTCCCGCATGTGAACCCGATCATTTTCTCCTGCTCTGTTGCTTCCAAGAAACTGCTAGAAGACATTCAAGGTCTTTAGAGGCCTTTGCCAGTCCTCCTGGATACAGCATTACAGAAAGCCAGAGAAGTTGGTGAGGTCCTGCCAAGGTCAGTCAGGCTCAGATCAAACAGGGAGAGCCACCCCAGGCCCCCCAGGATAACTGGTATTTCAGAGAATAAAACAGACATTAAGCAGGGTTTTAAATGGGCAGGCACCAAGGCAGGCAGAGAACCTATAAACACCACTTGGCTGGAAGTGACGATGAAAAGCTTGTCTCTAAAAGAAAGAAGAACTAGACGTCTGTGTCGTCTGCAGCCTGCTGCTTCATTTCCTCCCCGCTCTCTCTGACTTCAGTGCCGGCTGGGCATTGTCAGGTTTTCTGAGACAGAAGGCAGGATGCTAAGGACCTTGGAAAAGCCCCCGGAACAGCACCTGAGGCGCTTTCCTCTTGAGGACTCTGGAGCCCAAGTCACTGCCCTCACATTCCTGGAGGCCTGAGAGCCAGGAAATGCACAACGTGGCCAGGGAGTGAAGAAATGAATATGGTTGTCAGGGAAGGGGCTGAAGGGAGCGAAAGCAGCAGCCCAGGGGAGATTCCCTAGCCACAGTTCCTCCAGCTGTTCAACTTCCTGTCCTCCACCGCCTGGATTGGGTCTCTGGAGACCTTCCTCCGGCCAGCTGAAAAGCCAGGAACCGTGTTCCTTACCTGCAACACACACAGAAAGGAGCTCAGATGAACACGGGAGAGCAGGGACTGCAAGGCCCTAGAATGAACAAGCAAGTTTCATTCAAGCCCCTGAGGGTTCATTTCAGTGAACCACAGAGTAAGAAGTTTGTTTGGTTGAGACCGTTCTGTTTATCCTCCTCAAGGGAGTGTCATTTTGAAATGACTTCTCTTGGAAAGGAAGAGGTGTTTTATGGATGAAGGAGACACTAAATGACTTTGGAGATAGGTGAGGTATCATCTAAGGAGAAAAGGACGAGGTTCTAGAGCAGAACCTGTCTGTCAGCCTACTAGGTGCTCCTTGGTTGCGTAGGTTTGCAGGCCCAGGTAGATATGCCATCAGACTTGGTGCTTCCAGCATTTTCTCTTTGTTCTTTGTTTCATAACTCTAAAACTCCCCCCCACCACCCGAAGGCAGGAAAATGAAGAGGGGGGTGTGCAGGCCTGCATTTTCAGTTTTCAAGAAAACCTGTTCAAGGAGCACAGTCCAGACATAAAATAGCGATGGAAAAAGACTAGGATGCCCACCATCTTGGCAGGAACAGAAAGTAGGATAGCCCTTTAAAATTTACAAATGAGCCAGGCATGGCAAAGCATGCCTATAATCCCAGTATTGGGACATGGAAGCAGAAGGACCTTGAGATCAAGACCAACCTAGGCTGTATAGGGAGAGGTGGTCTCAAAAAGCACAAAGTAAAAGAAAAGAAAACCAGAAAGTCTATGTGAACCAGCAATTCTGCTTCTGTGTACCTGCCCCATCCGCAACCCTGACCATGGTCTCAATACGTACACTCTTTTTTTTGTAGCAGATTATATACAACAGCTAAAAGGTGAAAGCAACCCAAAGAAAACACAACACACACATGCACAGGAATGTTACTCAGCCAGAAAAGGTAAAGAAATGAGGGCTGCAGAGATGGCTCAGGGAGTAAAGTTAACCGCAAGAGCATGAAGATCTGAGTCTTTATCATCTGCGCTACAAGAAAGGCCAGTCAGTGCAAACAGCTGGACACTGCTTCTCGGGTCTCTAGTTTCAGTGCTGGGTGACGGAGATAGGAGGATCTCTGAGTTCTGCTGGTCTACTGTTCTTGCCGAACCTGTAAGTTCCAGGTTCTGTAAGAGACCCTGTCTCAAAAAAAAAAAAAAAAAAGAGGGGGGGGGACAGTGAGAAAGATGTCTGACACTGATCTCAGGCCTCCACACACACACACTCAAGCACCTATCCACACAGAAGGAAGTTAGCTAGTTAGGTATGCGCAGTGTATATCTGTGGTACCAACTCTTTGGGAGACGAGGCAGGAGGATCCCTTGAATTCCAAAGTATGAAGGCAGCTGGGCAACGTTAGGAGACCATGTCTCACAATCATCATCATTGTCATCGTCATCATCTTGACACATACTCTGACGTGGATGAACCTTGAGGGCCTTTGGGTACTGCAGGAAGTACACCAGTCACGAAAGGGCCACACTATAACACGGTTCCATTGATACGAAGCAGCTAGAGTAATTGCAACCGCTGAGGTAAAAGGAGGGTCTGTGAGAGCTGGAAGAACAATATTGTTTACTGGAAGATGGAGAATCACTGGACACTGGTTCCCTAGTGACATGTACTTTCAATTGTTAAGATGGCAAATGTTACCAAGATGGTTAAATATGAATTTTACTACCTCTTCTTTTCTATTATTTGGGTTCGCAGAGGTTGGATCAGGCCCTTGTACATATCAAGTGCAAGCATTGTTCTTTATGCCAAATTATTATTTTTTGTTTTAACAGACAAGCATCTCTGTGTTGCCCAGGATGGCCCTAAGCTCCATACTCATGTGATCCTCCTGCCTCAACAAGCACTATAGGCAGCCATCACCACACTTGGCCACCGCAGACTGACTTTAAGTTCTTGGCCTAGCCACGGATTCTAGACTAGCTTGCCTAGTAGACTTCCATGAGACGGTTGCCACAGCCCATGCTCTCCAACGCCAATGTCACCTTTGCCTATGAAGGAAGGGATCACAGGACAGACACAGAGCGCGTAAGCCAGTGTTACGTTAGGCACTGAGGATGACAAGAGCATTAGTGTCCGCAGCTCAGCTCAGAACATTTGACAGGAGTCCTCCTTCTGGGAGTATTACAATGACATCTTGCCTCTGAGGCGTGTGTCCTGGCATACCAAGCTTTTCCAATTACTTTTCTCAATCACTCTCAGGTTCACCCAGACATGGCGTCAAGTACAAACAAAAGGCCGCATGCGACCTTTCTCCAACTGTGTCCCTTGGAGCATTAGTCTGGCAGGGTGTCATTTGAAGAGTGTTTAAGCGCCCGAGTCTGCACCCAGCAACAACATCGGTGGCCTCTGGTTCTTAGAGGTACTCAGTTCCAGCTAGGAAGGCGGCTGGTCTGTGCACCTCAGTTTGGTTCTGGCTGGACCAGGTGTCTTCCTGAGTCAGGCTCCTCCTTGCTTTCCTTCCTGCTGGAGTACTTGGCACCCAGTAGGCCCTCAGGACAGAGCAGCTATTGTAGTACCTATCTTCCTGCTAATGCTCAGGAAGGTGCTTCCCCATAGGAATGAGCTGGCTGGCCTTTGGGAGATGGAAATGGAGCTTTATTCTCCAAAATTCTTCTGTTCCCCCCCACACACACACACACAATAGCGGACAGCCTGAGGTATCATGAGTAGGCACAAGCTGAGATGCCGGCACTCACCCGAGCTTGTAGGCAGCCTGCAGAGCCCAGGGCCGCTCCTCAACAGCCAAGCCGTGACCCCAGGACAGCGACTGAGGCCCCACACAGTCACAGGCCCTCCGTTCTAATCCAGAATTTGGGCTCTATTCTCAGTAACTCCCGTAAGCCTAAGCGAAGCAGCCCAGGCACAAAGCAGAACATTTCACTCCAGCTGCCTCTATGGACTGTCTTTGCCTTTGTGGGGAGCATCACTCGGAAGCCTGTACACTGCTTCTGGGAACACACAAGGGTGTAGCTGCTCCGGCAGTCATTTGGCGTTACCAGGCAGTAACAGTCACGGCGTGAAACTTCCTGGTTTTTTTTTTTTTTTTTTTTTTTTTTTTTTTATGTTATGCATGTTAGTGTGTGTACTTGTATGTGCAGCAACGCCCGGAGTTGACCTTTAGGAGCTGAGAACATCTCCCTCACTGACCCTGGGATCACTCCTTTCCCGCGAGCCTCAGGCATGTGTGTCTCCTTAGCAGTGGGCTACAAGCATCAGCCTCGAGGCCTGGCGCAAGAGCCTTACGCTTCTTCAGCCGCTCACCAACCGAGCCATCTCCCCGGCCAGCCTCGTCGGTTTTTAATTATCCGTCTTCTCATTCATATTTCGCTCCCACGCACATGCCTTCTTCCACCTCCACTCTTCGCATTCCCGACTCAGCTCCTCCCGGGGATCCCTGGACGCTGGCCAGGCATTCTTACTGTTCCCATCTCCGAGGGTAGCTCCCGAGTTCACTCCGCTCAGGTTTTGCCCCCTCCACAGGGCCTCAGGATGGTCCGGCTGAAAGGGTACTACGCCCTGTTCAGCGCACTGAACTCTCGGTAGGTTCCCTGGTCACCTGACAGCTGAAAAAGAGTATTACCTGGTTCGTCGCTGCATTCCTCCTCCCAAGCATCAGAGCCCAGTATGGTGCGCATGGTTTGTGCTGGGAAAATGTTAATTGAAAGAATACAAGCGACTCATCCCTCAAATGCTAAACATCCCAATTAAAAAGAGAGGAGAAGTGAATAGATGTATCTTTCAAGAAGATACGTAAATGACCAATGGGCCATTTTCAAGACCTCATCTTAGTCATCTGAGAAATGCGACCTCAAACCATAACAAGGTATTATTTTGTACCCTCTAGGACGGCTATAACAATATTATTATCACCTCCCGTTATACAATATTTTTTTTAACAGAAAATAAACGCCAAGGAGAGTGTGGGGACCCTGGAACACCCTCCCTCTCTTCTGTAAGTTTACTTGTATAAATAGTCTGGAAAAGAGTCACAAATTCATGGGACAGAAAGGAGAGGGATGTTGCAATTCCTATAGAAAACATTTTGGAAGCTCCTAAAAAATTAAACACAGAATTACCGTGTGAACTAGGAATTTCTCTCCTAGGTATATACTCTAAAGAATTAAAAATAATTTAGACCTAGATACGGTGGCATACACATGTAATGTCAGCCCTCAGGATTCTAAGACTGGAGTTTGAGTATATAGTAAGAACCCATCTCAAAATAAATAAACAAAAAATGAAAATAAATAAAATAGGTGTTCAAACAAAAACATGTGCATAAATGCTCACAGAAGCCCTGGTCCAAATGTTTAAGAAGTAAAGACAATCTAAACAGACATCAAAGGATGAATGGATAAACAATTGCGGTATATCCGTACAGTGAAATATTATTTGGCCACTAAAAAGGAATGAAATGCCGTCTATGAAATAACAAGATAAGCTTTGAAAACATGGTGTGAAGTGAAAGAAGCCAGTCATAACATACCAGATACATGACTTCACTTTTATGAAATGTCCAGAAGAGGCAAATGCACAGCACATAAAGATCAGTAAGATCTTTCTTAAGACTGAGTGTGAGTAGATAGGAGAGTGGGAGTTAGAAGGGACTGGGTCTTTGGGGTGATGAGGTGACCTGAAACTGATCGTGGCAATGGGTGTACATAACTCCAGATACCGAAAATTGTTAAACCACCCATTTCAAGATGGCAGATTTTGTGATGTATAAATTATATTCCAATGGAGCTCCTTCAGTAAAAAGAACATGTAAAAAAATAAATAATAAATGAACATGTTAAGTAAACTTTAAAAAATACATTTAACATTTACTTATTCTCTCTTATTCACATGCCTTTGTGCCCTAGCTTGGGTATGGGGGAGGACTGCAATTTTTTCCCCTCCCATCACATGGCCTGGGGATCAAATTCGGGCCGTCAGGCTGGTGGCCAGTGCTATTACCCGATGAGCCATCTTGCCAGCCCTAAATAACCTTTTAAGAGTCAAAAGTTAGCATTAATGGGTAAGAATCGTTCACACCCCCAAAGGCTATGACCTGCCATTTAAGATTTGCTGGGATCTAATTTCAAGTGTACAAACTGAGAGGCTGGGCATACTTGGGGAGTCTCTGGACCCAGCCGGGAGACTAAATGCAGGAGAAAGAGGCACAACTAATAGGTATCAGAGGCTGGATGATGGTCACGCCCTTACAATACAGGGGAAGCTTCTGAGCTTTTCTGGGAAATGTGGAGACTCCTCACTGTTGGGAATTCCGACACTAGTGATGGAGGGAGGAGGTGGTCAGACTTGGAAAAGCAGACCGGATGTGCAGTAGTTACTGCACAAAAGGCCAAGCTGCTGGTACAAACAAAACGTGCTGGTAGGAAGTTTCCAAGCAGCTACTAAGCCTTTGGGACTTGGCCATTGTTTGTGGACAGTTAAAGAAAGGACTCTCAGCTGGGCGTGGTGTTGTACACCTTTAATCCCACCAGGCAGGAGAGTCTCTGAGTTCCAGGGCAGAGATGGCTACACGGAGAAACCCTGTCTCAAAAAAACAAAACAAAACACAAAAAGAAGGACCCTTGCTGGCGGGGCAGTGCCTAGTGACGAGAGGAAGACTTGACAGGCGACACAAGACTAGAATAGTCAAGAGGCATTGCGGGAGCTGGGGCGTGGAGCTCTTGCCTAGCCAGCGTGAGGCTCCGGGTTTGATCCCTAGCACTTCAGAATGAAAAAGAAACAGGTTTTCTTTGTAGGGCTGTTGAAGCCATTCATCACCTTTCTTCCTTTCTTGCCTATGCTCACGAGTGCAGGAGATGAAAACCACAGCTTAGAAAATCCTGCAGGGAACGGTCAGTGAGTCAATCCTCAGCCTCACTGACAACCAAAGAAAGGCAATTTAAAACCACAGAGAGAACATTTCGTGTCTATCAATGTCTGACAGTCGGAATGGTCCTCCCACTCTGCAAAGGCGCATGCATGCGCTGCTTTACCCAACCACCCACTCCCATTAAAAAAAAAAAAAAAAAAGCCTGGAGAAGGATTCACTCGTGCGTGCACCCCTGAGGATGTGGCAAGACCATCTAAGACCATCTCTCTCTTGAATGCTTGTGTGGATAAAATGGAAGCAAGCTGTCAGTCATGAGGAGGATGGACAGTGTGGCGTGCTCATTTGAAAAGCTGAGAAAGAAGAAATGATCTGTATATAAGCCAACGTACTCCTGAACACCAAAAGCAAATGGCCAAAGGGTACAGTTTATGATGTCATTTATCTGTGGTTCAGAAGCTGTAGAACTGTTTTGTTGACAATAGATGCACTTGTTAAATAAAAGTATGTGCGAGCTCAGCATCAGCTCCAGTGTTCAGACTCACAGAGCAAAAAGGAAGATCAGATGAGGGGTGAATGTGGAAAGGCTTCGGCTGTCAAATACCTTATTTTACATTTATTTATTTATTTGGGTTTTTTTGAAACAGGATTTCTTTATGTAGCCCTGGCTGTTCTGGAACTCGTTTTGTAGACCAGGCTGGCCTCAAACTCAGAAATCCTCCTGGCCAAATGCATTACTTTTAAATACACAGGCAAACACAGCAAAAGGCATCATGGGATGTCTTTTAATAAAATATCCCTCCTTGCGTTGTTGAAATCTTTCATAGTTTTCTAAAAGTAAAGAAGAAACAATGATGGAAGGAAAAAGAGGAAGTGGAGGGAAGAAGGAAAAAAGGAAGGAAGGAAGGATTGAGCAATCCAGGCATGGTAGCACTTTCTGTAATCCTACCCAACACAAGCAAGGCTGAGGCCACCTGGGGTACATAGCAAGAGTTTATCTCAAAGAAACAAAATAAAAATAAAATAAAATAAAAGAGAAGGGGGGAGAGAAATGTGGCAATCTCTTGTGCTTGTCTTCTAAAACTTTTAAGGGGGAAAAATGGGATAATGTAAAGTGGAGAAAATGCTTTTGGGTTCTTGAGGTTTGCAGAGACCTCCTGCACAACACTCGCTTGCACAGCAGGAAAATCTTCCTGGTGCCTGAAACATGGAGGAAAAAAAGACCCCTGCCCTTGCCCTGACAAGACAACTGTGCAGGGCTAGAGTGTAGGAGAGACCTGTATCAGAGGCATGGCTTGGATCTGAGCCCTCAGTGTGGCAGGGGAGGCAGTCTGTGAGCTCTGGGCTCCAGCATGACTTCTGTCTTCCGAATGTAGAGATAAACAAAGCCATCAAAGAGGCGTAGGTTCCACCTGGGTGTCATTTACAGCTAAGATCTACGGTCCCACTGGACAGGATATTACATAGGGGTGGAATATAAGGAGCAGATCCTGACCAAAATTAGGCAATAAATAAACACATCAAAACTATCTGAGAGACCCGGAATAGATGGGACCCTCAGGCAGTGGATTCCAGCCCCTTCACAGACATGGATCTCTGTTATGGTGATACCTCTTGTCTGTGATTGTCACAAGAGAAGCAGAATCCTCCTCATTGCCTCAGTTTCTCAGGTGGAAACTGCAAGTTGCTGGGGTCGACCTAATGGTTTGCCCCACGCTTAAGTGTCTGTTGACCTTGGGAAGGGTTATGATGGAGTGGGAATATTTTCTATGTGGTTTAGTAGTGATCTGAGTATGTTGGGCATTTTTAGTGTTTGTAATGTTTAAAAAGAGTCAGTATTAAAGAATTTAATATATGAGCCTCAAGATTCCAGTTTAAAAATGTGTAATTGAGTAATTGTTTAGATTTGTGATTTTACTAGATTTGTAAACAATATTGGAATGTTTATGAGTACTTGAGATGTCCTGTATTTTAAAGTGTAATTTATTATCCTTATTAGAATTGTTTAAGTGTTTGGGAATGTTCTGATTGTTAAGTATTTGAAGTCCTTATAAATAAACTCGAATATATTACATTTATAAATTCACTTTAAAATATATAAGGGGATTTAATTAAGTGAAACATAAAATACTGCCTCAAAGCAATTGTTAAGATTTGGGTTCATAAATAAAGTGAAAATTGTTAGTTGAAGTGAAAAGTTTAAAGAAAATGAAAAGTTCTTCCCTGGCCCCCAATGTATTACTTTAATAAATTGGATACAATTTTGTGTATGCAAATATGCACACTTATGTATGGCTGTATGTGTACGCATGTGGAAATGTCCAGTGATTGACCTGAGGTTTGCCAGCTTTGGTTAGACTCACTAGGCATAGAGCCCAGGGTCCATCCTCCCCAACGCCCCCCCACCCCCCATCTCTGCTGCACAGCACAGGATTACAAGCGACCACACCTGATGATTAAGCTCAGGCCCTCCTCCTTGTCTGAAAAGCAACTTGCCTGCTGAACCAACCTCAGCCCTAAGTATAATGTCTAAAACTCTGTCCTCAAATAGTGTTTCTTCCTTTGCACACAGAGGTCCTCTCCAGGAACATGAACAACAAAAACAACTCCTGTCAGCATAGCACCTCCTAGGTATGGTAGAGGGGCCTTCCAGGTCCCCTAATTGAGAAGCAAGAGGCACACACACACAACCACCACAAAAAAAAAAAAAACAAACATAATTTTGCTTTCAAAGACAAAAGCACACAATACAATGAACATCATCTAGATCCTGCACCTGTCAATCAACTAACCTTCGTTTCTTTATTTCTCCTTAACGAGATCAACACTATCTCCCTCTCTCCTTTTTTCATATTTCTCCCTCTTTCTTAGGACTTGAGAGTAATGTGTCTGTGTCTCAAAATGCTTCAAAATCTTCAAAATGCTTTCAAAATCTCCTGAAAATACATAGCCAAAATATTACTTCCTGGCATTAGCAATTTCCTGACATTATTTGTATCAAACCCTACACTCTAGTGCATTCAGATGGTAGGCCCTTTGTTCTTCTGAGATTAGTTTTGGTTTAATTGGGGTTGTGCTTTTAGACACAAGGGTCCAGGGCATAGAGTACTTGCCTAACGTACAGCACTGTTGCTGTGGAGACAGTGGGGACATCTTTCCTGGCCATCATTGTGCGGAGACTTATAACTGGTCAAAATGCTGAGAATCAGTAACTACAGAATGGTTAGCCCCAAATGGGGCATCTATATCTTCCCCTTCACCAAGGCTCGGGGGTCATCATGTAAAAGGGATAGAAGGACTTTAAGAGCCAGAGGATGGAAAGGCACAGTGAGAGATGCTGTCTTCTGGGCACCGCATGGCCGTTGCACTCACAAACTCACAGCAGTCACGGTCACCTGCACCAGATCAAGCAGACGGAATCAGCCAACATTCCAGCTAAATGAGCTCCGTGAATTGTATGAACAAGAAACAGACCGCACCAAGCTAGCAGGGCTACTGGATGGCAGGGACGGAGGGTGCCTGGAGGTGAAATGATCAAGATACATTGTATACAGGTATGAAAGTGTCAGAGAACAGATACAAGTTATTGTTTTAAAGGGAACAGGCTGAAGATGATTCAGCACATAAGAACAACAGTCTCTGCTCTTCTGGGGGACCCGACTTCCAATCCCAGCACCCAGAACAGGTGACTCACAACTGCCTGTAACTCCGGCTCCAGGGGGATCTAACTCCTTTGGCCCTACAGATCCACAGACACATAGGCATATACATTTACGATTTAAAAGAATAGAAATAAAGAGAAGAAGCCTTCCTAAAAAGGGAAGCCCTATAATCCCGGTGAGCTTGGTAGGACAGCTGTGTCCAAGACTGCCTTGTGCAGGAGAACGACTTTGGAGAAGGCAAGTTCCCACTTCCTCCACAGCCAGGGTGTGGGATTGTCTGACTGTGCCTGTTACCTTCAGTCATGGTACAGGCTTTAGAGGCCACCCTCCTGTATGAGCCAGGGAGACTGCGGAAGGAGGAGCACAAGGTCAAAGCCAGTTGGATGCAGGGTTGGGGGTAGGCAAGCAATGTTGCTTTGCCATCCTGACAGTTTTTTGTAGTAGACTCATATGTTTGCTGAGCATTTTATGCATTTTATTGCTATTATTTCTAGGCTTTGCCTACATAGACGGTGAGGGATTTTTTTTCTCTCATCTTTTTTGTTTGGAGAAAGGATCTCACTGCATAGAACCAGCTGGCCTCCAATCATGGCAATCCTCTGGCCTCCGGCTCCTAAATTCTGGGACGATAGGCCATCATGCCTAGCCAAATGATGTCTTTATAAACTACATTCCGAGCAAGGAGCATGCGCTCTCTGCCTCTTGTATCAGCTCCTTGTCCTGACGCTGTGATGAAATACCCCAGACAGAAGCACTTCATGGGAGAAATGGTCTGTTTACACTCATGACTCGAGGTACAGTCCATCTCAGCAGGGAAGGCACACGGAAGCAGGAGCGTGGGGCAGCTGTCATGTGGTAGCCAGCCAGGAAGCACAGAGTGATGAATGCCATTGCTTGCCTAGCTTTCTCCTTTTTTAATTATTATTTTTAAATTTTAGGTGTACGGGTGTTTTGCCTGCACGTATGTATGTGTCCTGCAAGCATGCAGTACCAGAGGAGGCCAAAAGAGGGGGTTGAATCCTCCAGAACTGGAGCAAGAAACGGTTGCGAGCCACGGTGGGGATCCAGGGAATAGTGTGGCTATTGGAAACCGAAGCCAGGTCCCTTACAAGAGCAGCAAGTGCTCTTAACCGCTGAGCCCCCTCTTTAGCCCCACATTCCTCATTTTCAGTTCAGGACCCAAGCTTAGGAAATGCCGCTACTCACATATTGACCTGGTCTAGATGGCCCCATGACGCTATGCCCAGTGGTGATTCTAGACTCTGTCAGACTGACCATGATCATTAACCATTACATTGCCTAATAGTATTTTAATTGAGAATGGCCCTTCACTTTTATAGCTGGTTTCATAAAACCAATGTGCTTTCAAGAGCCAGGCCAGCTGTCTTCAAGAAGAGCCCAAACTTTAAGTTTGCTTGTTTTTCTCCATGGTGTTATTTTAACCAGTTCCTGGTTTTCTTGTTAACTAGGTATTGGCCAAGTGGCCTCTTTATGTTAAGGTTAAATATTTTAGGGGAAAAAAAAAAAACCAAAAAAACAACCAACAAAACCCTTCCTAATGTGAACTAAATATTTTATTGCCTCACAAGACACAAACCACCCTGCTCCGATGGTGGGACACTTGCTAAGTGTCTAGACACAGCATGTATGGACCCCATTTCAATGTGGAGAAACCCACCCTTCCAGCTGACTTCTTCAGCCAACCTGGTCTGGGAGGGACAAAAGCAGCCCCAGGACCCGACCTTTTGGTTGGGTATCCCATCTCCTTTTCCTCTACTATCCAAAACTATGCCTTCTTAAAGTGAAAAGGTATCCTGTATGTCATTTATTCACTATGAGTTCACTCAGCAAAACTTCAGGTTCCCTCCTGGGACAAAGTCATGCAGTGCCCCAGGCCCTGCCCAGACAAACAAGTCCTGGAGAGGCAGGAGGCAAGAAGGCAAGGCATGGAGAACTGTTAAATTATCTTTTATTTCCTGACTTAATTGTTGTCTCAGAGGCTTACTGACTCTGTTTGCTAACTTAGACCTACTCTTGGAAGCTTCTAGCCCCCATACAATCTAACCTAGGCCTAGACTGTTTTCAGCCTCTGAGACTTACTGCTGAATAAGCTCACCCTTTCTTTTTTTCTTTCTGAACTCTGGCTGGCTGGTTCAACTCAGCCGTTCTGGCTCAAACTCCTTTCTAATCTGACTTATTCAAACTGGCTTCTATCAGCTTCTGACTGAATTGCTCTGTTTGGCCTCATACTAAACTTTGGCACTGTGTTCTAATCTTCTATCTCCTTCTCATTTTCTGGCTCATTCTATCTTCACCTGAGTCTAGCTTGTTCTCTCTCTCTGCAATCTGTCTCTTTAAAACTCTCCCAGGAAAAACTGAATTCCATGAACTCAACTGCCACAAACTCAGCTCCACTGTACTGCCTCTCAACTCACTCTCAATGGAACTGCCTGAACAGAACTCAGAGATCTGTATCTTATGTCTCCTGAGTGCTGGGATTAAAGGTGTGTACCACCACAGCTGGACCTGGAACTTGCTCTGTCCCAGGCTGGCCTTGAACTCAGAAATCTGCTTGCCTCTGTTTTCTGGGATTAAAGGAAGGTCTATATTGAAGCCAGAGTAGCCATGTTGCTGGATTAAAATTCCTCTACAGAGAACTCTGAGAGGAGAAGGTGCTAAGCAAAAGAAACAGCTAGCCCAGTGGTTCTGAGACAGGAGCATGACATCTATCTCTGACGTACTTTGAGGAGCAGTCCCTATGGACCCCAATCCTGAGCCTAACAGACAAACAAACAAGTAAACCCTCTGGAGATATATTTTGGTCAAAGAGTAAATGAAGAGAGATAAGACAGTAGAGCAAAGAAGGTATACACAGATTTGTAGCTGGGACTGTACGTACTGGATCTGGCCACCAGCCCCGGAGGCCTAAAGCCCTCACTGTGGAGTGCCCACCCTGGCCACATTACCAGTTTGCTCTGATTTAGCCTGTTGTCATCAGAAGTTCCTAGTATACAGCCTGAGGTAGTGGGAGAGGGAAAAGGAGGAGAAAGGAGCAGAAAAGAAAGGAGAACAAGGGAGGGAGAGAGGAAGGAAAGGAAAAAGGAGTGGGAAGGAAAGGGAGAGAAACGCCCACTGGAAGCGGAACTGTAAACCTCCTAGGATGATAACTGTGAGTGGGCCCTCACTGAGGGTGGAGTGACAAGGTCTGGTGATCCAAAGCTGGGAAGACCTGGGCTTTCCTGCCTTGCAGACTCATAGCCCAAGGAGACCAGACAGGTAGGATAGGCATGTTGAAAGTGCTCTGGAATGCCTTCCAATAGAGCAGGGAGCCTGCAGGATGTGCCCAGGAATCCTCCTGTCCTAGTTGTGGGGGCTGCAGTCTGGATTTCCACCTAAATCGGTTGAATGGGGAACATGGGAGCATTGGCTTAAGACCCATGGAATCAGCGTGAGCTTTCCACACCACGCTGACCACAGACAAAGCCATCACATCCACTGTGCAAATGAGGATCAGCAGCAAGGTTGTCCCAGGTTTAAGCCTCATAGCCCTCACACACACACACACACACACACACCCCTTGTGCCCACCCCCACAGTCCATTCAGTACCTGGCTTCTTTGCTCCAAGAATGATTTCCATCTTGGAATCATACAAAAGCTTCCCCCATCACACTGTACAAGGATCTCTGAATTTTAAACTATGTATTTTAAACTTGTCTGGATTTGTGACTTTCTTTGTTCTTTAAAACTACACAAACTTTATGAAACTACGTCCACACTGGAACATGGAATTTGGAGTAGTCCTAAATCTGTGCTCCCAAGCCATGGTTATTCAACATGGCTCCAGAATAAGGTATCTCTTAGCCTTCCACAAAGAAATGAATGATTTCCAGTGTGTGCCTCGGCACAGTGCTAGAAGCTTCTACAGAACTAGGGAGGCCTGAGTTCAATCCCCTGCACCGCAGGAGGAGGAGGAGGAGGAGGAGAAGAAGAAGAAGAAGAAATATTGTCTGTGGCCCTTCAGAAAGGTAGTTCAAGTAAAAACTCAAAGGAAAATTCTTCCCGAACCAAGAGCTTTTCTGCCTAAGATGTTTCCGACTAAAAGTGGGAGCATGATGGAGCCCCAGATTGAATAGTGGGAACCACAGTTGGAAATGGGCGAGGTCAAGGTGGATTCTGGAATGTTCAGTTAGGCTGGCCCAGCTGCATGCCACAGGGTCTTGGTGTGTTCCGAGTTGGAGAGGGTGAGTTGGGAAGAGGAAAGCCATCCTTATGGTGTGCCCTGGCAGCTGTGGTGTGTTGAAAGAGGCTGGCCTGTCTAACTCAACTCCCCCACCCCATCCCTGTTCCCTGCCCTTTTAATAGCGTCCATCAAAGTCTTGCCATCACATGAAGACACACTCTTTTGCTTTGAAGACTGGCACAGGCAAACATCAGAGATGAGAGTCCTTCTGTGGTTCAGATGGGGGTGATTCAAGAGACCTCCAAGGAGATTGGGAGCAGGGCAGAAGAACACACAGGGAGCTGAAGTGCAGCAGGCCCCTGCTGAGTGTTGCCTTTAGCTATTAGCTCATTTCATCTAAGGGCTCTGTGGGGCAGTCAGTTGTCAAAGCCAGCTACCCATAAGAAGCTGCCGCCAAGGCCACAGCCCGATGGCCCTCGCTCTCAGCCACCCCACTGTCTAAAGTGTCTTTGGCGTGAGCCAGGTACTACTGACCTTGCTTGATGAAGGCCAGTGGCCACACCTGGAGGTCAAACAGGACCCAGGCAGGAGTCCCCACATCCTGGCTAGGAAGGGAAAGGTGAAGGGAAGCTTGTATTCTCTCAAAGACATTTCTCAATATGGCACAAGGCCATCAAACCCAAATCTTCCTGGGACTCGGTAACTCAGTGAGTGGGAAGAAGCTAAGTCATTAAGGAAATGCAAATCAAAACCCAAAGTGAGGTACCTGACTGCCTAAGACGGTGTGGGTTCTGCTAAAGCGCTCTATGGGACTAGAACCCATAGGAAACTAAAAGCATTTATCAGATTGGTTTACACGATCGGAACCTGGGTCATCCAACAGTAGCTGTCTGAGCACTGGAGATGTAGAGAGCCTTGTAGCTGCTCAGCCCAGGAGGCTAAAGTCTCAGAACAAAGGCAGCAATGATGCAATTCCAGCCCGAGCCTGAAGGCCCGGGGGCTCCCCCAAATGCTGCTGGTGCTGCTGTGCATGCTGGGAAAGGACAAGGAAGCTGGAGTACAAGTGGGAGAGCTGAGTTTTACCCTCTGTCCATCCCTCTTCTCTATTCCAGGGGGGACCCCAGCCTATCGGATATTGCAGCCCGCCCTCAGGGAGGGTACTATCTTACCTGTCAGGCATGTTTGGAAACCCCCTCAGAGAAACACCCAGAGCTCTGCTTTACTCCGGGCATCCATCCATCCAGTCAGGTTGACAATAAGACTGTCACAGCCATGGCAAAACCCAAGCCAACAAAAACTTCAGAAAATAAATATCATCAGAGTGTGGAGAGACTGGAACACCCCGTATTGCTGTTGGGAATGTAGAACGCAGCGGCTTCATCTGAGAGCAGGCTGTCACATTACCATAAAACCCAGAAAATCCCCCAAAGGATCTGAGTAGCCTTCCTCTGTCTGAACTGTCACTCTCCATGGTTTCAGGTACCCAGGGTTGATCTCGATGGGAAACACTGAATAAAAAGTTCCAGAGAATTTCAAACAATCAAAAAGCTTTACATTTTTACCTTGTTGTGTCTGGCTAGGGACACAGATCTTCTCTTGACCCAGCACACGCATGCAGCACATACTTTCTTCCTTTCAGTTATTAGATCAGCTCTCCAGGCACAGGGTACTCGTGTTCAAGAACCCTTATGCATCAGCCTCACACTAAGGCATGGTGTTGACATCGTTCGCCTTATCTCACGCCAAAGGCGCACGCTACCTCTCATCTGCTTAGGGAGGTGTGGGTAAGCCAGTGAGAAAAGGTATTTCAAGGGACAAAGAAAGATGGCACAGTTACTATTTTTCCTAGTTTGCTTCTCTGTCTCTCTCTCTCTGTCTGTCTCTTTTGGTTTCTTCAGACAGGGTTTCTCTATATATCCTTGGCTGTCCTGGACTCGCTTTGTAGACCAGGCTGGCTTCGAAATCACGGAGAACCACCTGCCTCTGCCTCCCTGAGTGCTGGAATTACAGGTGTGTGCCACCTCTAGCTTGCTTCTCTGATACTGTGACAGAACACTGACCAAAAGCAGCTTGGGAGAGAAATGGATTTAGTTGGTTTACATCATCAAGGGGAGCCAAGACAAAAGCTCAGTGCAGGAGTCTAGAGGCAGAAATTGAAGCAGAGCCATGGAGGAATGCTGCCTACTGGCTTTCTTCCAGGCTTGTGTTCAACTATCTCTTCTATACAGCACAGGCCGAGCTGCCTAGGGATGGTAACACCCACGGTGGGCTGGGCCCGCCCACAACAGTTAGCAGTTAAGAAAATGTCCCACAGACACACCCGTAGGCAAATCTGATGGACACAAGTCCTCAGTTAAGAATCCCTCTTCCCTGGTGTGTCAAACTGACGACCAAACTATGGCATTGCTCTATTTTATCATTATTATTACTGCTAAACCCTTATGGTAACTGAACTTACTAATTTAACTTTAGCATAGATGTGCATGAAAAAATCCAATGCAGACAGAGTTCATGGAACATCTCCTCTTCATAGCAGAGGAAGGTCATCAAAAGGATGGATGGCCCATAGGAGGTATAGAGCAGCTGGAATACTATTTAGCCAGAAAGAGGAAGTACTTCCGATGGGCACAGTGTGGTTGATCCTCAAGCTGTGCTAAGTGAGTCTGGGGTGCCACACACCCCTGTAATCCCAGCACCTCGGAGGCGAGAAGATTGGCCTGATCTGCGTAGGAGGTCTGAGGCCAGCCTGGGTAGAGACCCTGCCTCAAAAGAGAAAAACCAATGAAAGCATGTCACAAACCGTCCATTCAAGTAGGAACCATCCAGAGCAGGTCAGTTCAACGGAGACAGAACACGGACTAGTGCTTTCCAGGGGGTAGCGGGTGGGCAGCATGCAGAGTGTCCACTCCTACTGGGGCCTCGAGAAAACAGGAGATGCCCAGAGGAAACGGAGAGGGTGAGGGTGCCAGCCCACCGCCCCGGTCAGCCTGGGTGCTTCCATGACAGACGGACCCTTCTGCCAGTGAAGAACATGGAGGCGCAGACAGCTTTCCTAGTACCTTAAGGAGTCAGGAAAGAGACCTGGAAATGGACAGTGCCAGGCCGGGAGCGGAGCTATCTGTCCCCCACGACGTTGCCCGTGACTGGCTGGCCGGGCACGCTGCTTCTCCTGCTCTCCCGCCACGGCACATCTTCCAAGGTTTCGTTTTGCTTGCCTAAGCCCCACTGCCTGCCCCAGGTCCCTTGGCTGCCTGGCATCCATTGCTTCCCTCCTCTCCGCATCCAGCGCCCTCTGACGTCCATGCTCTCTTACTCACTAACTGAGAATGCGAGTGTGACCTAATGGGCCCCGCCCTCGGGGAGCTTGCGATTTGGTGGGTAGACAGATGAGTAGCAGGTGATATGCAATGAGTAAGGCCATGAGAAAGGATTATTCCAAGAAGTGGTTGATGGCCAGCCACATAATCTCAGGAAGTCGGGGAAGGCTTCCTGGAGAGGGAGAGAGCGCCATGGTGCATGCATGTGACTTATAGAAGTCAGTTCTCTCTTTCTACCCTGTAAGACCAACATACCAAACTCTGGGTCATCAGGCTTTGCCGCAAGCACCTTTACCCACTAAGTCATTTTACCGGCCCATTGTGGAAGATTTTTAAAAATTCATTCATTCAATCATTCATTTTTACAGAGAAGCAAAACTATTCCAATTTAGAAGAAACGACCATGAACCGAGACCCATGAGACAGAAGAGATAGTGGGCCTCAGCTGTTCCCATCATTAGCTTAAGAAGAGGAAAGGGTTGTTTTGGCTCAGACTCCAGTGCACGATCGGGCCAGTCGGCTACTCTGAGGCTCTGGTGGGCTCCCAGACAGCTGTGGTAGGGAGGCATGGTGAAGCGGAAGGAGGCGGGACAGAGGAAAGGGTCAGGGGTCCTAATGGTCCCAGGGTTTCACTTTAGCTCTACCTCCACCATGCCACAGCGCCTCCCTACCGACCTGAGATTCCAACCACCTCCCCAACAACAGCTAGAGGTCGTGGCCTCTCAGCCTCCCTTTCCTCATTAGCAGTCACAGAGATGTCACAGCGTTAGCAGTGACACGCACCAACCCCGGCCCAGGGCTTCACTTAGGGAGCGGCCCTCAGAATCACAGCGCATGCGCCGCCAAGGAATCCTCTGCTACCCACCTTCCACGCCCTCTCCCCTCCTTCCTTCCCCAGAAGCAGGCTCTGAGCAGCCCAGGGGCGTGAGGCATGACTGACACTGGCTAGATGCTCAGGGGCTAGGAGCAGTGCTCATGAGTCACTGAGTTCAACTCTCGGGACTCAGCCTTGGAGCTCGTGAGTGTCCTGACCCCGGTGAAGTCTCAGCTGAATCTGAGGGGCCATGCAGCAGGGGAGCCATGCTGGGAGCAGCAATGTCCAGGCCCTCGGGGCTCACTAGGCAGTCCAGTCTGAAGCAGTCTGATCCAGAAAGGGTGAGTGAGACAGGAAGAACAAAATGCAAATCCAAAACTCTCCTGCTGTTCATGATCGTTTCTTCTAAATTGGAATAGTTTTGCTTCTCTGTAAAAATGAATGATTGAATGAATGAATTTTTAAAAATCTTCCACAATGGGCCGGTAAAATGACTTAGTGGGTAAAGGTGCTTGCGGCAAAGCCTGATGACCCAGAGTTTGGTATGTTGGTCTTACTGGGTAGAAAGAGAGAACTGACTTCTAAAAGTCACATGCATGCACCATGGCGCTCTCTCCCTCTCTCACACACACAACCCCCCATACACTGCACATGCAAATAAAGTGTTTGGGAGGCAGAGAACTCTGTGAGCTTGGGTCTAGCATGGAATTGCACATTTCAGGCAAACCAGGGCTTTATAGGCTTTGTCTAAAAAAAAAAAAAAAAAAGTATTAATGTAAAAATAAAAGACTTGCACAAATAAGCTACCTTCATTATAATTGAAAGTAATATTAGCTGTATAGAAAGAGAACTCCTAACTCTCTAGAGGTCAAAAGTGAAAACTAGGTGGAGGTGGAGAAATGGCTCAGAAGTTAGGAGCACTTGCTGTTCTTGCAGAGGACCTGCGTTCAATTGCCAGCACCTGATCAGACAGGGGGTCACATGCCCTCTTCTGAACTGGTGAGATAAGTAAACCTTTCCTCTTCTTTGTAAGTTCTTTCTCTTAAGCATTTTGTTACAGCTATCAGAAAGTTGGTTAATACCATCTTTGAGGAAGGAAGCCCTCACAGACACAGAATCTGCTTGTGGTTTGCTTTTGGGAAAACATTTCTGTTGGCGGAACGCTATTTAGCCTATGATCTTTCTGTTACAGTAGCCCAAATCGGCTTAAATGTATGTCATCTGTAGGGAGAGACACATGTTACTTTTATATTTCTGCAGCAAATTAAATACATGTTGTGGGCCATGGAGGCTGTGACTGAATCAGGTGGCTGCTTCCTCCTGTGGCACCTGGGTGCCATGCCTATGACCTGAGATGCTGCACCTTGTCTTCATCGCGACATGGGTCTAAGGCCTGCAGCCCAGAGCAGGTCAGACACAGCAGGGGACACTTCCCACCCTTCAGTGACAGCAGGACACCATGAATCTGCTCCACAGAGGAGGGAGCTTGCCCCAACAGCTGAACTTTGCATTTTAGAGTTCCACACTCATAATGGCTCTGGGACAAAAGAGTTGCAGGATGCCTCTTCTCTTCTGAAGAGGGTCATCCAGCAAGCACCAGTTTAAACAGCGTCTGGTCCTCCCGCACAGACACTAGAAACATACTGTCACCTTAGGTAACATTTGCTATCAGTCAGCCCTCCGGCCACCTTCCCTAAGAGCAAAGAGTCACAGAGGCGTGAGCTCCAGGCGTCAGGCAATCTGAAGTACACGGGGCTAGAGGGGATGCTGAGAGCTGTCTGGATGACAGCGAGCCAAACAGGATGGAGTTTGGAGGAAAGTCAGGAGGGTCCATAAGGACGGTTTCACTTTTGCTTCAGGTCTGGATCTTAGATACACATCTTAGCCAATGTCTGAAGCTCCAGGGTTGAAGGCATGGTCTCCAACCTGTGGCTCTGTGGGAGAGCCATGAAACCTCGTGAACTGAAACCGGTCCCTATTACAAGTCCGGCCCTCCCTTTAGGTCTTCCTGCCTCCCAGACCTGACCTCACCCTCTGTAATCTCTCTCCCTTCTGGGTGCTACTAGGAAGAGCTGACAGACCAAACATCCAGGTGCCAAAGCAGCCTGGCTGTGGTGGCATTAGCTAACTCCATCCCTCTATCTGGTGCCCCTGTGACTGTCATATAGCACAGACCATGTATTAACCGAGCCTGCTGCCTTGTGCCATTAGGGTCCTCCCTCAGAATCCTTTAAGAATGTATTCCTTGCTTTGCCTGTGTGACTGGAACTGCTTTCCTCAGGACCCCGCCCGCCCCCCTTACTCCTCTAGTGTTGATAAGTCTCTTAACAAAGCTCTGGCTTGAAGAACCGCCTATACCCTGTCCCTCTTGATCTGCTCTCCCTCCCTGAAAACCTAACAGTCATGGGGCCATGCCCTTGAGGGGGACATTGGGCCCCCAGCCCCTTCCTCTGCCATGAGTTCCTGTCATGATAAGTCTACATGGCCCAGAGCAATACAGTCAAGCCATCACGGTGGTGAGACCTCTGAAACCATGAGTCAAAGGAAAGCTTCCCTCCCCTTAAGGTGATTGTCTTTGGTATCTTGTCACAGACAGACATCTAACCTAACACAACCCTTTATGTCGACCACAAATTTTTTCCTGATAGTTGCTGATAAGTGCTCCTCCCTGTTTCTATTGATGTTGAAGCTTTTCATGTCATGCACCTTATTAAGATGACAGGAAGGGGGAAAAGAGACACAAGCAGGACTCCTTGTCCCACCATTCAGTGAGAGCACATTGCAGATAGATGAGCAGACAGTTTCAGCTGATCACCCCTTGAACACCTCACTGTGATCAGCATGCCTTTGGTGTTTCTCCTTCAGCCTAGCCCTCCAATGGGAGCCTCGTGTGCAACCAAAAAAACAGCAACATACCTCGACCCAGAAAAACATGCAAAATCTACCAAGTGATGGTGGTAACTTAGTTTTTTAAAGTGGATTCCCCAGGGAAGTTTCAAGGGTTTTATGCCGAGTATCTGAGACTTCCACTGTCCATGAGAACTTTAGCAACTTGGCTGACCTATGTGTGCTATGCTGTCCTTTAACTCAGTCTAAGGCATGACCATGTGTGATGAAGTCCCTACCGTGTTCAGGTGAATACTGTGTCCCCTGTTACCAGAGCAATGAAACCCAAGCAGTACTGCTCTAGAAGACTGGCCAGTGTCTTCTATCCTGATGACTTCGAATCCCTGTAAAACAAAAGGAACTTCTAGTTGCCCGTTTCGATTGTTGTCTTGGAGGATTACTGGCTCTGTCTGCTAACCTAGGCCTAGTCCTGGAAGCTTCTAGCCTCCATACAATGTAACCTAGGCCTAGAATGTTTTCAGCCTCTGAGAATTTCTGCTTAATGTGCTTACCTATTCTTGTTCTTACTGAGCTCATAGCTGGCTGGCTCAACTCAGTTCTGGTTCAAACTCCTCTCCCAGCTGATTTATTCAATCTGGCTTCTCTTGGCCCCTGAATTGCTCTGTTTGGCCCAAAGTAACTCCAGCAATCTGCTCTAATCTCCTGACTCCTTCTCATTTTCTAGCTTGTTCTACCTTCACCTGTGTCTAGCTT
Source organism: Meriones unguiculatus (assembly GCF_030254825.1). Lineage (NCBI taxonomy): Eukaryota > Metazoa > Chordata > Mammalia > Rodentia > Muridae > Meriones > Meriones unguiculatus. The sequence goes on along the minus strand of NC_083354.1, from coordinate 108,309,811 downwards.
GTTCTCTCATTCAACCTCTCTCTGTAAAACTCCCAGTAAAACTGCCTCCTCCCATCTCTACATTGCCCCTTAAGTAGCTTCCTTTTCCTCTTTCTTCTCAGAAGAGTTGGGCGTATTCTATTTTGTCAAATCTTTCTCTGATTTGTCACTTTTTCTGCCACTCAATTAGACATCACTTTCAAACATCGGTGCTTCCTTCTGCAAACCAACTTTACCTTCATTGTTTGGGATTAAAGGCATGTACCACCATGCCTGGACCTAAGGTTTTCTTTACCTCAAACTTGCTCTATACCAGGCTGGCTTGAACTCAGATTTGCTTGCCTCTGTCTCCTAGAGTGTTTGTATTCAGTTGGATCACACAGTCCTAGAAAGTCTTTGGATGTGATCTCCAGAGCAGCCATGTTCTGAATTAAAATTCCTCTACAGCTGTCTATCAAAGTATTTTTTTTTTTTTTTTTTTTTTGTGGAATGGGAGTTGTTTTCTATTTTAACTTGGGGTACTATAACAAAACATTTGATGGAATAAACAATAGACATTTGTTTCTAAGTTCTAGAGACTGAAAAATCCAAGATGCAGTGTGCCACCTAGTTTTATGCCAACTTGACACAACGGAGAATCACTTGGGGAAAAGCATTCTCTTATACTTTGGGTTGTGAACCTAGCTTTTAACAGCTGAGCCATCTCTCCAGCCCAGAAAAAGAAGACTCAATTAAGAAAATGCCTCCATAGATCTGGTTGTAGGTGAGGCTACAGGGCAGTTTTCTGACTGATGCCTGATCTGGGAGAGCCCATTGCATTGTGGGCACCACCATCTCTGGACTGGTGTTCCTGAATGAAATTACAAAGCGGTAGAATAAGTCGTAAGCAAAAAAAAAAGCCAGTGAGCAGTAAGCAGCACTCCTCCATGGCCTCTGCTTCAGTTCCTGCCTTGAGTTGCCTCACTCGTAGACTATGATCTGGACATGTGAGGTGAAATAAGCCCTCTCCTCCCCAAAGTGCTTTTGGCCATGATGTTTCATCAAGCAATAGAAACCCTAAGACATGCGGGTACTCCAGAGTGTGAATCTTGCAGCGTCCTCTTCTTCCTGGCACGTAAACACTTCTTCCTGCCGCCCAGTGTATATGAAACAGGTCGGTCTTCCTCTTTGCTCCTTCCTCAGCTTAGAGGAAGAGCTCGGAGAAATTAAACTGCCCACTGCTACAGGGAGAGCAGCAGCGTTTCCAGCCTGACTTCAGACTGTAGCCACCATCGTGACTCTAGAAAGAAGCCTCTGGTTTTGTGGATATGTTCCCTGCACTGTCAGTGTGTGTTTTTCACAGCCCGTAAATGCACATGTCATAGCTGTGTTCCCATCCTCCTATGACTCACGGTCGCATCAGAATGTAAGCAAAACACTCCTGAGGGAGCCTGGGCCCTTTAGGATCTGGTATCTGCCAGCCTCACCTGCCCACACTCTCTTTGCCCTGGCTCATGTGTGTTCTTGTGTCACTCCCAGTATGACTCATACAGGGCTTCTTTGGCTCAAGAACCCTTGTTTGCCCACCTGAGAAACCTGCTACATTCCTCCCATCCCTATCCAACCAGGAAGCCTCCACTGCCATGCCCCTCCAGCCCCTCCAGCCCCAGGTGCAGCCATGATCCACTCTTTCTGAAAAAGCCTTCCTCTGAATTGCTGCTGATCATTGACAGTCCCTCTCTTCCCAACGCCCACTTCCTGCCCTCCACAACAGAGGCTCCAAGGGGCAAGGCCAGTCACCTCATCATCTCTAGGACTCCCTGCCCATGCTGGACACAACGTAGGAACTCAGTGTGCTGTTGAGAAGACAAGCAGAGAAGGTCGGTGTGGGAATCCAGAGTTCCTGTTTCTGTCATAACGGTTGTGGAGTTGGAAGTCCGCAATACTTTGAAGCCAGCAAGAGCTGAATGTGCAAATCTGAAATCCCTCTTCAATTAATGCTGAGCCATTAGTCTTTCCTGAAGCTGCCAGGATCTATTAAGCCATTTAACACAACCTCCCGCACTTCAGGATTGCTCCCAGGGGCCCTTTTCTCAGGCCTGGACCATCAGAGCATAAATGACTTAAGTGGTGGGCTTTCTTCCCTGCCCTCCCTACCCCCGGGAAGCTCTCCCATAGAGGCAGACCTTAATGGATCTAAGCACACAGCTAAGGGGAAGGACTCTAACTCCCATCACTGTTACCCTCAGACAGTCTGATCGTAGGCTCTTGCCCAGGACTAGCCTTCTGGGTAATTCAACCAGGAAACTACCCTCTGTAGAGAGATTAGATTGGGCTCAGGAAAGTCCCGAGGCTTAAAGGCTGTCTGTCAGCGGTCAACAACACTGCCTAAAAGAAAACTCTTCATTCACCACTTAATAAATATTTATTAAGTACCTATGAGGTACCAGCACTCAGGAATTCTTACAGGTTTGTGATTTTAAGCTGAATTGGGCTTTATATTGAGCTCAGAACCAAATTTACTAGCTGGGTATAGTAGCACATGCCTGCAATTTCAGCACCTGGTAGGCTGAAGAACACCCTTGGACTATATACCAAGACAATCCTTCTCTCTCTCTTTTCCTCTGTTCCACCTTCCCTCCCTCTCTTTCTTTCCTTTCATCCCTCCCCCTCTTTCTCTTTCTCTCTCGATCTCCCTCCCTCCTTCCCCCCCATACCCTGAAACTAAGCAAACACCAAACAAACAAATAAAAGCAAATATTCCTTTGAAGAGAAGCCACAGCGTTATCCACTATCCGGACCATCCTTCCAAGAAGAGTGCTAGCGAAGGAGAAAGCGGCACAGCTGGGGTCCTAATAAATCTGGCTTGGGGAGGGGATTAGGTAGAATGTAGTGCTTGCCTTGTAATCCCAGCCTTGGGGAGGCTGAGGCAGGAGGCTGTGAGTTTTAAGACAAGCCCGAGCAGTATGGTAAGACTCTAAGTCAAAATGAAGCAAAGAAAAAAGCCAAGGGCAGGAAAGGAAAAGGAAAAGAAGGGCCTGGGCTTGCAGAAGGAGGGAGGGTGCAGGTTTAAGCTCCTGTTTGGACATAAACTTTGACCTTCATGAGCAAAACTCACTTAAAAACCAGGGCCAGCTCTCTGCTTGAACAATGACAATAATACAACAGCCACAGCTGTCATTTATCAAGTACCTACCAGGTGCCAGCATTGTGCCATATGCTATACGGGATTTTTTTTTTTTTCACATACTATTAAAGGCCCCAATTTTTAAGGCACTGAGGCTTAGAGGGCTATTTGCTCAAGGTCATACAATTGGTCGACAGATGCAGTGGGATTAAATGAAATCCCAACACATGCATCTCCAGGACCTGTGCTCCACACAGCAAGGCTTTGCACTCCCTTGGATGCATTCTGTCCCTCTTTTGTACTTGACAAGACAAGGTAACTGAGAGGTCTCATCTGCTACAGTTTGACTATTTATGTCATTCCAAAATTCCTATAGAAGCTTAATTCCCAGTGACACAGTAGTCCAGGGCAGGGCCTTTGTCTTCCAAAAGAGACTTCTATAGCACTCCAGAGGCTGAGGCAAGGGGATTGCAAATTCCAAGCCAGCTGGAGCTACATAGTAAGACACACACAGGAGAGCACACACACATATACATATACATATACATATACATACACACATACACACACACACACACACATATATTTACACATAGCGCACACACACACACACACACACACACACACACACACACACACGTCTTTTTGCTGTTTCCCCTTCTACACCATGAAGACACAGAAAAAAGGAACCAGAGAGTGTCCGGCATCTGACAATGGACTAGTAAGTGCCTTGATCTTGGCCTCTTCAGCATCCGGAACTGTGAGAAGTAAAGCTCTATTGTGAATCATCCGATCCGTGAAGTTTTGTTAGAGCCACACAAATACACTAATAGCCTATCAGACCTGAAGGTCATTCCTCAGACCTTGAGGAACAGATTGATCTGTAAAAGCATAAAAGAGGCACTCTATAGAAAAGTTTGCAACCACAAGTCGGCTGATGGTGGAGCAAGAACGATGCTCAGGCCATCAGCCAGAGCACCACAGAGGTGAAATCCAGGTTTGGCCATCTCTTCCACTCCAGATCATGTGCAGCCGTAGGACTGTTTCCCCACTGGCAGCCTGTGTGATGGTCTGGTCTGGCTCACCCCATGCTTTGCCCAAGCCTTCCCTAGATGACCTCAGGCTTTGCCAATCCTTCTTCTATTCTACGGGCTTTTGAGCTGCTTCTGGGGCCTCAACCCCCCAAAGTGCTGAGATCTCAGGTACAAGCTACAGCTCAACGCTCTGGATGTTGACTGCTTAGAACTGTATCCATCCTGTGACCTTTCTCCAGACTGCTTTGACTGTGGACTCCAAAAGCATTTAAAGCAAGTACTTGTGTATACACTATTAGTCAGGGTTTTCTAGAGAAACAGAACAAACAGGATGGGTTTGTGCGTTCTATTAATACAGCTTATGTTAAAATAGTAGCATGCCTCATTTCTGAGATGCTGAGAATCAGGAAGTGGCTCACTCCACCCACAAGGCCAGGTTCCTCAGCAGTTCCGGTCTAGCACCAAAACCCACTCAGGTCCCGGAGAGCCGCTGGTCTTTCATCTGTAATGGAAATGCTGGTTCTGACAGCAACGAAGGAAGCAGAAGAAGGAGCAACAGGGCAGATTAACTAGGTGTCCACAGGGAAGGCCGAGCAGGCAAGAAGGAAGAGCAAGTTAGCAAAAGGTAAGAGGTAATCTTCCTCTTGCCGTGCCCTCTTTTATCTGGGCTACCACCAAGAGGCTGCAGCCCACCGTTGGGGCCCATTGTCCTGTACCAGTTAAAGCAATCAGGAACACTCTTTAGTTGGGGATCTCTACCTAAGTGACTGTAATTAGGGGCAATTTGACATTAAAATCAACCATCACACAATCCTAACAGATAAACGTGTGTGCGTGTGTGTGTCCCCTTGTGAATGCTAGGCAGGTGCTCTATCAACAAGCTACACCGTAGCTCTGGATAAGCACATTTTCAAAAACATAGCTATAATGCCATCATCACCTCCAACAAAGTAAGCAATACAATCTTCATATGATCTAATAGCCGGTCCCGATATTCAGGCTCTCCAGAGTGTTCCAGAGGTCTCTTTGTGTAACTGGTTGCCGGGGAAGCAAACAAAGGTCACGTGCTGTGTGCACCTGGTTGTCTCCTCTATTTCAGTCTGAACGGAGGCTTCCTGAGCTCCGGCCACTTGTACCTCCTTTGCCCCAGACATTCCTGAGCAGCATCAGGAATTTAGACCCGCAGAGCAGATGCGCAACTCAAACATTTACGGATTAAAAAGTTATAAAGAAAAACTTGAACACTTCATCGGTCTGCATATGATTTTGCCATTCACTAAAAGAGGAAAGGAAATTTGCATACTGCTAAGGTGGATGTGCTTGTTTGTTTCTAGATGAGGAATTAAATCTTTATAGTGGTTTTATCAGCATAGATTAGTCACACATAGCAACGGGTTTCCATATGACTCTCATATGTACATAATGTGTTTGCTCATTATCATCATCACCCTGTCTTGTCCTTCTTCTACCTTTGCTAACCCCCTTCCTCTTCCTAACTAGCCCCTTCTACTACGTGTGTGCATGCGTGTGCCTGTGCGTGTGTGTGCTCAAGGGTATATTTGTGTGTGACTCTGTGTGTGACTGTACCTGTGTATGGAGGCCGGAGATTAACCATGTGTCTTTCTTACCAGTTATCTACCTTGGTTTTCTTGAGACAAGATCTCTCACTGGCGTTCCCTGATTCCGCTAGGTTGTGTGGACCGTGAGCTCCAGGGCTCCACTCTTCCATGCCTCCCCAGTGTTAGCAACACAAGCATGCGCCCTCGTGCCCACCCTTTTCCTGTGGGTCTTCAGGCTCAAACTAGAGCCTCATGCTTGCACACCACACACATTTTATCCACTGGGTTATCTTCCAGTCCCTAGATAGTGTTTAATGCTTGTTTGTTTTTAATTTTTGTGTTATGTGGATACTTATTTTGCCTACAGGTATGCCTGTGCACCGCATGGGTGCCCGGTGCTGATGAGGGCCAGAGGAGAATGTCAGGGTCCTGAATCTGTACTTACAGTTGTTATTACAGATGCTGGGAATTGAACCCTCGTTCTTTGTAGGAGCAGCAAGTGCTCTTAACCCCCTAGCCAGTTCTCCAGCCCTCTGATAACAATTCTTAAAATCAAACATTCCGGCTGGGCTCTGGTGGCACATCCCTTTAATCCCAGCACTCTGGAGGCAGAGGCAGGTGCATCTCTGTGAATGTGAGGCCAGCCTGGTCTACAGAGAGAATTCCAGGACAGCCAGGGCTGTTATGCAGAGAAACACTGTCTTAGAAAAAAAAAACAACAACAAACAAACAAACAATAAATAAATAAAAAGTAAATATTCTAACAAAATACAAGACAAAGCTACAGCAATTTGATGTTCAAAAAGAGTAATGGTGGTAGGAATTTAAATTCTTTTTGCATGAAATTAAACTACGTTTCAATAAGAACAAAAATTTTGTATTCATAGGAAAAACATTGCAGTATTTATGAGTGTGTTGGGGGGGGCACACTTACACCGCAATGCGCATGTGGAAATCGGAAGCCTCTAATCCAAGCTGAGCTGTTTGGCACAGAGTGGAGACATGTGCAGTTTAAAGTCACGTCCTGTGATCAGAACCGAGGCTTCAGTGAAGGCCTGAAACGCAACACGAAAGAGTTCTGCCACAAACACCTCTAATTCCTTACAGTTAGAAACCATTTCTGTTCCAAAACCTTCACGTCCCCATGTTCAGTTACCGTGTTTGTTTACCACCCAGAAGAAGAGACTGAGGCCTAAAGCCACTTCCTTCCCTTCTTGTTCTAAATCCATTTAGTCGCAGTAGAAAACAAATCATTCTACTGGCAGAATTTTCCCACACTCTGGCATTGGTAACTAACTCAACCGAGGTCAGAACTTTCTGCACACTGTGAGATTAGCAGGAGAGCAGTGGTGTCCATTGGGAATAGAATTCTAGCTACGCATTTCATTTTAAACATTTCCACAGCCACATTTAAAAAGTTAAACAAACCAGGTGGAGTTACTGTTAAAAAATATTTAAGTAAGAAAAATTGTGTAAGTGTGTGTATATGTCTGGGTGTTTCTCTGAGTGTACGTTTGTGTGCTGTGTGTGTGTTGTGTGTGTGTGTGTTTGTGTGTGTGTGTGTTCATTAGTAAACAGACAGCGGGATTGGATGCTCCGGATCTGGGTTACAGGAGGTTGTGAATCCAACCATAGGTCTACTGCAATGATTTTAACCACTGAGCCATCTCGTAAACCCTGAAATTACTTTTAATGCTGTGTTTAATTTAATGTGAAATAGTCAAAACGTTAATCAGTTCAAAATGAGAGTGATATAAAATTATACATATATATATGTTTCCTTTTGACATTATTCAAAATCTGATCTGCATTAGCTGCTCAAAGGGTTGCTCAGTGAGAGTCTCACATTTCCAGTGTTCAAGGGTACCACAGCTGTCGTGCTGAATAGTGCAGAGCTGAGGCACAGTGAAGCAGCCACTTCCTGTTGCTCTCTTAAAACACCATGACCCCAGGCAACGCAGAGAGGAAACAGTTTATTTGGGCTTCCAGATCCAGTCAGAGAGTCCGTGGTGGTGAGGAAAGCATTGGCCACAGGCAGCAGGATCAGGAAGCTGAGAGATCGCATCTTCCACCACGGCCGTGTAGCGGAGTAAACCAGAAGTGGGGGAGGCCAAGGGCTCTCAAAGCTTACCCCACCTCACCCCATGATAGGCTGCCTCCAGCAAGGCTGCACCGTCTCCCCAGACAGCACTGCTCACTGTAGGGACCAAGTGTTCAAATACCTGAGCCTATGGCTGGAGAACAGGCACACACCTGTCTGAGCTTGCTCTACAGAGTTCTCTCAACTGGCCATGGCTGTTCTAGCTCCTCGGGAGAAGGCTGTAGGGTTGAAAGGTCAGGGCCAACCCAGACCGTATGCAGAGCTGCTGTTTCCAATGTGATCAAGCCAAAACCAACAACAAAAGACAACATTCCCTGTCACCCTTTCCTGTTTCATAGTTCCCTTCACCAAGTAGTGAGCACCTGTTGATAATCAGAGACTGCAAATCCATGGTGTCATAATCCCACAGTCCTGAGTCAAGAAGCCCTGACACGGCCTCCAGAAGGCTGGGATTACAGCTTCCATACCAGCTTGGACTTCTTAAATAACAATGAACTCCACCTTATCGACTCTTTTATTATTCCAAAACATGGTTCACGATGGATGGTGGGATATTTATTCTTCCTTGTCAATTTTCAGGGAAATTCATCCCAACAACCTACAACAGTAGCCAACATTTAAAAGTTCTCCCCATGAGTTTACTTATCATGTGTGTGGAGGGGGAGGGGCATGCCACCCACAATTTACAGCCTGTGGATTCCAGGGATCAAATCCAGGCTGTCAGGCTTGAGCCGTCAGTGCCTTACCTGCTGAGCCATCGGACTGCCTGAATTATTGATGGTTGTTGTGCTGAGAATCACTCTTATCACACTACTACCCAGCTTCTACTGTGGGCTCAGTCAGAGCTTGCATGTCTTTTATTTGAACTCGGAGCCCTGAACTGAACTCAGCAAATGCTCCACCACTGGGCTCCACCTGCAGACCCTCTAGGCGCCTCTGAGTACTACCTGAAGAACGGGAATTAGAAGGAGTAAGAGGAGACCATTTGGGTAAAGATTTGGGAGTGGGAGTTGGGGAGAGGATAGGCGAGGGGTGGCTGGAAGGTATCAGAGGATCTTCCACGGCCTACCTGCTTCCCTCTCCCACTCCCAGCCCATAATTGGAACTGTGATGGCCATCACCTCCGAGCCTTGCTTTATCTCCCTTAGGGAAGAACCCAACGCCTTTGAGCAAAGCCGTATCAGCTCCCACCCAGCCCTTCCTGAGCCAACTCCCGGGTGTCTCCCAGAAAACACAGCCGGCCTCGGAGGATGACATCAGGGAAACTCCTGTTTCCAGCAGTTTCTTCTTCAGCTGAAAAAATGTGCCGCGGTAGAGCGGGCGTGGGCTTTTGAAGTCTCTGCAGGAAGTGAGTTGTTTTCTTAGCAGCACATCTGAGCGCATCTTCTGAGGGAGGCCAACCGCGTGAGATCTCACTGCAGGAAGTCAGCTGGAACAGGCCTTCTTGTGGCCCAGCGCTGTCCTCCTCTGTGTGGCATCAGCTGGGTTGGACCCCACACCACGCAGGAGCTGTTAAGGTACACTGGACACAGCACAGTGGCAGGTGAGGCTCATGCTGTGTAAGTTTTCCCCAAGACCAGGTATGGCTACGGCTGTACCAATGTGGTCATGAGTCCAGAATGGCCGATTAGAACTACTAATTTTAGCCAAGAGTACCCCCTGGGTGCCCTCTAATTCCACAACACAATGAGAGAAGAACCCCGGTGTTTTAGCGCCAAGAGGCCTGGTCACCCTGGTACAGGGCTAAACCGTTATCAGCCAGCTTCTACTATGGGCGGGGTTAAGGGATGGAGGTTTTGTGTCTAGATGCTATCTCTACTGTGAAGACACTGGGATCTCAACTGGCTAAACCATTGGGCCCTGTGCCAGAGCTAATACCTGAGCTGGGCCAGATACAACTGCCCTGCACCCCAGACTTCAGGCAGAGTCCCCATCGAGTTAAATTCCATACTTTGGGGCCAACTTGTCTGCAATGCAGGATTTTCTTTTCCTTTTAGGAACAAGAATTTGGGTAAATATTGCTCTTATGGCATCGAAAATGCTTATGCTTCTATTTCAGACATACAGAAAAAGACCCCGGCCCTGTGCTCTGGCTGATATCAACCAGGATGAATAGATACTCAGGTGACTCGTGTCCCCTCAACTCCAAGACCCTCAAATGTCTTCTTAGCTCAGATCACTCGCTGAGGTTCTCAGAATTTCTTTCAAGGCCCTGCCTTGTGTCGTCCAAAAGACACGCACAGGCCTGCCTACGCTCACAGTAAGTGCTGGCTGATAGTCAGGTTTTTAGCCCTGCAGCAGGGTCACCAAGCCTCTTGGTATAAGAAGGTTTCTTCTCTCATTATGTTCTAGAACTGGGTGGGAGGGAGTGCAGACACGAAATGCATCAAGCCGTCTTCCAGACCCCTCTAGCCACGTCAGGCTCCTTGCTGTCCCTTGACCCCTCAGCCATGTACTTAACCCAGGCTGCTTCAGTGCAAGCGTGAAGTGTGGGAGCTGCACTCCAGCCCAGCTATCATTCTAGGACCCATGCCTTCACCATGGCACCGTGCTGCCTTTGCGCATCCTAAACGATGTACCTTCCATTGTTCAGGAGGCATGCCTGAAAGGTCACCTTAATTTCTATCCCCTAAGTCTCTTGTTGGTGCCATGGTGAGGTAGAGGGCCCCGGACACTCCAATCTCAGGATGATCTCAAAAGGACTCCTGGTGGACTTGTTGTGGAGTTCCATCCTACCACTCAAAGCTGCTTTCTGTCTGTTGAGTTCTCATTTCATTTTCAGGGGTCCTCCAGGAACAAGTGGACTAGGCCTACTTGTACTTGGGTAACTGCCACATTCTCAGTTCCCCTGAAGGCCATGCTGGCTTCACTGGGGTTTGAAACACCTCTCTCAGCCAGATACCCTGTGTATTTTATCTCATTTCATCTTTATTCCAGTTTTGAAATCAGCTCTCAGATTTCTTTAGAAATACGCCCCCTTTGAAAACAAGGAGCCGCGCCTATGGTCACGCACAAAGAGACCTAGATCTATGTCTGAGCCCATGTGTTTTCCATCCGGCTGCTCCATCTTTCAAACAAAAAAGATAGTTTCTCCATCCTTCCCAGTAGCCAATGTCTGGATGTGCGCTGTAGAGCACGCAGAGGCAAATGGCAGGATCTCTGTATGTCTGAGAGAAATCAGTCAGCCCGTGTTAGCGTCAGACAGCTCCCCTGCGGAAGGTGTGAGTCTGGGACCGCATGTGGCGAAGCGCTTGGCAGTGCGCCACCGTTCTGGGCTCAGGAGCACTTTAGGTGATAGGCAACAATTTGAATTTTAATATGCACTAAAGATACAATTAGCATGCCAGATCCATTATATTAATGAGGATGAAGCTACATCAACTAAAAATGCCTTAAATATGATAAGAAATTAGTTGTATGAGTGGTTTTATAGGAACATTTGACAAAATCCAAAGACCATTGACAGGTGTGGGAAATTTGTACAGTTCATTGTGTAACGGGCAAACGATTTTTTCCTTCTTTTTGTATTTACGTAGTACAGGGACTTTCTAGATAGGGAGAGTGTTGGTAAAACAGCATTGGGTTCGGCAGAGAACTATTGGATGCTTCCTTTTACCATGAGCCAGGAGGAGGCTCTTAGTTTCCTTTTCTCTGGAGTGTTAGACATTGAGGACATGAGATAGATACTCAGCATCTCTCCATGCAGACATTTTGTGAGATTCATCAAAAACCCACTTTCAGATGGCAAGAGCTTATGGGAAATGGTTAGGCACCCTGAGAGGACACAGTAAATGGAGTGAGGGTTTTCTAGGAAGTGATGTGTCTGGCGTCAGCAGCAGTGAACTAAAAGATCAGGTTTTTGGCAGGCAGAGGCCATGGAGAACTGTGAGTGGTGATGAGGAAAGCGCTCATCTGGTTATCTCCGTAGGAGTGCCTTCTGGGAGGCAGGGAGGGAGTCCGCCTCCTCTGGGGATTTCCTCTGACTTTACAGAAAATGATGCAGGAATGCCTCCGTGCTCCGGAATGGGAGGCCAGAGGCCACCTGGGTGGTTGCTGTGGGGTCAAGATTCTCACTCATAGTTGATCTCCCTGATGTTGGCCCAGATGTGGGGTGAAATGATTCACTGGCTGCCCTGCAGTCAGAGGGACAGCCTGGAGCTGAGCTTCTCAGGTTCAGTCTGGGAGGGATGTGGTCCTCTTCTTCCCTTCCTAAGCACAGACCACGGGAATGAAACACGCAAGTCTGTGAACTCTCTAAAATACAGTTGTCCCCCACGTGTGAGATGCTGGCCCACACATGCTGCTGGCAGCAATGCTCAAAAGCAAAAAAGAAAACAAACACAAATACAAACAACAAAATAAAACAGGACCACGGCCTTTCCCTTCAGGAGAGAGGCAATCAAGACACATTGGATCTATGGTACAAGATACAATGCGGCTGTCTTAAAACTATAGGTTATCTGCTAGAATCTACAGAAGATGTCCAATATATTTAAATGGAACCTGTAAGCCATAGAACTCTGCACTGAGTCAGATCCATTTTTAAGTACAATGCCCATATCTGTCTTGATGCCCAGAGAAAGTCTGGGAGAAAGCTTGCCTTTAGGGAAGGGGGATGCGAATTCTTTGTTGAACTTGACTGGGAGGTGGGTGCGAGATGGTGACTCCTCCCCATTTGCTCTTTGTGAGAAAAAAAAAAAAAAAAAAAAAAACAGACCTGGAATGAATAGTAGAGGGTATGTGGGCAGCTGTGCATTTTTGAGAGAATCTAGTTTTCTGCCTTCCTGACACAGCCTTAGACTCCATCTGAGGAGGGGATCAGGCTCACTGCTTCCAAGAGCCAGGTAGCCCATAAACTGAGGAGAGCATGGCCCGTCCCATCCTCGTCCCTCTCCAGCCCTAGTGCCACACTTCAATTCTCTAGGGCCACTTTCCTCCAAACCCCCTACCCCCATATCATTTCACAGCGAGTCTCACCACCCCCAAGCGTTATTCTCTAGGATGAAAACAATAAACAGATTCCACACCTCTCTGCCAGGCAACATATTTGCAATATAGCCGAACATTTCCTGGGGAAAAGTTACCGGAAATAAATGGGTCAGTTAGGGGAGTAGCTTCCAGCCCTACTGAAGGAGGACACCCTGCAGAGCTGGGCTCAAGAGAGGCAGAAGTGTAGACAAGGAGACCAACAAGTGCAAAAGATGCTTCCCAGGAAATGAGTTTTCTCAACAGAAACGGGACAGACCCAGAAGGTGTCATGTCAGCTTTGGGGGGAAGGCATATCCTTGGGAACTACCTAAGAGTAGAAGGAGCCTAGGACTTAAGACAGAGAAGCTGGACTCAGACTCTCCCTTCCCCAATTTCCTCAAAGGTAAAATAGATCTAAAGGCAGGGCCCTCACGCTTCTCCTGTGCTGGGTAGTATTAGGTCAACTTGACACAGCTAAAGTCATCCGAGAGGAGGGAAGTTCAATTAAGAGAATGCCTCCGTAGGACTGGGCTGTAGGCAAGCCTGTGATCCATTTTCTTAATTAGTGATGGGGGGAGGGTGCAGCCTCTTGTGTGGGCGGTTGCCATCTATGGGATGCTAGTCCTGGATTCTATAAGAAAGCAGGATGAGCAAGCCGTGAGGAGCAAGCCAGTAAGCAGCACTCCTCCGTGGCCTCTGCATCATCTCCTGACTCTAGGTTCCTGCTCTATTTGAGTTACTGTCCTGGCTTCCTTTTTGATAATGAATAGTGATATGGAAATGTAAGTCAAATAAACCCTTTCCTTCCTAAATTGTTTTTGGTCATAGTATTTTATCATAGCAACAGAAACCCTAATTAATGCATTATCCATGGAAGTCTTATCACATTGAACATGCTTTCTTTCCACATTGAGACCTGCTTTTTTCCCCAAAAGTGGCAGTGTGACCTTGATACAGGAGTGGTCAGATGGGCAAGCTGAGCCCAGCCAGGGTCTAACTCTGGCATTGAGTAAGTTATTTAGCCTCTCAGGATCCTTGTTTTCTTGCTTTAAAGTGGAGATGATAATAACATTCTCTACATAGGCCTATAAGAAAATTCAGTTCTTTAAGAAGCAGGAGGACAGTGACTGCTCAGATTGGCCCTGTGTGAGCTACGAGTCAGGACCACAGAGGAGTGCCAGAAAGTGTCTCCCACTGAATTGTCCATTTGATGGTAAGTGGGTTGTTGGGGAGTCACTTTCTAGGGAAGGAGCCTTGGAAAATTAATGTCTGATAGTTCCTATTACACAGACTGTCTAATGATAGCATTAGTCACAGATAAAAATGGCCAGATTCTTGGGTGTGATGCTTTTTTTTTTCTTCTTGGCTAAATAGTATAATTAATAATGAGTCTTTCTAAAGGATCAAAGCTAGAAAATTCTACCACCACGTCTCAGGATAGTTAAATGTTAATGGAAGATAACTACTCTAAAATATATGAATTCTGTGAAGCTAAGTGTCTTACTGCTGGCCTGGGTTAGGAGCTGGAGACATTCCTGGAGAACAATAGGCCTCCAGTGCCAGTCAACACTGATGCCACACAGATGGGGATAAAGAGAGGCAAGAAATTGGCATTATCTACCTTCCAGTATCAGCAAAGACATATATGATAAGGGTTGACAAAGGAGGTCACTAATAAAGGATTTCAGAGAGAAACCTGAGTTGTTAGATCAGAGCACAGTAGGGAAGGTTTTGAGAAAGGAGGGGTGTGTGAGTGAGGCTGTGAGAAAGGAGTCTTCCTTCTAGGGACCAAAGATCTTTGGGATCAAAGAAACATCCATCTCAAGCTTCTTGATCTTTGCGTAGGATAGACTAGGAAGAAAGAAGGATAGAGAAAAAGATGTTCTGGTAGAAAATAGTGGTCAAGGTCTCTTCACCAATATGGAGCCAAGACCTATCATCCCTATCCACACATGTCTGCTTCCTTTGAGGTGGGAAGCCTCAGGATTCCAACCACCACAGCCGGAGGGCACAGCCTGAAGCCTTTAAGGTTTAGATTATGTTCTGGACTAGGATTACATCCTTAAAATAATTTATGAGCAGTTTCCTATATCCTATATCCTATAACCCTGGAAACTATTCCAATCCCTTTGTAGGGTATTTGCATGGTCAACAGAGAGTTGTTGGCCACATATGGACTGGGGCATAGCCTCATGGGCTTTGCTGCTTCAGTTTCTTCCTCCTCTCGTATCCACAGATTGTAGATGCATATTTCTAGGCCCCAAAGACAATTTCTATGAAACAATAAAGTATAGAGACATTTGCAGTTGCTGTGGCTCTGGGAGGTAGAATTTATCTCCTGTGATGAACTGAAAGTTTGGTGCTTTTTGGCCCACTATTCGTAGGCTTAAAAGCATTCAGCATGAAGCCACATTCACTCAGAATCTGGGACTATGACATTAGTTGCAAGAAGGGTATTTGTCCACGTAAGCATCTAGAGGTGAGAAGATGGGTGAAGTGGAGCATACCTTTAATCTTAGCACTCAGGAAGCAGATGCAGACAGATCATGGAGATCTGTGAGTTCAAGGCTAGTCTGGTCTACACAGTGAGTTTCAGCACAGCCAGAGCTATGTTGAGAGATCTTGCCTCAAAAATAAAACAAAAAGCCACGTAGAGGTGAGATTGTGATGAATTAAAGTGGGCCCTAAATCAAATGGCACATGTTCTTCTAAGAGAGCAGCAGATGTGACGAAGGTAGAGATTGGACCGGTACAACACCAAACCAAGGAATGTGGGCTCATCACAAGCCACCAGGAGTCTGGACAGACAGG
Source organism: Meriones unguiculatus (assembly GCF_030254825.1). NCBI lineage: Eukaryota > Metazoa > Chordata > Mammalia > Rodentia > Muridae > Meriones > Meriones unguiculatus. The sequence goes on along the minus strand of NC_083354.1, from coordinate 108,294,253 downwards.
GAAGGTGTCCCCTTAGAGCCTACATAGGGAGTGAGGCCCATCAGGCTCCTTGATTTTTGGATGTGTGGCCTCTACAGCTATGTGCTATGTCCCAGTGTTTCGGGGTTAGATAGCATGTAGCATTATATTGTTTATTGGTTCACAGGTGACATAGTTTGTGCAAGAACATTATGCTGTTTACCAATAGTGCCTTTTTTACATGTATCCCCAACCCATGCACCAGTGTAAGCTTGCTCTAAAACATCCAGTTGGTGGAAACGTGTTACTGGTAGCCGTGATTTTAATCTACGAATCTCCCAACAAAGAATGTCCACTCTAAAGGGAATCTTTTAGCTTTCATAAAGTTTGCCAAGTGACAGCTCATTCAGGGAGAAAGTGCAGGAAGAGAAGGTTCTAGAAGGAGAGGCCAAATCTGATCTGGAGCTGTGTGCCTGGAGGAGTCACTTTTGTGCTGGGTCATCTTCCAGATGGGAAGAGAATGGAGCAAATGAGATCACCCATGGGAATGTACTGTGTCAGCACACAGGACTGGCTGGGCCCCAAGGATGCTGGATAGCACAGACTTGTAGCATGGAGACAGCGGAAATGAAACAAAGCCAAGGCAAGGCTCTTTTATTGGGACCTCAACTTGAGCCAGCTGACTTAAGGCAAAAGGTACCAGCGCTGGCCAGAGGTGACACAGCTACTGTTCATTTGGACAAGGGGAGCAGCAAGCTTATGATTCTTTGGGGGGTGATGGGCTGAAATCTGGTAACTGACCATTGGTAATGGGCATCTGTTTTTTTTTGCCCAAACATCCCGATCTTGTACTTGGTGGGTTAAGGACAGCCAACTCCAGCCAGCCATCATCATCTCACATAAATGCCTTGGCCTTATTATGGGGCTGAGGGGCTCTAGGTGCTTGGTCTGCTGGGAAAGCACAAGGGTGGGGTGGGAAAAGAAAAACGCACACACACATATTCACTGCAGGCAATAAATAGGCCAAGTTTACCTGTATTATGGTCTTGGACAACACAATTAGCAAACAATTAGAAACAAAGGTTGAGACAGAATGAGAACAGATACGCTATGAAGAGAGAGAGAAAAACTAAGCTTTTTATTGTCTATTATTTACCCATCAGTAAAGAGTCAATGTTGTTTCACATTCAAGTTTCTATGAAGTAACCTAGACAACTGTTATCATAACTCAGGCACCAGACGTGCTTTTTTACGATTTTAAAGTATCTGAATGGACGGCTAATAACCTGTGTGGCTCAGCTCTATGAGCCCTAAAGTTAGTTATTTTGAAGACTGCTAATCAGGAAAAGCCCAGGGATCTACTCAGTTTCTTCTTTTGTGATCACCAGCTTTTGTTTTCATCGGTGTAGCTAACGAAACCTACCAGCTTTGAGCTTGCTCCCGTCCTAAGGGTCTCCTAAACTGTAGACGCCCTGACCTTGTGGCCTCACCTGGTATTTGAGTTGTTAAGAGGATGTAAGGATGGAGGCAGAAGAAAGCGAGCCTCATGCTTATAATGCGGAGCAGTTTAAGAGCCCGGCGCTCTTAAGCAGAGTTCAGAGTGTACCCTGTGCATTCTGTTCTTGCAAAGACATTCAGTTCCTAGCACCCACTCGGGGTGGCTCGCAACTGCCTGTAACTAGAAGCCCTCTCCTTGTCTCCGCTGCATCTTTACTGACAAGCACATACTCAAACACAGGTGAGTACGTAATTTAAATTATGATTTAAAATGTAAAGGGGTCAAGAGGTTATCTGCTGCCCCTCCCCCCTTAAAAGATAAGGTTTCCTGTAGTCCAGGCTAGTCTCAAACTCACTAGGTAGTTTAGGGTGATGTTGGCTTTCCAATCCCCCCAGTTCCACCTCTTGAGTGCCAGGATCTAAGATGACAGATGTCAGCCGTCAGCACAGTGTTGGCAATTAAACCTAACCTTACGCATGCTAGGCAAGGACTCTGTGCCCTGAGCTACGTCACTAACCCTTCTTTGGCATTTGTCTGTTTGTGGTGGTCCTTGCCTGACCCACACCACCCCTCTCAGCCTAGTGAACCCTGCTAGGGAAAAGCCCTGTTGACTTCGGAGGGCTAATGGCAGCTCATTCTGGTAGGTACCATGAGCTCAGCAGGCAGCCTGCCTGGACTCCATGCCCTACAGCTTTGGAACCTTGGACATGTATCTTTGCTGAGCCTTTACTCATATAGTGAAAATCAGGCCCTCTAGTCAGAAGCACTGACCACAGTTGATAACAAGGATGAAGGAACTTAACGTGTGGAAGATGGTGAGTTAGCATCCTGCATGGCCTATTGGGAATGCCTCCCTTGGCCGAATGTCTAGCTTTTTAAATGAAGTCTCTGAGGAGGGCCAGGGGCTTTGGAGCCACCAGGCCTCCTGCACCGAGTGCTTGAACATCATTGATGCATCGGCTGCAGCCAAGTTAAAATCATCAACAACGAATAAAGGAGTCAAGCGTTGTTTCACTAGCAAAGAGGAAGTTTTCTACAGCTAATATTTTTATTGCAAAGGGATCACTCACTTGGCAATAGCTTGCCAATGCCTTAATCACTTTTTTCCTGTTAAATTTCCCCAACAAAAGTCTTAACTTAAAAAGTCCATGTTTGGAAAGAGCTCATTTTTTTTTAAGGTTTCTCTAGATGGCTTCAATATATATGTGTCTGCATTGTTTTCAAAAGGTAATGGTTATTATTATAACATATCTGCTGATACTCAAATGAGGCAAAGTTCATGTAGATAAGATGAAGAATGGAGGAAACCAATGGATGGGGAGGGAGTATTAAAGAATTGCTGTTTAACAGATGGAGCTTTTGTTCGGGAAAATGGAAATGCTCTGAAAATGGTGGTGATGGCTACGTAGCACAGTGATTTAATAAGCTGGCCTGCCCTCTTGAAAATGCTTACAATTGTCAATGATGGTTCAAACTAACCTAAGAACTCAAGCATCTGAGGCAGGGAAAGCTAGGGTTTTTGAAGACAGCATGGGCTGTATAGTGAGACACTATCTCAAACAAACAAGCAAACAACCTAGGTCTGTTTATGCATGCTGCCAGAAAATAGAAAAGACGGTATGACATAAAAGCTTGGTAAAGGGTCAGCTTACTTAGCTCAATGCTTGTGCAAATGAAGCCATGGGAATTTAAGTCCAAGGAGAGATGGGGATGGGGATTTGGGGATTTTAGGCAGGACTCAGGGAACATAGAGCTGCTTTTAAAAAAACGAATAGAGGAGAAAATGGTCTTGGAAAAAATCTTCCCTTTACCCCTGGACATCCAGCAGGCAGATGGAAGCTTTCTTTTTCCTTTTCCTTTGCAAAGCTGGACAGAACTACTGAGCCTTGTAGCTGCTCCTCATTCACTTTGCTCTGGTCCTTGCATTCAGCTAAGTGTCCCAGGGTTGGCCCAGAGGTCCACTAACAAAGGCCAAGATTTCATGTTTGTTTGGCCTGGTGCCCATGTCTTCCAAAGAAGCCAGATCCACACCACCTCTTTCTCTCCCTCTGCCTCTCCCTCTTTCCCCCTCCCTCCCTCCCCCTTTCCTCTTCTCTGATGAAGACAGATGGATCAGCTAACCATGGGCTAGAGACAGGAATCCAGGCCCCACCACTGCCTGTCAATTCCAAGCCCCCTTGGAGTCTTTGTTGTATATTGTTGTCATGGTGACGACTGGGGACAACACCTGGCCAAGCGGGATCATGCCAAAAGCCCACTATAGCAACAGTGAAGGATGGAGAGGGTATTTCCTGGCCTGTCAGCAGAGTAATTTAGAGACAAGGGTGAGATCTTAGCCAGCAGGCCCTAGCAGCTTGGAAGTATTTGACCCAGAGTTTAAACCACAAGGAAGAAAACACAATTTTTAAAAAATCGATAGTGTTGCTTTTGTAACATCTCTTAATAAATGTCAAAGGGCCCTTCATAAGTTAATGCTCTGATTCTTTATTCTGAGGCATGATGACCACTAAGAGCATTGTCACCCGTTGCTGGCCCTCTGTAGGGCTTATAACTACCACAGATCCAGGGAGAGACCCTGACAGCCTGCCCTGGCCAGGCAGAGACCAGCTTTTCACCACAGAGCATGGCCAGGGCAAAGTCCCAGGCAGTAGACATGTCCTCGGGTTGGTGCCTTTCTCCTGAGCACTGCCCCACTGAAGGTGACACCGTCTGAAAAGTCCAAGTGGCTTCCCTGTGTGCTTTTCTCTGCTCCACTCCCCCTTTCTTAAAAAAAAAAAAAATTACAGTTTTAAATTTCACATTCTGTGATCTAACTTCCCATTTCCCACTCACAAACAAATGACATCTGGCCACTCTCAACAATAAACTTGGAAAGATGAGACATTTCCTGTTAGTTCTCCCTGTAACCCCTGCTTAAACTTTCAAATTCCTGCAAGAATTGCCTGAAAAATAAATGGATCATTAAAAAGTGAGGGACAAGGTGGGGGGGGCAAGGGGCTCAGGAACCTGCTAGAAGAGCCTTTTGACAGTGAGTGCTGATACGTTGTTACCAATACGCTGACATTTCTTTTCCAAAACCGAGTATTAGCAGGGAACGGTGGGGACAGGTCTGTTATTCTGCACAACAGCTTTCTTCCTCCTCTTCCTCCTCCTCTTCTCTTCTTCCTTCTCCTTCCTCTACTGTTCCCTCTCCTCCCCCCTCGCCTCCTCCCTTTCCACCTCCCCTTCTGGCCCCCCTTTTCTCTTTTGAGACAGTGTCTTGCCATATAGCCCAGGCTGGATAGTGCAGGCTGACCTCAAACGTAGAATCATCCTGTTTCAGCCTCTTGAGTATTAGGGTTACCCCATGTACCCTACTCCCAGCTCTGAACTTTCTTCTTCATCATCACCTGCCAGCTCAACGCTTCTGAGGCCCTGAACTCATCCACCATTCAGCAACACTGAGGCTGGCGACTCCCCATATAAAGCATGCCTCCCCCCTACCTCTCCCTTCTGTCCAGTTCATATTTCATTGTCCTCATCCTCCAGGATCTCTCTCTACACTCTATTCCCTTGGCAATGATGTCAACCTCATCTGGCTTTTATATGTTTATTTTTCTAATAAACCTCCTTTTACTACCTGAGTCTTGTCCTCCCAATCAGTAAATATCTGGGTTTGGGCCATAGCTCATGTGTCAGAATCATCGCTGCACTGCCTTGCCAGACGCAGGGTTGATAACCAACAGGTCAGCTATTTCCCTTGCTGTCTCTAGTGGGAGTGTTGCGACGTCTCCGCTTTCGCAGATGGATAACAGGCATCGTTGCATGAAAACTGACTCAGGTGAAGTGTAGAAAGCCGGAGATCATCATTGGGTGCCTGTCTATTAACTCAATACTTAGCAAGTACCCGCTTTGTGCCAAGTGCTCTAAGCAAAGGAGAGGCAATGAGTAGAGTGAGGACCTCACCAGCGAGTGGCCTACAGCCACAGCACCTCAGCTCACAGTTACAGCTTCAACCTCAGTCACACACAAGCCACGTAACCCCTCTCTGCTATGGCTTGTCCACATGAAGAATGGGGGTAAAGACATGGAAAAGACTCCGAAAGCTCAGACAGTGGAAGAACTTACACTTCATCAAAATCAAAATAAATTTTGTCCAGCAAAGGGTACGATTAACTGTTTTAAAGGAAACATTCCTCAGTGTGGGAGAAAATATTTGCAAACCGCATAAATATAGATTTTTCAAACGTGGTAGAGGATTAACATCCAAAATATAAATTAACTCCTTGAACTCAGCAACAAAACCCAAACAGCTCAGTGCAAAATTCGGCAGTGAAGGCTAGAACGATAGCTCAGAAGGGAAGTGCCAGTACAGCACGTGGTAGGCCCCGAGTTTGATCTTTATGGGGCAGACAAAAAATTTGAACAGACAGATCTTTAGGGAAGATGCGTAAGTGACCAACAGGCCCATGAATAGGTGGTCAACCTAAGTAGTCATTAGGGTAGGTGGAATGAAAACCACAATGAAATATTACTTCACAGTCATTTGGATAGAGATTACTTTAGGGAAAATATAACGGCGAGGGTGCCAGGATAGGAGAATTGTTGTTGTATTTTACTAGTGGCAATACAGAATGGTGTCACCCCTGTGAAACATAGCAATTACAGAATTACTATACTTTCTAGAAATCTCATCTTGGAGGGATGAAAGCAGGAACTCAAGATGTTTGAACAGATACATGAATAGCAGTATAAATCCAAAGTAGTTCCAAAGTGGAAGCAACTCAAATGTTCACCAGTGTATGAATGGGTGGACAAAATGTAGCATATACATGCAGTGGACTATTAGTTTTAAAAAAAAAGTAATGAACTTTGGATACCTGCTACAACGTAGATGAAACCCGCGCTAAGTGAAATAAGCCAGTAGTAAAAAGGAAATATTGTATGATTCTATTTATATGAGGTACCTAAGGTAGCCTTAAATCACAGGCCTACAATAGTGAAAACTATATATGTTATATATATATAATTTGGCACAATAAAAAACAGGGATATGTTTACCTCACAGAAGCGTTTTCGGGGTGAGATGAACTAATATTTTTTAATGCCTAGTGGTGGTGGTTTAAATAGGTATGGTCTCCATAGACTACTTGAATGCTTGGCTCATAGGGAGTGGCACTATTAAAAAATATGGCCTTGTTGGAGTAGGTGTGGCTTTGTTGGAGGAAGTGTGTCACTAGGGGCAGGGCTTGGAGGTCTCATATGCTCAAGCTACTCCCAGTGTGGCTCACTCTCTATTCTTGCTGCCTGTGGATCATGATATAAAACTCTCAGGTCCTTCTCCAGCACCATGTCTGTCTGCATCTCGCCATGCTTCCCACCATGACGATAATGGTATAAACCTCTGAAACTGTAAGCAAGTGCCAATTAAATTCTTTCCTTTATAAGAGTTGCCGTAGTCATGGTGTCTCTTCACAGCAATGGGAACCCTAACTAAGACACCTAGTGAATTCCAAGGTTGATCACATGTGTCACATCAGGGGTTAAAAACAACCAATATAAATCACTGTATCATCTCCCCAAACAGCCATCCTACTCCTCCTAAAACTAAGCCTCCTGACTTTAATTTCTACTCCCATCCTATTCACTCCACTCCCTCTGAGCATGCCACACAGCTCAGGGCCTGAGCCTGTAGCACCTCTGCCACCTCTTCAGGGAGGAACAGGTTTCAAGGGTAGGGACCCTCTTAACTTAATACTGTTCTACTTTTGTGTGTTTTTTCAGACTCAGGCTGGAAAAAAAAGATGAAACAAAGGGTGTGGAAGGCTGGTCTTCCCAGGACTCGCTTATTCGTTCATTTGTAGTGATAATGACTGTTTCTCTGTAAGCTCACTCATGAGAGAAAATACATTCATTTTCCCATAGCTCATCAGGATTTCAACCTGAAGCCTCCCTAGGCCCAGGTTTGCCCTCCATTTTCCAAAGCTGGAGCTCATATCTGACAGCTCCCATAGCTTGAGGGCTGGGGATGGAGATGGCAACCAGGGGTGTCACTGAACCTCCGTAGGACCTTCCTAAAACATTCTGGGTCTCCATGGCTGCTGTTCACTCCTGTGACGGTTGAATGCCCCTACTTTCCAACCTCACCTTCCTCGTTTTCGATCTCAAGGCCAGCAAGGTATTTGTTGGCTCTGTGCTTTTTGGAAGCCACATACAGCTGTGGCAAGGGGCTGTGGCTAGGCCCACAGAGGCAGCCTATCACCATTGGTTACCACCCTTGGCCTTGCATGGGAGCATTCCACAGCTCAGCGGAGGGCAGCACCACTTCCTTATATACTTTGCAGTTTTTTTAAATAAATTTGCATTTTATTTTAATAATTATTGTGATTTTGAAGTTATAAGGTCATCATTGCCCTTCTCTGTTATTCCCTCCCTCCAACTCTTCCCATGTATTACTTCCCCAGCCCTTTTTAAATTTATCACAATTTATTTCACTTTGTATCCCAGCTGTAGCCCCTTCCCTTATCCCCTCCCAATCCTGCCCTCCCTCTCTCTTTTCCTCCCTTGCCCCTCCCCCAATCCACTGATAGGGGAGAACCTCTTCCCCATCTATCTGACCCTAGCTTATCAGGTCTCATCAGGACTGGCTGCATTGTCTTCCTCTGTGGCCTGGTGATCAAAGGGCCAGCCACTGAGTTTATATCAGAGATAGTCCCTGTTCCCCTTACTAGGGAACCCACTTGGAGACTGAGCATGGAGTTTTGGCACCAGCTTTCTCTCAAGCTCAACCAGAGCTGGAACACAGGTTCCATCTCTCTACTCAGACATGTGTGGGGCTCTGCTGTTATCGCCACCTGAGATGTGGCATTAGGACAAGGAGAATGAATTAGGGACTTCTTCATTCTTTCCTCATTCTCTGCTCATTCTTCCTTTACTGCTTACAACTCTGTCAGACACTGAAGTTGATAGTTCTTTCCCTGAGTTCTTTCACAAGCCCCATCTTCCCAGTCACTCACTCCACACACAGTGAACTCCTCTCCATGGCTGCCAGCTGGAGCAATGGGTGTGGGGTACGAGGAAAGGCTGGTGGGAAGCAGGGATTAATGTTTTTAAATTATACATCTCATCTGTTTAATAATAAATATAAACCGAGCCTGTCTTGCTGTGACAGTCACCGTACAGCTACCTGATGAACCCCAGTAACAAAATAGTTAAGAATTGCTGCTCTGTGGAGCTGAGGACTTAGGGCAGAGCTTGCGGGCTGGAGGAAGCAGCGGCCATCCCCACATCACTGGAAATCCTGAGGCCTGAGCAGACGCATGAGGGACAGGACACTGGACTGAACAGATGGGCATCCAGGTGAGTCTTTCTTGAGAAGTCCAGACCTGCTGGGCATGTTGGTGCAGAGGCAGGCAGATCTCTGTGAGTCTGAGGCCAGCCTAGTCTACATAGCAAGCTTCAGGCCAGCCAGGTCTGCATGGTGAGACCCTGTCTCAAAATAAAAACGAAGAAATAAAAATAAAAAAGTTGTGCTTGGGTGTACAAGCTTTTCTCTCCTCCTCCCCTCTGCTTAAATCTATATTAAAAATCTTTTCTTAATAGCCCCCACACACCTTTGCTTCATAAAAGGAAAATAGATAAATAAAAAAAAGACACATCCTGCAGAGAATGCAAGCACCATGGAGGCTTCGCCTGTGACTCAAGACACACGCCCATTTCCCTAAGCAGTGATAGTATCTTAAGTCCCTTCTGTGACTTGAGTGTGTTAGAAACTCCATCCTCACAGAGGAGGAGTAGGGAGCTAGGGCCTGATGGGAGACACTGAGGCCGAGAGGGGTCCAACCTGGTGAGTGGATTAGCATCCTCAGGAGAGGCTGTGAGGCTGTGCATGAAGTCCCCCACTCCCACTCCTGCTGTTTCTCCACCTGATGTCACAGCAGGACTGGCCTCACCAGATGAGGCATCTTGATGTGCCACTTCTCAGTTTTCAGATTCGAGTACCAGGTGAACTTTCTCTATTACCAGCCTGTGGTATCTGCTTTATCAACACAGCATGGACTAGCCAATACCTCCTCAGCGAATTTCCCAGCACTCCAAGCACTCCAAAGGAATTCCGGCACTGACTTCCCCTATGCCCGACTCAAACTTGGGGACAAGGACAGGGGACCAGAGGCCTCTCACCAGCTTCAGTGTTTCCAGATTTCCATTCCTTTGGGCAGCCAGGAGGGTGACGGGTCAACCCAGGGTGTAGGATAAGGCTGAAGTGCAAAGATGAGAGGAAGCCACGTTCCATAGCACCTGGGTTCTGTCCTTGGGGGGTCTGTAAGGGAAGGGTAGCCATATTAGTGTAAGCCAGCCCTGTTCTGAAAAGAAGGGAAGAGAGAAGTGTGAAACTCTCCATAGACCCTAAACAGAAGAGAGGCTTTTGCTTTCCCAGCGCCTCAGAACTGGATTCAGATAATTCTTTTCTTTTACTCAGCTTTATTTAGGATTTCGAAGGAACAGCTTGCTGATGTCTGGTTTTCTGCAGAAGTGCTGGGTTTTGACGATGGATTCTTTTAAGACAATGCATCATCGATTGTTATTCATAGGATTTTTTTTCTAGTTTTTTTTTTAAACATATTTTGAATATTTCCCAGCTCAAGCCAGAGCCATGCTCCAAAGAAGATACTGATGCTCTTCCTTTTCCTCATCAGCATTTGCTGAATTCCCGTGTGCACCTGACCATGGTATGTTTTGAGGATGTGCTGAGGATAACGGGGCACAGAAGGGGCTTCCAGGGCTTATGGGAGGACTAAATCCCTTGAAGAAGACACACATTCAGAAGGAAGACAGGGCTAGATTCTCAGAATAGCTTCCATACTTCAACCTGCTCAAACACGTCAAGACACCACTCTTGTTCTGAGGAAAAGCTAAAGTCCTCAGAGGCCCTGGAGGCCCTCCTCCATCTGCTGGCTCCTGTCCTCTTCCACCTCACTCTCTCAACCACCCCACCCCCACCCCCACTGATGAGCTCCCTCCCTTCCTCACATCAGCCTCCCTGTCTGTCTGCTGCCAGTCACACCAGCCTGGGGTTTGGGGCTTGACCGTGCAGCGTCTGCACCCTTCCCCCAGGCATCTGCTCAGCTGCCTCCCGGGCTTCCCTTGACTATCACCTCTTTGTGAGGCATTGCTCCCACCGCACTCCCGACACGGCACACTCTATTATCCTTTCCTGCTTTGCAAACCTCCACTAAGACAAATGTAGGGGTTCCTCACAGGTCTATGTACCCCACTTTGAAATCTACCGCACTAGAACTTCCTGGGAGCTCACGAAGCCCCGACTCCACAGCCCACCGCAAAAGAGGTTGATTTAAAGGGAGGACTCCTCACGTGGGCTCTTGAGCTAACTGAGAGGAGAATGAGAGCCTTGACCGGGACGTGCTTGAACATGCACACCACAGTGCCTCGGCTCTTCCTCTACCCAAAGCTAACACTCACATAGCTAAGGCTCACCCAAAATTGGATTTGGAGTCACTGGGCCCCTTTATCGGTTCTTCTTCCCGATGGCACATCAATTAAACTTCCTTTCTCTGCTCTTTGTCATCTTTTGTCTCTAATCAGCACAGCAGGGTGAGTGTTGAAGCCTAGTTTCTTGGAGCTGTTGGCAGAACCCAGCCATTTGCCCTAAAACTCCAGCAGCAATGCTGTTTTCATGATTCTGATCCTGAAAAGGAGCCCAGAATTGTGGGTTTAGGAAGGCAGCTCCGGCTTCCTAATGATATGGTCCAAAGTCACCATGTGAGAAAATGAGAAGAAGCTATTGAGATACTTTAAATTAAAAGTGACAGAGTTCAGGGCCGGAGGTACAGCTCAGTGGTGGATGACTTGCCTTATATGGGTTCCAACTACAGCAAGCGTTCACAGCCCAACACCAGAGAGCATACGGGCTAAGTCAGAGGCCAGCTAATTACATCTGGAGAGTGAAATTATATCTCCACCAGGTTCTGAGAATAAAAGTCTTCTTGGAATATGGCCACACCCCTCCCACTTCCACCCTTTGAGTGCTGCTTGCTAGAACCTGTGTTAGACAGGCACCCCAGGTTGAGCTGCACCCCAGGCCCAGCCTCATTCCGTTATTAAGGGCAGCCAGCTTTATGTGTCTGCAAGGTGTACATTCACAGACTGATCTAACCCCAGTTAAAATGTGGACATCTGTACTGGGCGTGACCGGGCTTCTTTTCCCTAAACAGTACAGCATAACAACCATTTACACAGCATTTGCAATTGCTCTGGCATTACAGATTAGCCTAGAGATAGTTTAAAGGATATAGCTGGATAAGTGAGGTTCCGTGCAGCACCAAAACACCTTGTATAGGGATGCAGGAACCAATCTCTTCTTCCAGACTTAAACAGTCATAACGCTTGGGACAGAAACTGTGTAGCAGAAAAAACAGCACCACCACACACACACACACACACACACACATGCACAGAGTCACACACACCCATGTATGCTTTAAGAGAAAGTTTCCCGGCCTCTGGTACAAACCAAGGGCCACAAGGCAGGGACAAAAAAAAAAAAGGGGGGGGGGGGGGACAGAGACAATATTAAAGTGTGCATGGGGTAAGATGGGGTGGGGGAGGGGAGCTGAGCCCCATGCTGGAAGAAGTGTAGGGTGGGCAGTCCCGCAAGGCTGGTAAGTATCTGGGATGAGGATTCTACACATTCTCCAGGCCGCATAGACAGCCCCGCCGAGGGATTCTGTCGTCTGTGGGTTGGTATTTCCTCTGAGACTAACAGTTTGTTATGAGAGGTTGTTATAAGGTCTTGCTGGGGAAGTGGGATTCTGGAGGGGGGCGTGGGCCTTGAACTTTATAGTTCATTCCTGTTTGCTGCCTCATCTCTGCTTTCTGTTCAGCCAAGATACCAAGGAGTTTCAGACTCACATTGTCAGGGCTTCGCTGCCACCATGGACTCTGTGGTCTTGCAGTGTGAGCCAAAATAAAGCCTTCATCCCTGGAGTTGCTCTTCTCAGGGAGGGGTTCTGTCACAGCACTGAGGAACGTGACTAATAGTCAGTTACAGATAGTAGAGAAACCCCAGACACGAAACTAAAAGGCACTCTCTCATTTATCCTCAGCACCCCTTGAGAAGGCACAATGGCTTCCATTTTACAGATCAGAGAAATGGCGCTCAGCAGTTCACCCAGGGCTTTTACAGATGTGAAGTCCTCAATGTTCTTTGCCTGGCTTGCACTGGGGCTCTTCAAGAGCCGCTCCCAAGCTACAGGTAATGGAATGCCCCTTGTTTCTACCGGTTTCTATTTCTCCTTTGCTTCCTGTTTCAGAGTCAGTTCCTAATCCATAACAAAACATTGCACTTAATCCCATCTGTGGTAACCGAATACTTTTCATTGTCAGTTGCTCTGGCGCCCGGCCAAGGCTTTTGATAAGCTAAGTGAAATAAACTGATTCTGCTGGGAATTTATTCAAACTAAAAGATACTGTCCAGAGCCTGAGGAGGAGACCTAGGCTTAAGAGTAAGTGAACGCTTTCCAGTCAAAGCCTAGGTCACAGCTTTCCTTCACGGTCTGAGAGCAAATGCTTTTGAGAGGAGACTAAATCCTCTCCAAGGCTGCAATGGCCGCTCTGAGCTTTAGCAGACGCCACTGTCATCAGATCAAGGTTGAGTGTATTTCACAGCGAAGAGGAGGAGAAAGAACCAGACCCTCCCCCCTTCCCCCCCCCTCAGCTGCACGATATTGCAGCATTACAAAACACTTCTAGCTGACAGTGGTGGCACACACCCCTCTAGAGGCAGAGGCAGGAGGATCTCTGAGTTCGAGGCCAGCCTGGTCTACAGGGTGAGTTTCAGGCCAGCCGGGACCACACAGAGAAACCCTGTCTCAAAAACAAAAACAAAACAATAACAACAACAAAAATGCTTCTAGACAGAAGTGAGAACTGTTTGGGGTTGTTTGAGAGCTTGTTTGTTTTTTGAATTTTTGTTTGTTTGTTTGTTTGAGATTTTTGTTTTTTTGACTATTTCAAGAAAGGCAAGAAAGTGTGGTATTTTCATAGTCTGAGATTATTTTCTTGCAGTGATTGAGATTTTTTTAAAAGTGTCACAGCTACAACAGTGATAAATGTATAAAGGAAGGCAAGGAGTGATGAAACGTTCAGTATGACGTTCATTTCCAGGTGGATTGACTGATCAAGGGGTGTCTAACCTGTATGGGTTCTGCATTAAAACGATTGTCTAAACTTATATCTATAAATATACATCAACTTCCACATAAAAAGAAACCAATGAAGGAGGGAAAAATAGTAAAATATTTCTTAAACATAGTAAATGCTAATGCTAAAAGAAAGCCACTTCTAAATATGTTGGTCTCAGCCCATCTCCAGTGCCGAGCTCTCCCCTCAGCTCCTCCCTGCCTAGCTTCTCATGATGAGTAGGATTCTATGTGCCCAGAATGCTGTCTGTGGTCCCAAAGGTCTGCTCATTGTCTTCCATGGGAGCCTCAAGGCCACATCCTTTCTACCTCAGACCATAGCCCTCAGGTCTTTGGTCCAGGTCAGGTGGTGGCTCCAGTTTCACCTCCAAAGAGGCTGTCCAGGAATGGCCTTGACTTCCATCCATCCAGCGTCCTCATCTCCAGCACAGCTAACGGATCCTCTTATCCGTGAGTTCCACTTCCCACAGGCTCTACCAGTTGCAGATTTAAAATATTTAGGAAAACGAAACGAAACAGAACTACCTGCGTCTGGTGGCACCTGTAGAGATTTTTAGGTTGTTATTCCTTATCAATAAATATCCTTTAATAACAATGTGCACAAAGTTTACATGGTATAGGGTATTGTAAGGAATCTAAAGATTTTTTTTAAAGTATTTTAGTCATAAGAGGCACCAAAAATTATCGCTTGAGGGGCTGGAGAGATAGCACCAGTCAAGAGCACTTGCGGCTCCTGCAAAGGGCAGGAGTTCAGTTCCCAGCACCCACATCAGGCGGCTCACAACCACCTGTAACTCCGGCTCCAAGGCATCTCCATGAGCACCAACACATATGCGAATATAGCCACACACAGACACACACACAAAATCAGAAGAAAATCTTTTAAAAAACAACCTATTGAAAAAAATATAAATAGCGAGTGTTTCCCTCTGTCTCATGTTAGATAGCCTCTGCTTCTTTTTCACATGTAAGTTGTTTAAATTACATTGGTTCATCCGTTGTTTATGTATGTAGGTTTGCAGAGGCAAGATGGAGATCTGAGGACAATGAGTGAAGTAGCTTCTTTCCTTCTACCACTTGGGTTCCTGGGATCAAACTCACACTGCCAGGCTTGGCTACGAGTCCCTTTGCTTGTGGCTGAGCCATCTTGCCATTTTTTAAAAAAAAGCTTTTAAAATCAACCCTTCCTACTTTGAAAAAAAAAATAATGTGAGAGACCTTTTTTTCCCCCCTAATGAACCAGAAATGCAAGATTGCGGTGAAACTGGAACAGTTGAGACAATATGAAGAAAGATAAAGCCCGGAAATGGAAAACTCCAGCCCTGGTTCTGGATAAACATGGTCTGGTTCTAGGTGAAAATCACTCTGTGACCTTTTTTTCACGTACGTTTGCTTTTATCCCATTTTTACAAATCTTTGACAGTGGCTGTGTGAAGTTCCCAAAAGTAATCGGTGAGTTTAAAATAATTTCAACCAAAATCTTAACATGATTTTCCTTGGCACTTGACAAGCTGATTGTAAAATTCACAAAGAGCATGTTTAAGAATAACCAAGATAATTGTCCCAAAGGGAGATGGAGCAGGCAAGATTTCTCCCACCTGGGAAGGGCTGTATCAGAAACCTAAGGTAATTAAGAGGGCATGGTATTGACTCAGGGACAGATTGAAAAAAAATAATAGCTTGGTGTATAGGCATGGAATTTCAGGACAAAGTAGAGCTGGTACTTCAAATCCATGGGGAAAAGGCAGATTATTAAATAAATGAAACTGAGAAATGTGAGATGACGTGATGTCACAATCTGTGGTCTTGCATCAGAAAGACAAACAGAAACACAAACACCAGATAGCTTATCACACAAATGTAAAAAAAAAAAGTCACAAAAATTGGAAGAAAATGTAGAAATTATCGTACTAATTCAAGGTATAGAAGGCTTATAAACCTAAAAACAAATACATAAATAAGTAGCTGTAGAAGAAAAAAATGATACTGACATAAAAATAAAGTCTCTACAATAAGAAACTATCAATGTTAAACTTTTAGCAATATGGAAAAGTAAGAAAAATTTTATATTTTATGTAGCAAAGATTAGTTAAGACACTAAGAAGAAATGCTTATATGTTAGTAAGAGTTAAGCATTCCAATTTAAAAATGGTCAAGCCATATACCTAGCTTGTTTTCTAAGAGAACCTTTAAATGAATAATAAACATGAGAAGTTATACCCCAGCTAGGCATGGAGTTAATCCTTGAAGTAAGGAGGCTGAGACAACAGGATCACAAATTTAAGACCAGCCTGGGCTACATGGCCTACCTCAAAAAAATAGAATACAATTACCCAATTTCATTAGTTAAGAGGAAAATGCAAAGAACAAGGTCAGGCTGACAGTGCTCCCTCAAAAGCCAAAGACACCTAACAAAGATCCCAACTAGACACAAGAAGCCCTCTTTTGAGTTGTTGACTGGGGCTGTCCAAAGGGCTCTCAAATCACAGCAGCTATTACTTCTATTTTTGGTTGCCTTACAGAGATGGAAGGTAAATCCCTATGGCTGAAGACACCATGCACTTCAGAAATAGGGCCTGGACCTCCCTGAGCTGCAATGGGCCTGAATGCCTCCCTGAGGACTAGCTTTCAGGGTACCGGAAGCATCAAGGCACCATGGGAGCTTCCAAAGAGGGAGCCAGCCAACAGTACTACCCAGCTATGACCTCCATGGACCACATCAATGACCAACACGGTATGATAACCCTAAAGATGCAGTAGTGGCACCCAGCATCTCTCTAATTGAATTTAAGGCCCGCTCAGCCTGAGGGAAAGCATTCCTGGTCCTGGAAACCTAGCTAATTACTCAGTGCTAGTGAAGTCATGGTGGTTATTGGAGGAGAACCTACAACCTCTAATTTACTAAAGCAGCATGATCCTAACAACAATCTATAAACATGTCTTTTCACTCACACATCAATGTGGTCTTCGCCCCTCATCAAGAAAACTTTTTGTGCAATAAACGGAGACCATTACAGAAAACTACAACAAATCAGAATCCACTGTTGTAGAGCCCAGTCCCAAAGGATACATCTACAAAACACTCCCACCTCTAAGGCTCAGGGAACATTTCAGAAAAGAGAGTAGAAATACTGTAAAAGCTGAAGGATCAGGGAGTTTGCCATGAGATTCGCTAGTAACGTTGGAAGATATTCCCATCTCATCAAGGAAGAGCACAGCAATTGGTGGTGCCAAATGCTCGGCCCTGGAAACATACACACAAGTAACATTATATGGACGGAACAGTTATATTTAGGAATATACGTATATACATACATACATGCAATAATAATTACTGAAAAAAGAGGCCATGAATTTGAAAGCAAGTGGGGAGGGGTATTTGGTAAGGTTTTTGAGGAAGGAAAGAGAAACAAGCAAACCAAAAGAAAAAAGAATAGGAAAGTAGTATAAGTCTAAAATACTATTGCCAGTGCCTACCAATAAATTACTTTCTCCTTCTCACAGTGGTAGGCATGGAACCTGTGCAGGTTAGATTTTTGTCAACTTGACACAAGCCAGGGTCATCTGTGAAAAGGGAGCCTCCATCAACTTGGCCCATAGGCACACTTGTCAGGCATTTTCTTAATTAACGCCTAATGTGAGAGGCCTCCTGTGAGCAGTACTACCCATGGGCCTGGGTTGAATAAGAAAGCAGGATAGGCAATCTAGGAGCAAGCCAGTTACAGCATTCCTCTACGGCCTCTGCTTGAATTCCTGCCTTCAGATTCTCACTTTGGGTTTTTGCCCTGACTTCCCTCATAATGAACTACAACTGTAAGCCGAAATAAACCTATTCCTCCCCCTTAGAGCAAACAAACAAAAAAGAATAAGGTCATGGTTCACACTGTGACAGATTAGTAGAGCCTGATTCTTGAGGAAAAGCAGCTTAACTACATCTGTTATAATTCTAGAGCTTCTAGCTATGACTCAGCAATTGCACTTCTCAACATTATCTACCATCTATCTATCTATCTATCTATCTATCTATCTATCTATCTATCTATCTATCTGTCATCTGTCTGTCTATCTCATGTATATAAAACACAGGCTGGCTATTTACCCACCCATTCCTAACCATGGTTCCTTCTGGGGAATAAAGAATCGTTCAAAGGTTGTGGCAGGAGGCTGAAGGGGTATTAGATATCTGTAGTGCCTGACATATTTGAAAGTGTGTAATCTATCTCTGGTGTCAGTAAAATAATAATTTGGGGGCTAGGAAGATGGCTCAGTTCATAAAAGTGATTGCCAACCAAACCTGAAGACCTAAATTTAATCCCAGAATGCATGTGAAAAGCCAAAATGTGGGGTACGCTCTGTAAAAAACCACAGCACTGCTACAGAGAGACGGGAGGTCAGTCCGGGGCTCCAAAGCCAGCTAGACTGGAATACATCGTGCAGGAGAAACAAGAAAGATGCAGCCTCAGCAAGGTGTATGGTGAGACCCAACACCCAAATTTGTCCCCAGACCACGTGTGCCATGGCAACCCAAACCCACATTCACACTCACACCTGCACAAAAGCAACATACATTAAATTTTAAAATAATTGTCACGTAAGACACTGGACTCATTCAATTAGACACAGAAATTGGAAGGAAGCTGCTTGATTGTATAGCGATCTGTTACCGCCCCGGCATCCAGGCTCGTGGTCAGTGGGCTCATCACGAGAGACTGTGAGCCTGTTAGTTGCTCAGGTTGGTGAGCATTTTATCTAACTAGGAGCAGAATAGAAAGGCAGAGAAATTATCCCAAATAAGAGAGAGCCCATGCGCTGCAAACGTCCACAGGGGGAAGAAGGTGAACAGCCTTTTCATGCTGAGGAGGTCCCTGTGGCTTCAGTCCTGTAATTGCAAGCTGCTGAATTTTCCCAGCAGATTGCTGGAGTGGGAAGATGTCCTTCTCTGAGCTCAGGACAGGCCCGGGTACGGTCTTTATTTTTACCTACAACACCCTCTGTGGGCCACCTGGTCACTGGAGCCATAGGACTGTACGCTGGTAAATGCATATCATCTAAACAACAAAATCACAAAACTGGGGTAAAATGCCATGGGACAAGGCTGTGTGCTTCCTAGGAGGCCGTATTTTAGGCCGTGGGGACCCGCCCTTACTCTCTGTGACTTTTTATTATGGTTTTCCACTGCATGTGGGCAGATGGCTGCTGCCTTCTCAGGGCGCATTTACAAACATCTGCACGGCAACCAGATGCTGGCATCTGAGAGCGCCACAACGGCCAGACACGTCCCCTGCCATTAAATGTGAGCACTGAAGATGGCAAACTCTGGGTGCCATACAATTCATGGAGTGTGCTGTCCGTGGATTGTCTGCCACTGAGAAACACTTTCACAGACCCAAAGAGACCTCACATAGCGTGTGTGAATCTCATGTGTCACTCAGAACACAACACGCCTTGCTTTTTCAGACAGGGTTTCTCACTGAGACTTGGGGCTCACCATGTAGGCCCATCACTAGTCTGGCTAGTCAGTTAGCTCCCAGGACCTGTCTGTTTCCACTTCCCCAGAGCTGGGATCGCAAACATGCTGGCTTGTTAGTACGTGGGTTTGGGTGATGGGATTCCCATCCTGGTAGTTTCCCTGGTTGTCTAGTGGTTAGGATTTGGGTAGTTAGGGTTTGAGGCTCGATGAGATGGCTCACGTTATGTGTGGCAAACATTTTACTCACTGAACTATCTCTCCAGCTCATCCCTTAAAAATAAATAAAAAATAAAAAACAAAAATACAAAACTGGGGGCAGGAGAGTTGGCTTACTAGTTAAGAGCACTTACTGTTCTTCCAAAGGACCTAGGTTCAAATCCCAGCACCCACATGGCAGCTACCAACTATCTGTAACTCCAGTTCTAACGGACGTGACACCCTAACACCCTACACACACACACACACACACACACACACACACACACACACACACACGGGCAGAACACCAGTGTACATAAAATAAAAATGAATAAATCATTAAAAAATATGTTTGTAACTCCAATCCCAGGGGATCTGATATTGCCTTCTCCTCATCTCTGCAAACACCAGTCATACCTGTGGTGCAAAGGCATACACTCAAGCAAACGCCCATACACATTAAATCAATAAATTAAAAAAATTAAAAATATTATAAAAAACAACAATTTTTTAAAAAATATATAATATTCTTTAAAAAACCTACAAGTCTGGACTTGGTTGGTGACAGACGAGCACACATTTCCATGAAGGGTTCTCTGTGCGCAGAATAGATCAATCACTGCCTGATGGAGTCTCTTAATGACTGAACCCAGCTCACACATGCCCGGAATCAGAAAAGGACAGTGCCTCCGATGGCCCACAGCACACCCAGATCCTAGTCTTGTTGATTTGTGGGCTGGTGAGACTTTGTGACAGAGGCTGCAGACAGGGCCCAACCAAGCCCCTGGGCCGCAGCTGCTGGCATAATAGATTTGTGCTGGGCGCGGACTCTTGGGAATGGAAACCCTAGCCTGAAGAAAGCACCATCGTATCCTGGGGTGCCGGGCGATCTGTGCTGGCAGCTGAATCTCGGCTCCACAGTAAACTCAGCCTTCACGGGCAGTCAGGCCACAGAAATTTATGAGCCCCAAGGAACGTGTGGGACCAAGGCTGCTCAAAAGAGGCCTTACGTTGTGCAGGGCTGACTGTCAAATAACATGTTAGGGTTTCTCCAGTGGTCCCAAGACTTAGAGATTACATCTTTAACACATCAATAACTTAGCTCCTGGTTAGCGGGGCGTACTGGGGCATGACTAATCAGCGGATGAAAGTGTCTTTGTGGGGATTAACTTTAATGAAAAGAAAAGGGATAGTTATTCAGGGGTTGGAATTCCTCCACAAATCAAAGGGCATGCTGACACAACAGGTTCATAAGGTAAGAATGAAGCCATTGTGGGGAAATTAAGCAATGGCTACTTTTTATATAAATCACAGGTCAGGGCTGTATGGTTGTGGATTCCATGGGAGTTGGACCTCAAGTTTTTCAGGTGTATTTAGAGAGGCTGAGCAATCCTTGAAGAAAATCAGAGGTCCTGTGTCTGTATTAACCCTTTCCCGGTGGCTTCCAGGATGACTGGCAGCTAGCCCATTATGTCTGGAAGGCAGTGGTCCCTGCTTACTCCAAATGTAGCGTGCAGAGTCCATTCTGAACCTATCACTTACCTGCGAGCCAGTCTCCACCATGACAAGAACTGTCCTCAGCCCTTCAGGCCATGTAAGAAAGACACTTCTCCATTCCTCACAGTGGAAAGCAGTCAGGCCAGGATGGGGCAGAGATGAGCTGCCCTTTGTAAATGACCGTATTTACTCTACAGTGATTTCCAAGTCACAGCCCACGTTTAAACTTCACGACTCGCAACCTATCATGAAGAAACTTCCAGATAACCAGAGATGCAGTCTATGAAGCAACAGGCTTCCTTTTTGAAAAAGGAAAAAAAAATGCTAATCATATATAATACAGGGGCTGAAGGACCATTTTGGATTATGAAAGCCCAAAATGATGTGACAACCTAGCTTGGCTGAAAGTACTGCCATGATGAAGGCAGACACAACTGGGACACATGCACCAGCCTCATGAGCCAAAGAATATATTTTTAATTAATTAATTAAATTTTTTATACAGCATTCTGACTGCATGAGTGCCTGTACACCAGAAGAGGGCATCAGATCTCAATATAGATGGTTGTGAGCCACCATGTGGTTGCTGGGAATTGAACTCAGGACCTTTGGAAGAACAGCCAGTGTTCTTAACCTCTGAGCCATCTCTCCAGCCTGAGCTAAGGAATAGTGAGAATCCTTAATATTAAATATTAATATTCCTTAATATTAAATTTACTAACTGTAAAGAAGCTATGTAAGAGAGTTCCTTTTTTGCATGTGGATTGTTGTTGTTGTTTGTTTGTTGTTCTGGGAATTGAACTAGGGCCTCATACTTGTTTGAGAAGCCTCTACTATCGTGCTACAAACCCAGCCCATAAAACACTATTCTTGTCTGTATGGAAAACACAATAGGCATGGGAATTTTGGAGGTTAACACTGATGGTGTCTACAACTGAGAACTAAAACATTCATGGGTGAAGGAGATAGCCCAGTGGGTAAAGTGCCTGTTGTACAAGCCTACAGACGTGTTCTGTGATCACCAACACTCATGTATAACACAAGGAGTGGTATATGCCTGTAGACCCTGTGGTGGGAGGTGGAGACAGGAGGACCCTGGGTGCTTCCTAGCCAACTGTTCTAGCCAGTTGGTATGGTCCATGTTTGATGAGATGGAGTATTACTGAGGAAGACACTCAGGGGGAAAGCCCCCATCACAGCTGCCAGGAAGCAGACAGTGATAATGTCTGTCCTGCAGGTTTCCTCCTTTTAGCCTATTACTCCATCCAAGGCCCCAGCTAATGGTATATAGCTGCTGGAATTCAGGAGAGTTGATTCGCTCTGGAAACAGCCCCACAGACACCCTCAGAGGTGTGCTTTAAAAATCTCTCAGGAGCTAGTTGACTCAGTTGAGCTGACAGTGGACATTAACCATCACACACAAAGAGGATGAGAACTCAGCAAAATATGAACTGTTTGTGAGATCAGATGGAAAGTGCACAGGAATTAATTGCACTGTTGTTAGAGCTTCTGTGTAGGTTCCAAACTTTTTCAAAATAAAAAGTAGCAAAACTAAGCAAAAACAAAAAAACAAACAAAAAAAAAATCAACAACAACAAAAAAAACCTCATTGTATTTTAACAATAGTAAATGCAGAAAGAAAAAAAATATTTACTATCTTTGAAACAGAAGAAGCTCTGCATGGATTCCTATTGTTGCAGTCAGGCAGCCTCTCAAAGAGAGAGAGAGACAGAGAGAGGGAGAGAAAAAGAGAGAGAGAGAGAGAGGTGATATGAAAGAAATGCTTCAACCAGCATCTACTAGGAATGCTTTTGAATTTGATTTTCATACCCATCATCATGTTCAAATATAGTTTTACATCCAGTCTGGAGCTAAGGAGAAAATTCTTTTCAATACACTGTTTTGTTTTGTTTTTTCAATAGATTGGCTTTGTGTCTTATGGATGTGCAAGATGGCTGCAGCACTTTCTGACATCATGACTTCTTTCCAGGAGGGAAGTGGATTGAAAATTAAAGACAGAAGCAAAGGGAAAGTGTTGCAGAAGCCTCTGTGATGCAGTTACAGGTAAATGTGCTCACAACACGTCTGTTTCCTAGTCACCTCTTCCCTTGAAATGACAGGTCAAGTATCAAAGAAAGTGAACTGGACCCTGTTCAGTTTGTCCGATCTACACAGTTTTGTACAAACCACTCTACCTCTCTTGGCCCATCTGTGTTTTCTCACTGTGAAATGAGAAATTAAAACAGGATTATTCCCGATTCTCCTCTAGTAACAAATCTGTGATTGTATAGGTTTTTGTTGTTGTTGCTGCTGTTTTTTTTTTTAATTTTGTTTTTGTTTGTCTAAAGTACACAAAGTCCTCAGTTTGAACTAGTTTAAACAATTGGATTTTGTTGTTTGTTTGTTTTTCTGAACAGGCTCACTCTGTTTCTCAGGCTGGTCTTGGGAGTCATGGACTCAAACATTCCGCCTGCCCTAGCCCTCCAAGCACTTAGGACATCTAGCTCAGGAAATGCATGATCTCACAGAAGAAAGCTGGGCAGAGGGGGATGGTGTGATCTCTGCTTACAAGGCTGTGCCATCAGCAAGGCAGATGCTTTTTTTTCGTTCCTTCTGCTCACGTGGCTTCTCCTGAAGCTGCCCGTGCAGCTACAGCAGGCAGGAGTGTCCACCTCGATGAGACAGGGTGCACCAGAACATTGTATCACTGTCACCTAGCTCTCTTGACTGGAGAGGTGGCGTCCCTGGAAGCCTGCAGGCCCCTGGCCTCTTCCAAGTATCTGCATAGCATTGGCAGTGAGTGTGGAACAACTCAGTGGAGTTAGGCTAAGATGCTTAGACAAATCAGCTGTGGTCAAACAGACTTGGGTAGCCAGCCATTCTGGATCCTTTACTTATAATGGGAGCTTGCTCTGAAAAGTAGTTTTTCTTCCAGATACCACAGTACGGTTCCTTGCATCTCAAAGGCTCACATATGGGTTCCTCATCCCCTAAATCAGCACCGACCACTTCCACCTTAGGCAAGTAAACATCTCCTCCACTGACTGCTCCAAGAAACAGGGAGAAAGAAAACACAGGCCTGAAGGAACATGGTTGCCCTTGGGGTTTGACTCATTTACATCCGCGTATTAATTTAACAAATCTTTATTGAGTATATACAGTCTCGCAGGTGCCGATGAAAAGATGTAGTCTCTGCTCTTAAATAATTTACAGCCGGGTGATAAGACAGACACATGGACAATTAGAGTAAATATTGTTAATGGTGAGAGTCAGGAAGAAGGGATGCTTAAATGCCAGGTGACATCATAAAGGGAAATCGCAACTGACTCAGTGCTTTGGATTTTCATTATATTAATCATGTTATAAAATATGGGCAGGATAGTGCATGTGTAGGTATCTGTGCATGCTATGTGTTTGTGTGTGCCTGTGAGGGCCATGGATTTGTGTATTCTGTATGTGTATGCATGTGTGTGCTCTGCATGTGTATGTGCCTGAAATGACATTGTTCCCACCCCACTCTGTGTGTTCATGCATGCATGTGTGCACGTGTGTGAATGTCTGTGTGTGTGTGTGTGTGTGTGTGTGTGTGTGTGTGCATGTGTGTGTTTTCCACGGTGGATCTCATCGTTCCTCCCAGACTGTTCTCGAACTCTGGAAACATTCTCTTGCCTCAGACTTCCAAGTGTTGGGATTTACTTTCTTAATCTAAGACATTTAAGAAAAAAAAAAAGTTCTATATGCATTTTTTGGTGATTTGCAAACAAAGTGAAATGCTGGTGTCTGCTCTTTCTTTTCTGTGAGTCTTATAACTCAGCCTCATTGTTTCCTGGTCCTGAGAGCTTTCCATCCAGCTCCACTGGCCAGTGTTTGCAGCTAAGGGACAACTCTTTCAATGCAGTTCTCAACAAGCTAGCACAGCAGAGGAAGAATGCGTCCACTACCATGACATATGTATGTATGCGTGTTATTCCGGCAGCAGTCCTCTAGCGCACGGTAGGACACTGGAGGACAGAGGATTGAAAAGCTCAGTGTTGTAAAGCCAACATGATATCTGGATGGATTTAAGAAGATGTGCAGTCTGGGGTGTGGTGCCCTGACAGAGCCCCTTCACAGGCACAAGGCCTGCTCTACAGTTAGGACTGATGCAGTGGGCTGGAGCCTCCCATATCCACCATCAAGGCAAGTTCTGGCGGATGTGGCTACAGGCCAGTTTGATTGGGATGATGACCCAAGTGAGATTCTCTCTACCCGGATGACTCTTAGATTGTGTTAAATTGATAGTGAAAAAAAAAAAAACAAAAAACAAACGAACAAAAAAAAAACTAACCAGAACAACGTATAAAATGTTTTTAAAACTAAAGAGTGCAGTCACAAAAATGAGTATGGAAAAATAGCTATCAAGAACAAACAGAAAGATTTTAAGGTGAATATTGAACTACTGGAAGTAAAAGCATGAAAGTTGAAATATAAAGTGTAATGGAGGGTTAGGTATCAAGTTAGACATAGCTGCAGAAATGATTTATAAAATGGAGGGCATGTGAAAAGAAGTTATGAGAATGCAAAGCAAAGAAAGATGGTCATCAGAACAGGCTGGAAAAGGAAGATCTACCTTTGTGATGTCTGAAAAGGACAAACTATAGATACAAAAGTATAAATACATTGGCAATAAAGAGAAGGAAATACATATAACTGTCTAAAGAGTGACAGAATTGTAGTGGTTTTATAGCAAGAGACATAATAAAATTCAAGGCAACAAAGTTAGATGACAAAAGGAGAATGCTACTGATAGCATTGTAACAGATTAGGAAGACACAGTTATGAATTAGATACAACTAAAACGAATTTCCAAATGCATTGACAAGACCTCACAGAATTGGAAAGAAAAACAGACTTTATCCATTATAATTGCAAGTTTTCAGACTATCCTTCCACTAGCTGACTAACTATACAGAGAATCAATCAGCAAGGATCCAGAAGACATGGATAATGACAACCTGGTCTATATACAGTCAACCAACAGCAGAGGATGAACATGAGCTTCTAATGTACATGTAATATTTCCCATTCTATTATACCCCCCAAAATACATCCCAATACATTTAAAACATTGTAAGCCGTAAGAGGTATTGATGATTAAAGAGAGGTTAAATTAGAAATTGAAAATAGAAAAAAAATAGAGATAGCTCTCTAGTGTTTGTAAAGTAAACCTATCCTGTGAACTGAAAAAGAAAACATGACGATGTCGGAAAATATCTTGATTGAGCCAAATGGCAACAAACAACATTAAAGTTTTGGTTACAGCTCAAGTCGGTAGAAAGGATAATTTATAGTCTTGAACACTAAATCTAAAACCAGCAGTATAATTTTTACCTTAAATGGAGAAGGAAAAAAAAAAAGACCAATTCAAACATAAAAATAAATAGAAAGTAGCAAATAATAAAGATGGAGTAGACACTAACAAAAACAGAAAAATAACAGGAGAAATCAATAAAATAAAAAATTTGGCTTTTCAAAAAGAGCTACAAAATATATAAAACTTTAAGCAAATGACAAAGGGGGGGGAGGAGATTCTCTCTTAAAAGCGGATATTAGCCATATAGTACAAGATAACCATAAGACAATTCACAGACCCACAGAAGCTAAGTAACAAGGAGGGCCCAAGGGAAGTTACTTGAAACTCACTCAGATGGTGAAATACAATAGACAGCTGAAGTGGGTGAAGAGAGAGAACTGGGTAAGAGAGGGCGTGGGGAGGGAAATGAGGGGGAGTATTAGATGTGGAGAAAGTATGGAGGGGAGGGGAGAAGGCTTGGAGAGTAAAGGGAAACTGAGGGTGGGGGCATCTCTGAGACAAGCTGGAGACCTTCGACAGAGTAGGCTCCGGGGAGGGTATGGGGATGACTCTAACTGAGCTTCCTAGCAGCAGGGGACATGGAGACTGAGGAGGCTACCTTCTAGCCAGGCAGGACTTACAGGGGTAGGAGGGAAATACCACCTGCAAAACGTTAGAACCAAAATTTACCCTGCCTACAAAATGTGCAGAGATAAAAATAGAACAGAGACTGAGAGACTGGTTATTGCCAGGCACAACCTGAGACCCACCCCATGAGAGAGAGCCAACTCCTGGCTCTATTAACAGCATCTGCCCTCTGAGAGGCTCCACCCACTAGGGGGTCAAAAGAGATGCTGATACAACCAAACATTAGGTGGAGTTCTCAGGAAGTCTTGTGGAAGAGTCGGGAGGAAGGGAAGAATAGAAGGATTCAGAGGGGACGGAAACTCATTAAGATGACCAAGGGAGTCAACTAATCTAGGCTCTGGGGCTCTTACAGAGACTGAAGCACCAACCAAAGAGGATGCATGGACTGGACCTAGGCCCCCTCTACATGTATGTAACCAATAGGCAGCTTGATACTCATGTGGGTCCTTAGTAAGTGGAGTGGGTGCTGTCTCTGGCATAGACTCTCTTGCCTATTTTTTGATTGCTTACCCCTGGTGGGGCTGCATTGCCTGGCCTCAGTGGATGAGGATGAGCTCGGTCCTAATGTGATTTGTTGAGCTGGGGTGAGTTGGTGGAAGGGGGATCCCCTTTTTCTGGGGAGAAGAGGAGGAGGAATAAGGAGAGGGTAGGAGGGAGGACCATGAAGAGAGAAGGGAGGGGGCTATGTTTGGGATGTAAAGTGAATAAATAAATAAACTTGTTTTAATATTTATATATATAAATATTATATATATAAACTTTAAGCAAACGACAAAGGGGGAAAATAGAAGATTCAAAATAGTAAAACTGAGAGCCAGTTAAAAGCAAAAGGTCTGTGGAAAAAATAGACAATTTCATGTGAGCAATGAGATGATTTAGAATAGGAAATGGTTAAATGTCTAAACCAACACATTACTAAAACAAACTTAAAAAAATCAACCTTAGTAAAATTAAAATTAAAGACATTGGATTAGCTATTTAAAAAATCCCCAAAACAAAACAAAACCAACAATTTAAAAAAAAAAAAAACCTTGCAAAAGCCTAGATGGTTTTATTGGTCCATTTTATACTTTAAAAAGTACCAATCCTACACAAAATCTTCCAAAAATATAGTAGGATCAGGTTCCAGTTAATTCGTTGATGACAGTACTAACCTGGCATCAAAAAAAGACATCGTAAGAAAAAGCAGTACAGACCAATCTTTTTTTAAAGGCTTATTTCTTTTATCTTATGTGTATGAGTAATTGACTGTGTGTGTGTGTGTGTGTGTGTGTGTGTGTGTGTGTGTGTGTGTGCACCATGTGAGTCCCTGCAGCTGGTGGAGGCTGAAACATGGCACCAGATCCTCTGAAATAGGTTTACAGGTGCCATGTGAGTGCTAAGAACCAAATTCAGGTCCTCTGCAAGAGCAGCCAGTGCTCTTAGTCACTGAGCCGTCTCTTCGGTCCCAAGTCCAGTCTCTTTTCCAGTACCTGCTGGTATACCTCCGGGGAATGTCTAGTTAAATGTCCTGACACTTGTGTGATAGGGAAGAAATAATTGATACGTAATAGGTGCAGGATTTCATTCGGCGATGATGGGAAACTTCTTGCGATGGATGGCAGTAATGGTTGTGCCATAATGTGGGTGTATTTAATGACGCAGAACAGTCAGTATAGAAATGGCCAAATGGGAAGTCTTATATTGTAGATATTGTGTGTTGTTTTAAAATTGAAAAAACAAGCAGAAAAAAAAAAACAATATGAGAACGAGTAACCCAATTTTACAATTGTCAGACATTTAGGAAGATAGCCATAGAGGTATACAGAGGATTGACTAACAGGTACTGGAAAAAGAAGCTGAACATGATTGGCCATTCTAGAGATGCATTTGTTAGTGTGTGGAGAGATCGCTATTTCCATATACTGCTAATAGGAATTTAGAATTATATGATTTTATGTGCATATGTGTGGGCGTGTCTGGATGCACGTGCATACAAGCACACGCACACGCTCGGGTACCCAGCAGAGCCATCACTTAGAAGTGGAGTTACATTTGTGAATGACCTCGTGTGGGTGCTGGGATCTGAACTCTGGTCCCCATGACTGATCAGGAAGCACCCTGAACCGCTGGGCCATCTCCCCAGCCCTTATGATAAATTTTAAAGTAAGACAAAGTTCTACAGGGCTATGACTTCCCGCTGTGCCTATTTCTCTCACTCGATGTTGAGCTAGCTTCATTTCCTAGCATCCTCCCGTAAATGCTCACAGGATTTTGAATCCTGCAATTATTCTGTGGGTTTGAAATAGAGAGTGTTTTTCCTTCCCCAGTCAAGCGCTTGCCTTCAGGATCTCTGCTGGCTCTTCCTTGCTTCTAATCTCACTTAGTTGTTTTTTGTTTTTTTTTTCTTTCTGTATTCACATGACTTCTTAATGGTGTTCCATACTTTTCCATGAAAGTAGTTCCCAGAAGCTCTGGGAACTAGGTTTGGCTGGCAAGCCTGTTCCACTTCCTCCAACTAGTAAGAGCTTAAGTGGTCTCAGCCCTCTCTTTAAATGACTGGGGCAGTGTGGTACCTTCCTGCCACTGTGAGAAAACATCTTAGCAAATCACTTTAAAAGGTTTCTTCCCCTCACTGTTTCAGAGGCTTAAGCTGACAGTTGCTTGGCCTTACTGTTTTGAGGGCTAAGGTTATCCCTTATCATGGAGGAAGCATGTTACAGAGGGAACTTTCTCACCTCATGGTGGCTGAGAAGCAGAGGAGAAAGGATGGGGCCAAGGCCGAGTATCCCTTTCAAGAGCATGCCCGCGATGACCTGGATTCCTTCCGCTAGAGCCTACCAACTAAAGGTTCCTCTGTCTCTCCACCGGACAGGCCAGTGACCTATTGGCTGTTAGCACACAGCTTCCCGGGCACAATGAAAACCCGAATCTTAATGAACAGCTATGCAGCTGGGCTTTCTAGAGTCCTCACACGATTCCTATGAAGAGGGAATGGGTTGGAAGAGCGGAGGCTTGGCCCACACTGAATCCTAGCCTGAGTCTTACTCCAGCGCAGGACTCTTGTCCCACTCCCAAAACAACCCCTCACCGTTTGTGTGCGTGTGAGGGAGAACTCCCATGTGTGTACATGTTCCTGTACAAGCATGCACATTGTATGAGTGTGAGTGTGAAGGCCAGAGGTCAATGTCAGGTTCTTTCAAGTCTTTCTCTGTCACTTTCAATGTTTATTTTTATTTAGTTAGCCCTGTATTTGTTTATTTGAGACAGGTTCTCTCAGAAAACCTGTCACAGTTCACAGGTTGGGCAAGACCAGCTGCCCAGCAAGCTCTGGAGATCGCTCTGTCTCCACCTCCTGGCACTGGGCTCAGAGATGATGAAGATTGAACTCGGGGCCTCAGGCTGGCAGGGCCAGCACCTAACAAAGTGAGCGGTCTACACTGCCCCTTTGCCTATTTTTGTAAATCAGGCTTTGTTAGAGCACAGACATGCTTGTTCATTCATGCATTGCCTGTGGCTACATTCCTGTTGCAATGGTGCAAAGCCATTTCCCATCTGGCCTTTAAAGGCTCAGCTTGTTAACCCCCTGGACCTCTCTTTAGATTTCTGGGGTGGGGGGACTAGCATCATCAGAACTGTCCGTTGACAAGACTGGAGAAATGGCGTGGGGTGGGAGCTACAATTTCATGCTGTTACTTATACTTTCACCTGATCTGGTTTTGAATGTGTGCTGAGCCTCTCACTGGCCCATCACAGAATTGCTCTCTGCTTCGCTTGCCCAAAAGACAATCTCTGCTCACCTGGTAAGGATCTGGTTTGAGCTTCTCCAACTGAAAAGCAGAATCTGGGGCAGAATAGTTTCAGTCATCATCCACACCGCTTGGAACCACCAGAAGCAGAAAGCTGGGCATCCCTCCTGGAAATGTGTGTTCCACAGCTGCTGAGTGAAAAATGACAATTTTTGAGAGTTCCTATTGTGTGGCCACTGCTGTTGGGACTTTGCCAACTTTGAGAATTTCTGCTGTGGGAAGTGGTTCTCTACCAAGGCCTCACCTAAGAGCCTCAGGGCAGCTTTAAAACCCTCAGCACCCAGGTCAGAGTGCAGAGCAGTGAAATGGGAACCTCTGGGAGGGATGAGGCCTCCAGAGTGACTAAAGCACACAGCAGAGGTTAAAAAGGAGAGTGTCCTAGCCAGGGAAGTGGGAGGAGCATCTGGCTCTTTTTCTTGTTCGATACTCTGCTGTTTACTCTGCTGAAAACTTAGATAGGATCTAGCGTTCTTGTGGAAAAGAGTACAAGATCTGAGAGGTTTGCAGCATTTTCTGTTTGTGCTAAATGGTTTTCGGTTTCACCTGGTGACTAAAAACAGGGGCCCTTTTGCATGAAAACAGGTTGTGTTTTAGAAGTGTCTGAGAGCAAAGGATACTTCTGAACACTCTTTGTCTTCTTCCTGCTACAAATTTACTTCTGAAATGGTT
The DNA here is from genome assembly GCF_030254825.1 of Meriones unguiculatus. NCBI lineage: Eukaryota > Metazoa > Chordata > Mammalia > Rodentia > Muridae > Meriones > Meriones unguiculatus. The sequence goes on along the minus strand of NC_083354.1, from coordinate 108,262,998 downwards.
ACTTTTCATTATCAACTTGACTGGATCTGGAATCAATAGGAGGCAAACCTGTGGGTGTGTCCATGCTTATTTCCACCCCAATGCTAATTGTGAATCACTCTACTCCATTGGCTGGCTGAATAAAAAGGGAAAAGGAGAAAGCTAAAGGTAGCTTGTCTCTCTCTGCATCCTGACTGAGGACACAGTGGGACCAGTTGCCTCGAGTGCCTACTGCCAAAGGTGGAGCTGTTTGTGCTGTAGCCTCTTCCCCTCCATGACAGACAGCACCCTCAAACTGTGAGCCAAAGATAAAGCCTTCCTCTTCTAGGTGGTTGGGTATTTTGTCACAGTTGTGAGAAAAATGATCACTTCAACACCCTATGAAGCCAGTTTCAAGATTTTCAGGGTTTCTTCTCTTACATCCAACAAAGACTTTACTGTGATTCTCCACCTGTGAGGAGACCTGCGTGACCCCTTTGGGAGTAGAATGACCCCTTCACAGGGGTCTCCTAAGACTACCGGAAAAACAATGATGTTTGCGTTACAATTCATAACAGTAGCAAAATTACAGTTATGAAGTAGGAATGAAAATAACTCAATGTTTTGGGGTCACGGCAACATGAGGCTCTGTATTAAACTTCCCCGGCATTACGAGGGTTGAGAAGCACTTCTCTAAATTGTACTTGCTGCTATTTCTCTGCTCCGTCCTCTTTCTCCATCCCCTTCACCTGTGATTTACACTAGATCTGATGAGGCTGTCAGCTGATCTACATCAACGACAAGTACAGTGTTGCGGAGCTATGTAGTTGACATGTCTCTTCATCCCCAACCCTCAGTGTCTCCCTACTCTACCCACAATGAGATCCAGACTCTACATGGCCGGGAAGCTGTAAGAAGCCCCTCCTGCCTGCCTCCTCCACCTGGTTCTGGTCTACTCCCACCGCTGTGCCTGCTTCTGAAAGCACCCAAGCAGTTCCCCATCCAAGGCTTCCCCCACATCTGATTCTCTCCCCAATCCTCTCAGCCTAACACTAAAACTGTCACCCCATAAACCTTCCTACCTTCTTGTCTGTGGTAAATAACACACCTGGTCACATTGTCACACCTTTTCTTATCTCTTATGACAAACATCAGTTTCCCATGTTTGACTCTCTCCTCCCCTTCTTTCCTCCTTCCTTCCCTCCTTCCTTCCTTCCTTCCTTCCTTCTTTCTTTCATTCATTTTTTCTCTCCCTTCTCTCTTTCATCCCTCCCTCTCTTCCTGTTCCCTGCCTTTCTTCCTTTCATATTTGTTGCTAAATTTTTCTTCTCTCTGTGACCAAAAACCCAAAGAAGTGACTTAAGAAGGAAGGGTGAACTGTGGATTGCAGCTTTAGGGTATAGTCCTTCACAATGGGGCAGTGAGAGCAGCCCAAATATGGGGGTAGCAGTCCCTCTTCCCCATCTTCAGTCAGGGAGCAGAGGCAGGTGAATGCTGCTGCTCTACCAGCTTTCTCCTTTTATGAAGTCTTGGACCCTAACCCAAGTTCAGAATGGTACCTCCCTGCTCTGTTAAAGCTCTCTGGAAACAACTTTACAGATACATCCTAAGGTGTGCCTCTTCCGTAATTTTAAATCCCATCAAGTTTACGATCAAGATTTTCCTTTTCTTCTGACTTCCACTCCACAAATTCCTATGGGAGGGGGGGGAAACCAAGCCATTTTGTTCTCTGTTATGTTTGTAGAACTGAACACTGCGTTTAGTATTTGCTGCATGAGGTTCCTTCAGCATGACGATAGCTAAACCCCTGACTGCTCTTCTCATCGCACAAAGGACAATGTCATGGAAGAATGGAGCACCCACAGCCACAGGGAGCTGCAAGACTGGAGTGAATGAGGGCCAGGCCCCTAGGGGGCAGCTGCCAACTGCCCCCGTCACAGGCCCATGTTTAAAAAAATGCAGGCCATCTAGATTTTATGTGATTTAAAATTCTGGCAACTGAACTAAACTTTTAAAAACAGCCCTTTGAGAGGCCAAACAAAACACATAACACATCTGTGTGCTGGATCCAGCCTGAGGGCTGCCAGTTTGCAACCTCTGCCGAGATCCAGATGGATGGAATCTGAGGCTGTCCTCTGATCTACCAGCCCACTTACCCTATCAAAGGAGGAACGGGGTTAGATGTGGTTTGGATTATCAGTGTTTCCTAAGAAAAGATGGTCCTTTGAACCCGAATTTGATGCTGGACTTCAAGGCTAGCCCCAGGACGGAGGAAACTCAGCTAGCCTGTCATCCAGTTGAACATTCCTTTGTACCTGGCAGTGCCAAGAATAGGGCAGCCCTCTGGGCAGTGGCTAGAGATCAAAGGCTTACCCTGTGCTGCCTCCCACCCACCCCAAGTCTCCCAGCCAGGCCCTGCCTCCGACCCAGCCCCCTCGGTGCCCAGCCTTAACCTGGATTCTGTCCATCCCACTGGCAGCACACCTCATAGCCCTTTCTACACCTGGCTTCCTGGAAATCCAACCACCCCAAGGACACCAAAGACACCACCCTTTCTGGAATAGTCTTGTCAGAGGGGCTTTTCATCAACCCCCTTCCATCCCCCACCCATAGCAGCCCTAAAGGTCAGCCCAGTGGCCAGGGTACTGTCTATACCAGCTACTTTTTGTTTGCTTGCTTGCTTGCTTGCTTGCTTGCTTGCTTGCTTGTTTTCTGCGATCCTTCACCACTTACTTACCTGCTCATCCCACTGAATGAACTTTTTTTCCTAATGCATTTCAAAGTATGCTGTAAAGACCAGTTTTCTTTAATATGTACATCATTAACGTTTGAGACCTATTACTGGTATTTTTTTTTCCGTTTAAGATAAAATTTGTCTTCAGTGAAATAGGCGAATTTAGGTAAACAGCTGCAGAGTTTGGGGGACTGCACGCCTGCCTGTCGAACTATAGAACATTGCCATCATCTGCAAGAGTTCTCTGAAGATCCTTCCCAGTCAGTGTCTCCACCACATCCAGAAAAGCCAGAGCAATTCTGTGTTTTACCTGTTCCAAAACCTCATCCAGATAAAATCCTGTAGACCTGCTGCTCGGAGAGAGGCTTCACACGCTGTATGCATCTCCGTGTTGAATTCTTTTGGTGCCAAGAGATAGTCCCTTGAATATTTCTATTCTTCTACTTGGGGGCACATTGGCTGTTTTTTTTTGGGGGGGTTGTTTGCTTGTTTGTGGCAGATGGGTGTGTGTGTGTGTGTGTGTGTGTGTGTGTGTGGGTATAAACTGAACATTCTTGTATAGTTATTTTATTTTCCTTACTCCTCAGGGAACACTTAGGTATGAAATTACAAAGTCACTGGATAAGTAGATGTCTGTGTCATTGAACGTTTGTTATATGGAATGATATCAGTGTAGTGGCTTATTGCTTCTAACACCATCACTTGGTAGCCTAAGGCTGGAGGATCATGACTTCAAAGCCAGCCTGGGCTACAGAGTGAGACTCTGTCTCAAATAAGATATTTACAGTCACGACTGAGTTCTGCTTGGATGGACCTGGATGGAGAGATCAATCCAGAAAATGGAAGACAAGTACTTCCATCCAGGAGTTTGCAACCTATTGAGGTAGTGACCATAAAAGTGAGAACACCTGGGCATGAAACTGTCATCCGCTAAGCAGACAATGAGTGGAGGACCCTGTGCTCTAAGCTTGGGGTCATCTGAGCACTGGGAAGGCCTTCTTGCTGGAAGCAAGCCTTGAAGCTCACCTGAAAACCTGATGGGATAGTGAGAAAATACATTAGGTTTAGATGGACATGCAAACACAGGATAGGACTAGAGACCAGACACAGCCTAGAAGACTAAAGATAGGCCTAGCCCAGAATGGCCCAGGAAAGACAAAGATACAGTCGGACTGCTGGGTGCTCTGAGCCCCACTTTGGGTGTACTGGGCCCAAGCTCTTCATTTTCACAGGCTCTCCTCTTTCGTCTTCTCAGGCACAGTAATTTTGATCCCCAGACAAAACTCCAAAACTCTCAGACATGGCTACAGAATTTTAAAGTGCCTTTAAATTTCTAGCTGCAGAAAACTGAAACTGCCGTTTTCATATTGCTCTAGGGACATGTCATCTTTATGGCCTAGTTCCTCAGTTAAGTGGCTGTGTCACAGAACTGTGTGGAGTGGGGGATGTCTTAGGGAAAAATGGCTATTTTAACTACCTTGTGATCCTCTCAACATTTAAGACTTACCATCTTTCTGCCTGCTCTATGCTCTTAGACTTCTCAAACTTAGAAAAGCAGCGTTTGATCAAGGTGGTTAAATTGTAACAACTTGATAATCGAATTTCATCTTGAGCAACTTAGTCCAAGCAACAGACTGCTCCATGGGGCTGGCATCACCATGGGGCTTCCGTGTGATAATAGTGAGATTTTTCCCCTCATGCTTTCTGACTTTTTTTTTTTTTCTTGGTAAGACAAATTATTTCTGAGTAGAGGCAAGTGTCTCTGTTCTTTACTCTTTATAATATGTATCTTTTCCAGACTTAGAGAAGGAACTCCCTCCACTAAAGGATTCTGGTCTCTGACTCAGAATCCTATAAAGATACTCAGATGGCCTCAGGGAAGAGAAAAATCTGTCAACCATTCTTGCAACACATTTGGATTGCCAAATTCCTGAATTAGCCCTTTGATGTGATTTTCCAGGTCATATAACTCAGAACACACTCTGAAAAGAAATGGAGGCTCTCGGTGTGGATAAGCTACGCCCTTATGAACCTTTTGACGTGGTCAGTTTTTCATTAGCTTACAAGACGTTTTTGGATAAGTCTGTGGGCCCAGTTACTCGTGCTGGATAGTGAGAAAGGAATTGCTTACATTTCCCAAGTTAGCTGGCCAGTCCATAGTTGCAGCCTGTGTGGAATTATGGGAATGTAGCTGTCCCATATCTGCTGTCTCATTACGCTTGGTTTTCCAGTTTGAGTGCTGAAAGTCATGTGTCCCAGAATCCTTCTCAGCCCTAGGCAAACAGAGATGGCTGGGCTCCCTATCAATAGCAGTTACCTGGGGAGCATTTCTCTACATAAAATTTGGTTTTCTAAAGTCAAAAGAAGAAATTTTAGAGGTTGTTGCTAAAATTCCTTCCCTGGAGGAGACATAAACAACACCCACCTCTTCTCCTAATGCCCCAATGACAAACAGAGGCACAGTGCATCCAAAGTTCATTCTGGGGAACCACTGAGCTTATTGGACTTCCTTACAGAGCTTAGGTGAGGAGTTGCTTTCAGGAGTGTGGGTGTGCCTCCCCTATAATGGGCTGCACCTGAAAGTGTTTTACTTAGTAGGGAAAACGGCGCCCCCATAGCCATTTAGATGGAGCCTCGACTCAAGTCTTCCCCAACTTAGATACTCTAACCCTTCTCCAAGGCCACGTGTGATTAAAGCAGAGTTGTATGCTATAGGTGGTAAGGAGTGCCTGGGTACTTCGGTATAAACCATCAACAAATCCCGTTGGGATAATTTTTTTTGCATGGGGGCACGGTTGAATGCCCCAAGATGGCAGTTGCTTGGCTCAGAGGCCGGCCACTCTCAACAGATATACGTGTTGGAAGTGTTGAAAGGCATCAGCAAAAATTCTGAGCCACCTTGCCAGTCAGCATGAGTAGCCAAGTTGAGTGCTGAAACAAAAACAAAACCAACCAAAAACCAAAAATACCCTTTTCAGTGAGGCTCTTAGTGATAGGTTTCCTGTAGTTCTTCCAGTTATGGTCAGATTAAGGCCATTGGTTTTTGAAGTGGAAGTTTCTGGACTCAGTTTAGTCATGTGATGTTTTGCTGTGAGACGGGCATGTGATGTTTAGCTTCCTCATGCGAGGGGTGTGACTTTGGCCAGCTGAGAACATCCAGGGGTGGACTTTGAGGAGAGGACATATTTAGAGGCCCAGGAAGAGCGAGACATTGCTTTTTGCATCAACGTCACTACATGGCTTCCGCTGCTTCCTGTTGGCCTTTGGACTGGACTGCTGGGATCCTGATGACTTCGTCTGCTACTCCCCTAACGATCCACTGACCCTAATCAGCAGGAAGTAGATAGACATGGTCTACAGCCCTTTTCCCTATTAATCTCCTCCCTAACCTAAGGTTGTGGGGGCAGCGGGGGGGAGTTAGAAGGGAAGTAAAGGTGCTTAAGAACCCTAAATAAAGTAGGTTTGGTGAAAAAGCTAAGCCTACAGGTTGTAGCATAAAACTTCATTTCTGGATCAGTTTCCATGGTCTGTAATGAGGCAATAGATCTTCCACAGCTGTTTTGTTTGAGGATTTCAGAGAGAGCAAATGATATACAGTCAGCAAGCCTGGCTGTGACCTGGAGGTTGGAGGTCAGGTCATTGCAAGCCTTTGGAGGGTTTGGCTCTGTGTCAAGTAGGGAAATTCGTCCCCTCTCCCACTTAGAAGAAAGAGGACATGGCTTTGAGAGTGATTTGTTGTACCCCGCAGGGTCAAAAGGAGCCGCCTTCAGAGAAGCAGCTTTCCTTTCCTGATGGCCATTCTCTTGTCAGCCTGTTTGTCACCTCCGAAGGATCTGAGGTTCTTTCCTCCAAGGAAGCTGTTTTTACCCTCCAAATATGTGAGGCTGCTCCTCTGAAAGAATTTCCAGAAGCTATCACAGGTGGGGGTTTGCATGATAGGGTCTTGGGCCACTGTCTTTTTGAGTTGCCTAGAACTGGCACTTAGGGGTGGGGGTGGGGATGGGATCCCATTATACACCAGTTAGTATAATAGCTTTAAAGTCTGAATCACATCTCATATTCTAAACACCCCTATGCCAGATGCAGTATTCTGGACACTTTCCCATCTGTCTTGCTTTACCTGATACTGTGACAATGAACTATGAACAATATCAATGATTGTCCCTTTGAGACATATGGCTGAGCTCAGTGCCCACAACTCAGACAATTGTGGGTATCTGACTCTACCACCAATGCCAGCCAAGACATACAAGGTGTTCTTCATTACTGACTAGTCAGGGGGTCTGAGTTACAAGGAAATAATTCAATCTAGCAGGCTAGGGTGACATTGCCAACCCAAAGAACAATTTATGAGATCATCTGAGCCTGGATATAGAATGAATTCCATAATACAATAACTCAGCACAGATCACCTTGTTTAATTTTCTTTTTTCCTAGTAGTGGGGTCTTCCTGCCATCATTAATGATCCAGACAAAAACAAAACAAAACAACGTAAGCATTATGTTAGAAATTCCTTTTGTGTCTGAAATGCAGAGTTATAACAATGGTGTATGAGCACTATCCAAATTATTCTTTTTTTTTTCCCAAATTATTCTTATCATGAGTTAATTTACTCTATTGAGAGTGTAAGCTTCTTTAGTAACTCTTATTACAATACAGAAGGAAAGGTAGAATTTGAGCCAGAGTAAGTAAGCCACAATTTTCTGAAGCACTCACTCTTTGTAGCTCAAACTTCTTCTAGGACTACCCTTTTTTTTTTTTTTTTTTTTTTTTTAACTCCCATGAGACAAGGAGGAAGGTTCTTCAGGCTTTCCTGATCTATGAAGGAGGGTCTGGAATTGATGGTTCTTCCCTGGAGAAGCAAACCTCTGAGAGCTTGAGGATATATGAAACAGGTAACAGGCTGAGCAGGACTCACAGTGACAGGAAGGTACAGAGACTGAAAGCTCTAGCCACGTGCTGAGATGGGTCTGTGGGTAAAAGCACTATCTGTGAAGGCAATAAGATGAGTTCTGACTTCTGGGCCCACATAAAAGCTTTTTAGAGGAACGAGGTTCAGTTCCCAGCACACTTCAGGCAGCTCACAACTGCCTGGGACTGCAGCTCCAGAAGATCTGAAGATCTGGCCTCACGCACACCTGCACTCACACAGACACACAGGTACACATGATTAAAAATAAAATATACTGTTTTTTAAAAAGCCAAGTGGATGGTACCAGCATCTGTAATCTCAGGCACAAACAGGAGATAAAAGGAAGAAACAGGAGACTGCCCAGAAGTTCAGGGCAGAGCTAGCCTGGTGTTTCCAGTGGAAAAGATAATGAGGTCTGAGGTCCTGTCTTAAACAGGATGAAAGATGAAGACTGACAAGCAAAGTGGCCCCCTGACCTACAAACACATTCCATGTCCTGTGTCCCCAAATTCACACAAACACACACGTGAATGAGCACACACTACATGCACACACAAACACACACAAAGTCATAAAAGCCTAGCTGCTACGGTCAAGCATCACACCACGTCACTAAAATCAGCCCTCAATATAAGAAAGAGTGGCACACAGCCATCTGAGCTGCCTTGGCTTTTGGCCTTCTTTTATGAAGATTGGAGAAGAAATGACTTGGGTGTTCAACTGTCTGTGTAAAAATGGATCTGGGCCAAGAGGTTCTCACAGCTCACTTGGCAAAGGTGTTCTCCCCTGGGGAATTTCCTCAGTTCCCTGCTGCCTCTGCCTCACACCTGAGGTCGGCCCTGCATGCACTTGTAAGGGGGCCAAGGCAAACGGAACTTCAAAACGGAACTGAAAGGGGTCATGGGAAGAAGTCCCTGACACTGAGAAGAAGTTGGTGGGTAACTTAAGGTTTGTATGTGTTGGTTACTCCGGCAGTTAGGTTAAAGTTGTGTGGAAAACATGAATGAAAAACAGTTCTGGTTACCCACTGTTATGTAACAAGCCACCCAGAGCTGCTGTGGCAGGAGCAGCAATGGTTGTAATATTCCGCACAGTCCGTGGGTCAACTGAGCTCAGCAGGGCGGTGCTCCTGCTGCTGGGTCTGAGATCGTTAAGGGAGTTTTGGGGCTGGAACACCCAGGATGACCCCCTTACACCACCAGCCATTGATGTTGACTGTGAGTTTGGACCACAGTGCCTGCATTGAACAAAGCGCCTGCATGTGTGGCTCAGGCTCCTTCCTGAATGGTGTTTGGGTGCTGAGAGACTGACTCAACAGGAAACAGCCCCATAGAGAAGAAGATGCTAGACTCAGAAGACCTGGGATGGGGATGTGCCTCCCACAGGACTCTACTAATTTAGTAATTACAGGACCTGCCCAGACTAAAAAGGAAGGAAAACTAAAGAGTTCTTAATGGGAGAGTGATCCTTCACACCACAATAACATAATGGGGGACTCCCTTATTAGACAGCATAGCCCACACGAAACCTGACACATGGCCCCCATAGCTCTTGCCAGGCTTCCCTAGGTAAGCTTGCTTCCAGTGGAAATTTCTACTCTCTGCTCATGACTGGGGATAGCAGAAACTATCCCAGGCAACTAAGACAGCTAAAACCAGGAGCCCATCCAGGGCAAAGTGTAGCTTAGTGTCAAGGTGAAAGGCTGTCCACCTCCGAGCACCTCCATGGACATCACCTCCAGCCTGCACATCCCAGTGCTCAGCAGCAGTTGCCACCTCCGGAGGGCCTTGGGGAAGATGCTATGAGAGTTTCGAGTTGTTGGGTTCCTGTGCACATTGTCTGCCTCACTGATAATGCTGGAGCAGGCACTGTCTCTGGGTGGAAAGGGGCAGACTTACTGACGGGGAGTGCAATTGCCATACTAAACAATTCGATGCACATTGCCGCCATGTGCTCTGGAAAAGCTTTACCTGCTTATGGTACGGACGTTTAGTGAACTGGTATACCTGAAGGTTATAGAACTTTTCCTAGGGCAGTGTGAACATTTCCTCACCCCAGAAAGGGCATTGATGACACACCAAAGGGACAATTTTACCCACCTCCAGCCTGGAGAACCAATTAAATTATTGGTGCTACCTACAGGATCTTGGGTTAGGGAGCGTGAGTGATTCTGGCACCTGCATTGACTAAAAGCCCATCTTGCTTGGATGAAAGCTCCATCCTTGAGGATTCCTGCCCAAGTCACAGACAGTTTCAACAAAGAGTGCCATCACTGCCATCACTACACCCCTTCCCTAGTAGTTGTTTACTGTTTAAATAACCCGAAAGGGAAGCCTGAGGTGTTTTATAACTACTATGAACTTCCTGAACCACGTAACTGTGTGTCTTTGTATGTATTGTGTATATATATATTTGTGTTTGTGGGGCAGCAAGATTGATGTCAAATGTCAAATGTCTTTCTTCATCACTCTTTGCCTTTTTTTTTAAATGTAGGGTCACTCATTGAAACTGGTCAGTGAATTTCCAGTATCTTCCTGTTGCCCATCCTTGCCAAGGCTGCCATGACAGGCATGTACCACCATTCCTAGCTTTTTACATGTGTCTTGAGAATTAGAACTCAAATAGTCATGTTTGTGCAGCAGACACTTTACCAACTGAGCCATGTCCCCAACCTTCTCTTAGTTTCCTAAGCTTTCTGAGGCACTCTGCTACTTCCAAGAGAGAAAGGTCCAATCTGGACGAGATAGCTACATAGCAGTAGTCTCTGTATCTGCTTCACCATTGTATCCAGTGTTTAGAAGATAATGGAACTGGGACTGTCTAGTTCTTCAAAAAGGAGAATCAGATCCCCATCCTTGAATCTCCATTTCCACTTTCATTAAGAGAGAAGAAAGAGGACCTGCAGATCAAAGGACAGTAATGCGAACATGTTTGGTGGCGATGGTGGCTATGATCAATGTGCAATAATATTTGAGTATGGGATGTCATAATACTTGTATGATAACTGAACAAAAAGGAACAATAAAAACCACGATCTGGGCTGGAGAGATGGCTCAGAGGATAAGAGCACTGATTGCTCTTCCCAAAGGTCCTGAGTTCAATTCCCAGCAACCACATGGTGGCTCACAACCATCTAAACATGAAATCTGGTTCCCTCTTCTGGCATGCAGGTGTACATGCTAACACACATTGCATAAGTAATAAATAAATAAATCTTTGAAAAAAAAAACAAAACAAACAAACCACGATCTATGGCCTCTGATGCTGGTCCTGATGGGCTGTCTTCCTACCTCCTCCAGCCAGTCACTTCATTTTTGGTCATCCCATCCTGGCATCCTCTCCCTACTACTCCAATTCCTTCTCACGTTCCTTCATGAGCACCGCTCTTCAGCCCACCCGTTAAATTCTGGTGATTCCCAAGGCTTTTCCCTTTAGTCTTTTGCTCTTCTTGAGTCTTAAATCATCTAGAGCAATGGTTCTCAATTCAACCTCCCTAATGCTGTGACCCTTCAATATAACTGTAATTTTGCTACTGTTATGGATCATGATGTAAATATCTGTTGTGAAAGATATCTGATAGGTGACTCCTCCCAAAGGGGTTGTGACCCACATGTTGAGAACTGCTGATCTACAGGGTGCTTAGTAAGGCGGTATCACTGACCGTCATTTAAGTGCCCACTGCTGACACTACCCTCTATCCTGGGCATTGATACTCCAGCCTCTGTTACCAAGCTGAAGACCTTTTATTGAGCGTCCCACACTTTGGTCAGTCTCAGTAAGCTTGGAACTAAACCCATTGCTGCTTGCCCAGCTCTCCAAATCAAGAGCCTGGATTGCCCACCTTACCCTGTGTGGATATGTAGCATTAAGGCTTCTTCACCTCTGCCTTCGAAGAAGGCACCATGGCCAGGTTAGACCTGACATTTCAGAGGCATGTTCCAGGCCTCTGGGGACTATGCATACAGTCCTAGGTCTCTGTTAGTTTTTACCATCTTCCCTTACCTCCTCCAGGGGCCAAAGAGGTAAGTCAGGTGTGTGGGAAATGTGGGATCTAATTGTGAGAAAAGTCATCTCTTCCAAGGGCTGTTCTCACACCAGCCTGAGAGGCCCTGGGGAGCCACAGGCATTTGACTAGGTGGAGAAAACACAGGAAGATGCTCTTTCAAGTGTGAGAGGCCCAATGGAATGTTCTGAAAACTCTCCCTGTCCTGGGTCTTTGAGAACAATCAATTTATTGTAATGTCTATTTGTGTGAGTATCCTATGATTATCTTTAAGGGACCAAAATTCCATGTTACAAAATACAGCCAGATCTTATTCATCCCTGTCCTTTCTTGTCTAAGCACGTAATTATAATTTCTGGCACATAATAGTTGATCAATACTTATTGATTAATTCATTGATGTCTTTTGGTCAATCATAAGTCATGTTTATGAGTGCTTCCTCTGTGCCACATAGAGCTCAAAACACTTTAGATGCATTGACTCACAGAATTAATTTATCTAATCTGTATAAGCACACTGCCACCCTGATTTTATAGCTGAGGAAAGCGAGGCCTAGAGAAGTTAAGCTTACTTTACACATCTGGGGACTGAGCAGGAACAAGAACAAAATACACCAGCACTCTGACTCCAGACTCCCATTCAACAACTGTATCTTTTTTTTTTTTTTTTTATTGTGTGTATGTGAGCATGTAGGTTTGTGCATGTGAGTACAGGTGCCAGTAGAGTCCAGAAAAGTTGAAGTTACAGGCAGCTGAGCTGCCTGGTATGCGTGCTAGGAATTGTACTCCAGACCACCAACTCTTATCAACACCCGGAACTGTTTCTTTGGTGATGGGAAAGAAGAAGCATGTCAACAATTAGGCAGATTGGAGGTTGTGGTAATGGAGAGGCTGATGCTGAGAAAACCTCAGTGTTCACAGGGATTTACTTCCAGGGGAGAAAAAATGGATTCCTACAGCACCTTGGTTTCAGTTGGCCAAACCAAGAACTACATTAGGAAAAGCAGGCAGAGAAGGTAGAACGTCTTTTAAGTGCTAAATCTGTGCTGAGTCTCCCCACCTCTTCTCCCACAAACATTGTAACAACAGAACCTGAAACACACAGGGTCTCCTTCTAGCCTCTTGCATTTTCTCCCTTTATCTTGCTTCTATTTTGTCTTCCCAGTTGGAATCACTTGGGGTAGGGATTTTAGACTTCATTTGGGTTGCTGCTGCATCAAGGATTTAAGCTTACTCTACATTTGTTGGCCGATGAACAGGATTTAGCAATGGCTGGAAATAAAATAGAGGGTGAGGTATATTCCAGGTTCTGGCCCTCAATCTGAGACAGAGAGTAGCTGTGGTGGAGCTAATTAAGAGCTGCTCTGCATTAGATTGGATCAAGTGTAGAAGCGAATGACCTCTGAGTTTCCTACTCAGAGCCTCAGAGACAAGGTTCTCTTTGGAGCTTACATCCAGTCTGGGTCTTTGCCAAGGTTGGGTGCTCCTAAATCACATTGAGTTGACGAAGGCAGACCTTATTTTTTGCTCTGTGCTCAGAGAATGAGGTAGGACCAGTGGCTAAGGATCCTTCTGGAAAATGACTCCATGTAGGCGTTTTGGGGGAAGCATAAGAGGAGAAGGGAGTTTTTTGTTTGTTTGTTTGTTTGTTTGTTGTTTTGTTTTTGTTTTTGTTCTAACTGTTCATTCCTGAAGCTGAGGAGGAGACAAACTCCTCTATCCTCATCAGGGCTCTCCTCCAAAACATCGAATTTCCCCTCTTCCTCTCCAAGGCGGGCACTTTAGTTTGCAAACCAAATTTCTGATTCTTTCCACTGTTTGTCTCCTACTCACTTGGGCAGCCAAGTCTCTTTCCTTCTGGGAACACCTCTGTGCAAAGTTTGAAAAAAAAAAAAAACCCAGATTGCCTCTGTGTATCCCCTACTCTTCCAGTCAAAAGCTCTCAGGATAAGAAAGGTCTTGCCTTCACCAGGCTGGATAACCACACTACTGTCCACCCCCCCCCCCCATTTTTGTTCTAGCTGAAGGAAAGGAGGCTTATTTAAAATATGTTAATTTAAGATCACTGGAAATGTTTTCTTTTTCTTCCCCCCTCCCCCCCAGGTAGTTTTATGACTCATTTAGGATACTTTTCTGGTTCACAAGAGCCTTGAAACTAAAGACTGAAAGGATTTAACACAACCAAGCAAAACACTGCAGCCTTGACAAACTTAAAAGCTGTGGGTGACATTTGGAAGAATGTTACTCAGTTATTTAAGCTTCACTGTTGAGTACCTTGAGAGTAAGGACCAGCACGTGATTATAATGAGCCTCACCTCCCTGAGGCAGCTATCTGCTGGGCTGTGTCTTCTCAGATGACTGTACCACCTAGGCAGACAGTCAGAGTTGTACAATGTAAACCAAGGGTAAGCTTCTGGTCCAGGTTGGGCCAGCCGGGGTAGCAGCTTCCTAAGATGCTGGAAAGAAGTCAAAAGAGAAAGCTGCTGTTTCTTCAGGTGTCTGTACACTTGGATTCTGTTGCTGGCTATGATTTCCCATGTGTGCGTGTAGGAAGCTGGAGCTCATTTAGGGAGATAGACAGGGGAATTGAGAGCTTCCTAGTTTCCACCTAGCCTTCTACTTCCTGGCTCCAGTTGGCATCTGGATTTCTGTCCTTAGGTTCTGTAAAACACCCTCTGGCTTTGCAACAAACCTCCCATTGCTGGTTTTACTTGCGTTTCCTAACTTCAATGGGAAGAATCCTGACACAAGAGATCCATTTTCCTTTCAAATGCTTAATAAAAGTTTCATAACTAATAGAGACAGATTTTGAGTGACTGTGGAAGATAAGTTTAGAGCTGCAGTTTTCTTGGGGGGGGGTCATCATTTTATGCATGTAAAAATGAGATATAGAATGAGATATTCAATGTCTGAAACTAGATCTCTAGAGTAGGTCAATAAACTATTGTTCTTCCTCTTATCCATTAACGGGCTGAAATACTATGTTTGCTTTTTTACATGTGCACATTTATGCTAATTTATTTTTTTAGTGTGTTTATTTGTAGTGTGTTTGTGTATATATTTGTCACGGTGCATGAGCAGAAGTCAGAGAGGATAACTTTTGGGAGTCGGATCTCTCCTACCATGTGGGTTCTGAGGATGGACTCTGTGGCAAGTGCCTTTACCTCCGACATTAGGCACACAGGCCCCACGTGCACATGCTCACAACTCTACATACTCCTACGTATTCTTATCCCCAGGTTTTAGATGAAAAGCTGACAGTTGAAGTTGTTAAATGACTTCAACAGGTTACGTGTTAAGACAACTGAAGTTTATTCTCTTAGGCAAGAGGCTCTATCCAAGTAGGCCAGGCTTCTCTGTCCAAGACAGGAATCCTATTGAGGCAGAGGTTTCCATGATATCCATCCAGCCAACATTTATTGACTACTTATTGTATTAAGTATCCAACTTTCCATATAGAGTGCTTACTGGTTAAGTATTGTTTCAGGCACAGGACACTGGCCTTTGAATATTGAGAAGGTTAAAGAGCTTTCACTCCAGTAAATGTGCTTGGGGGACAACCGGAGCCATGTATGTGAGGTAAAATGCGCTTCTCGAAATCCAGTTGTGGTGGCACAAGCCTACGGTTCCAGCATGCGCAAGGCTCAAGGAGGAAGATCATGAACTCTGGGCCAACCTTGAAAATGAAAGATACAGAACAAGCTCTGGGCAGTTACTGTCCTCACTCACACCCAGTGGGATTTATACACCAGAATGTAGGTCTGGACACATTTCCAACGTCACCAAGGCATCCTGACAGCCTCTAAGTAATTCTCTCTCTCTCTCTCTCTCTCTCTCTCTCTCTCTGCATGTGGGTATTTGCACATGGAGGCCAGAGGTTGCTGTGTCATCTTCAGTTGCTCTCCATTTTTTTTTTTTTTGAGACAAAGCCTCTCACTGGATCTGGGAGGTCAGCAATTTAGCTAGACCATCCTGCTGAGCGCTTTTTTTCATCTGTCTGTCTCTGCCTCCCAGATCGGGGGTGACAGGAGCATGTCATCCCACCCAACTTTCCCCTGAGTGCTGGGGATCAGAACTCAGGTCTTCACAAGTGTGCAGCAGCCATTTTACCAGATGAGACAACCCCCTAGCCCCAAGGTTAAAATTTTTCAGCCGTCTCCTTTCTCTCTGTGCTGCACAAAATTGGTTGCAACTTCAAGGGGGAAAAGATCATAACTGAGAATGTGTACTGGAGAGAAGGATGCCAGACAGCTTCTTAGGGTCACCTCGGGAAAGGGGAGGAATGTCTGTCATGGCGTGATGGGTGGTGTCTCACCATTGATCTTTGGCAAGTGGTAGTGGAAAAGATAGTCAGAGTTCCAGAGTGCACTATTATATTTCCAATTAAAATGCGAAACAAACCTTTTTCATGAAGCACACTGGCCTCAGCCCTAGGAAGTGACTACAAAGCTCTGCGCTGATTGAGGCAAGCTGAAAGCGGACACTGTAATTGATAGAGGAGATAAGTCAATCTGCGTCCTTTAAAGAACAATGAGTTCCATTTTTCATCAAAAAGATCTCCTTGTGCTGAAGAAACATTCTTTCAATAAATCTACTTAATGGTTTCCCCTCTAATGATATATAACGTTGGGCTGTGGAGCTGAGCACTGCAGCGAGTGGGCCTTGCCGGGGATGCAGGCCACCCATCATTTGCATTGGCAATTCAACAGGGGAAAAAAAAAAAAAGAAAAAGAAAAACCCAGAAGATGTGTAGAAGGATTGCTGTTCAGGAACACACTCCAGTGCCTTCCTGGGCAGTTCTAGAAGGTGCAGGATTTTGGATGAGGAATCAAAATGTATGCTCTGTGGGTTTGGAAATGGTTCAGCTCGCCAGACAGTCCTGGCTGAATGCTTCGGCTACCTGGGTCCTGAGAACTGAGGCTTTTGTGTCCCTCGAGCTTGACATCTTCCCACAGACCCGCCCAGCTCGCTGTTGCTGCAGAAGGCTGTGGTGTTTGCTGTGCTGGGAGAATGACAGCATTGCTTCGGGCTCCCTGCAGGAAGCGGGACCTCACCTCATCCAGGCGCAGAAGCCGTGGGTGGCAGAGTCCTAGCAGAAGTAAGGGGATGAGTTAGGGGCCCCCCTTGTCCCTGATTAGGCAGCAGGACTGTGCCCACGAGAACACCCATGAGAACCCCAAGTTTACAAAAGTGTTGTTCTTTTCACTGGGCCCAAGCCTTATGTAACCAAGCCTGTTTCCTCCAAGGGCACCCAGCCCTCCCAGTACCGGCGGACTTCCCCACATGGGAATCATTAACGACAACCCCGGAGTTATTTCCTTATGGTGCCGTTTGTTTATCCTCCAGTCGCGTGTGAGTCAGCCAGCTCATGATGTGTAGTGGTTTTGCTTGTGAAATCTTACATAATTCTCTTCTTATTGTCAGGTTGGGCCGAGCAGTTAGACCATATAGTGTTTTCCCGTTGCACAATGTTTGCAAATCAATAAGGAGAAAGCCTGAACAATGAGATGACAGTGGCTGGCTAGACCAGACCCTAGTCAGTCCCCAGTCACCCAGGAGGCCGCCTGCGGTTTCACAGATACAGCCCCTTTTAATTCCACGGCTGGGCAGGACGGCCAGGCTGGGTGGTGACCTTCCCCACAGGTTTCACAGCACTGGCATTTAAAAGGCGGGAGGAGGGGAATGAAAGAAAAACAGTTCATACAGAAACCGACCAACTCTTTACTGCATTTGCCCCACACTGGATTCCAACATGCTGGTCCAGCGCGCGGTTGGCTAGAAGCTCCTCCCAACAGGCTTTCCCGTCCCCACCATGTACAGTATTTATTTTGATCCTACTCACTGTCCAGAGGCAGTCACTGAAGACACCCGATGCTAACAGTGAGTGGTAACAACACACGGATGGCGGTGGGCACAATTTCCACGACGGGGTAGATTCCCGGATGTGCGGAGGCAAGGCGCCCCCTGGATGGCGAATGGCATCACGTAGCGCAAAACCTACAACTGCTCGGTTTAGTTTCATTCTGTCGTTTTCAAAGTCCAGAAGTACATGGAAACTACATGTTCCTAGGATTATTTATATTGTAAATCAATTATCTGACCTGATGGAAAACATAGTTATTTGCATACATCTTCGTGAATTACCTTAAAGTAATTCAAGTGTGTGCATGTGTGTATGTGTGTGTACGTGTGTGTATGCGTATGTGTGTGTGTGTGTGTGTTTGCAAGATGAAGGTTACAAATATCTGCATAAAAAGAGAAACTGTGAGACTATATGAAGACAACAGTCACATTCCACAGCACAGCATTGGTTAATTTCTGAATTGTCAAGCATTATTTCAAACAAGAGAGAGTATAACAACACAATCGCCACGACAAAACAATCGTTAAGGACAGAACCAAACTCCTCTAGGAATCATTTTAAAACTTTAGCTTGGTTTCTAACACTTTTCGTTAATTGTTGTTTTTAAGCTCCAGTAGTGGGATCAGATTTCTGTTGCCTCTGGGCAAATGAGTTATGATCTGATCTCAAGTTCCAAGGGAAATGCTCCAAGTTTTATTTTCCCCCAGTTGAATAAACAGTACCATGTACATTATCTCTTGTGTTAGAATAGTGTTGTCTTCACATAAGACTCAGATAATGGCATTAGCCATTCATTTCCTTGAACACAGACACCCTCATGCGTGCTGACAGGTTTATAAGGACGCGGTGGCAGCCGTGGTTCTGGGAGCTGCTAGATGGCCGACTTTGATTTCTTGCAGTCCTGAGTGATGGAGCCGGGGTTCGCCTGGTTATTGTCCGCTTTCTCTCGCAGATGCTTGGCTTGTCTGAAAGATTAATACATTAACAAGGGCTGAGGTCTGGGCTGCACATCTTCAGACATGTTTATTAGCAGATGGCACACAGGACTCAAAGGTCACCACAAAAGTGACATTTTAAAGTGAAACAACAATATTTATGCTCAGATAGTCTGCTGATGAGATCATGTGGAAATGGTTTTGATTAAATTAGCTTATAAATGGTTGCCAATCTATAGACGGCCTAAAATGCCATGTCTGTTTACCAAATGTTTTCCTCCCATGATCATCTTACCTTTTAATGTAAATGACCACATGCTCTTTTGTTTTGTTTTTGTGCTCTTTCCTATGTTCATTTAACTGGAAGATTCAGCAGCTCTGCTTTTCACTTCCCAGGTTCTGTGTTTTAATTTTAATTCCAATGATCTCTTCTGTGTGATGTAGCTGAGGCCGCACAAGCTAGTTCTATTGTTTTGAAAGCACTTGGACTCTGTACTGTCAATAGAACTGACTTTCCACTCTGTCAATGTAAACTGGGTCTCTAGAGAAACCCAAAACTCAGCCCCTGCCATAGCACCTTATGTTAAAAATCTCGTAAAAACCTATAAGCTGGCTCTCAGGAATAATGCTTACATGTGCATGTTTATCTATGCTTATAATGCTTACGCTCTGCATGTTGGCTGGCGTCCCTAGTAGTCCGGGTTCTGTCGCAGGATGTGCTAATGTTCCATGAAAACAAACAATACAAACAAAAAAACCAAATGCAAAAAAAAAAAAAAAAAAAAAAAAAAAAGAGGCATGGGGGCACTTTCAGTCTCGATTTGTCTTCTTTCAGTTGTACTTAGAAGAAATGTGAGTGCATTTTTTTTTTTTCTCAAAAACCGAGTCGGTGAGAGAATGCTTGACAGTATGCGGTGAACACAGTCCTGTGCGCTCTGCAGCTATCTGCAGTCGGAAAGATTGTCAGGATTCCCTGAACGGCATTAAAATGCAGAGACAATGGCCAGCTGAAGGTGAGAGATCCACGGACATTTTAGAAAAGTTGATTATGACTATTTATATGGTTTTCATTCATCTGCATTTGGTTGAGGTATAAAGAATTTTGTAAGATTCAGACATCTTGTCTGGATCTTTCTATTCAACCATACAATGATCATGTCTCATCGTTCGTACAGACACAAAGCTGAAAATACTGAGCAAGGATATACTCACTTTTCAAGGGAGCCTTTTTCAACATTCACTGCCCCATCAATTGTTTCTAGTCCTTGTTCGGAAAACTGTTTCAAGGCACTTAACGCTGCCTAAAAGTGAAAACAAACAAGGAGAACCATTCGCTGATTTTCACAGAATGAACAGGTGAGCGTAAAAGAAAACCAAGATACAAAGGCTGTCATTTTCATCGGAGCTTTTATATGCTCTCGAGCAAAATTGTGTTTGGGAGTTGGCATTATTGTGGGGCAAGGCATCAACACACTGGACGCGTATGTCTGTCCTTGTGTGAGTGTGCATATCCATGGACAAGCTCTCGTGCTCCTGTACCCAGAACTACAGGTGCCCCCTGACCATGGTCAGTGCAGGGGGAAAAGGACTCCCCCTTTCTCTTTAGTCACAACTGTACAAGATCATGAGGTTCCACCTGCAAATACAGAAACTTAAAACTCTTCCCCCGCGATGACCGCCCAATTTCTCCTCCCATGGCTGAAACTGTGCACACCCTCTTCCTTGAAATGCAAGGACAACGGATTTTCTGCCTTCAGTTCTCCTTTCAAAATGAACAGCCATGGAGTGCCAACCAAGCCATGTGGTAGGGAGGAGGATTCACGTAAGGAGCTCAGGGTACCCTGTGAGGAGAGGGAAAAAATCAGGCTCCTAGCTCCTGTGGGCTCTGGGGAGGTAGGGCTGGCCTGGCAGAGCCTGCAGAGGTGGTGTTGAGAGGCCAGCACGGGGCTGTGGGATGCTGTTGGTGTTGACAGGCTGGTGGAGCCTGGCTGGATAGCTGGGAGGCACCAAAAATGCAACGCCGATAAGATCTACATAACTTGTTGACACTCTCGTGCGTGTTCCAAATTGTTAATTCCCTGAGTAAAAATTTGGGTCCTCTCGCCTCCCCCCAACCCCGCCTCCCAAACTCCATTAGCGGGGCTTTGTTGAGTCTGAGATAGGTGTCAGCGGTCCGGGGATGTCTGAACCTTGGCGAGGCCTGCTGCTTCACGCTTGGGGCATCTGGGTTTTCTCAGCTGCCTTTGAAAAGGGAGCTAGCTGCTCACTCGTGCGGTTTCCCAAATAGCTGACTAGGCACGTGAGCTCTTTGAAATTTCTTTATGTAGGAATTACTTGGGACGGGTTAATTTTTAATTAATGGGCTGGGTTTTTTGGAGCGCAGCACAGTTCACAGGAACTGGGCAGGGAACCTACACAGCTCCCGAAATCCTCCCTCCATCCCTCTCCCCTACGACGGCTTGCATTACTGTGGGGTGTCTGCTGCACATGACCAGCAAATATCAACGTATCACTTAAAGTTCACATCAGGAAATCCACACAAGGATTCCTCTTTCTTTTGTTTTTTTTGAGAGGCTGAGATGGGGGTTGGGTGGGGTGGGCCTCAGGTAGACTAGGCTAAACTCAAACTCCCTGTGTAGCCAAGGGTGACCCTGAACTTCTGGTTTTCGTGCCTATATTCAGTGATGCTAACATTGCAGGTGTGCATGCACCACTGACTGGTTTTCTGTGAGTTCTGACAAATGCATAAAGGCACATATTCAGCATTCCAGTATTATATTGAGAGGTTACACTGCTCTAAAAATCCCAAGACCTGCCCATTCATCTCTGTCTCCCTCCCAGTCCTCAGTAACTTTTCAGAATGTCGTGAGGTTGAAATGCTCTGCTCTGCAAACTGTCTCCGGCTCTTGTATGTCTTTTCAGTGTTCATTTCTTTTTTTATAGCTGGAGTATATTCCACAGCATGCACGTACCACAGTTTATTTTTACCCCGTCACTTCTCAAAGTCACCTTGATTGTTTCTAGTTCGGGGAGATTGTGAATGAAACTGCCCTAGAGTCTGTGAATGTTTTAACCTTAGAAACTTAATTTTAATTGAATAGTTAGAGAGCTTAAATAGTTGTCTCTTTTCTTTTTAGGCCTTCTCTTTTGTTTTGTAAGTCACAGTTTCAATATGTAAGCAAAACAGGCAGTTTTCCATTCCAAGTGCTTCAGTAAGCCATTCTGTATAGGCCAATGTCTCTTCAGGGCAAGGAGGCCACTTCCCATTTTTTTTTCCCTATAAAAAGTTTTTAATGCATTTTGAACTAAAACACAATTACATCACTTTCCTCTTTCTTTCCTCTCTCCAGGCCCTCCCAAATCCCCTCCCTCCAACTCTTTTTGTGTCCCACCTCTCAAATTGATAGCCTCTTTTTCTTTGACTATTATTGTTTTATATATATATATATATATATAAATGTGTATAAATAGATACATTCAGCCAGCTTGTTGGGTTTCCAACCTGGGACAAGCCTCCCAGGTCCCAAATGGACCTGGCCTCCAGGTTCTCCCAGTATCCCTCAGTCCCTACCTGTTAGAGGGCATGGCTGACATCCTACCCTCTACCCTGAACTTTTCAGCCCAGGGGCTGGGCTGCCCTATGTAATCCAGACATTTTGGTTTCCTCCCTCCTTCTGCATTTTCTCTCTCCCTGCATGAACATGCTCTTTTTCTCTTTCTCTTCCCCTTTTTCTCTGTCTCCCTCCCAGTGATAACTTCCCTGGCCTTGTTCCTTGGGACCAGTGAACCTGCCCAAGAGTTGCACCCAATAAAACCTAATTTTATGCTTTAATCTGACTTGAATTGGCTCATTTCTTCAGCAGAGAAAAATCCATTACTGCTGAGTTTTTGTTGTTTGTGTATATATGGTTTCAGCACTATTATGTCTGTACCAGGCTTCCTTCTAGTAAAATAACTGGGCATCATTTCAATAATTTCTTTACTATAAATTCTTAGACCATTTTAGGCCTAAGATGATGTGGGTTTTGTTATTGTTGTGTTCTGTTTTTCTTTGTTTGACATGGGGTCTAGAATTGGTTCATCTTCATCATTTACTTTCCTTATTGCACTTGGAGCTAGGCACATATGCTTTCAGTATGCAAACTCACACTCTGGAGACTCATATTTAGACAGTTCTCTTCCAGCCTCTGGGATGGAAAGATCCACAGAGGACTGTGACTGTCACTTCGATTGGTCTAGAAGCCCTTGGAGATGCCATGTAGTCCCGATGTGCTGGGTGGCTAGGCTAAGTACCATCCTGTGGGTGTGTGCCCTCCCCTTGGCTTGTTCCAGTACTCCGAGCTTCTTTATGCCTTCCTTCTGCATGCACAAGGGGCACGGAGAACCAGGCCCACACTGCCACCCTCTAAAGAAAAATTCATGCCAAATTTAAAACACTGCAACTTTGTGGATTGGTCTGATGATCATAGAGCTCTTTGTAGATGTGAGGATTTTGAGCAAATGATCAGCTGCTTTGCTCAGATCCGTCAATTAGGAACATTAGTGTCAGGAACACTCACATTCATCATTTCCTCCAAATGGATGACAGAAAATCTATGGCATGCCAGGGCACTTTAATGTGTGATGTGATCTTGCTGAACGGAAGTCCTAAGAGCACCTTGGCCCTGCTCTACTCACAAGACCAGCACAACATGCAAATTCAGCTCTCCATACTTTCCTTTTGGTCAGTGTTGGGAATGAACCCTGGGCCTCACCACATTAGCCACATGTTCTACCCTACTGTCATGAAAAGACTCACGTGCAGGTTAGCTATAGCCCGTTTTCATTGTTTGTTCTGGAAACACTTGATGTAGTGTTGTCTGGACTCAGGAACCGCCTGACCTGCTTCTCCAAGCCCAGGACCAAAGCATCTGCCTCTCTCATCAGAACAGAGATGCAGAGGAGATGAAGGCCAGGGCTTGGGGGAGCAGTTTCAGTGTCTTATCACTTGCAACATCTTCTAGATGATGTTTTCCTCATGCCATTTAGGTCTTCTGCACCCTGTCACTACCTCAAGGATGTCCAGCAGGCCGGAATGGCGGCATGCTCTTTCGATCCATGCCATGAATGGTCTTTCACAGAGCTCTTGCGTGACTCCTTGCCTCCACAGGTATGCTCCATGGCTTCCAAGTAACATTTCTTATCTCATCGATGAGCTCATTCAGCCCACAGCTTACTGATAACCCGGAAGACAATAGCTTATAAGTATGAGAGGATTTTTTTTTCTGATTTACTAAGGGCAAAGGTGACAATTTATCTCAGCCTGTGTAAACAGTAATAGCTACCATTTGGTGAACATCATTAGGCTACAGTCATGGGATGGAGCCCTTTACCTGCATGACCTCAGGTCTTATCATAGCCACAAAGTTGGTTTTACCTAGGAGCAAACAGAGGCCCAAAGAATTAAGTAACCCATTTCAGGTCACTCAGCCAGTAAGTCTAGGGTAGAGATGTGAACCCAAATCGAGTTCTTCACCACATCACTGTATTCGCTCTGAACTTTGAACTGTTCCTGTTCAGCAGCCCACAGTCAGCATTGCTTCTCTCAGCACCATTATTCCAGCATCCTTCGAATTCCTCCTCTGTGTTCATCTTCTCCGTTGCTGCTCACAGTGTTGGCCTAAGCTGAGCACATACTTGTTTCCAGGCCATAGAAAAGGAATGGACTGTCCTCTTGCAGTCCCTAGGTTCCTTTCCAAAACCGCACAGGATGTTTCTGCATCATTCACTCTATGGGCTAACACCACATGCCTACAGTCCTCATTTGGTCACTTAGAATTACCCAGGGACCACAACTGAGATGACCTAATTCTCCATTTCTGAACATTGTGAAGGTAACAAATCTTGCTCCTTCACTGCGCTCCTTTCTTCATTTTTCAGAAAAACAAACAAACAAACCAACCTTTTCATTTCTTACCTGTGACTGCCTGCAAGAAGGAGAAAGCAGCGTTTGGGTTTTGCTGGACTTGAGGGATGTAGAATGCTGCAGTGATAAGAGGCCAGGGTTACAAAGGGGAATGGACAGACTGTGATGTTCAGACAGCTGGGCACTCATTCTGCTTGGGGGTGAAGAGTGGGGGTGCCTCTTCTGACAGGCACTCAGAGAACACTCCCAAAGCTGCTGCTTCCCTCACGTGTGTGACACTCATTGTGTAACCAGAGCAGGCCTTTCCCATCACCATCCTCATCTTTGTTTTCTTTGTTTGTTGACTTTGGAGATAGGGTCTCACCGTATAGCCCACGATAGCCTGAGACTTGCAATCCAGCCCCAGATCGGTCTCACCCTCATAGCTGTCTTGTCCCTGAGGTATCTCCAGTGCTCAGTCATCACACAAGGTCTTACCCCACCCCGCCCCACCTCCCACCCAATCCATCACCCACTCTTTTCCAAGTAAGGACATTCACAGCTTAAAGAAATCCACGGAAGGAGACAGGTGAGCTTCTGTTTGTACAGTCAAAGGCCTCAGGAGTCAGATCATGAACAATACCTGAAAAACCACAGTGCTCGAAGCAAGCCTCAGCTTCATGCTGAGCTCAACATGCAAAATGAGGGTTTGCTATCAGATCAGTTACTGCGGAGAATAATGGATAATGATGTGGTTTTTATGAGCAAAGCGTAAAACTGAGCAGTCCACAAATGTGTTTAAACACTTCCAGAATCTGTCCAGAGGATGATAAAATCAACAGAATTCTCATGTTTGAACAACTTCAACTGAATATATTGTTAACTTATTGGAGGTAGCTGCTTTTAAAATTTCCAAATACCCTATAAGCTTGATACATAATGCTGAAGGATACTTTGAAATGGGGGAGAATAAGACTACCCTTATTTGGGCTTCATCATCAAGCCTGATGAAGAGGCAAGCTCTAAACAGTCTCCTCACTGAGAGTTAAGAGATAACAAGACGTTCTGGCCCCACTGTCTACAGTCCACCCTCTCAGCATGAATGATTTGCTCTGTGATACAAGTAAACTAATCTTGGGGAGTCATGGGAAGAATCCACTCTGGGTCCTTAATGAGGCACATCCTGAATGATGCTAACCCAAGTTGGGTAACTTCCCACTTACTGTGGATTCCAGAATTTCAAAGATACACTAACATAAGGACCAGAGCCCTCCATAAGTCTTTGGCCGTAAACAAACAGACAACTCAGTGACTTCATTTCCAAGGTCAGAAAATGTTTTCCCAGCAAATCAAAACAAACACACTGAGCATCTAATGGGTGTGACCACAACCTACCAGCTATACTCTCAAAACCCAGCATTGTGTCAGCGAACCTGCTTAGACAACAGAAGAAAAGGAAAGGAGAGAAACAGCCAAGGATTTACTGCAGCTTTACTGTTTTCATTCTTGTATTCTCAGCACTCTCTCTCTCTCTCTCTCTCTCTCTCTGTGTGTGTGTGTGTGTGTGTGTGTGTGTGTGTGTGTGTGTGTGTGTGTGTCAGGGGTGGCAGTGAGAGGTGAAGGAGGAAGTAGAGTGGGGTGTAAGTGGGGAAAGGTTGTGAGTGGTATGTGTGGGGTGCATAGATGTGTGTGTGTGTTTCCTTTAGAGGAAAGCATCTGCGTAGATACACAAAAATATTTTTAGTCCCCAAAGGTTTTATAACTGTTTTGCGAGTAAAGCCCCACAGCCCTTGATAGCTGTCGCTACCATTTCATGTGTCCCTTGTTTTGGATGTTGTTATAGCAATGGCAGAAACACGATGCCAATGAGATTATTTTCCATGCCTACTTGCCGGGCTTGTGTGTGTGTGTGCGTGCACACAGGAGCACAAACACACAAACCCAGAATAGAGAGGCTTCTTTCCAGTCATTTTTGCTATCTTTATCTCTCCTCTTGTCGATTAGCAATTAACAGATACTGTTGACACCAGCAGTTATTCTTCCTGCTTTCTTGTCTAAGGGATTAGCAAGTAATGACAAAGTGCCAGTACTAGGTCACTTTCTGAGAGATGACAATGGCCTTTACAAGCAAAATGTGAATTTCAACTCACCCCTTCTGCACGGCAGTTGTTCATGCGGCTTTGAACAAGACGCGCAACGGATCTTTTCATTTCCTTTGCTTCTGTCACATTTTTCCCACCAACTCATATCCCGGTTCCCAGAAACAGGCTGCTCCTATCAAAGTCACCAGTAACCACACTCCCGAATGTGGCCTTCACAGTCAAATAAGCATTCAGGGTTTGTTTTGTTTTGCCTTTCTCCCCCAAAGTACCCACTCCTGGTGGTGGTGGTTGGGGGATGGGGGGCAGAGCTAACTGCTGGATTCTGCTCAGAGAGGCCACAGTTAATCAAACCAGAATCCCGTCAGAAGGAAATGATAGCTTTTCAAAGACAAACATCCTCAGGAAGAGACTCTCCTAACCTCTCATCTAAATAACTGGAACAAACAAACAAATAAACAAATAAACCAGACCTTCCTTCACTAAACAGGGAGGTTACACAGCAGCACTCCTTACTTGGAAAGGTCTGAGCTTCAGACCGAGCCTTTCTCATGTAAAACAAGAGGAACCCAAACATTCTTGTGTTTCTGACCTGTCACACCGAGGCAGGTCCTTCGGTCGCCTCCATTTCAGAGGCGGCAAGTTACATTAAAGAGGATTATGCTGAGCTTCAATTAACGCACTTGCTTCCCAGCCTGCCAACAATTTCATTCTAGCCTGTGCTTTTCATTCGTGCTTCCCCAAACTTATTAGTTCAGGTAATTTTCATAAAATTGCCACTTTATAAGATGGCTTGCCCTTGAAGAAAAGGAATGTATGCTTGCTAAGGTGAAAATTACTTGTTACGGAAAAAAATAATTGAAGGGTAGGTGATCTGAGGCTACAAGATTCCCAGTAGTCTTCCTAAACAGGTGTTTAGACTCTAGAATTTGGGGACTTACTTTAAAGCTAAGCCTTTAAAGCAGAGACTTCACCATCACCTATACTCTTTTGGTTTGGACATTAGAATGGTGGCTTGAATGGGGATGGCTCCCATAGGTTCATATTTTCAAAAGTTTGGTGCCCAGTTAGTGGAACTATTTGGGAAGACGTGGGAAATATGGCCTTGTCGGTATGTCACTGGGCAATGGGCTCTGAGGTTTCAAAAGCCCAGGCCAGGCCCAGTCTGTCTGTCTGCCTATCTGTCTGTCTGTCTGTCTTTCTCTGCCTACTGCCTGTGGATCCAGATGTAAAGCTTTCAGCTACTGCTCCAACACGATGCCCACATGCCCGCCACCATGACGATCACGGACTAACTCTGAAACTGTCAGCAAGCCTTACCTTTTAGAAGAGGTACCTTGGTCACGGTTTCTCTTCACTGAAATAAAATATGAACTAAGACAGTCTCAGTCTCTGTCTCCACATTCCTTTCATGTTTCTCCTAGGTTTTCAAGTTTACTGGCTTCTTATTGTTGTTTGTGCGGAAGTCCTAGAGTAGTATTCTGTGACCTCACGCTTAACAACACTAAAAATAAACATTTATGTCACATAATTCCATGTTAAAGTTTCCTTGATAGTCTCAAAGATATCTGCTTGAACCTGCAGATTTTATGTAGTATTTAGCTGGTTAGTCTCCTAAGCCCTAGGGCTCCTCTGGCTATAGAACCATTGCTGCCCATGACCTCATGGTACCTGTATTTAACTTTGCAAGGAGAAAAGGGCCTTGCAGGTGGGATTAGTTAAGAACCTTGAAACCATATGCTTAGCTTTGAATTATGCAGGTGGGCCCAATCTAGTCACATGAGCTCTTCAAATTGGAGAACCATTCCCAGCTGTGGTAAGATGGGGGTGGAGGTTGGCGGAGGTGACATCATCCACTCTAAATATAACGGGAAGACCATAAACCAGAAAAAAAATATGCAGGCAAGCGTCTAGGAACTGGGAAGGCAAGGAAATAGATTGACTCTAGCCTACAGAAGGAAGTGCATAGATGGTAGTGTACATAAGCCGGAAGCCACCACATTTGTAACTGTTACAGCAGTCACAGAAGACAAACAAGAGCCTTTCAAGGGGGCCGTAGGTCACACTGATGCTGGATTCTTTCCTGGAACAAGGTGGATGCTGGTTCTGAAAGGAGACCATGAGAGCTAGAGATGCCTGCCCAGAGGGAGGTGAGGCCTGAAAGAGAAGAGGGTGACAATGCTCCCGACAAGCCAGAACAGAATCCAACCTTTTCCTATGGAGCTATGGGCCTCTCTCCTCACTCATCCTTATACTCAGCTCTACTCTGTTCCTCCGGGGACAAGTTCCCTCCTTTACCCCCAGCAGGTACCTCTAGTCATTCTTCTGGCAACCAGCTGCTTGCCAGCCCTTAGGTCTTAGTATGGGGAGGCCTCCTCTGATGCCCCCCATACCCCCGTGCCTGTCACATACCCTTGTTTATGTCCCTCACTTGTCACAGTCCATCATTATTCCCTTGAGGAAAGGCCCTGGTGTGTATGACTCACCTCTAGGTGTGACCATTCATTGGAACAAATATCAGTTGAGAGCCCGGTGCTGTGCTCAGCACTAGGAAAACCCACACCAGGATGCGAGCCTCTTCAGTCAGGAGTAAGGCATGCAAACAGTGGCCCCGTGATATGACGAGTGGAGCAATGAAGGTTAGGCAAGGGTAACAGCAACAAAGAGCAAAAGTCAAACAAGGCCACACAGGGGATGAGAAAGAGAAAGAGAGAGAGAACTCTTCAGCCCAAAGCCCTTGGGCATGGCTGGGAGCATAAGCAGGGTTTGGGAGTAAGGTGTGTGCTGGGGGCAGTGTTGAAGGTAGAGTACAGGGAGAAGCCTTATGGTGGGAGAGATCAGGCCAAGCTCCAGGGACAGAAGTCACAAACAAATAATGTAGACTCCAAAAAGAAAAGAGCTTTGTGTCCAGGGAGGGCAGGAGGCCCCTGCAGGAAGACCCAGTGAGGCCCAGTAGCTTGTGCACACGGTCAGCCTGAGGGCAGGTGGCTGTGGAGGCCTGTTTTAAAGTTCCCTGCTACTCAGTCAGGGCTGCTCACAAAGACAAGGCCTCACACGTGGAGATCCCACGTACTCGTGCAGATGGAGAAGGGTTCTTGGAAAGGTGACGCTAGTCTGAGTTATAAATAGTGTGTTGGGGTCTCACGGAGAGGGGCAAATGTGGCTCTGCTCCCCACGGCCATGTGAGAAAGCATCTATCCCATGCCTTCCTCATCATCACCGCTGAGGAAGCGAGATCAGCGAAACCATTTGGTATAGGGAGTCACTGATGGGAGGTGTAGAGTCTTTGGAGGGTTCTGCCATATATAGGCAGTGTTAAACCGGTTCTCCAAGTTTAAGAAGATGCTGGGTCAGCAAGGTGGCTCGGCAGATAAAGGCGCTTGCGCCAAGCCTGATGACCCGAGTTCGTTCTCCATAACCCATATGGTGGGAGGAGAGAACTGACTCCTGCAAGTTGTCCTTTGACCCCCGCACATACAGATATTACACACAAATAAGTGGTATGTTTGTGTGTGAAAGGGAGGGAGGGAGGGAGAGAGAGAGAGCATGCTGACTGCAGCAACTATTGAGATCCCCATCAGAGCCAATGACTTCCAAGAGACTCCTGTCAACTCAGATGTGTGCCTAAGTGGCAGCTGCAAACCAACAGGATCTAGTCCAGCACCCAACCCACTGCATATAAATATCCTGCATTCAAGCCAGCTCCCTGAACCCTCAAGCAAAATGGGGTAGACACCTAGGATTTACAGCTGCACAAACTTGGGCTGAACAGCTGGCTCCCCTTCCTATTAGCCACGATCTTGGGCAAGTAAAAAAAACCTCAACTACTGGATGATAGGGTTTGTGAGGCTGACCAAACACTCCTCACGTCCAAATTCATGACATCTTCGCCCACAGCCTTAATAACTTGATTTCCACCCTAGTAAAGATGTGGTCACGGACACATAGATGAAATAATCACAAGGTCATGTGGCTTGTTCCAGGTAAGGCTGGAACCTAAACAGACTGGCTCTGGCAGTAGGAGACTTTCATCTGAGCGCTCACCGACCAAAACACAGAGCACTATGAGAACGAAGGTCTGGGTGTGGGAGCCAAAGCCACGGTTCTCTCTGGCAGACTCCCCTTCTGTGCTTACGGTCTCCTGAGCAGTGATCACTTGGGGTATTACTTGAAAAGGTTCAGAGTGGTAGCAAAGGCCACTAGACTTGTCTAGGCAGGCATTCTTGGGTTAGGCAGAGCTGAGCGAAACAGTGGAGCCTTTTGCATGAGGTAGAGATTTGCAGCTTGGCTCATTTTGGAGCTACTGTATACTGAGAACCCAA
Source organism: Meriones unguiculatus (assembly GCF_030254825.1). Taxonomy (NCBI): domain Eukaryota; kingdom Metazoa; phylum Chordata; class Mammalia; order Rodentia; family Muridae; genus Meriones; species Meriones unguiculatus. The sequence goes on along the minus strand of NC_083354.1, from coordinate 108,232,288 downwards.
GTAAAGGGTGACCAGACACTCACTGGGTGAGCTATAAATGAATATGTTAATTGGTAACTTCTTACTTTTTCTTTACTCAGCTTCTGGGACTTCCTGTATTCTTGCTTTTCCTCTTTTTCACCCCTGTCTGTCTCCTGTAGAGTTGGTTTTTCCTTCTTCCTGACTTTAGAAATGTCTTCTTGGCTCTCTTATCATCTTCACCAAGATGATTTACTCTCTCAAGATGATTTCTTTGAGCCTGGTAGCTTCAGTCTCTTACAAATACAGATAGCTCACATTCCTATCGTTAGCCTGGCCTCTGACCTCAGAATTCACATGCCTGGTAGATTTCTGTAATACATGGCATGTCAATCCTGCCACAGACTGAAGTGGTCATTCCCAACCCCACACCACTCTTCTTCTGGAAATGGCACCCCACTCCACCGGCTGCTCAGACAAAGCCCCCAGGATTGAGCCTCGTCATTGCTTCTCTGCCACCTTCTATACCGACCCATTAACCAACTCAGTTGGTTCTTTTCTGAAGTCCCTCCAGAATCCAGTTCTGTGTCCTGCTACTGTCAGCCCACAGCACTGTAATCTTCTAGGGACTGATGGCACATCTAAAGCTTAGCCTTGGTTCATCTGCTAAACTGTAAACAAGGGGCCTGGTCACTACCTGGCTAAGAGCATTCTAGGGACTCCTCATTTCTCTAAGAACAGCGCCCAGTTCCTCACGATGGCCCCAAGTATGAGCGTGTCCCATCTGCCGCTCTGGTCTTATCATACTTGAGCATCCACCACGGGCTCCAGCATGGCAGCCCCTCCTTCTTGGAACTCCTCAGTTCACTCCTGCCTCGTGGATTCTCATGCACTTTTCCTCAGGCCCACTTCCACCTCCCTCCTTCCGCAGTTCTCTTTCCGGTGCTATCCCCTGCCCTCTGGTTCCAAAGGAGTCACCCCACAGCACCCCACCCCACCCCACCCCAACCTATGTCCTTTCTTCTCCTCAAACTGCCTCAATTTCAGCAAAACATTTTCCCTAAAATTTTATCATTTATTTAACCATTTCCTTGCTTCCTTATTTCCTGTGTGTCCCTCTGGAAGAACGCCATGTGCTGTTCTCACTGCTGAGCACTCGACACACAGACTAGGAGACATTTAACAGCTACTGGTTGAATGACAGAGAGGAATGAGTGGGTAAAAACCGTACCTACATTCAAGAATGTCTAGCCAGCTTCTCACTGCCTGTGTTATACACTCTTACTAATTCTCAGACTCAATAAGGAAAGTGGAGAGCTGAGTATCTCCTTGATTCATTGAAACATAAAAGAAACAATTCCCTCAACGGTGGGTGAAATGCTGGTTAGTCAGCCGGAGTTAGGTGGTAGCAAAATCAGGGTAAGCTGCCCATGTGGCTGTTTCCCAACTCATTTTATGACATTTATATTATTGCAAATTTGGAAGAAATTTTTATCGTAATTAACTTATTTTTTTTTTCCTAGAAGCACTTCTTATCTTTCATTCCTTCTGGCTTTTATCATCCACACCAATGCAAAGTAACTGTAAAAGTCAAGAAATAGAATGTCCTGTTTTTGTTTTTAATTACAACTGGAAAAAAAGCACATCGCCAGGATGCAACATTTGGTTTGATAAGTGTAGACTTTCTACCAAAAGCAGTTTCTAATCGAAGGCCATGTCAAAGGAAGGCTGCTACCTCAGTCTCCTTAAGACACCTTTGTTAAGACAATATAATCAAACAAAGGGATTTACTTTGTACTGGAACAATGTCATGGCAATACTCTCTCTCATTTCTACTAAATGAGAAGAAAGTGAGACTACTTTGAGGAACACAGCTTAAGTCTGCTAAATACATTTGTAAAATTTCCCCTGGTATCTATAGAAACAGCTAGGACTCCACTAGAACAGACATGGGCTAAGGCACCCAAACACGCTGCTCTCTAATTGCTTGTCTGCAAAACAAAGATGTAAGCCTGCAAGGGTCAGGATTTCAGCTCCCTTGGTGGTCGTCTCCTAATCTACCTACTTTAAACTGCATGCATGACAACTGGCAGTCTCCTAATGTCTACTGACAGGCCACTCCTCCCCGAAAGGATACATTCCCTTTCCAAAGTAGACTTTTTCTAAAGATACTGTGTCAAATTCCACTTTTGATGGTTAATTGTTTAAGGAAACGAGATAGCTTAGAAGAGGGTATCTGTGGCAGACATAGAAGTTTAGGGGCAAAATGTTAACGCAGGACATTCCAACATGTAAAAATCAAAACTTTAACTCAGGCAAAGGCCATTGTAACAACCAACAAATGCCTGACATTCAGTTGGATGGAATTGTATGTTGAAATGAATTGTAGGAATATTGCAAATGTTTTGCCTGTAGCATCTGGTAGCATCAAAGGCCAGGAGGGAAACCATGACCACCGCCAGAATTAAAACCTGCCTCTTTGGATAAATATGCGGAAAGGATATGAATTAAGTTATCAGAAGGCTAGAAGAATTTGCTGAAAAGGGGGTGGTTTCTAAAAGCAAGAAGTTATTTGGAATTTGACAGTGTGGGGCTTAGTTCTTTGCATAGCTAGCATTATAAGCCAAATAAGGACAGGATGATATTTCAAAGGAGGAAAATCAGCGAATGTGTACAAACATGAAAGGCACAGGCGATACCTTGACTCCAAAAGTAAGTGGTACTTATGGTATCAGATGCAATCTGGGACGTGACCCAAAGGAAACTGGGCACCACTCTAGAAAGCCTTTCTGTGCAGAAAGAGAAGGCTAACTTGTAAACTCCATGCCCCGTGCAACTGCCAAAGCAACCTAACTGCCTGAGGTCCAGAAGAGTGCTCCTGGGGGTGGAACCCAGTTCCTTAGCACGCTGTGTCTCTGCCCTTTTGTCTGGCATATGGTCTACTCTCGTCAGGCACTGGAAGGAAAACTGAGGTGGAAGGTGGTGAATAGGAGAGGATTATGAGTGGGGACAAAAGACCTGATATCCACTGTCCAGACAACACTGAATGCCATGGAAGGTTGGGTACAGTAGCCTAGCTGTGAGTTCCCAAAGGGAGAATTCCAAGCCAGCAGGTGGGGAAGGCGTGAGCAGGATCATTCATTCTTGCTGACCAGTCTGCACGCATCTCCCTGGTTAAGAGTTATGTCCCTCAGTTAGGGCGGACTTGGCACTTCCTTGTCTTGGTATGTGCAGCATTAACAGCGGCCTGGAGCTAATGCCCCCTCATTCTTGGTAGAAGTGGCTGCATAGCTAACAAAGCCCAGGGCCGTTAAGATGGCTGTCCTGTGTTCTAATATTCCCAAGAAACAGTTGGCGCACCCTCCTGTCCTCAACATGGCTTCTCTGTGAAGGCATCTCTAGAGGAGACAGAAACTGCATGCTGAGAGCCATTGCTTACAGCATCAGTTCTGCGCTGCTGTCTAAGGAAAAAAAATCTTCACCCCTCCACCTTTAGGAGGAGACCCATGGAAGAGATAAGAGGGCTTTCCCGGAAGACAAAGGTGGTGGGGTTTTCTGGTGAACACCAACCTAGAAACTAAAAAGAAGCCTGACTTCCCTGTCAACTGAGAAAGTGGGAAGTTCCAGGTGAGTCAACAGAACCACAGAACCTTGGAAAGATCCAAAGCCTTGTTGTGTCTCCTTTTGGTGTGTACCAAGAACACTGGCAGTTCAAGTGTGAATGCCTAGGGCCAGCAAAGAAAGGCCACGCCCCAAGGTTTGCATCTCATTTGGCAGCAAGCCAGGGCAAAAGAAATCCTTTAGAACAGATGGTGACAGCAAGCAGCTTTATTAATATTAAAAAAAAAAAGTGATAAATTGGACTTTAGCAACTTTTACTCTGTGAAAGACCCCAGGAAAAGACTGAAAAAGCAAAACAAACAAACAAACACCAAGCTACAACTGGACGGATATGTCCACACACCACTTATAGGACAGGAGAACAGTGTGAACAATACATGAGGAACTTAGACTCGACAGCAAAAACCAAACTGTCCAATCCAAAAACGGGAAAGGGCATGAAGCTGGCACTCATGAAGGCCCACAGGGGTGGCCAGGAAACGTGAAAAGATGTTCAGCATCATGCCGCTGAGGCTGTGCGGTACATGCCACACAGCTGAGATCCAAAGGCTGTAGACAACCCAGAGAAATGGACTCACTCTTGCATTTGTGACCAGAACATAAAATGGCTTGGCTACTCTGTTTAAAACAACAACAACAAAAACCGCAAAAAAACCTGAACACACATGTTAACAGGAATTACACACCTGGGCATTTACCTCAGACAAATGAAAATTTATGTCCATGCAGATGTTCGCAGTAGCTTCATTTGTACTAGTCAAAATCTGGAAATGAGGAAACTATTCCACGGTAGGTGAACTATTAAACTGATGTGCTACATTCATACCATGGGGAAACAAATGATATACACGGTGGCCTGAAAGTACCAGAAGGGCATGAAGCTGAGTGAAAAAAAAAGCTAGTTGGTTTCTTTTTTTGAAACAATTTTATTTTTCCAAGTAATGCTATACCTTAGACGATTTCTTGCCAGACAAACACATCTATTCTGCTTTCTTTAAGTACTTTCTACTGTGTAGCTATACCACAATCTGCAATGTTCCCCCGGACTGATAGATAATTAGGTCGCTCTTAACTTATAAATGCTGCTGCAGTGGGCATTCTAATAAAGCATTTCACACACACGGTGTACATGAGATGGATAACGTTTAGAGGGAAGAAGATGGCCCCATCACTGGGGCCTGGAGAGGAAGGATGTACAGTACAGATGCTGTACTGCCCATAGCACAGATGCTGTGCTGCCCACAGCCCATATGGCACAGGGATGGGCACCTCTGCGTAGTCCAGTCACACTCTAAGGCACTGGGTTTCAGGGGTTCAATAGATGGCCTTCCTGCAGGCACCGTTCTTCAGCCCATGGAAGGACCCGTGTAACAGGTCAAAGAGTACAGACTAGTCACATGTGAATTTTAAGAGAAGATTATATCCTCAGATATAATCTTTTCACCCTGTCCCTGCGCCAGGGTGAAAGCCGCAGGGGTAGCAGGGAAGCCAATCAGGAGGCCGGAAGATAGACCGGAAGATAGACCGGCGTCTTTTCCTGGCTTCCAGCCTCCTCTGTTGCTCTCACACACCAGCCACTTTTGCTGTGTTCCATCTCGCTAGATACTTGAGGCCAGATGAGTGGAAGAAGCAGCTTGCTTCAGGGTGTCTCAGGCTTCCCTCAATGCCCACTGTACCCATGGGATGACCCTGCACACAGAAAGCATCACACCTTCCTGCAGCCTGCTGGGAGGGCCTTTCATCGACCTAAACAAGCCTCCCACAGGCCAGGTGCAGGAACAGGACAAACAGCAGCCTCTCCCCCAGGGGGCCCAGTGGAGATGCCAGAGTTGAGGGTCCCATGAGTGATGGAGAGGAGTAAAGAGTTTACACACATAGGTTGAGAATTCCTTGTCTGGAGTGCTTCAGATCTCGGAGGCTTTGATTTGGACATGGATTTGAGCATCAGGACCTCCCCAAGGCCCAAATCAGAAATGCTCCCAAATCTGAAACTTCAATGTTTTGAGTTCTGAAGTTTTTCAGATTTCAGATTTCGAGATTAGGGAGCAGGACATAGTAACAAGCAACAGGAACTTAGCACCTCTTGAGGCAAATCAGTAGAACCTCTGGACCGCACAGAGAATACGGTGCCTACACCAACTGCTAGACCTTAGTCAAGGCCTTAAACACAGTGACCATGCTAGTGTATGCTCACAGTGTCCTGACAACTGTCTGTTAACATAATTTTATGAAGTCTTTGGTTGGTTTTTGTTGTTGTTCTTGTTATGTTTGCTTATTTGTTTTTTTCCGAGACAAGGTTTCTCTGTATATTCCTGGCTGTCCTGGAACTCGCTCGGTAGACCAGGCTGGCTTCGAACTCAAGAGCTCCGCCTGCCTCTGCCTCCTGAGTGCTAGGATTAAAGGCCTGAGCCACCCCTACCCCACTTCTCCCCCACCCCTGCTTGATCTTTAGTATTTTAAAGCATTCTGAGGAGAGGAGTGTAGGCTTTACCAGTGTGCCTAAAGGGCCCATATAGCTCACGAAAGGCCAGAACAACTCTATCAAGACTGTCAGTGAGATGTTGTGGGATGCAGATGAGAATAGCCTCTCCACCCTCTAGTAAGACCTTAGGGGCAAGGACAGGGACAACAGGCTGCTCCTGAGGGACTAGAGAAGTCAGGCTTTGAAATGTAGTATAGTAACAGCTAGGAGTGTGTGTGTTTGTGTGTGTGTGTGTGTGTGTGTGTGTGTGTGCTTGGATAGCTGTACTCGCCTGTGTGTCCACACGGGAAAGTTTTGATTGTCTTTCTCTATAGCTCTCCATCTTCTGGGTTGTTTTGATACAGGTTCTCTCACTGACTGCCATTTTGGCTATATTCCTGGCCAGCTAGCCCAGGGAATTAGATGTCTTCATCGTTTCCTGCCCTGGCCTCGTCAGCATGGAGATTACTGGTGAGTGCCCCTATACAGCTTTTACAAGCCTGCTGGGGATTCGAACTGTCAGGTCCTCACAAGGACCCAACAGAGCAAGCACTTTCCCAAGCTCCAACCGCTGCTTTTAGATATTTTTTTTGAGCCCTGGCACAGGCAGATCATGTCAGGACCCTCTGCCTACTACCTGGAAAGGCCTCTCTGAACTCTCATAATTTGCTCAACCAGAAGGTGAAGGAGAGAGAGCTTTGGCTCTGGTCACACAGAGCGTTCAGTCTTTGCTCCAAGCTGACTAGATGCTTCTATTGTTATGTATCCAGACACCGCAGGGTGTGGTGGCCCTAAAAGGGACAGTGAGGCAAGAAGGTGACGGCATTTGTAGTTAGCAGCCGCCCCCCTCCTTCTCTAAAATGGTTGTGTAAACACACCCAAATGCCAGCACAGAAGACACCAAGCCATCCAAACACCAAAGGCCCCACTCATCCTGTATGGGTCCCACACACTGCAGGACAAAGGCTGCCCTTGGCAACCCTGCGCCTGGGATCCCTCCTGAAGCAACTGAAGAGATGTCACCCTGGCCCCGGGGCTTTCTCCGTTCAGAATTTTGTGCTTTTCACTCTTTGAGACTTCGTCTTGGCTCATCCTACACAAAACTACGGCCGTCAGCTCCTCTAACGGGGGTGTCTATAAAGAACAGCCCCAAATCTGCTCTTTCAGTGCACTTAATGTCTTTCCAATTAGATCCAGATGTGAGCAGCCGAGGGAACCGTTCTCAGGACTGGACAAGATGACATAAATCTTGCAGCTGACAGAGATCCCACTGAGCTCGGTTGGGGAAACTCACAGAGAACTTGTTTGGGGCCAGAAAAGCGGCTGGTTATAAAGACAGATGTGTACACTCTGATTCAAAAAAACACGTTCCGAGAGCGGGAGCGCGCCCCCGCTAACACTGTGCCTACAAACCTTCTGCAGCCGAGAGCCTGGCTGGGGCTCCTGCTCGCAGCTAGATCAAAGGAGTGACTGAGCAGGCTGCTAGAAAACAGACCACAGCCGATGCTTCCTGGCTCCTTAATTGCCCTTCTCAGGGAGAGGAAGGTGGGCACTCCTGACAGACCTTTGCTGGAGGAGAACAAGGGCTGTTTGTGCAGCTGAGGGCTTGGCCTTTATTTTTTTAATTATCTGGTCTTGTACACTTTCCAGAAAGTTCCTTTTAAAAATAGTATATTCTTCCTCCTCGTCTCCAGATGCTAGGAAGTGCAGGTTCAACCAAAACCGTGTCTATTTCAAAGGGACACACATACAAAAACAAAACAAAAAAACAAAACAAAACGAAAAAAAAAAAAAAAACCGGGCTAGAGTTAAAGGACTTTGGTGGCACGAGGCCCAAAGACTGAGAGCTTTGGTTTTCTTTTACCCTCCCAGTAATTTTGCTTTTAAAGCTTGGAAAACAAATTGCACCGGAGGATCAGCTTCTGCAGGATGCAGTGTGGAGAAGGGCAGGGTGGGCAGTGAAAGTAAAGAGCGGGTGGGGTGAGCCTGGGCGGAAGCGCCATGACCAGACAGGTGCCATGGTGGACAGGCAGCTCCGGTGCATGCAGAAAGCTTGCACTCTGGTGGCTCTGCATTCACGCAGAGCGACGGGGGCACTCTTCCTTTGACGGCATCCCGGACTGACGCATAGTCTCTTCTCTAACCCCTCTTTTGCCCCATGTCAGCATCTGGCTGTGTGACAGAGGTCAGGGGGTCTGGTCTGAGGCACTTAATACGGGCCATTGGCAACTGGGCCATCCCAGAATCGGCAGCTCTGTCCTATCTGGGCTCAGACCACTCCTCCAACATGGGTCCCCCCAAAGACTGGTGAGAATGCATTTCAGGGGGAGTCACATGCCCTGGGCCCCAGCCCCCACCCGATCCTGTCTGTCTTGGGTGGGTGATAGCAGTACTTTGCTGCTCCTCTGAGTGGAGTCCACCTACTCTACCAGGCCCCAAAAGGCAGCAAATGAAATCTAGGATCACAGAGAGGGACAGATACACAGACACAGACACACACACACACACACACACACACACTTTTATTTTCCCATCTTGAGATAACAGCCTGCCAGGCATGGTGATGCATACCCGTAATCCCAACAGGCGGATCTCTGTGAATTCCAGGCCAGCCTGGTCTACAAAGCGAGTACAGGACAGCCAAGGCTACACAGAGAAACCCTGGAGAGAGAGAAGGAGAGAGAGGCAGAGGGAGGGAGATAAAAGCCAAGTATGTTTTTTAAATTTATGTTTTATATCTTTCAGTTGAGCATGACTTTTCTGAGCAAATTCTAAGGACTATAAAGATGTCTTCACAGATAGACAACTTTGACTCTAAAGAAATTAATGCAAATTACAGTGCAGTTCAGTGAAATGCTAATTTATAGCTCCGTAAAGGTGCAGTTCAAAGCTCAGAGGAGCGGGAGGAAGTCAGTGGATTGATGGCTTGCAGTAAGAAAGGTTTAGAAACAGTAAAATGTAACCAGGGTTTTAGTTGGGAAATGAGCTGAGGGGTTCATTTGTTCCACGTTACTGAGTTTTTAATTTAGATTTGCCGTTAAAATGTAATGCATTCTGTACTTGTGGTTAGGAAGTGGCTCTCTCTGGTAGTCTTTAAAAGAAAGCTGCAGAAGAACAGGACTAATTCACCAAGGTAAGAATCACAGGGGCAGGCCTCTGTGCTAAAAATGTAATACCTGTCTTTAAAGTGGGATCAGGAAGCAGAAAAGTTCAAAGGTTCTTCCTTCTTCCTTCCTTCCTTTTTTCTTTCTCTCTTTTTTCTTTTTCTTTCTTTCTTTCCTTTTTTTTTTTTCTTTTTTGAGAGGCTAGCAATTATTATCAGAAGGGAAAGGGAAGCCACCTCTCCACAGGAAAATGTCACCAGTGACACAGGATGAAATACAATATCCATGAACTATTGGTGGCAGTCCCTAAACATGAACATGTCAGAGCATAGCCCTCTCATTGCATGTTCTCCTGTGACTGTGTGTTCACTGCAGCACTATGCATTCCCATGTTCTTGCTTGGTATATATATCCAGAAAAACACACCCATAAGGTTCTGAGGGCACAGGTCTGTAATCCCTGGAAAATGGAGACAAGAAGGTCAGAAGTTCAAGATCACCCTTAGCTACATAATGAGTTTGGTGCCAGCCTAACCTACAGAAGAATCTGTCAAAAAATAAAAATAATAGGGTATCCAAAATAAGTAAGTCATGTTAGCTATCAAATAAGGATTATTAAAATTGTGTCTCAGGCTGGAGAGATGGCCCAGCGATTAAGAACATGTGCTACCCATCCGGATACCCTGAGTTTGGTTTCCAGGTCCCATGTCAGCTTGTAACCCCAGCTCCAGAGAACCCAACGCCCTCTGCCTCACACTTACCTGAAATAACACTTTTTTAAAAATCTCTTTTAAAAAATAAAGGGAACAGAAGATTGTTTCTCCATAAAGATCGAAACAGGAATTCTCTCCAGCAGTATGTTAGCAGCTACAGATCCAACACTTTTCCCAGCTGCCCTTTAACACTTATGCTGGTTAGCTCTTAAAATACTGCACATGCATAACGTTCATTTTATTACACATGCCAAAACTTTAAACAGTTGACTGCGATATAACAGCCATCAGAAGAACTTAAACTTTGCAGAGCTCTGAAGAACAGGATTTCTGGGTGGTGGTACAGCTCAGTAATATGGTGCTTGACTAGCACACTGAGGCTCTGTCTTCTGTCTCCAAGATCATCAAAGACATTTTTTTGTGCGTGTGGATTGTTTGCCAATTTCATTTTCAGATAGAACATAATTTTAAAAATTATTCAGTGGCTTTACCTTCAACTTAGAATTTGCTTTGGTTTCTAGATGAAATCATAAAATGAATTTGAAATGGTTTCTGTTCTAGTTTTTTTTTTTTTCTTCCTGTCGCTGTAATAAAAACACGTTTGTCTAAAAGCAACTTAGGAGAGAGCAAGGTTTGAGTTTACAATTGAGGAATGTGAGGACAGGAACTTAAAGCAGAAACCATGGAGGAATACTGCTTGCTGACTTGCTCACAGGCCCATGATTTAAGGCTAGCTTTCCTATAACAGCCCAGGACCATTTGCCTAGAGAATAGAGCCGCCCACAGTGGGCTGGAACCTCCTGAAAATTAACAATCAAGACCACCTCCACAAACATGCTCACAGGCCAACCTGATCTGGGCAATCTCTCTATTAAGACTCCCTCCTCAGATCACTTCAGTTGTCAAGTTGACAGTGAAAGCTAAGTAGGATGGTTTCCTTCCCATATTGAGGATTCTTTTACTCCCAAATCCCGGCAAGGAGTCTTAGGGCACTTTGCCCGACAATAATGCCGATCATTCACTGAACTGTCCACTCTCACTCTTTCACATAGCAACAGCCATAAGAGCCATGTTGTGGCCTTAAGTTTGAAGAGCACTTAGCACAAAATCAAGTTTTTAAATGGAGAAGAGCAAAAGCAGAAAGCAAGGGAGACTAGCAAATACATTCTTCTGAAGGTGATTCAAGGTTACTGAGCCTCACTGCACTGTGGGTTACAGAACTGTGGCCTATGTCTTGACACCCACCTGTGTGTGTTTCTTATATGATTATAAAGCCAGCAGTGGGACTGTGGCCCCCAACGGGTAATGACACCTAGAAAGAGTTGCTGACTATACAGGTCTGTTCATGGTAGTGAGAAGTGGGTGGCTGTGGAAGGTGAAGGGTGGTATCCTCAGGGTAGAGGAGGGAGGGGTAGTAGAACCCACAGGCCAGCTCACACACGAAGGATTCAGCTGTAGCTGAAGATGGAGACAGCCACACAGCACTTAGAGTTTGACCCTGTGGAATTCTACCACACAAAACCCCTTAGCATGCATGCCTACTATAAAGAAATGGCTCCCACTTTTCTACGCGGCGACAGGTCACAATTTACTACCGAATCCACTTGGGCCAGCGCTACACTCCACTGCGATCTGCTGCTACCTAGTGTAGCGACATCAGCTCTTGGAAAGCTGCAGGAAGCAGAGTTGTGGCATCAGTTTAGGCAACTGAGCAGCTCTGGGCTCTGCTCACACTGTGACTCTCTTAGGGGTATGTGGTAAGGGAAGAAGGTGCCAGGAGCCAGGTGTGCAGGTGTCAATGGCCATTCTGTCCGGTGGGCTTACCTCAGTGACAACTGAGTCCAACATTTGCAACCAGCTTTGGAGAAAGAGAGAGAGAGAGAGAGAGAGAGAGAGAGAGAGAGAGAGAGGAATAGGAAACCAAACCAGGAATGGGAGCTCTTCTCACAGTCACCCCTCAGACCAAGGTGCTCTGTGGCTTTTTCCGTAGCTATTCCCTCACCTAGATGGCTTTTCTCCAGTCTTTGCCCAAAAAGAAAGAGCACTTGTGTGATCTAAGATTCAGCTAAGCTGTCATTTCCTCCCCAAAATGCTCCTCAGTTCCCCAGGTGAGTCATTCTGCCCTCTGCCCTTTCAGAAATCATCACCCTTGCTTCTGTTACAGCTTTTTAATGCAAGGACACGTGTGCCTGTATGTCACCTGGCTGATGGAATAAAAGGAGTTATCATACCCCCCAACTTCAACACGGTCCCAAGTTCAGTACTCGGTGGATGGATGGGTAGATGAGAACCCAGGACTCAGTGCCTGAGTGTTAGCAACTCAAGGTTTCCTAGATACAAATACGTGTATGTTCAATGTATGTGTTCAACAATATATGTATATATGTAGGTTCAATTATCTGTCATCTAGATCTACAAAGATCTAGATATATATGGGTTCAATATCCAGGCCCAATTCAGAAAGGAGTCTGGGCTATGGTTCCACAGTAAGATGAGCGCTGTTCTTCCAATAGTGTGGACAGTGCGGATGTCCCTCCTACGCTATGGCTCACTTAAAATCCCAAAGTTGAATGGAATATATATAAACACGCTACGTGGGGCTGGAGAGATGGCTCAGGGGTTAAGAGCACTGTCTGCTCTTCCAAAGTTCATGAGTTCAATTCCCAGCACCCACATGGTGGCTCACAACCATCTATAATGTGAACCGATTCCCTCTCCTGGCAGGTGTAAATGCAGATAGAACACTCATATACATAAAATAAATAAATCTTTAAAAAATATACGCTACGTGAGATTCCACACAAAGGAAAATATGAAATACTGTATGATCTATTTAAAAAAGGCCCCAGTCGGTGATGCACAGGACTTTAAATAGGACCTACTTTACTTAGGTGAACCTAAATTAACCCAGGATAAGAAATGGAGGCTCTCATCTTGCATTCTGTTGAGAAAAAAAAAAAATCACTAACATCTTCCAGAGTTATCAATCATCTATTCAGTCAGGGATCTACTGATTGCACAGTATAGTCTCTGCTTCAAAACCAATGAAAAAGAAAGGGGGGAGGGTGTGTGGGTGGGAGGAGGGAGAGGGCAGCGCTCTTCCCAGCAGGAAGGGGAGGGGCTTGAGCAGCCCTCGTGAGGAGGCAGGGATGAATACCAGGCCATTACCTACAAGCACACAGGACTGGGGGAGCTTGGAGCTTTCTTTTCTCATTATCCTATTACTCCTATGTGAATTACCCTGATTGATAAAATTCTGTATTTGGGGTTTTTAGGTTTTTTTGTGTGCTTTTGAGGCTGGGTCTTACCATGTAATCCAGGCTGGCTTTGAACTTACAGCAATCTTCCTGCCTCAGCTTCCTAAATGCTGCAGGCATAGGCATGTAAGCTAGTACATCTATTTAAAATTCTACATTTTTAGAGAAAGTAGCACTTATTTTTCCTATGATTAGTCACACACACACACACACACACACACACACACACACTCGCACACACGCACATTTTGCTTGGCTTTTCGGAGGCAGAATCTTACTTTGTTGCCCAGGCTTGTCTGGAGCTTACTATATAGTTAAGGCTGGACTTGAACTCAGGGCAGTCCTTCTACCTTGACCTCACAAGTGCTGGGACTCAGGGTTTCAGCTACTATGCCTGGCACCCTTGTGTTTTTAAGTAAGAAAAACAAAACAAAACAAAAAGAAAGGTCTGGAGAGATGGCTCAGAGGTTAAGTGCACTGGCTGTTCCTCCAAAGGTCCTGAGTTCAATTCCCAGCTACTACACGGTGGCTCACAACCATCTGTAAGGAGATCTGGTACAGGCAGAATATGTATATATAATAAATAAATTAATTAAAAAAACAAAAGGAAAGATAGACAGGAAGAAAGGAAGAGACATGAACACAGGCTTAGCATCTCTTTTTAGATGGAATCTGTGGAGGGCTGCTGACTTAAAATTAAAATACAGAAACTATATTTAATAATGGATCCTGAGGTGTGCTGTATACACCTGCCCAATGAAACCAAACCTCACTACTCCCAAATCCCAGTTCTCTGATGTAAAGAAAACACAGAATGGAACTCTTTCAGCCCTGACATCCTTCTTTCAATGTGCATTGGGGGACTCTTCAGAATTCTTCAGTTTTTCCTCTGGCTACATTATATCCATGGACTAAGGTACTTCAAGAATAACTCTGCCCTTGTCTTGCTCACCAAGGACACTGACAGGCATAAACTCGATCACTATGTGGTCTGATTCTCGTTTTCCAATGGAAAAGGCAAGAGTGTTCAGAGATCAAACCGATAAACACACAGAAAGAAATCTCCCTCCAAATACCAGCCAGCAGCACAAGAAGCTGAGGTCACATCCCCGTGCAGCGGGTCCTGTGCTGGGGCTGAGTGTGCCCCAGGCACTGCTGTATTGCTGTCACCACGGCTCCCACAGAGAACAGTAGTCTTCTCTCAAGTGAGTCATTCAAGTCCAGGCACCCTTACTTCTACTGGGGCACCCTCATCTTACCACTGAGGAATGTCATTTATACTTTCCAGCCTAAGTGATTCGCTGTGAAGAGGATGTACAGCCCAAGCGAGAGGGCGGGCAGGAATAGCAATCATGGAGACTTAAGCAAATCATCAAAGAAACAGGCCAGGAAACACTATAGTAGTTTCCACTCAGCCGTCGGCCCATGACTCTCAGGCTTCAACTCTCAATTGCTTCAACCTGGGTTTTAAAGATTTCTCTTTGTTTTCTCACGAACGTAATGTTTGTATCTGTTTGACTGTCTTCTCTATGGAAGTGGCTGGTTTCTGTTAATATCATTTCCGTCCGGATAGACAGAGCTCGGCCCTGACCATGGCTGGTTCTAAAGAGAATGGGAAGGGTAGCTGGGGGTTAACAGAGGTAGCATTCAGTACTACTGACCAAATGAACTAAGTTTCTCATATTTGGGGAGGCAGCAGGCACAGCAGGGAACATGGATGCGAGTCTGTGGGTACCACAGCCATTCACAGCTGCCCTTTGCATTTCATTTCTAAATTTGCTTTATAAATTCCTGGGGCCCTCATAGTCTCAGCTTTATTTCCATCCACCAACATTGGCCCTCAGAGTGACTTATGGATTTCGTTTTCACAACTGGGCCATCCAGCTTCATACTAATGGACCTGACAACTCTCAAGGTTTCCATTCTGACTCCAGCTCAATATTATCCTGTAATACTCAGAAACAGTAATTTTACTTCTTTCTTCTCAATATGCAAATACCTTTCACTTTCTCAGTTCCTTGGCTTGGTCCTATCTGTTAAGTTTGTGGAAACGGTGGTGGCCTACTCATCCCAAGGAGAAAGAGAGAGAGAGAGAGAGAGAGAGAGAGAGAGAGAGAGAGAAACAAAACCAAAAACAAAACAACAACAAAATGAGAACAGGAGTAAGCACAGCAGCTTTACCGTGTTCTCTAAAACACACTAACTTGCCCACTGAGTTACTGAAACACCGGCATGTTCCGGACTTCCCAGACAAAGGCATAAGGAGGTTGTTCCTTGATGCGGGAATCTGGTTCTTGGGTGTTATCCAAGGGGGGAAGCAGAACTTGATCCAGATAGGTTCGGAAGCAAGGTGGTGTGGAGTGGCACTCTCCGCACACAGAGAGAGCAGGAAGCGGCTGGTGCTGGCCAGTGGGTGGATGGGAGAAGGGCAACAATGCTCGCTCGACATTAATTATACATCATCCCACCCGATCCCACTCAGGGCATTTGCCAAGTTCTTACATTCCTGTGGCCAGGGAACAGGGCCACACTAGAGTTTCATGGAAAACAACACTGTGACCTAAAAGAGTGCTGGTCACCCAAGCTCCCTGCAACGACAGCATAGCCAACCGAAGGACCCGAGTAAATGGAAGCCAGCTTCTGTGGAAAACAGTCAAACTTTGAGCGTTTTTAAATTTTAAGGAAATTTCCAAAATTAATTTTCCTCTAACCTCCAATGACAGCTGACTTAATGTCAACCCAGAAAGGTTATTAATTGCGGAGGTAGAGTTGGAGATAAGATCTGATGGAAGTAACTCATGCACGCCCCATGCTTTTACTTGGCAAGTAGAAATTCTCATCTGTGCTGAAAGTTTTAACTCACAGCCAACACAGGGAATGGGAGCTGGCTCTGATACGCTTTTTGAAATTCTTATTATATTTGTACCAAAGGCATGCCTTCCAGCCTACAGGAATCATTTTAGAGAAGATGTTTTCCATATCGAAATCCAAAACTCTGGCACTGATCCCAAAAGCCACCTTGAATGTCCAAGCTTTTTCAAAGGGACTCTGAGCAGCTGAGAAGTGGTTTCCGGAGCTGCACCTCTGCCCTCCCCTCTGCCAGGAAGCAGGGCGAACCCTAGCAAGTCATCTCTAGATAGGATGATACCCTGAGCTAGAACCTCAGACAGCAGCCTCACCATGTTCACGGCTCCCACTGAAATCTAAACTGAATCTCAAACTCATGCACCTCCATCCCCACACACTGCTGCATCCCACACAGGCTTCTACCATCTCACCTACACCGCTGTCACAACACCCAGCGGCTTGTTACTAAGGGCCCTGGTATGCTACCGAATCTATGCCTTCAGTAGGAATTTCCAAAACACAACTGGGGACTCCTCTTCCTTGGCTTGGCATCTGTGCTGCTCAGTGTGGGCTGTGTCTCTGAGAGGAGCAGCTTCCAGCAAGCAGCTCCTTTGTGAGGCTCCCGTCCTGGCCCCAGCCTGAGTATATGAAGGAGAACACAGACTTGCCGCAAGAATCTACAGTCCCTGATGGGACTTTTCACCTATGAGATCATTCACACAGGCCAGTGTGGTACACACCACTTTGGACCTCTTCTCAGAAGCACTGTCAACCCAGGTTCCTCCCAAGTCCATTTTACACCCTCAAGGGTTCTCAGTGACTTTGTCAAAGGTCCTTGAAGAGTTGTGTGTCTGGAAAATACTCCCCTGTCCTCTTTGGTGTTTGGAATATTTGTTGTCCCTATATTTAACCAAATGAGAACAAGAAGGAAGTGCTGTGACAAAACAGCATGACCGAAGAGCAAGTTGGGGAAGAAAGGGTTTATTCAGCTTGTCCTTTCACATTGCTGTGTATCATCAAAGGAAGTCAGGACAGGAACTCAAACAGGGCAGGAACCTGGATGCAGAGGTCACGAATGGGGTGCTGCTTACTGGCTTGCTCAGCCTGCTTTCTTATAGAACCCCGTACCACCAGCCTAGGGATAGCCCCACCCACCATGACCTGGGCCCTCCCTCACTGATGGCCAAAGAAATGCCCAACAGGCTTGCCTACAGCCCAACCTTATGGAGGCATTTTCTTAATTGAAGTTCCCTCCTCCCAGATGACTTTAGCTTCTGTCAAGTTGACATGAAACTGGCCAGCACAACTGTTCTTGTGATGAAGGTGATTTGGGAAGGCCGCTGTTCTCCCATTAAAGAGAGGCATCATTTGTTCACTGCTAGCTTGACAATGCTTCCCCTGCTCCAGGATGACATATGTAATCATTGCAGGTGAGGCTGGCCAAATAGCAAGTACACAGACAGGGTTTTTGAGGAGAATGTTCCAGCAGGGAGTAGGGAGTGATAATTATTTCTTCTTCCTCCTCCTCCTCCTCCTCCTCCTCCTCCTCCTCCTCCTCCTCCTCCTCCTCCTCCTCCTCCTCCACCTCCTCCTCCTCCACCTCCTCCTCCTCCTCCTCCTTCTCCTCCTCCTCTTCCCCCTCCTCTCCTTTTCTGAGACAGTGTCTCTCTATATAGTGTTGGCTGTCATGGAACTTACTCTGTAGACCAGGCTTCAAACTCATAGAGATCTGCCTGCCTCTGCCTCCTGAGTGCTGGGATTAAAGGCCTGTGGATTCTGCAGCTTTTCTGGAGGGCTCTTCTGGTGTCTCATGTGGGGAGCTTGCTGGGACTCAGAACAGTAAGATTCTGACCCCATAACCCAACTAAATCACTGACTCCCCAATACGACAACACTAGCTTCATTTTTGTTTTTTCCAAAGCAAGGTTACAAGGAGTGATATTGCCCTAGCATGTTCCAAGGACATGCAGATCACCTGCCACTTCCAACATGCTCCCGAGAAAGGCTCCTTTCATCTTAGGATCATCTTAGTTCACAGCTCTCAGGGTCAGTCTGGGTGTGCCTGCTGCCCCCATTACCCACCAACTCTTTTCCTCCTTTCGGATGAGTTGGACAAACACGTCTGTTGCGACTGTGGGCCGGGTTCTTCAGTACATATTGGGGAGGGAGTGATTTAGTTGGGTTATGGTGTCAGAACCTGGCTGGGGAGCTGTGAGGAAGTTGCCTTACTTCTCTGAGTCCCAGTGTGCTCCCCACATGAGATACCACATACAGACGTGCGTGGCAGAGCACAAACCCCTCCTGCGCTGGTGGGAAGGGAGACATGACACAGACCGTCTCATCATTTCCTGGTAAGGGCTGGTTTTTAAATACCTATGCAGTAGTAGGCAGTTAGGTGGAAGATGTGCCTCAGAGGAGGAGGCCAGGATTGAATACCTAATCATACCGATTGCATAAGGAAGTGGTGGAAGACAGCCTGTCTCCTTGGTTTAGAAAATAACGTGGCTGGTGTGCAGACTTACCAATGTGCTAAGGAAAAGAGTCTGCTTACATTTTGCTGGTGGTCAAAGAAGCCGGCTGACAGCACTGACAGAGCATGTGGGAGGCAGCAATAGAAGAAGGGCGGGGCGATATCTAGCAGGGGTGTGGCTCTGGGCTTTCATCACCTGCAGCAAGCAGGGGACTCAGCCTCAGCATCCTGAGGAGGGCTTTGGACCATGCTCTAGAACATGTGTTCAGGGCTGCACCCAGCCTTGAGATTTCACCAAGGAGGATCCCAGCTCCACTGCCCCCGTCATTCTGCTGCAGCTCTGCCCTTGATAATGTCTGTCCCATCCTCACTTCCTCCCTCATCTTTTCCCATCGATCACCGTTCACATTAAGCTTTCTGCTCACATCAACTAATAAGTGGTGCAATTTTAAACTTAGAGAATAGGTAAACGACTTATCTTTTACAAGTCTTTTACCAGGGCTGCCTCTCTGACCTCCCTTATGTGGTGACATCTATGGTCAGTGTCTATCGTTGTTTTAGTAACTGATCTATTGCTGTGAAGAGACACCAAGACCAAGGCATCTCTTATAACAGAAAGCAATTAGGCGGGGGCTTCCTTACAGGGTCAGAGGTTTAGTCTGTTATCTTCAGGGCAGGAAGCATGCTGGCGTGCTGGTGCTGGAGCAGTAGCTGAGAGCTATATCCTGACTTGAACGCTGAGAGAGACACCGGGCCTGGTGTACACTTTGAAACCTCAGAGCCCAACCTCAGTGGCATACTTCCTCTGAAAAGGCCACACCCACTCCAACAAGGCCATACCTTCCTTCTAATGTTTCTCAAATAGCAGCACTCCCTGGTGATCAAGCATTTACATATATGAGCCGATGGGGGCCATTCTTATTAAAACCACCACAAAAGTACAAGGCCAGATTTGCTAGGAAAGTCCTAATATTAATACGGAAATGGACAACTTATTTGAGCACCTCAGACACCATGGGTTCCAGAGCGTGAAGACAGTAACTGTGGAGGAACTTTCTCTCAAAATTTTGGTAGAATAAATCTTGACTTTGAAAGCAATCAAACCAAGACGCACAGGAAGTTTGTTTTCCATCTGGGTGTTGGTCTGTCCACCTCCTCAACTACCAGCATTTGTTGGGGGTGGGGGAGAATGGACAGTTGCTAGTCTGATTGGTTTGACTTCCAGCCATGTGATCTTGGACAGGTGATGTAGCCATACGACATTGAACAATGCCACAAAGCGAATACTGCTTAGTTTGGTGTTATTTTGGACCTTACCAAAGCATATGCTGGTCTTTGAAAAAGAGAATGGCCACAGGACTTTATGTATAGCCACTTGTATAAACTGGACTTATACTGGCCCATTTTCACTCTCTTCTGACCATCCTCAAACCAGAGAAATACAAACAAAAATTGGTTTCAGCACACTGTTGTTTAGGAAAAAAAAAATCAGATTTTTTTTTTGTGCTTATTTCCTCTCACGGGTGCCTGTCCTGAAGAGTAAATAAGGTTCACAATTGAATTTGTAAACAACATTGCTTCTTAAGAAGGACTATAGAAAATCTAGTCACTGTAATTATTGTGTAGGCTGAGGACACACATACATAAATCACTCACACATCAGGTTTCTAGGTTTTTCTTAGTTTATGCTCTTCCCATGACCTCGCTAAACATTTATTTATAGATATGTAATCCAAAATTTGGGGCTGCTACTTTTATGGACAGCAAGCTTAGAAGGAGGAGCTGAGACGCCTACTCCATTTGTGAAAGAAACTTTTGAAAAGGACATTTCCTTTAGTGCTGATTTATCCCAAATCGGGGTGAATAAGAGTTTGGCTTCTGCAAAATGATCTCTGCTCAGTGAGCAGCTGCTGGGGCCTCCATAGCCATAGGATTCAGGGTAAGATAAGGGGCGTACCCCATGTCTCTGGGGATTGGCTCCGAGCATTTTTCATTGTCATCTTCTGAGCAGGTTTATTAACCTCGTGTATGCAAAGGTCAGGAAGTAGGAGCTGATGACTATGTGCAACCCAGACTTCAAACTGAAGCACCGTGGTTTTTCCCAGTGAGGGCCAGATTTGGAAACGTCTTTAGTCCACCTGCTTTCTTTCCTTTTGACAGAAGGATGGTGTTTTTGAGACACTTAGCCAGCTGTCAGAAAACGTGTAATCATTTCTAGCTTTGGAATAAAGCTTTGCAGGATTCTGCCTGTAGCATGAGCCCAGGTTGGCAGAATGGTGTTTTGAGGGGCTCCTCAGTGTCCTGCACTACCACCCAGCCTGGTTCTCAGACGTCTCCATTTCTCCTGGAATCTGCTCTGAATGGCGAACCTTGCGGCTGCTCACTGCTTTCAGAGGGCGACACCTACTCTCTATTTTCCTTCTCATTGCATATCGTTTTTCAAGCTTTCTGGGAGACTCTATGAAGAGTCTATGAAGAGACTCCAACTGCCAATCTGGAAATATTCTTTGAAACCAGTAACACCAGGTGCTCTGTTCAAGAAGGAAGGCAGCAGCTCCATATAATATACAATGCAACATTTGTTCACTGTGGACCCTCTCTCTCTCTCACAGACTATTGCCAAAATAGTTTATCTTAAAGCATTCTATGAACTTCAGGAGATGCAAGGAAACTATACGGGAACAGGAGAACCACAGACACCATTTAGAGGGAACTGTAAGTTGAGCTTTGTTTACAACAATAGTCTTAACAGAAAGGAAGTTGGGAAGTTAGTTGAAACCTACAGTTCTTAGGTAAGAAGGATCTCTTTCACAATGATAAAAGACAGGCTCCTCATGAGTACTGAAGGAGCTGTGTAGTGTGTGTGTGTGTGTGTGTGTGTGTGTGTGTGTGTGTATGTGTGATGTTATAGAGATTCAGCTAACATGATATTAGAGGATGCTTCTTCTATTTGGATACTTCCATTTTCTTGGTGTCATTTATGAATGAGACAAAAATCAATGCAGAGCACTTATCAACATGATGCCTTCTACTCTTGCTGATAAAACTGTTTCTGTCCTTTGGACTTTTTTTGTGTAGTATCGTTCACCAAAGGGCACAGACCTGAGCAGACCTGACTCCTCTCTAAGAGATGAGCCCACACCCACAGACTGCATGGGCCCGACCCTCCATCACCCATTGGACTTTGAATATGCTAGTCAAGTGTTCTACCACTGAGCTACAAACTCAGTCCTTACTGAGTTTGCATATGCATGACATGTGATAACAACTTAATAATTATTTAACAGTCTTCTAAATTTTTGTATACTTTGTCCTTTGAGATAAGGATCTCATATGTAGCCAGGAAAGTGTCAAGCCTCCTGCCCTGTCTCCTGAGTGCTGACATCATAGGTGTATACCATCATTTCTGGCTGTAATGTGCCTTTGATTTTTTAATGAAAAAAATGTTTTTTTTTTGTTTGTTTTAAATGATAGCTCAGCAAATAGCTCATTCTCCTTACTTAATTTCTACACTTAGTAAAAATATTTTGGCTAGAGAAGCACATCTTTAGTCTGTAGTTTAACTAATTAATTTTTGAGACAGTGTCTCACCATGTAGCCCTGGCTGGCCTGGAATCTGTAGCCTCTGCTCTGATTTTCACACACACACACACACACATACACACACACACACACACACACACCATGGCTTGGGTTTAAATCGGGTGCCCCATGCTCTGCTCCTTGCTTGTTTCTTAGCCCAAGTCTGAACGGCTGCACATCATGTCCCTTTCTGCTTGCACAGATCATCACCGAACCTTCCCAGGGTGACCGCTCTGAAAATGCTCTAAACGCCACAGCTCTGCCCGTGACCCTCTTAGGTGTACCGCTGCAGGCACACAGTCTACTGTCATCACTCAGCAGCGTCGTCACTTTGTTCCTGCCTACCTTTCAGACTTTCTTGAAGGCAGCTAATGCTATTAGGGCTATGCCCAAAAGCTCTTGCCTCAAAAAATCATACATAAATATATGTGTGTGTGTGTGTGTGTATACTTTAAACTATGTGAGTGTGCCTGTTGTTGTGAGAGTACTCACAAGTGAAAGTGCCCACAGAGGCCAGAAGAGGGTGTCACATCCCCCAGGGCTAGAATCCCAGGTGGTTGTGATGATGCTGGGAAGTGGCCAGTCCTCTGTAAGAGCCCCAATGCCCTGCCTGTGCTCTTAACCACCGAACCATCTAACCATCACCAAGGCTCTCACCTTCATCTCTTGACCAAACCATCACATGCTAGAGGCACCAGAGAATAGCATTCATCATCCAGCAGAGAATAACATCCAGCCCTGAGCACACTCCACGACCTCACAACCCGACTGGCACTCCACGCAGGATTGCTTTGAACAACAATCTCAAACTTCAGCCTCCTCACTCAGTTCCCAAGGTCCAGACTCGTGAGCTATTCCCTTGCTTTTATTAATTTCATGTTCTGTCCATTTGTACACAGCTACAGAATATGTACTCAGCCTCCGTCTTGCTGGGTTCTGGTTCCTTAAATAGATGATTTTCCAGCTATTATATCTCTGGTCTTTGTAATAAAATTCCTGTAGAGGCAAGGTGAAAGGGCCTGAGCAACGCCTTCCTCCCTCTGGCTTACTAGAGTGGATGAAGGCTCGGGGCAGGATGAAAGAAATAATCCAGGATGGAAGCCAGGAGAAAAGGGGGTGGGAGGGAATGTAAGCCAGTGTCAAGAGGTTGGTGAATGGAAGGATGTGACACAGGAGAGGGAGAAGAGAAGCCACCCTGGCAACTCGAACCATCCGTCCTTGCCAAGTTGTTGGTGCCACTGAACCGTTGGGCCGTTCCCACCCTCTCCCGGTGTCAATTCGGCCTCACTTCTGGCCCCGCCATTTCTTCTCTGGGTTATGGGTCTTGCTGTGGTCTCCCGTCAGGTCACCATCCACTCAGCATGGAATGTCTCAGCACCTCCCCGGTGCCAGGCACCCTGCTAGATGCTGGCGACACAGGACGACTATCCATGGCCTGCACACAGTAACCCCTGCTTAGCCCAGCGCTGGGGCTCCTGTCGTGTTCACATCTTTGTGTTTTCGTGATCCCCCAGCGTCAAACCTCCTCCCTCCCCTTTCTTTCATTTGTCTTTCAAGCCTCAGGCATAGCGCAAAGGAGAGGTTACTGTTAGGGGGTCAAGCCTTTTCTGAAGTGTCATACGTGAGCTCCTATGGGACATGCACATTTCTAGGATTTAGCATTAACTGAAACCTTTCATATATATATATGTGTGTGTGTGTGTGTATATTTACATATATTTCATATACAATATATAATATGTATATTATATAACGAGTTATAGACATATATGCACATACATGTCTACATATAAATATACACACACATATACACATTGCATGTATATCTGCCAGTAGATTAGGAGGGAGAAACCTTGCCTTCTACTCTTTGTTTCCCCAAGCTCAAAAGCTGTGCCTATTGCACAGTACAAACCCAAGTTAGTCGAAAACTAGGAAATCTAGTTCCCCTCACAATGTCTCACTGTAGTGTGGTAGGAAAGATAGCATTTACCTTTCTTACAGGAAGGAATGCAAAGGGCAGAGGGGAGCGATGACCTGCACCCAGGTTTGAATGATGGCAGAGCAGCAGGGAAGAAGCCACTTCTGCTCTGTCCTGAAGACCACAGACTTGGCTTAAGAGTCAGAAAAAGGGTGGATGAGCTGGGGACACGTGGGGACATAGCTCAATGGGAAGTGCTCCCCGCCTGGGCCTGCATTGTCACCACCCCTCCCTGCAGAGATAAAGGGAAAGGCTGTCACTTCCTCTGAATTCTCTTAAGGACAGTGTTTGACAGAGGTGAAGAACTGGAAGGTAAGGGAGGGGCCGGGTCAGGGGTGCAAGAAGGAAAGGATTCAAGAAGGTGGAAGCTGCTGCAGCTGCATGGATTCTGTCTACAGTCAGGCTAAGAAGAAAAAGGATAGAGAACGGGGCTGAGGACAACATGGGGGGAAACAGACCAGCAAGTTATGGATTCCACGATGCAGAACTCACACCGAGAAACATTTTAAAGGAGGCTCCACAAAGGGCCAGACGAAAGCTGGAATGAAAGAGCTATCACCCAGGGAACTGTGAGCCAGCTAGGCAGACTTAGGCACGAGATACTGATTGTTAGGATGTACTTCTATTTTTATGTAAGGTTGACCAGTAGCAGCAAGCAGGAGTCTAACTGGCCATCTGAAGTCAGAGCCTTGTTCTCAGTCTTGAAATGCACAGACTCTGTGAGTTTTGACAAGTGACTTAGGTTCTTTGTCAAGTGGCTTAGAACATCACTTTCCCCTGTAAAAGTAGATCTGATGCTTTTTTATGAGAATGTTGCCTCTCCTTGTTACTAATGAATTCATATTTGTTTTACAAATGAGTGCATTCAGGATTAGGTCAAATTGTTGGGCAGCAGGTATTACTTTATGTCTCCATGGCAAAACCAGGTCATAGTGGCTGCTGTGGCTGCAAGGGAGTCTGGGAAATAGCTACCACTTTTGTTCAGCTCTTTTTCAAGAGCGGCTCTTGCTAAGCTGGGCTTGAACTCACAGTCCTGTGTCAGCCTACCGAGGGCTCAGATCATGGACGTAAGCTATCACGCCTGTCTTGGTTTTTCTTTCGTCTATAAAAGGAAGAACTGAAGGCAGAAGGGAGTTAGGAAAGTTCTCGATTCTCCGCTCTGTGCCAGCCACATCACAGCTGTTAGCAGCTGCGCAAGCCTAGCCAGATGGAAGGGAGCATTGCTTAGCAGATTGACAGAGCAATGAGCTCGGGTGGCAGATCTAACCCGGCGGAATGAGAGCGGCAGACAGAGTGGAGTCACTGCCCACCACCATCCCAGGCAGATCTAGCTGAGGTAGTACTCCACCCGCTTTCCCGGGCGCAGAAACACACAGGCTGGCTTTCAGCCGGGCGCAGAAACACACAGGCTGGCTTTCAGCAGAGCTAGAGGCCGAGTTACTTTGAGAGTCTTACTTTCCTATTACCTGGTGTCACTCTTGGCTTTTGACTTTTCTACCATCCATCCCCAAATGCTAATGGGCTTCCAGCTTCTCTCATTGCTCCCTGGAGGGTGCTAGTTTAGTGGAGAGGCCGTCTTCATCCATGGGTTCCTTTTATTTCTCTTTCCCCCAACAGCTCAAATCTGTTATGTTTCATTTTCTCAGATTCCAACGAGGGGTTACTACTTCTGTGATTAAATAAGATTCTGTGGTTGTAACTCAGCATTGCCTAGTATGCACAAGGCTCTGGGGTTGAGAAGAAAGGAAAACGGGAGCAAGAAATTCAAGCTGTGATGTAAGTGAGTTAGTGGTACTCTGTTTGCCAGAATGCTGAGTGCCCTGACTGTGTGGGGACTGCAGGAGAGAAGCCTCAACCCAAACCTGTGCGCGTCACATGTCTGCCCTGTTTCACCTGCGGGCTGACCCCTGTAGTGGACTGAGGGATGGAGGTGCAGTGGGGGATGTGGTGGCAGGAGCGGGGGGGGAGCTGGTTGTTATCAGAGTGTGTTGAGGAGGACGCGGTGGTGATGTACCCCAACTGGGTGGGGAAGAACAAACCTGTCAAAACACTGAAGAAAACTATGAAAACTGACGTGCTGAGAAGAGGTGTCGCTGGGTTTAAAATAAAGTGCCACAGAGAGCCATGTGGTCGGGCAACACCCAATGGGGACAGTGTTGCTGATGGACCAGCATGAAGACAGAACTGCAAGATGAGTACCATACCTGAGGAAGGAGGGGCGGAGGTGAACAGGACTAACCAAAGGTAAATGAAACACCGACCTCACATAACATTGGCCTAAGCATAAACCAGGCAAAAAAAAAAAAAAGTCTTTGTTTATTTTTCAGTGAAATATATGCTTTCTTTGATCCCATGTATTTAGCTATGAAAACACTAGTATAAAACTATCAACAAAAGCATATGTGTGTGTGTGTACGTATGTGTGTGTGTATGAAGTAGAGAATCTTTATTCATAATGTAAAAAATTCTCTCTTTACTGAATTCTTTCTTTAAAGAATTATAAAATTCTTTCTTTACTGAAAGTTTCTTTAAAAGCCATTTAAGGTATGATTCAATGTGCTATTTTAAAAAATGTATAATACAAACTTTTATGAATTCTCTGCCTTGTGGTAAAGGAAATCCATTTAATAGATAAAGTTTTCATTCAAGTTCATTCAGCATTAACTGAGAGAGAGAGAGAGAGAAAGAGAGAGAGAGAGAGAGAGAGCAAGAGGCATATATTGCAAACAGACAAAGGAGATAGAAAAATACCGCCCACCACCAGCTCCAATCCAGGGTCACTGTGCATGCCGTGCTGTGGGCTCCTGTTTCACCAGGGAGAATTCATTAAGTACAGAGCAAGTCAATAAAAATGAGCTTTATTAAAAAGAACTGGCGTAATTAAAGGTATTGGTGAAAACCAGCCCGTTATGAAAGGGAAGTGACTCAGCAGCAACCTTAAGAAATGAAACCATATAAAACAGAATCTTCTCTCAGTTTTAAGCTGGGTCCACAGGGCGGGAGGGGGGCACAGTGTGCTGCGTAATTTGTGATCGCAGAGGTGGATGGCAGCATGATGCAGGAGGAGGCGCCTGCATAAAACCGCCATTCGTCCAATAACGGCGACTCATGATGTCTACCAGGCTGGCGGCCCCGGCGGCTGTTGGAGAGGACAGCGAGAAAGCCCACGACTCCGACTGACATGCTGCAGATGCCTGGAGGTGATTTTCATCAACACTGCCTCATACCACAGTCTAGATGATGAGAATATTTGACACCCCTCACACACACAGAGACAAGACACACATGCCGCCAAAGTCATAAAGCTACTTACTAGAGAAAATACATAGAAGACTTGCAGAGTCCCGGATCAAATGATACTGTGTGTGTGCATGCGTGTGTGTGTGGGGGGGGGGAGGATGGATACATTAGTCACATGACATGCACACTGCAAAGCGCAGCAGCGGGGCTATGGAAGATGGCTTCTCACAGGAATCACCCTATCCAAGGTCATGCGGGCTTAGCTGCCTGATTTGAACATGAGGCCAATATCCAGATGCCTCAAGGGCAGGTAATGAGCATCCCCTTGGCTATAGGGGAACTCTGGCAGGAACCAGCCCAGAATGGGACCTGGCTTGGGGGAGGAGCATCAGTTCAGTGCGGGCTTGAGATCTCAACTATGCCTGGACCACAGTGCAGCCCTGGCCTTGGATTTGACAGTGATCTTGCCACTGCCTGGTCTAACACCTTAATGTAACACAATCAAAAGGATTAAGTGGTGCTATCTGAAAAATAAAATTACAAGGTGGCTTTGAAATCTTAGAACATCTTCTCACACCCTCCCCCCCATAGGGACATCAGGCAGAAAGGGGACTCAGTGAAGAAGAGAATTTACTAAGACAAGAAGTAAGAGCAGCTACAAACTGGAAGGGGTGTTGCCACACGCTGTAATCCATACAGCCTTCTTCGCCCGTGCTGGAGAGCTGCTAACCTGAGCAAGTGAAATATTGTCTGCAACAATAATTTATGAACTCTATCTTTTAATCATTTATTGTGGCATGTAGTTTAAATATTAAAAAAAAAAAATAGCCACCTGAGAAGCTTGAAGAGGAGGCAACACCTAAGGCAGTTCCTTATCCGGTGCCTGGGGGCTGCAGGCATTTGCTCTTAAAATGCCCACCCACAACTGCTCATCTTTGTCAGAACTGGAGCAGTTAAAGAATGACCACATTTGGGGACTACGTTATATCCCGATCTAATTACTGTCAACGTGCCATGAGACCCAAGGAAGGGCACGAGGGAGATTTCTGGAGCCTTGGAAACTTATCTTACCTGAAAAACGGAAAATACTGCCAATGGCTCCTACCCATAGTCTCTCTACGAAAAACAAAAGAGCCAAAGCTGGCAAGGGTGGGTAGGCGCTCTGCAACTCACTTGTGGTGCTGTTCAGTTATGGGTGTGTTTGGTATGGGGAGAAAGAGAGAAATAGCATGGGTCACACCTAAGTTAATCCATGCTTTTTGAAATCCATAAAGCTAAATTCCACTTGCTCTTCCAGGAGGTAAGTAATGTACATGTTGGAAATGCTATGTCATGCTGTGAGTCTCCCAAATAGATAAGAGTGCGGAGACTTGACAAACTATGAGTGAGAAGCCACAGGACAACACTACTCACAAGCTAACAAGCAGAAAAGATAAGTAAGTTATGAGGCAATCAGACAAAGAATAAATACAGCAACAAGGATGACCTTGATGACACTCACAAGATCTACAGAAAGAATATCAAGAGAAAAAAGGCAGAGCAGTGTAAAGCACAGCTAAATGATGCCACTCCCTTGGGGAGGGCATCCTGGGATGCTCGTGTGCCCACACTGATTCCAGGGTGGGGCATACAGCATATGCACATCTGTTTTTCTGCGTCACAGTCTGTCTCAGAGGAAGGTTTGTTTGTTTGTTTGTTTGTTTTCCCCGAGACAGGGCTTCTCTGTGTAGCCTGGGCTGTTCTGGACTCACTTTGGAAACCAGGCTGACCTGGAACTCACAGATCCGCCTGCCTCTGCCTCCCAGAGTGCTGGGATTACAGGCGTGTGCCACTGCCTCCCGCCTCTCAGTGGCAGTTTTAGAAGTTGGTCCAGCCTCCTTGTATCAGGATTCAGTTAGGTCTCCTTTGCTGGCTTTCTCATACCACCTGGCTTTCAGATTTTGTTCCCTGAGGTCAGGATGCACCAATGAGGAGAAAGAAACTCCATTTGCCTCAGCTTCTGAGGAGCTGAGATGCAACTCTGAGAATGGAAGTGTGTCTCCCTTCCTGTAACTTGGCTCACTGAACATGTCTGGAAATCAAGTGGGTTTACAGGGCCATGGGAACTGGACGATAGCTTCAAATTTTGGACTTTGTTCATCTTTTGAAATCTTTTAAAAACTTCATGGAGGTTTAGAACCACCCATTAAATGTATTATTCGGGGCCAGCAGGATGGCCCCATCTAGGGAAGACGCTTGCTGCACAAGCCTGAGTTTGACCTCTGGAACCCAGGTTATGGAAGGTAAGAGCCCAAAAGTTGTCCTCTGACCTCCACACAAAGCACAGATCATGGTGTATGTGTACAAATCACATAAATAATAATGATAATAACAATTATTATTTAAGTTGACAAAGAATTTTCCCTGATATGTGTTTGGCTCTGATTGAATACTAACCTGGAACCATGGAAGACTCCTTTGAAATGATTCTGGTATGATTTTAATTCCATCTTATAGATATGCCTTGGGATACCCAAAGAGGTTAAGTAATGTGTATGGGCCACAGTGGTGATTCATAAACTTACAAACAATGACAGGATGGTATGAAATTGAGTGATGTAAAACTGAAATTTTAAGCCACTGTGATATTCATATAGTCCAATGAACAGGGCCGACGAGTTATGAGTTCCTAACCGCTTGCTGAGTTTTAGAAACTGGCTAATGGCTCAGGATCTCACATGTCCCGGGGCATCATTGAAAAGCACTGGTTCTCTCACACTGGAAATTAGGTTTACTGTTCCTAATGGAGCTTTGGAGATTACTTCGTTTGTTTTTATTATTATTCAGAAACACACACTGGTGCTGGGTGGTGCAGACCTACAGCCCTAGCCCTTGGGAGGCAAAAGTGGAGTCAAGGGAACCTTGAGTCCCAGAATCATCTTAGAAAAACTGCGCCAATAATAGACAACACACATCAGCACAGAAAGCTCTCAGGGCAGCCAGCTGAGATCTTAGGCCTCACACGGACCTGAGACACATTTGGTTCTGCTGTAGTATTCACCTTGAGAACACCTGGCCTTTCTTCACCACTTAATAGTCTTCCAAGGACTATTTACTTGCTGTGGGTCATTTCTATTTGCAAATATAAATAATCACCTAAAATTGAAACTGTATTTACTCATGTCTGCTGTTTCTCAGAAGCCATTTGGCTTTCTCTTTCTTGCTAGGACAAAGCAGTTCAGAGTTTTCAACTACTCCAGTCTTGTGCAATGGCCTTATTCAGAGTAAGAAACACATTTCCTTGATCATGGTGGCAGAGCATTTATGATCTGATTTAATATATTTCTAGTAATAGGAAATGAAAGATTACACTCAGGCCTTAAAAGCAGCCATCTGTGAAAATGGAGGGAGACAATGGTATCAAATTCGTTCTCATCCTAAGCTTCTGGGGTGACTGGATCTAGACTGTACTTTCCTTTCAAACTGAAGAAATGGTTGCCTCTCTCATGACACTCACACGCATGGCTGATCTGCTGGCCAGAAGCCCGGGGGACAAAAGAAGCCAGGGACGTACAAGTGCCCACAGAGATGTGCAAGCGCTCAGAGTTCAAACAGACGAAGGCAAATGACAAGGAGCATCATTGTTAGCAGAACAGGAGCACTGCCCCTATCCAACACGCGCTAGCTGCTCTAAGTCAGCTACCCTTTCCTTCCCTCTGCTTCCTTATAGCTTCTCAGTAGATTTCAAGGTAACTGTTTACTTCAAGTCAGGGGATCGTAAATTTGATAAACGATGACATGATTCATAAAACCGACCAGGCCCCTGCTGTGTGTCTCACCTGCCTCATTTTAAAGCTTTCCTTTCAATTCCTTCACCTAAAACAAATTACATTTTTTTTTATGACACTTTAAATATCTCTTTTTACAAAAGTCCAATCCTACCGGGGGGTGGATGGATGGCTACATAGAAGAGCTCATACAGGAGCTCCAGCGGTGATGTGGGTGATTCCGGGTGAGCATGTCATACGGTGATGGGCAGGGGGCTGGAACTGACAGATGCTATAGTGCTAGTCCTATTGACCACAGAGTTCAGCTGAATCAATTCTTTGAACCTTATTTCCTTCCTTTACTTAAAGTGTGTATTACAAATGAGAAAAATTTCGAATCCACGGTTGTTGAGAGGATGGGATAAAGAAGCCATAGGCACTCGGGCCCATCTTCAACAACTGACAACTCCTGGCCAATCTTCCCCACACTTTCAACTCCTTCGTTAACTTAGAGCAAACCCCAACAACCATGCAATTTCGTTGTATTTCTCTCTGAAGGAAACTATCAAAAAACAGAAGCAGGGATAGCAAGACAGTAGGAAAGGGTACGGTGCAAGCCTATGGACCTGAGTTCTACACCCACGTGAATGGGTAGAGAGAGAGAGATTTAAAAACTAAAAGCATCAGCACATACCGCATTGCCATACCTAAGAAAAGTTAACAAAAGTTCCTTAATGCCTCTGAACATCAGTTCACTCAAATGGCCCCAACTATCTATTGTTGAAACAGGGTCTCTATGTATCTCTCCCTAGCTAGCTTTGAACTTGTTACTTAGTCCTGGCTGGCTTCACACTTGCAGCTCTCCTCCTGCCTCTGCCTCCTGAGTGCTGTGATAACACATGTTAAAAAATTAAATGTTAAAAATATTAAAAACATGTTATAAAAATTTCCAACCAGGTTTTTAATTTGTCTGTCTGTAATTTTTTTGGACACATTTTCGGGTCAGCTTAAAAATTAAACTCAAGGCAGATGGGGGTGGGGGTGGGGATTTACCAAAGAGACTCCAGGTTCTCAGCTTGAAGCTGGGATTCCTGCGGCTGGCCTGTCCCGGGTTGTGTGAGAATCAATATTTGACATAAAAGCAGAACCTTCAATGCAGCAGAGCTGGATTAAGTCAGCACTTAAGACTAGTCTTAAAAATGATCAATGGCAAGTCTTGAAACTTTGAGCACGGTGTCTTCCAATAAAGGTGTGCTTAAGCACTACTTAAGATCTGCAGCGGAGCCCTAACCCAACGCTTTACTGTGAACATTTAGAATGTGTCATACTCCACAGGTTCTGACATTTAAAGAAACGTGAGTGGGTGGGTACACCAGTGTGTGTGTGCCCGAGGAGGCAAGAAGAGGGCACTGGAGCCCCCAGACTGGACTTAGAGACGCTTGTGAGCTGCCGTGTAGGTGCTGGTTACAGAACTACAGGCCCTCTGGAAGAGCAGCCGGGGCTTAACCATGGAGCGATCTGCCCAGCCCCAGGTCCTGACATTTTATGTTCGCTACATCTGTTTCAATACGAAAATGAACGGCACAAAACCACCTGAGCCATCACTGTATCCTTGCTTTTGCCCCAGTCACCTTCTCACGGCCTCCTTGGCTCTGACCCCTCCGTCCTCCATCACATCCGCTCCCTCAGGTGCCTCTTCCGCAGCCTCACGCCCACGGCTCCTCTGCCCCAACGTCTTTAATGACACTTTAAATATCTGTTCTGTGTGTGCTGGCACAGTCTCACTGTGTGAGCGTGTTGCCCTCATGCCTCTGTGATTCTGTTCACATTGCCCGAAGTACGATGTTTTTTTTTTAAATTTATCTAATATATTATACATGGCAACTTGCCATGAAGATAGAACATGAAGGAATAAGGCGTGGTTGTTTGTTTTGGGGGTGCTCACTGCTGAATTGTAGATGGGTCTGGTAAGCGCAGACACGGTATTGTGTATCAGGCTTTGTGATGGCTCAGAGGGATTTTGTTGTGGATGTGAGACTGTTAGTCAGAATTTGAAAATACAATGAGCATAAATGTATGGAGACAGCAGAGCCCAATCTATGCCTTTAAAACCCCCAAATGACATATGCAGAACTGACACCCAGCTGTGGGGGGGTACACGGCAGAGAGATCAGCTGGGAAGCATCTGTGGCTCGTGCTTGGTAATGGCCAGGAGAGGCTGTAACCGCAAACTCAAACACAACCAGTTTGCCGCCAGCAGCCTTTGTTACCAAATCAGCACAACGTCTGTGGAACCAGTCGGAAGTGCTGGCCAGCAAGGGGAGAATGAATGATGGGACTCATACAGCAAGAAAATGAAGCCAGCAGCCACTCCCTCGGG
The DNA here is from genome assembly GCF_030254825.1 of Meriones unguiculatus. Lineage (NCBI taxonomy): Eukaryota > Metazoa > Chordata > Mammalia > Rodentia > Muridae > Meriones > Meriones unguiculatus. The sequence continues at coordinate 108,198,932 of NC_083354.1, read as the reverse complement.
CAGAGAGCACTGAAATGTGTGAGCTCGGAGCAGGAAGCCGCGGCCAGACATTGAGAGCAAGGTGCTCACCCGCACCTGAACATAGTTTCAAATTCTCCTTATTACAAAGGATACTGTGTAACAGTGGGTATATTCATAATATTATTTAAGACCCTAGATACACACACTCGCACACACACACACACACACACACACACACACACACACACACGCATAGCTCATAGGTTAAGAAATAAACATAACTGCTTAGTAGGTTCCAAGAACCCCCTTTCCTGGTTACTGCCCTCCACTCCCTAAAAGTGGTAAAAAACCAACTGCTTTTTGCTTTAACTGTCCCCTTGCTTTTCTTCATAGTTTTGCCCCATGCATTTTAGCTTTGGGAACTACTGCCAGCCTGAGCTTGCAGCTGAAGGAAAGAACAGTTTTGCAGCGGTGCCATCAATGGATGGAGGGAAGAACCCGCCAGGGTCGGGTTCTCTGTGGATTTGCAATAGACCTCCCAGTGTGGGGGCCAGCATTAGGTCTGCGGTATGAACCACAGAAGCCCATATCCCAAAGGGCTGTGGGAAGTAAGGTGTGGGCTGTTCTGAATCTTCCGCTCTAGTTTTTACTGTGGTAAGGCACCGATCATGTGAAATTTCCCACTATAAGCACTGTAAATGCACAGTTCAGTCTTAAGCACATTCACAGAGCCAGCTACCCACCACCCACCCCAGCACCTTGCTCATTTCTCAGAACCAAAGCTGTACATGCAGTGAGCACTAATTCCCTTGCTGCCTTCTGCCTGGATGGATCTGACTCCTTGAGGGACCTGCCCTGCTGTTTTCATGACTGACTTTCTCCACATAGCTAAATGTCCTCAAAGCTCATCCATATCATACAGTGTGGCAGGATTTTCTTTTTTCACGCTGACTATTTCATTGTATGTATGAAACATGTTTTGTTATTCACGTACTCATGGACACAGGGAGTGACTAAACTCCTATGTCTCTGCTACTGTGACCATTACTGCTAGGCCACGGCGTACAGACACCTACTCAAGTTGCAATTTTTAGTTCTCCTAGGTACAGTGCACACTGAAATGGAACCACCGGATCAAGGTTATGGTTTCGGTTTTAGGGGAAGTCTCTTTATCCGTTAATGATTTTTTAATTTCATTATCATGTGGCAGAGAGCATTCCGTGTATGACTGAACCTGAACTTTGTGAAGCTTGTATTATGGCCTGGAGCGTGGTCTGTGTGGAATACTGCATGTGTGTGAATACTATGCGTAATGCTGTTCCGTGCAGCCTTCCGCAGGCACGCTTGTGTCACGCTAGACAAGTGTTATTCATTTTTGACTACTGACTTTCTGTCCACATGTTATATCCAATAAGAACTGTTGAAATCCCTGACTATAACAGCAAATTTGTTGTTGTTGTTGTTGTTGTTTTTTCCTTTGCTGTTCTGATCTGTTTTGCCTTCTGTGTTTTGAAGCTGTTATCAGTTACATAAAGGTTTAGGACTGTACACTCTTGAGAAATCAGCCCCTTTCTTAGGAAATGATTTTAGCTCTGAGAATTTTTTTTTTTTTTTGCTCTGAAATCTACTGTCTCATTAGTAGCCCACTTTCTTTTGTTTTTCCATGAGTATCTTTGAGTACAAATGATGTGCATAGGATAGAGAATCATTTCAGCGAAAACACCAACAAGAATCATAGAGTTGAGGTACTAAGAGGTTTTCAGTATGGGTGGGAATTAGCTCAGTTGATACAGTTCTTGTCTGGCATGCATGGAGCCCTGGTTTTGAGTCCTAGCACCACATAAGCCAGGTGTCATGGGGCACACCCGTAATCCAGAATTCAGGAGGTGCAGGTAGGAGAATCAAAGAGTTAAGGCTAGCCTGGAAGACATGTGACCCTTCTGTCTCAAAAACAAACTAAGATGGTCCTGCGTGGGGCCAGGAATCGACCTCAGCAGTAGAACATTTGCACACTGCGCATGAAACCCTGGGCTCGTTCTCCCGCACTGTACAAAAGGCCTTTAGGTGGCTGAAAAGATGCCTTCTGGGGCTGTGCGGAGCTTCCCTGGACCAAAAGCCTCAGCCTTCCCTAAGAGTCTCTTAGAGACATGCATCTTCATTCAGTCCCCAGCAACCCACACGCATACCTGAGAAGCTGGAGGGCCCCAAACCAGAGCCACTGCCTGGAGTCCCAACCTCTGGTTCTACAATAAGTATTTGTCTCAAAATGAGCCAAAATAATGCTTACTTCTCTGGCTGGGACACTGGTGAGATGGCTCAGTGGTTAAGAGCACTGGATGCTCTTCCAGAGGACCGGAGTTCAATTCCCAGCACCTGCACGGCAGCCCACAGCTGTTTACAACTCCAGTTCCCGGGAATCTGACACCCTCACACAGACATACAGGCAAAACACCAATGCACATAAAATGAAAATGAATTACATATATATATATAAAATCTTCTTTGGAGGGTGCATGAACACTCTCTCCAGCTAGGAAGTTATTTCTGCAGCCCTGTATTAAAATAATGTCACCCTCAACTGAAGGCCAGCCTCTGGGTCAGTTGCACACTCGCCTTGCTGACCAGCAGATTCCACCCTCACACAAAAGAACTAAAGTTTGTTTGAAGCAGAGCTGTAGTTCAGGGATAGGGGGCAACCTCTGATGGTTTGAGTTTTCAGCTGTGATTTTTTTAAAGGTAGGAAATACTGCTGTGGAAACACCATAATGAATTTTCACCGCATGTGACGAGTGAGTCCTGAGGATAAATCAGAGTTGGGCCTCAGTCAAAAATTCCCTCCTCTGAGAACGACTCGGTAGGGCAGACCCTTTGTTTTCCTTAGAGTCTAGCACCGTAGGTGGCCACTTGCACAGCAGTACTGTGCTGCCAGTCTGTGTGGAGGCTACCCAGGTAGTTAGGATATTTTCTTCCTTACTCGAGTGGAGTTTTATATCCGAAAAGATGCTTTTGCTGTCTCTAGGCTCTCTGGTCTGTTTCGTGCCCCTCAGAGGGGGCTGTGCCGGCTCCCCACTTGTTCTGCATGTCATCCCATCTCCCCTACACCCTGAGAGGTGGCTGTCATATCCCTCATTACAGGCAGGGAGAGTCGCAGGGCTGTGTCCATTCTGCAGGGATTCTGCTGGAGCTGGCAGATTAGCACTGCGAACCCTAATGCCTGTACCTCTAGCCGCTGGTTATAACCTAAAGCTTATTAAGCATAAAGAAGAGAGGCATGATGGAGAGAGCTCCCTTTTAGTTGAAACTGAATACATAGGCCACATTTCTAGGCGTGACAAGAAGCCATGGAAAGACAGAAGTTTGCATGAAATTAGTTTATCAAGCCTTGATACTCTGTAAACTGACTTCATGCAAACATTCTCTTCCACACACATATGTCAACAAGGATACCCTTCCCAGGTACAGTAACCAAAGTCACTTAGCCAACCAAACTTTATCTCATTCAGACTACTTGTGCTAAAATGGCCATACGGTTATTGTTTTACTTGATTTTGTGGTGCTAGGGACAGAACCCAGGGCCTCACATGTATTAGCAAATGCTTAAACACTGAGCTCTGCCTCCAGTCCCTTGAGTTTTATTTATTTATTGAGTAACTGATTGTGCCGGGGATTGAACCAAGGGTCTTAAACATGCTAGACATGGACTCTTCCACGGTGCCACACCTTCAATCTCCTTAGGCTTTATCTTTTTTTACTAGGGATCTTTTATTTGAGATAAATATGCTATGAAAAAATCATTTTCCCAGACAGAAAGATTAAGAATGCCCCATTATGACATAGATGTTTTATTAAATAAAGACAACTGGGGAATCCAATATTTAATTTTTAGTCCATTAGCTGACTGGAACTATCCAAAAGTCAAAGTTGACAGCCTCATGTGCAGGGTCACCTTGGATCCAGCTCTACTACTTTGTGTTTGTACGCAGGTAGGTGAGAGGCGTGCTGCTACTTAACCAAGTGAGGTGGCTTAATTGGGTGGCTTTCTTCACCAAGAAACCTAAGCAGAACTCTGACAGTTCTTGAAAGTTCCTTGTATCAGAACCAAAGGCAATATTTAATGTTTGCTTTATACCTTCCAGAGGAATTTTGCTTAAGCCCCATGCACGGCGTAACCAGTGGCCAGGGAAAGAACGTGAAAGCTAAAAGCAGGAGACACCCTGGAGCACAGAGCAGTTGCACTTCCTCGCCTGGTCTCCTTTTCCAGCAGAGAGAAGACAGAGTCGTAGAGAATATATTTTCATCAGTGAGAATGACATGTTCAAAAGATTCACTTGGCTTGAAAATTTTTTAACATAACACTAAGAAGAGGCTGAAAATAAAATCAAGTAATTACTACGACAACACAAAAGCCTCACAAAGCGGCTTTAGACAACCGTGAGCAATCACTGACTTGGTTTGTCACACGTCAAATCAACTTCCCTTAAAATCTAATTTATATGTGACCACTTATTCGGCTCTTTTCTATGCTTTCAAAGGTGATCGGCTCAAAGCTTAATGACTTTTCTTGATATTGAATTTTTACACCTTTGAAATCTTATACTTCAGCCGTGTACTATTAGCATTCAGGCAAAGCTGCATGATCTAGAGAAAATTCAATCACTTGTGATGATTAAGTTTCAGTAATTGAACATAAAAAACACTTGGAACAAGAAGAGCTGTATAAACGAACTGTCAGCATGTATTAGAACATTACAGCGTTGCTTAGGTAAGAAAATGTGCCTTGGAGAAGCTGGCACAGGAGGGGCTGATTGGAGAGGCAGGGAAAGTAAGCTGTTGCTGGAATAATGAGGAGGCATTCCGGCAAGGCTACAGGCCAGGTATGCCAGGAGGTGTGACTGACATTCAGGGCTTGGAGATTAGGGCTGCGTGGGATACTGGGGCTCTGCTCACATGGTCTCAGAGTGCTATATTTGTCCTCCAGGTGGACTGAAAGGCTGTTTAGAGGGTCTGTGCTCTGATGAGCTCTTTCCTTAGTCCATACTAAGGACTATGCCACTGCCCCATTGTCAGCAAGGGAGTACTCTCTTGAGGTGAAGAAAAACAGTCCTGTCTAGAGTTAGTCTCCATTTAAGAAGCAGTCAGCGCTCACTTCTAGCGTCAACAACTGAGCGAGTGACATTTCAGACCAAGATAATGATCACACGCTCATTGGCTCCCCAAGCTCACACTGGTAGGTGCCTTTGGATATTTCTAACCAACGAAACCATTTTAGAGGGCAGCACGATGACACGGTATAAAAGCAACTTCCAGATTTCGGTATTTATGAATATGGAGGATGCTCTGAAGCCACAGCAGGAGCTGCTGCAGGGAACAGACTGCAGCTCACGTGAGCACCTCTGAAGGGCTGTCCTGTTGGTTCTCAGCCTCACTGTATTTCTTTTGTGAGGGATTAGATTAAGGGTAGAGGTCAGACAGGTAGGTGGGGTAGTCTTATTCTTTAAAACAGTCTTTTATAGAAACAAAACCCTGGAAATCTTGCAGAGTAGGCTTTAGGACTTAGGTAATAATTCTTTTTTTTTTTTTTTTGTCTTAATCTTAACTTCAGCCTCCTGCTTTAGCCTTCTGTTTCAGCCGCCTTGGCACTTGGATAACAGGCACATGCTACTCCACCCAGCAACAAATGTCTTTTTAATAGATTAATGTCAACATGCTGAGGGTTAAGTAATGTCCTACCAAATCCATTACAATAAAAATATGTACAGTATCTTTGGTTTCTGAAGTGGCAATAGTGCCATTGCTAATACCCAGTCCCATTTCCCTGTTGATTGTTCTGGGCCACAGTGGGCTTACTGAATGGCTTGGAAAGTCACTCAGTGCTTGATGGCAATTAGAAACATAGACACTAAGCACACTGGATGTTTCTTTAAAGTACCCAATAATAACATAGGAATTGTCGGGGCTGGAAACACGGCTCAGCAGTTAAGTCCATTCGCTGCTCTTGCAGATGACTTGGGTTTGATTCCCACCACCCACACGGCAGCTCACAATTTCTGCAGCTCTAGTTCCAGGGATCTGATAACCTCTTCTGGCCTCCCTGGGCACTAGGCATGTATGTCATTACCGACATACATGCAGATAAAACACACCCCCACACAACGCAAAACAAAAACAAGGATTAACAACTGATCATGACAAATGTTGGGAGAAACAGCTTTACAGAATTCAGTTTTTCCATACCATAACTACTTGAGCTTTGTTCAAGACCAAATTTAGACATACACATTCTAGTCTTAGAGGCAAAAGAGTGGCACACAGCATCGAGAGTACCAGAAGTACCCAACAGCTGGATTCCACCAAGAGCTCCTCAACCGTACAACTGGAATAAAAGACAATGTTTTACATGATTTAGATGATTACCCTTGTGCACACACACTTGAGTCTGTGTCTGTGTCTTTGTGTGTGTGTGTCTATGTCTTTGTATGTGTGTGTGTGTGTCTTGCCATGTAGTGCTTTCTGGATGGCCTGGTACTTTACCATGTAGCCTAGGACAGCACAGAAGTCTTAGGTACTCCTTTGCCTCAGCCTCTTCAGATCTGAGACTATAGCCTTACTCCTTTTCAAGGACTGTATTTCTGCAATTTTAAGGTCAATTATTTGTTCTAAAATTATTAAATTTAAGACAGCACAGAAAGCCAGACTCTAGCCTAGGACATAGAAAATTCTGTGTACTTAACTGATGATAACGCTGTGTCAGGTGTGATGGCAAGCAGCTGACTCTAGCAAGCAGGAGGCTGAGGCAGGGGGCTCTGGGGTTGGAGGGCTCCCTGTTCCATATAGACTCTATCAATAAGACGCTCAGAAAACAACAGCAACAAAAATGATGACATTCTGACCTCACGGAGTTTATAACCCCATTACCAAGTGGCACCGTGAGTCAAGTGCAAAGGCTTGGAGGGTCAACAATGGAAGAGATCTGACTCAGCAGGAGAATGGGAACAAAAATGGCCAGTGGGACAGTATTTCAGAAAGCAGTGTGACTGTGCTAGGAGATGACAGGAGAGCCCTGTCCAAATATGAAAAACAAGACCAGAAGAAGCAATTGGAAAAGCCAAGGGGAAACTAGGTGCTTTGGCCAAAGACAACGTGTGTAGAAACAATGAGAAAGGTTGGTGAAATTTGGGATGCACTGCTCAGAACTGTAGGCTCTTTTAAAAGAGTCTATATGGTGTATGTGTGTGTCTCTGTGTAAAAAATAACAGAATCCAAACCACTTTCTGTAAGTCAGTAACCTAAACTGCCGACAATGCATACACTGCAATTTCCTTTCTTCTTGCAGCCTTGTGAACTCAAAGAACACAAGAATCACGTTTTCTTACTAATTTGTCTCCAGGGCCTGACACAGCAAACACATTTTTTGTTTGTATGAAAATATAGAGTTAAATGGATTCACTAGAGGTAAATAGGAAAATTGAAACTTTGGTATTAGTAGATCTATGAGAAAAGCAAGTGCTGTGTGTGTCTCAAATAAACAAACACTCAAATAACCCAGTGCAACCCTTCCATCATTATTACTCAAAACATCATAGAATTAGAGAACTATCAACAAACTACACGCAAGGGGATGATGTCACAAACATGAAAAGTAGTAGAGACTGGCTTTGTGCATTATCCACTAGCAGCTGGCTATTTATATGAAAGTAAAAGCCATCTCATCAAACATGACACCTAGTGTTAGAAAACTATATGAAAATATCTGTGATCAGTATGTGCTTTTAAAAGGATTATCTTAGGCTGAGATGTATACATGTATACATGCATGCATGGGCTTAGCACATACAAAGCCATAGATTCAAATTTGGGTATTGCCAGACACTCGGGGACATAAACACCCACCTCTCCAAAAGGATATTTGAAGGTAGAAATACAAGAAACTCTAAAAATGGCCACAGAGAACTGTATCTGAAAGTTTCCACTGTCCCTTCCTCGTCTGACTTAGTGGTGAAGGCAGGAAGGTTTTGCCTCCTTCCCAAGAACACCTGTGTCCCTTAGGTTTCCAGAGCTCTCTGTAGGGGTGTGGAAATAATGCAAACAGCTTGCTCTGAAAAGAATGCTGCAGAAATTAGCCCTGGGAAAGACCTTGGGACCTCAAGGCCCGTAATGGACTCTGGTGGGTGGGTGGAGGGGAGTTCTGTAAACGAGCCTTGATTGGTGTGAAAGAGAGGTAATGGGGTGTTCTCTCTGCCATGGCAAAAATCAATAACCACTGGGATACGGAAGAGAGTGAGGGGCACCTGGTGCGCTTTTCTATCTGCGGAGATGTCAGCAGCCTCGATAGCGAAGAGTGCTGTCTTTCTCCCCTTTTCACAATAACATTCTGAAGTGTCTTATTTGATAAAGAGAGTGACAAAGAGTTTCTGGTTTATTTGTTTCATGCCCTGGCCTCGCCTGATTCTGCTGCTCCGCAGACAGGAATGTGTTTCCTGTAAATTGCCCACAGAAGGCATCTTGGCACATCCTAAGAACTGTACACACATCTGTATAAGGCAATATTGAGCATTGCCGATGATGCTGAACCAGGACTGATAATCCTAGAAAAAAAATTAGCTTGCTATAGGTTAACATTTGATAACGCAAATAAAATAAAAGAAACCCTGAAATATGGGAACCAAGGAAGCAGGAATTAAAGTTCTCTTTAAAAGTAAGGTGTAAGCTTTCACTAGGCACAAAGTATAACAGAATACATAGCATAAAAATCAGTTAGTGTTTTGTAATAAATCATAGTCTATATTAACTGATTATGATGAAATATTTCAGAGAAATCAGTAATTCAGAAATGTATGCTTTATTATACGATTTGCCTAGAAAATATCAGTTTACCATAAACAACAAGAAAAAATGGTGGCAAAATATTTAATCCAAGCCAACTAATGTCAGATTCTCAGCAAACCAGTTGTACTCAATAAATATGTGAATGAATATAAATTTTACCACAAACATTTTTTTACCTCTTGGCAAAATGAGATAATCATAATTTCTTATAAAGCAAATTTTAAAGTTACTTTAATATATACATATATAATTTCAAATTCCAAATAAAATTACAGGATTCAAATCAAAAAATCAATGTAAGTATTCTTGTATCTTTATAGTCCTTTTGACCATATATCTAGTTGCAAATGTTCAAAGGCAAAAATGGATTCGGGTTTCCTGTTTAGAAAACTACATTCATCATAATGTAGCCTTTGATCATAAAGGCCTCAAGGAAATAAAGTTGTAATAAAGGAAATAAAGCCATAATAAATTGTTCCACAGCAAAGGTAGAATGACCATCCAATTAAGCTATAACTTTAAAAACCACCTTGAGGTTAAACTGAGAAGAAATATGAGGCAAGGGCAGTTAAAGAGTGATCTTCTCGACCTGGAGGCCCCTGGCCAACCATGAAAGACTTAGTTCCTTAAACTCTCTTTCACGATTTCATTTGTGGGCTGCTTTTAATAATATCTCATCCCTCAACAGAGGAAATAAGGGACCCTTTAAAAGAAGAAGGGAAGAAAAAGCTTATACCAGCCTATCAAAATCTTTTCCTAGAAAAATAAACTAATCAAGATTGATCTCCTGGGTCTCTCAGGAGTTCACCAGTTCCAAATGTTCAAATAAGTTTCAAAAGGGAAGAAAGCAGCAGCATTTCCTTAGAATCCAGTCCCTAATAATTCACCGTGGGTGCACGGGGGTTAGTGACAGCATGTTTTGTAAAATACTTTTAAATATTATTAAAAATGGATGCTAATTTATTTCTTTCCTTTAAGAAAAGAAATCTAAGTTTATCTTTCCCAGACACTAAGAATTCCAGGCCAGTTTTATCCATCAATACGCCAGTGATTTCAGAACAGCTTTTAAGAAAAGACTGGGCATATTACTCTTTCTGTAAAAGAAAGAACTGATTTAAAAAAAATATTATTAGAAAAAACCCCAACATCATAATTAGCAAGGCCACAAAACAAGCATAAAGGACCCTTCCTTCCTATTTAAGCACGCCAGCCAGTGACTTAAGAGCTTTGATATTATTTTTGAGAAAATGAGAAAAAAAAAAGACAAAATACACTAGTTGTGCAATTTCCTCTCATTTTAAAGTGCTTTTCCTGCTTCTTCTAAATTGCACCCCAAAACATAGTTTAGTATAAAAGCCACACAAGTGGATGGTTAGCCATTGACTTCATGCATGGTGTCACCACTGTCAGCTCATCTCCCCCGGTTTAACAGTCTGGGCTTAACTACTTCATGATGGATGAGATGGTGCAAATGACCTGCGTGTTTCAGCCCATAAAACAGGCTTAGGGACCTGCAAATCTGGTCACCGGCCTTAGCTTGGCCATCATGGGCGATGCAGTTTGGGTTTTAATGCATAATTAGTTAAGTCATGAAATCTAAGTAATTTACATTGCGGGTACCATTTACTCTGCTGACAACAAGCAAGATTACGGAGCTGAAGTGCACACAGCCCCGCTGAAAGACAGCGGGCTGACAATCAGAGGACCCATGGAGTCCTGGGGCTTTACAGAAAGTTTTTGGGAGAATTAACATGCGCTCACATTAAGCCAGAAAGACTCCAGTTGTTAACAGCAGTGGGTCTATTGTTCGAGAAGAAATAAATTGGTGTGATTCATTGTGAGAGTGGGGACCCTTTTTGGCATTCTGCATATAAAATCTTCTCAAAAGAAGACCGGGGTATTTAAAAAAAAAGTTCCACCTACTCTTACTACTACAACCTTTGTTAATTTTCTACAGTTCTCTGCTCCAGTAACTTGAAAGTCATTTCCTTAAGAAAACAGATGACAGACAACTTGAGTGACTGATTACATTGTGCCATCACTTTGTTTTTCTCAGAGGCCTGGTTTTAAGAGGGTGGATGTTAGTGTAAATGACAGCAAGGGGAGCTTCGCATAAGATTTCACTTCTGTTCAAAGACAAGCTAATGTAACCTCACTGCGGTGCCATCAACTTGACAAATGGATACCGTGCAACCCTCTGCCTCCCACTGAAACCCGAGAGCCTGATTTATACAATCTTCTCCCTATATATGGAGAAGACTTCATGCTGCTAGGCTGTATAATGGGTTGATCTGATAATTCTCTTCGTGTAATGAAACCTGATAACATGGCTGTGAAATACACCACAGAGAATGAAGGGAGCTAATGAACTTATAAAACTACACTTAGGTCTCTTAAAACCTGAATAAACACAGAGAGGGACAGCTCGGCCATGTTGAGATGTAGCAGTTCTCACATCAAAGATATATGGCTTTTCCTTACCAGTCCAGCTCGAAGGAGGCTCTCTGAGCCTGCTGAGCCTTACCGCTGCATTCAGATTTTGCTAGGCATCAGCTCTATACCAAAGAATTCTGTATCTTTATTCTATTAAAAGATTTCCCAGGAAACCGAGTCTTTTCTTTTTAAAGCGGGGAAATTTAAAGAATTTAAAGATTGTTAACTGCTGAGTTAACAATTTCTCATTTGGAGTTATAAACACATCTATGATCCAAAGCATCTATGAAACAAAAAGAAAAATCAGGGCTTGAGATATACGAAAGTTCCTGCCTTAAAGCATAGCATAAACTCTTATTCCGAGTACGGTGTTCAAAACAACCGTTTAGAAAAAAAACTCACGGGCCAGCATGCTCTTTAGGCAGGGCTGACCTCCACAGTGCCTGCTGGTTAAGAACGCTTCCAAACAGCCATGCCGAGGTAAGCCACCATCAGACGCGGCCCTAACATGTGCAAATGTTGAATGAGGTAGGACTTTAGTTTTATATTTACTTTGCTGTTGTCACAAATAAAAAAAAGCACGTATGAAAACATCGCATGCTGAAGTGAATGGACCTCAACAGCTGCTGATGTGGTGACGGAGGACCCCGGAGGAGACATCCTGCTGAATTAACGTTTTGGAAATGTTAAAAAGGAACTTCAAACAGACCTTGTTTAGCAGGCGGTCAAAGATTTCGCTCAGTGGGGATCATGTGAAGGCTAGCAGAGCAGTCACTCAGCCATGAATCAGGTTTGTCAATAGTTGCCTATTTTCTCAACAGGTGACTCAGACAGGCCCCATCCAGCCCCTCACATTGCTGTGTGTGGGCTCCGGCTCTATCGCCGTGAAGGAAGGCACAGTGTGCAGGCCTGGGAAATGGCAGTTCACGAGGTTTAGCTACATGTGAAAAATTTGTACCTCTGCTTTTCGCTGGTTAAAAAAACAAAAACAAAAACTAGCTGGGTTATATTTTAAATCTGTTGATTTTTTTCAAACAGCCTGATCCAAAGTTGGAGTCTGGAGCAGCGTCCATGAAAGAATTAGGAGCACAGACCCTTCAAAAAAAAAACAATGGTCAGACTTCCAGAGCTCTAGATGAGGAAACTGAGGCCAACAGTGACTTAGGTCATTTGCCAAAGGTCACATAAACACATGTTTTCTTTTCTCCCATTATTCTATCTTTACAAATGTGAAAGCACCCAAGAGTAGATGTCAAATCTCTCTCTCTCCCTCCCTCTCTCCCCACCTCTGGCTGCTGTTAAATTAGGCATGTTTTTTTTTTCTTTTTTCTTTGTCTTTAAACTGACCACAGAGATAGAATTAATGGAAAATTCCTTCCACCTACCACCAAAAAATTATGGTCTCTGTTGGGGAGGGGGGGAAGGCCCAGTATCGAGCTTTGTTTTCAACTTTACCATTTAAAAGTTTAGTACAAATACAGAGTACAAAATAATGAAGCATCTCATCGTGACTGGCTCGGTCGGCATTGAGAACCAGGCCACACAGGCTACTATTATGTCAGAAAATTACCAGGTAGCCATTAAATTAGCCTAGCCTGTTCTCTATTGTCGAAGGGCTTTTCATGTGTTTTGGAAGTCTAAGCACAGAGTTCAGTGAAAGTTCTCAGAGGTGAGTCCAGGCCCAACAGCCCACGCCTGCGGCCACACTCACCTACTGCTCCAACAATGCCAGGTAGCGGATGCTGACTACGGGGGCTGGAAGCTGAGGCTTAGCAAATCACCTTCAACTGGCAAGATGCTGTCCACCTAAGAACCCTGTTGAAAATGCTTTCTCCAGAATTCAGAAGTAAAAACCAGGAAGAAGAGTAAATTCTAACCCCATAAGCACACGCAAACCTTCCAAGGCCCAAGGTCACTTCTCCTTTTGTTCCGGCTCTAATTCTTGTTTACTAAAATTTACTTTTTAGAGATTTAAGTCTTTGAGTGGTGCAAAGAGACAGGTACTGGAAAGCTTGACAGGAGTGTACAAGACAAATTAGGCTTATATATCAAAAAGAGAAATGTGTTCAGCCTTTGACCCAGCATTCTTATAGAGAGAAATTAGCCGTGGGGAGATAATTCAACAAGTGGCGAAAGATATATGTGACAAAGAGTCTCCTGGCAGCATTAGTTATAGCAGTAAAAAGCTGGAAATCACAGTCATAAGAAAATCAAGGTATATAGATATAGTGGCATGCACGCAGCTGCCCAACGCCACCACTTATTCTCCATAAAGCCACAGTGATACCAGCATAAGAACCCACCAACAGAGAGGCCACCAACAGACCCATACTTATTTAGGGATGCAAAGCTCCATCTCTTCTCCACACCACACATACAAACTGAGGGCTAACACAGAAATGCACAAGCTAAAAACTCGCACACCTTGGAAAGGGCAAAGAGTTTTCAAAAGTGATTCATAATCATAAGACAAAAAAGGATAAATCACAATACATAAAAACTTCTGCTTACGAAAATAGACCAGTACGAAAAAGAATAAGGAAGCCACAAATTGTATTTGCCATTTAAAATACATGACCTAGATTGTTACCTAGGCACTCTTACAACTTCATAAAATGGACAAGAAACCTTATTTAGATAAAAATTGGAGTAGACGTTATAAAAAAGAAAAGATACACATGATCAGTAAGCCCATATGAAAGTATGCAGCATCAATGGCTACTCAGAAACAACAAATTGAAACCCATAGTACAGTACTATTAGATATTCATCAGAGTACCAAATTAAAAGATTGCTACCAAATGTTACCAAGGATGCGCAGTGACTAGAACCTGCCTCCTCCTTGGTGGGAGTGTCAAATAGTGCCTTATGTAAATATACAACTATTATATGGCTCAGCAATTTCACTCCTAGAGACTGACCCAAGAGAAATGAAAACAACTTGGAAGAGGATTTGTGTAAGAATGCTCATAGCATTTGTATTCACAATAGTTAAAGGAGAAACAGCTCCACTGTCTGTGAAAAGGACATGGACAAGCAAACTGAGCTTATGAAACACAGCACTACTCAGTAACAGAAATAAACTATGGCTACACTCAGTAGGGAAACACCCAAACACTCTGCTAAGTACAGTGATGGTCATTAAAGCACACATACTACACAAGGTCATGCATATGAATTTCTGTTACTTTCTCTGTATAGTAGATCAGGCTGTCCTTGAACTCACAGAGATCTACCTGCCTCTGCCTCCCCAAGTGCTGGGATGAAAGGCATGCACCACCACACCCGGGCTTGGGTAATTGTTTATAGGAAACAGAACATTAAAATAATTCATCTGACTATGACAAATGTCAAAGGCTATCCTAAAATTAGTTAAGTTTCACTGGGTGATTACCAAAGTTTTCCATATTTGTTGATAAAATGATACCAGTTTGACATTCTATCAAAAAAAAAAAAAAAAACCAAAACAAAACAAAAAACTAAGTTATTGCTCAGAGTGGGATTTTAAGAATTATCTAGAATAATAATAAAATCTAAGGCACTTGAACTGTAACTAGAAAAATTAGAATTATTAGGATGTAACACAGGTCTTGTTAACAAACGGTATTTAAAAATTCACTGATCACTAACTTATATACGTGGAGAAAATACAACAGTTTCTAACTGTGTTGTGTTGAGGGAGTGTACGAACACAGATCACAAGCTCTTTCAAAGCTTACAAGCCATGTGTAACCAGAACTCCGCTTCAGAGTCCATCGTAGGTTCAGAGTTTAAAACCTAACCCGGGCTGCAGAGCTGGCTCAGTTTTTAAGAGCACTTATTGCTCTTGCAGGAGACCCAGTGTCAGAGTTCTAGCACCTACATAGCAGTTCACAACCACCTGTAATTTCAGTCTGAGGGTATCCAATGAATTGTTCTGATTTCCATGGGCACCAGGCATTCATGTGGTACTTACATCCATGCAGGCAAAACTCCCAAATACATAAAATCATAAATATAAAAAAAATTAACTTATGGGAGCTGGGCATGGTCATGCATGGCTTTAATCCCAGCACACAGAGAGGCAGAGGCAGGCGGATCTCTGGGAGTTTGAGCCAGCCTGGTCTACAAAGTGAGTCCCGGACAGCCAAGGTTACATAGAAAAACCCTTACTAAGTAAGTGATTTCATATTACTAAATCACAACAAATATAAATTAATATTCAATAAACAATGTTAACAATTATTGGCAACTGATGCTTTGAAAAGACCATCTTCATTAGCAATGATGATGCAAAGGTGACAACTTCCAGTGGAGGAGCATACTGTAGAAGCCACTAGCTGTGTATCACCCCTTCATGACCGTAATTCAGTTATTCCTTGTTTCGACCCCCACGTACACCCCCATGACTGTAACAGGATTGTATCCTCTAGCTATGCACACACCTAGTCACAGGAACAGGACTGTTACTTGTATCTACTAGTTCTGCATTACTCTTAATGACTGAAACAGGATTGTTACTTGTATCCAGTAGCTATGCTCACCCCTAATGACTGTAACAGCATTGTATCCTCTAGCTATTGTAGTCCCCTAATGACTGTAACAGGATCGTTACTTGCATCTACTAGTTTTGAACAACCCTAATGACTATGAGAAGATTGTTACTTGCAGCCACAAGCAGGTTTCTTAAGCTGTTTGCGTCGCTCTTAAGATGGTGTCTCATGCACAACACCTTAGTCTTGAACTTGTTACAGGGCCAAGGATGGTCTAAATTTCCTGATCCTTCTGAGTACTAGGAGCCAGAGGCTCCTTAAGTTTTCAACTATCGACTATACAAGCACAAATAGGCATCATCTCAATCAGCAATAAGTATATTAAACCGAAGTTACACAAGTGCCCTCACTAATACTGCTATAATCCTCTTATCTCTCAAGTCTGAAATAGAACAGCAACACAGAACACTTGAGTATTTATCATATAGTTATATGATAGATCGAAAAACAAGTGAGGAAACATTCTAAATGCTTTACAAAAATACAAAAGGTATTCTTTCAAATCTCTAAAATCTGGTTCAACAAACACAGTGAACCCTGCTGGCACCAATGTATACCTAAAAATGGCAATGCAGCATCAAGTCATTAAGGGTTAAGGAAAGACACTGCTTCTTGATGTGTCCTTTTCCTGCTTTCATCTGCCATCTGCCTTTATTCCTCAAGAATTTGTGTAGCTGGCACTATGGTAACCAGGAAGATCACAGACTCATATTTACAGGAATTTTATGAGCAAGAGAACTGCCCTGTGGAGAGATTGAGAAATATGCCCAACTGCTAATGCTACAGTACCAGACATCAGAAACTTCCTTTTGAACAGTTAGTCAGGGTGGTCCAAGTGACCCCCAAAACAATACAGATTATCAAGGTAGTCCTTGGTTACCTCTCAGACATTGAGAATGGGCCCCTGCTGCTAAAACACTGCACGTACACTTAGGACACACGACTTGGATGACTGGAGCTGAATCTGCCCCGAAAGCCTCCTTCCTAAGGTCTGGTATTCATGGTTCCAGAAAATATGCAAGCTGCCAAGCAAGGAAAGCTAATAGTTTTACTGTGATGGTTTCAATGAGAGTGGCCCCTACAGGCTCATATATTTGAATACTTGGTTCCTAGTTAGTAAAACAATTTGGAAAAGACTAGGAGGTGTGTCCTTGGGGGAGGTGTGTCACTGGGGGTTGACTTCAGGTTTCAAAACCCGTGCCATTCCCAGTTAGCTCCCTCCCTAATTCATGCTTGTGGGTTCAGACACAAGCGCTCAGCTACTGCTCTAGCAGCCTGTCTACCTGTTGCCATGTTCACCACCATGATGGCCATGGACTGAAACACCATGGGGATGACCCCCCAAATTACGGGTTGCTTTGTTTGTTTGCTTAATAAGTTGCCTTGGTTATGGTGTTGTCTTGGCAACAGAAAAGTAACCTATCCAGCTGCAGCACCTATGAACCATGACAATTACCAGCAGAGCAAAATATGTACAAAGTTGCAAGAAGTGGCTCTCACATGTCAGTGGCAGCCAACAGCTATCTAATTGGACTGAAGGCCCACTCAACAGGAAGGAAATCATGCCTGGTACTGAGAACCGTGCTAGCTCTTAGAAAATAACTACTACATTCTAAATCTTATGCTTATATCCACAGATAAATAAAACTACCATCCCTCAACAAAGAAATAATAACAATAAGGGTTTCTCCCTGAACGGCAAAGGGAGAGACAGCATCACAGAAAACCACAACTGGAGAGAACATAGAGATCAACAGATTATAGGGAGCTTAGTCCCCACTGATACATCTACAACACAAGCAACTGTGTCTATGGCTAAGGCAACACCTAAGAAGAGCATGTGGAAAGACTGTAAGAGCCAGAATACCAGGAAGTCTGCTGTGAGACAGTCTCTCCCAGAAATGGCTACATAAACAAGCCCAGAAAAATAGCAACATCGATGGGCATGTTGACACGAAAGGGGGAAATTCATGAGGTCCAATCACTAGACAAAAAACTACAGACAACTATTAAATATTGGGAGTAGAATTGGCCTGTCCCCAGGCTGAGTTCCCTTATTGGTTGTTCAATGCAGTGTTCTCAGCCCCTAAAACCTACACACACAAACAACAAAAAAGAACTCAGCAAGTGGTGCTTTGAATGAGAATGGACTCATATATTTGAAAGCCTGTTCAGAGTTGGCAGAACTGTCTGGGAAGGATTAGGAGGTGTGGCCTTGTCAGAAGAGGTGTGTCACTAGGGGTGGGCTTTGAGGTTTCAAAAGCCCATAACATTTCTAGTCAGTATCAGTATCACTCTCTGTGTTCCCTGCCCTCCTGCCTCTTGCCTATGGATCAGGGGTGAGCTCCCAGCTATTTTTCCAGCACCATTACCTGCCTGCTACACACCATGCTTTCTCACCATGATGGCTATAGGGCCATTCTCTGAAACTGTAAACACGCTTTCAATGAAATGTTTTCTTTTATAAATTGCCTTCATCGTGGTGCCTCTTCACAGCAATAGAAAAGTAACTACGACAGAAGGTTCTATTTATATATCTGTCTGTGTATGCACAACTATAATCAAAGGGAAGGTATCAATGAGAGTAATGGGGCACGGGGAGGGGTGCAGGGGAGCGTGAGTGGGAAGGAGGAAAGGCAAGGGAGAAGTAATATAAGTCTATTGATTAAAAACATTTTTAAAATCTATAAAAGTTAAAAAAAATGCCCAAACCAAATCATCCTGTTAAATGTAAGAATAAAGTCTTACGTCTCCACCTCCATGTTGTCCCATAAAAAGTAACGGTGGAGCTGCCAAGAGAGTGTGGCAGTTAGTTTCTGTGTCAACTTGGCTGGCTGTGAAAGCATTTCATAGATGTCGGATCAGCCTCCATAAAGGCAGCACCTTCATCCCATCACTCCGGCTTTAAGAGGAAAAGTTGAGGATCCCTGGAGATGAAGCAGTCCTACCTTAACCCTATGCCATGCTAATCTAGGCCTGCCCTCAAGGCTCCACCTGCTCCAAGACACCAACCTGCATCATAGATTTCTGACTTATCAGAATCATGTGCACCGACCAATTGTCTCTCCTCTTTAGAGCAAACAGATTTTTACTGATACAAATAAAGATGTGAGGACAGACATCAAAATGTGACGGGAAGTGTGGCACACAAAGGTGGTTAATAGACAAAAGGAACCAAAATACCCAGGATAAAACCTTGGCTATCACATAGCTCTGAAAGAGTCACGAGAAGACAAAGAGCCAAAGAGGGTCATTCAAGTCAAAAGACAGTTACCATGGGGGTCAGGCAGCAAACCACACTGCTCCATCTACCAGTGAGTAAGAAGAGGAGGTGAGATAAATTTGGGGAGCTGAGGAGAAGAAAACAGGACTGTCTCTGTAGGCAGAGGCACGGGCAGGGTGACAAGGTTGGGATGAGAGGAACACTTGAAGGAAAGGAGCCACTGAAGAAGACAAAGGAGAAGTGACTTCTGGGAAACCAAATCCCAGCAGTAAAATGAATTTCCCAGGAGATGGGCTCTGAGCACAGGGTAGAGAGCAGCTCCAATTAGAACAAGAACACCTTCATCTAGACAGCAGAGAGACTCTTGTTTGACCTGTGTGCAAGCGAGCTCCTTACCTTTCTTTATCTTAGCTATCCTTCATTTTTCTCGGGGAACTCAGTCCTCATTGCACCATGTACTTGTGTATGTGGGCGTAAGCATGAGCACTCACACGCATGTGTATATGTGTGGGTATGTGTGTGTGTATGTGGGCAAAAATGTGTATATGTGGGCGTGTGTGTGTAGTAAAAATGATATTAAAGAAAAAAAATCATGAGCTCTCCATCAGCCCACCTATTCAGGTAATATGGAAGATGTTTAGTTGCTAAAGAGAACATTTTATCTATTTCAACAAGTAAAAAAAATATTCATATTAGGCAACAGTATGTAATATAAATTTTTAAAAAAATATTACTTTCTCCAGAAATAAAAAAAAATTTGTAGTCATTTATTTTTAAAAACTTATATAAATTATAAATCAGTACTAAAATGAAGAGTTTTTGTTTTATTTTGGTTAGTGGTGGTTGTTTTTTGTTTGTTTTGGTTTTTTGAGACACTTTTTCTGTGTAGCCCTCGCTCTCCTGGAATTTGATCTGTAGACCAGGCTGGCCTTGAACTCACAGAGATCCACCTGCCTCTGCCTCCCAAGCACTGGGACTAAAGGCATGCGCCACCACCACCTGGCTAAAATGAGGTTGCTAGTACACAGTCTGGTTATGGTTTCAACTGTAGCAACAACAGACCAATATTCTAATATATGACTTTTTATAATATATGACTTTTTTATAAGTAGCACAGTATAATTGCTGTGCATTCAAATGTTTCTAGACTGAACTTGACACCAGGATTACTCTGTACATTTCCTCTTTTGTTAATCTCTTACTTCTAACTATTAAAGCAATGACAAAATATTGTGTGATTTTTTTTCATAATTTTTGAAGTAATTTACACATTTCTCCCATTCTAATAAGGGGGGGGAGGAAATCTTTAAGTTCCAATGAAGCATTAACTAAGCCAAAAGGACAACTTTACTCAGCTCACAAATGTTTTATTGTAACAGCAATCTTCAAAAGCAAACACAAAAGATTCCAGTACGCCTGGACTTTAAAACATAAATAACCAATTTACTGCACCACTAATGATATACAATAGATGTCTTTGCAATACTCACTCAGACAGATGTCATCTGTCATATACTTCAAAGGAACAAATTTGGTAATAAGAAAAGGCTTCTTTTGTGTAAACTTTCCTACTTAAGAATTGCCAAAAGTCCCTTAGTGAGATAGTTACCAAATAAGAGCACTGAATCCTCATTAAGGTTTTATTTACTAAAACAAAGAACATAGTATGTTAGGTATGCAAATTGCGCATTAAGTAATATTATGCTTTTAAATGAAAATACAAAGAAAATGACTATTAATGGCAAAATGTGATCTATTTCAGAATTGTACATTTATACTCGATGTCTTAAAAGTTTAAAAATCGACAGTATTTGTTAGCATGTTTCATGCCCCAGCAGCACTTCCTTATACATAGACTCTGTACACTGTTCCCTGACATGTGTAAATCAAATGATTCTTGGACTCCAAACTTTAAAGGGAAAAGCTTAGGTCTGCCCTCCCTGAGCTCTCTACAGTGAGCTTCCATGCTCTTTAAGAAAGAATTGCAGACTTCTCTTTGGCTTTATTTGACTATCACAGAATTCACAAGTTTTGGCCTTCCTCACGGGTGGGGGGTGGAGCATATAAAGATTAGTATTTCTGAAAGTCTATTTAATGAGATTATTGTTCTGTGACCAAGACCATATGTCATTGCTGTTTGGCCTACATGTATCACCCAAAATACAAATGCAGATTAAGATATTTTTAATTATTTGTTGTTCATCTCTAGGAGTAACTAACACTGGGAAAGCACCTATTATCCCACAAAGGAACAAGGATGCTTCTTTTTCTGCTGGCCACTGATGGGGATTTGTCCAAAAGCAAGGCTCTGGAGACCATCCTTGGGTCTTCTTCCAGTGGTATTCAAAGACAGCCTAAATTAACTAATTTGTAAATATTTTCTTAGAATTGGAAACTGTGGCTAGTGATTCAGAGGCAGAAAGCTAGCTCTAAGATCAGTCATTGTAATTAGAAGAAAATCTGCAACACCAATGAACTGTACTGGCTTATGACAAATAGATGCTTCAAATCCATATATACATATGTTATCACATGCCATATACTCATGAGGCAGTTAATTAAGGGTTATTGCATGAATTAAATTTGGGGTTATCTTTTACTCTGGATTAATCTTATTTGAAGAGTTACTGGAGTAGAAAAAAACTGCTACTGTGTAACCTTTTAAAACAAAACAACAGGGCCTGGAGAGATGGCTCAGCGGTTAAGAGCACTGGCTAGTCTTCCAAAGAATCTGGGTTCAATTCCTAGCACCCACATGGCAGCTCACAACTGTCTGTAACTCCAGCTCCAGGGCTTCCACACCCTCACACGGACATATACACAGCCAAAACATCAATAATGAAATAAAAATAAATAAAATTTTAAAAAACTTAAAAATGAAACAACAAAAGTGATTAATCTCCCAGTTACAAATCTGACTGGATTTGTAACATAGTCTGAGGCTCTGAGCAAGGGCCTTGATTCAGAAGCTTCTTAACTGTAGGGAGACACAGCACACAGCGAATGCATCACTTGGCATCACAACAGGGGAGCATCACTTGGTGTAAACTATCCTCACACGTGAAAGTGCTAATGGAGTTTTGCTGAGTATATCCTTATCACCCTGTTGAAGTGATCAAACTTTAAATCCTCCAAGTCAATGATTAACAGCAAGGCTCAGTTCCTGGATGACTCATGAGTCTCCTGAATTCACATGAGTGAATTCCATCATCTACATAAACAGAGGAGCTTAGGGATTCTTTTCACAAAACTGACCCAAACAATGACTAACAATTTTTAAATTACTCAATCACAGAAGACTCAAACATACTGCCTCTTGTTTGAAAAGCAACAAGTGTTCCTAAAAAAATTTTTTTTTCTTGCATACAGGGACAATGAATAAATAGTAACTGGATGATGTATAATGACTAGCTGCTTTTTAAATTAAAACGTTAAGCTGAAACAACTCAAGTATTGAGCTTGTACTTCATGGAAGAAACTAAACACTTTTGTGCTGGCTGGGATTTGAGACATTTCCATCAATTTTGAACTGCTGTGCTCTGTAGGGCGATGCCTGGAGGGAAACTGTCACTACCTAGGGCCCTGGGGCCCCGTTGCAAACCTCAGCAACAGAGACAGATGTAAACAGAGTTTACATCAGAACAAAAGCGTACCCTGCTGCCCTTCAGAGAGAGTGAGAAACAAAAGAACAATGCAAAGGACATATGCAGAGAAAGAACGGTAAAATGCTGGTGGTGCTAATGTGAAAATAAAAGCATTACTGGTTGGGCCCCAATGCCTCTGACCAGTACATTTTGAAAGTTTCAATTTGTTACTGGCTATTTCTTTTTTTTTCTAAGACCCATGAAACTAATAAAGCTTACAGAAACTTTTTCTATTCATAAAAGCCCAGGTGGATTGGCAGGTGTCAGAACTAGGTTAGAAATGACTTCTGAGAGTCACCCCGTCACTGTCAAGAGACTCACTGTTAAAATGGGATCTTTCACAGCATCTTCTATGGACCCTGGGACAAAAGTGCCAATGATGGCAGTAATTTTTCCTTGGAAAAAACAGTTTTCTTTCCTGTAAAAACAATGCTCAGTAGCAAAGTGTGTTATTTTAGAATTGTGTGTTTTCATTTAATATCTTAGGAATGAACTGTATTTGTTCATGTTTCACATCCCCGTGGACCCCCAATGCCTTCCTGGTAAAGCAGGTTTCTCTGCACAACCCCCCCCCCCGACACACACACACACACACACACACACACACACACACACACACACGTGTGAACCAAAGGATGCCTGGGCTCTGCCGGTGTCCTTCTCCTCCCGCATCTTACAGAACCTAGGGACATGGACGCTGTATTCCGGATGTCCAGTGTTTGCCTTTTACAAAGCGGTGGCAGTGAGGATGCAGTGGTCTCATTGGGCAAGCCAGGCTGCTCTGGTCTCTCTGCAGCTTACTTTTGCCACCTAGTGGGGGAGGCAGTTTCAGGGTTGGGTTTTGTGTTCTGTGTGAGATTGACTTCAGATAAGAAAATTTTCCTTTTTTTTTTTTTAATAATACCTTAAATGATTTCTCTAAACTGCCCTGTCCCATGTCTATTGTTGTTATTTGTAAAGAGAAATTATACTTTGCTGTTTTTATTCTCCATCTCCTTAGCTAGTATGCCTCAAAGACTGAGGGGCTCGCTTACTCCTATTTCCAACTCCAAAGAGGCAGAGTTCAAATCTCTATCATGATCCCTAGTTTCTTACCATGATCTCATGTCAAATCTCCAGGTACCTACTGAGCTACCACACTTCATGTGACAGAAAGTAATGTAACCATTCAAAATAAACAAGTGGCTGTCCTCCCAAGCCAGCGTGCCAGCCGTGTCAGAGACAGAGTGCAGCTTGAGGCTAAAAATGGCAAAAGTGGATTTGTTTTGATTAAATGTGCGAATACTAAGGACAACAAGGGAGGGCCCAGCAGTCGGGATGGGCAGTGCAGGAGGAATCAATGCCCTAGAGCTGGGTAGAGCAGTAACCATAGAAACTGAGGTCAGGACCGTGGGCAATTGAGGCAGGTCAAACAAGGCTAAGAGAACTGGAAGAGGTGAGCGAGGGGCCCAGGGCCTGAGGTCCACACCACAGCTGAGAGGTCCAAGACTCCCCAACAAACCCGCAATGATGTCTGCTCTTTATTTAACATCCGTCTGCTGGGCAGGCTCTTAAAGTTTGTAGGACAAATAAATGACCACTCACCAGCATGTGATCATGAGGGCCTCACAATGGAAACCATTTTTAAACAGCCTTGTGGGACTGTTGTATACGATAAAGTTCTCTCTCTATGCCAGTTTTAGTAAAGCTGTGCAATTACCACAATCTATTCTGAGAACATCTCAGTCAGTACAAAAGGCTCCTCTATGCCCATTCGTAGCCCAAGGCAATTACTGATCTGGACAGTTTTAGGTCTTACACTTACTACTACCTATTTTAAGTTATTTTTGCACACGGCACTAGGCAATAGTCTAAATTCCTATTTTTCAAATGGGTAATGGATTTTTCTAGTCCAACTTCTTGAAAACACAACTCTCCCTCCATTGAATCCCCCCTCCCCCCACTTCTGAAGACTGAGCTCACATAAAGGTTTGTTTTCAGGCCTCACTTCTTTCTGCCCCACTGATCTGCATGCCTGTGTTTAAGCATCAACTAGATGGCTATAGGGTTAGGGAGATTTGAAACTGAGTAGTATAACTCTCCTAATTTTATTCCTCTTCAAAATTGTTTTACCCATTGAGCCCTTGCTTCAGGATCAGCTTGACAGGCTGTACCCAATAAAGCCATCTGGGATTTTGCTAGGGTCTGCATGGAAAGTGTCAATTTGGGGAAAAGTGCCAACGCATCAATAAGAAACTTTCTAGCCTATGGCTATTAAATGACTGCGTTTATTTAGATCTTTAGTTCTACTCAGCGATGGCTTTGTTTTCCATAGAGAAGTCCTGTGCCTTTTTGTTTACACTGATTCCTATGTGCTGTATGCTTTTGAGGGTTTACATATCAATTTATCATGGCTGTAATTCAGAGTACTCTCTAGTCCTAATAGTGTCTTTTAATATAGGATCCTGTCACCTGCAAATAAGAGATTTGTTTCTTCTTTTTATTTCTCTTCTTTCTCATTTCCCCATTCTTTGATGTACCGTATTGGCTATAAACTCAAATACAATGTTACAGAACAGTGGGAGGAGAGCTCCTGTTTTGTTCCCTTAGAAGGAAAGCATTAGCTGTTCACTAGGAAGTCAACATTAGCTGTGGGTTTTTTTTTTTTTTTTTTGGTAGATGTTCTTTATCAAGTTAAAGGAATCCTTTCATGTTATGAGATATTCAGTTCTTTAAAAATATTAATAGTGTTTAGTTCTTAATAAGGAATCAGTGTTGGGTTCAGTCCACATTTACCATGGAGTTAATCTCCTTTATAAGCATAATGGTTGGTTTTCTGATGTTAACCCAACCTGGACAATGGTGCCTAATTCTTCTCACGTTACCTGGTGCTGCATCAAGGCCTCTGGGACTCTACGTACTTGTTTGAGACAGGGCTTTTTGGCATATGCATCCAAAGTAGACCTTAACCTTGTGATCCCCTGCCTCATCCTTGTGAGTGCTAGAATTACAGGCTTGTACCACCACCCCTGGCTGAGACTGTTTGCTTTCTATGCTCCCTTCCTCTGTGTTGCCTACTGGTTCTTCCTTCTGCCATCTTGAGTCTGTTCTTGATTTAACTGTAGTGAATTTTTATTTCGGTTATTATACTTTTTAACTCTAGATTTTTCTTTCCATTTAATACTCTAAACAAATTCACTGTATCGAGATTCTCTGTTTACTGAGTCATTAGTTTGAGCCACATTTTAATTCTCTAAATACGGCTTCCTTTAATTCCTTGAACATTTTGTATTGTAACTGTTTTGTTGTAACTGCTTTGAAGTCTTTATATGCCAAGACCAACATCTGAGCCTACCCACAAATGTTTCTACTGACTGCTTTTTCTTTGTGTGTGTGAGTGTGTCTGTATATGAGTGTATGTATAGTGTGTATATGTGAGTGTGTGTGTGTGTGTGTGTGTGTGAGAGAGAGAGAGAGAGAGACTCCTAATCCTCACGGAAGTCAGAGGTTATTAGATGTCCTGCTCTATCACCTTCCACCTTATTTCTTTGAGCCTAGGTCTCTCACTGAACCTGGAGCTAGGAATGGATCCAGTATTTCTCCAGAAATCCTCTTTTCTCTGGCCCTTACCTCTATACTTCATGCTGGGGCGACAGGCAGGCATAGCCATGCCTGGCTTCCTACAAGGGTGGGGGGACATAAGCAGCAAATGTTCTTATCCTCTGAGCCATCTCACTGACTACTTTTTTTTTCTTCTGAATATTAGTCCTACCCATATGTGTGTGTGTACAATATATATAACATTATATTTTAGATTTATATTTTAACATTATTCATTAAAGATAGATATATTTTTACTGAAATTTTAATTTTAATATAATACTGGGTAAAAAAAAATCTGTATTTTAATGTTATCCCCTCACTGCTGCTGTTCTGCTACAGTTATGATATTTACTAATTTTCCTATACTAAATCTTCCAGGACCACTTTCTTCATAGTACAAGGCTGCTTGGATCTGTCGTCAGTCACCAGGACACCTCTATGTTTACATGTCTAAAGAAGGCAAAAGACTGCTTTCTCGCTGTGCTTAAACACCCAGGCCAGAGAAGCTTCACCCTCTGCCAATGCAATGAGCTGTGTTCTGTTTGGGGAGCACATTACATGATTAAGTTGTCTTCAGCTCTTTCCTGGTACTAAAGTTCCGCCAGAACTTCTTGCCTCTTTTCTACATTTGTATAGCATTTGCCAGTCACAAGGTACGCTACTAGCTTGAGCCTTCTTTGCTCTTCCCTGCATGCATATGAAGCCAGTTAGCCAATTAGGAACATGTCGAGAGTTTACCAAGGCCCAAATCACTATGCTAATTCTCAAATCTCTCCCATAAATCACCACCCAATCTGTTGGTCGATTGCTGGTCCCAACCAGAACTACAAATGCAGGCCCTTGTTTGCGTCAGGATGTCTATCACTAAAGTTTTAGTGGGCATGACGGGTTTCACATCCACTTCTTTAGAGAAACTACGGTTTTCACACCTTTTCTTAACCTTCACAAACTAGGGAGGTAACACATCCCTACTCTGGGATACCACAGAATCCAACTTTTCTTACCCATTTGTACGAATGGAATGTTTTTTAATTTGCTGAATGCCTACCCTACTATTTCCAAAATCTTAAAATTGCTGTTTTGACCACTTTGTTCAATTTTATTATTGCTTTTATATTTTAAATTTTTATTTATTTATTTTTTCTTTTCTGTCTTATTGTTGCTTTCCTGAAGGATCTGCCCAAAATCTTATTCTCCCTTTTTGGGCCTTTACAGCCCATTCTGGTTGCTTTTTCATCCTTTCATTATTCGGCCACTCACCAGAGCCTTCCAGCACTCCCTGCCACGGTGGTCTGGGAAATTCACTGTCTTCCTTCTTTCTAGTCATCAAGGAAATCAGCACCTATTGTGGGATTTCCAGGAAGAAGCCTTCCTCCTCCAGGCTGAGTTGTGGCCACCATCACAGACATATCCCTTGCTCCTAGAGGAGGAATGTGTCTGCCTCAAAGAACAAAATGTCCATAGTGTTCAGTCCTGCTTTCAAGAATGCACTCAGCAGCCTCAAACATCAAGCGACCCGAGAGCTCCCACCAAACAAGGGCTCCGACTCCACATGGTTTTGTTTTTGTCAATTTCCAAGCTCCTGCCTTCTCTCATATTGGTCTCATCCGTGCCTTATGATATGTCGAGTCTGTCCACTCCTAAAAGAAGCACTACTAACTGGGTGAATTCCTCTACTCTTTACCGTCCTATAATGCGCAGCCCTTCAACATTTATGTATTTTAAACAGTTTCTGAGAAAAAAACTGTATTGCCTTGAAACTGGCTCTCAATGATTTTATATATGCACTTTGCTATTCCTCCCATTTTCTCCCTTTTTAAAGATTTTTGAGAGCAATTTTAGGGTCATAGTAAAGTTGAGCAGGGCTCCCACATAACCCACAGTTAACTTTATAATTACTTGGGGAGCTTTATTTTTACAAAATTGAAAATATTTCACAGCATTTAGAATAGCAGTGCATGGTGAGCAGGTGCTTAACG
This sequence comes from Meriones unguiculatus, assembly GCF_030254825.1. NCBI lineage: Eukaryota > Metazoa > Chordata > Mammalia > Rodentia > Muridae > Meriones > Meriones unguiculatus. The sequence continues at coordinate 108,170,752 of NC_083354.1, read as the reverse complement.
GTACACCACTGCTAAATGACCAAACTAAAATATTACCAAAGTCACTCTGGAACTTTAATCCCATGAGAATTTAACTCTTGAATTTATCTTTGAAAGCATAATTGGTCTCAAAAATAGTTAGTATGACATAAAAATCAACTAAGGAAACTGAATGTTAATATACAGTCCTGAAAACTGCTGGGCCAGCTAATGGCTCAACAGTTCCCAGGCAGTTTGAGGTCCAAGAGGCCGGGGACACCCTCAGGACTGACAGCAGGGAGTGAAAACTGAGACAGCAGCAATCTGCTGAGGGGTAGGAGAGCAGTGACATGTTTAACAGCCAGTCTAACAGTGATCGGGAACACAGAGCATCAGCTCTGTCTGCAAAGAGACTGACGTCCTCAGGACTTTATAACGGATGGAGAGTGTAGGACCTGTCAAATACAAGCCTGCCAACTCTGAAGGTTTTGGTTTGGATGACCAGTATGGGGATGATCTCTGGAAAGTCAAATGTGGACAAAACAGCAAAGGACCAGAGGCCACTGGCAGGTGAGGAGTACAAGAGCAATGAGCACCAACAGCCTACAGGATAAGCCAAGCCAACAAGGGCGGGCCCTGGAGAAGTAAGGGGGAGTCAGTCAGGGTACTACCCAGACAGACAGAATGGAATCCCAGAATCCCAGCAAGTTATCATCTAGGAAACAAATCTTCCAACAAATGGACACTGAGGGCCAGGCAACCTCCTCCTATCTGCTTCCTGTAGGCATCTCATGGGCAGTGATCCACATAAAAGCATGCGTTCTTTTCAGGGGAAAGAAAGTCAGTTATCAGCTGAGTCTTCTAAAGCAAGAAACTTGCGGTGAGTCCTTTTGTTGGTTCAGTGCTAGGTATTGAACACAGGACCTCATGCATGCTAGGCACACACTATTCCAGTGAACTCAGCCCCCCAGCCGCTACCGTTTGATCTCAAGTTTTGGTAGAATGGTGACACTGCTTACCAAACAGTAGTAAAATGGCCTAGGTTTGCTGGCAGCATATTCCTGTCCTACATATGAGGAAGACATCTTTCATCACTATCTTGCTCTTGTAATTTAATTTACCACTGTTAGATATTTGGAGATTTAAAATTCATACAATTCCTTTCATCAGAGGACTCAAAAGAAACTCCATTTAGCTAAAGCGTATTTTAAAATGTGTAATTTGAAAAGGCAGTAGCTTCCCGCACAGAAAGAGAGTCAGCCAAACAGCAATCAGCAATGGAAGGACAGTGCTCAGGTTCTGAAACATAAGCAGTATATACAAATAAGGTTTGTTCAAAGAGAAATTTTGGACAGGGGATGAAGAGGCATGATTTAACTGAGCGGGTATTGCTAAGGGAGAGAAGGTTTCTGGTTTTCAACTTTAAAATAGTGGAATAAATCATGCACACCATCATAATCCAAATTTACTAGGAAGGCAAGACTCTTTATGTTGTAAATGTGCCCTCCAGTGAGCAGTAATGCTCCCAAACCTATGGCCTAGGGAGCTATATCCCATTGATCGTCACTTTTAAAAGGACTATACAGGCAACAGTTCTCCACTCTAACTTTCACATCCATTTAGCCAATTACACATATATGGTATTTGCTGTTTAATAATGTACCGATGTGAGCTATTAACAAAAAAGGTTTTTTTAAAATACTTCTCCAGTGATTTTTTACATAAATCTAACATACAGACAGAAATATGGAATGGTTAGGAATCCCAAGTGCTTACTTAGATTTTTGTTTTTTTAATTTTGAGGGGACATTAATAAGTAAAATGCTTAATTATAAACTAAGGAATTAGAGAAATAGGGTATGGATATAGCCCCTACACTGACAAAACTTATTAGAAAATCTAGAAAACTTCTGATATGAAGTCATAAGTACAAACTGTCTTTACAGGCATAAGCTCCAGTAAACATGAGGCCACAGGCACCCGGAGCTACAAATGACATAGCCATGCTCGGTCTTTTTTACAATGTAGTTGAGAAAAATAAGTCTTTATACCTAAAATTTTATACGTTTTGCTGATAAAAATTGGTGGGTTTTCTCATTTTGTTGTTTTTCTTCTTTTTCATCCTCAGTAGAAAAAAAAATAGTGGGAGAAGAAAGCAAGGAGTCAGTTCATGGATTCTGACTACAGTCCAAAATAATTTTACAGCTCAAATTTATAAGCCACTGGTGTGCATCCTGCTGCAGGACGCATGCAGCCTCTTAGAAATGGGGTCATGCTGTACCATGCAACGTGAAATTAGGAGTCAGTTATAAAGTACGTAATATTCACTCTTCCACTGCCTTTCTTATAGCTCACTGTTGGGTCTGGAAATCGCTTATGCATCTGAAATGAGAGGTCACTACAGAAACAGCTGAATATCTCTTATTTCTTAAAAACAACAACAACAACAACAAAAAGTTCAGCTATGAAGCATTTCTAAATAGGATTTCAGCAGGGAGACAAAAGTAACCTTTGCTACAGGCAAACTTTCCTTCAATGCTCTGATGAATACTGATGAAGACAGACTTGTTTATTATTCCTTTAGAGAATAAAATTTGTTTCCTCTGTGAGTAAATAAATCCAAAGCCCACAGTCCAGTCTACTGTGCTGACACACAGGCAGTATGTTCCAGGACACTGGCTCATTCTGAAAGAATGAACTCTGGCTATGTTTAACATAACATTTGACACAAGGTTCCAAAGCCGAATGCTTAACGTCTCTGCCTTCGGTTGAACTTACTTTTCCTATGAAGGCGCAGGTAGTAAACACCATTGGTTCGTCAGGATTCAGGGCCTCTTGGACTTCCTTATCTCTGCCTTGGAGTAGGGAAGTGGCCACAGGCAAAAGCAACCTAAACAGTGCTGGGTGTGTCCCCCTAAACGTATTTATGGGAGCTTGCGTTCCACATAATTTTCACATCATGAAATTTTATTTCCAACCACTTCAAAATGTTAAAGCCATTCGTAGTTTGGGTAGTAGATTGAACTTGGCCTTGGGTCCTGATCTAGTAGTTTCTGGTGCCATACCCTAAAGCCATATATTTCTTAAGCGACTGAATTCCGTAACTGTTAGTTTTGTGAAAAATCAAAATTTCATATATTAAACACCAAACAAAAGAAATGTTATTTCTACAGTGAGTTACCTATCAGATGGGGAAAATATAAGAATCAACACCTATTGAAGCATTTTTTTTTCAAAATAAACATTATATCTCATTTGCCTTTTAAATGCATCTCCTCTCATGTCCTAGTTCATTGAAAACTAAGAAAAACTTAAGCTAATTATACTCCCAAGCCTAAGTTATCTTTGGAGTTCTGGTAGCTCCCACAAACTGACAAGGGCAGAAACAACTCAAGCATGGCTGTTCCCACCCAGTAACATACAGAACCGGCTGATCAACACAGACCTGGCAGATAAGCCAACGGTTAAAGCTTACACTGCATTTGTGATGTCAGAACTGCAGAATCCACTGGGGCCCCCTTTAATGACTACTGAGATAGCTTATGCTGCGATGCCACTGAACTATATTTCATATTAATAAAGAGCTGCATTTGTCTTGATCCACGGGTGCTGACACCTGAGATGCCTAGCCTCTTTAAGATCCTCGGCACACAGTCATAGCCACACTGCTCAGTGTCCTATGGGGCAGATGCGAGAATCAGGACATGGCTCTGGTCATTCAGAACACCAAGGAGGACAGATGCATATGAGTGACAGGCTAAAAAAACTGAAGTCCCCAATAGCCCAGTAAAGCCACCGATAGACGATGTACTTCCTGAAGAGAGTCACTTCTACATGTGGAATTCTGAAAATCCTTACGTGAAAACATAAATGTCAGGGTTGGAGAGAAGGCTCAGTAGTTCAGAGTACTGGCTGTTCTTCCAGAAGACACAGGGTTCAAATCCCAGCACCCACATGGCAGCTCACCACTGCCTGTAACTCCAGCCTCCAGGAATTCTGACACACAGATTCACGTGCAGGCAAAACATCAGCATACATAAAAATAAAAAAAAAAATACTTTTAAAAACTATAAATGTCTATATAGAGGCAACAGCAGAGAATGCTTACGCTTGAACGTTCTCTCATCAATTTTATTTCAGATATTCTGCAAAATCCAAGTTCCCCTAGTTTTCTTAGGAATCTAATTTCCTTCCTTCCTACAAACATGAACTGAATGCCTCCAAAGTGCCTAGGCATAAGACCCTTCTCTGAACCTCAAGAAGAACATCATGTGAGAACAAATGGCACACGCTTTGACAACTGAGACCATGGGATAACACACAAGGTACGGAAGCGCGCTGGAGAGCTGGCTCAGGGGTGCCAGAGGGTCTGGCCTTGGTTTCCAGAAGGCACGGTCACTTACAACTATTCATTAACTCCAGTTCCAGGTCAGCCAACGTCTCTTTTTGTCCTCCGAAGCCATGGCGCCCATACATACACGGGGCTAAAACAATTGCTATGCACATACAATAATAAATGAATAACTCTAAAAAATTAAAACATAAAATTTTGGCTTAAAAAAAAAGCACAGAAGAGTTTTTTTGCCTCTCCTTGCAGGTTTGAGGAAGCCTATTGCCTGGAGTAACAACTTGGCTGGGTGTGATGAATATAATAATATTAAAACTAAAGTTCCTCTAGGAGCAAGCAGAGAACAGGCCAAGGAAAAGAAAGAGCAAAGGGAAGACGCTGAGGCAAGAGCGCTGATTCAGGTAAGTGTAGGCTGGACAGTGAAAGGTGAAACTGGAGATAGACAGGAGCCCAATCTTGGTGTAAAAACGTGAACACGTACAGCTGGAGGCAGCTGTAAAATACACACCGCACTTCAGGTGTCTAAGGAAGACCATCTTAAATGCTGGACCCACGGTAACTGGCATTCTGATGGACTGGGTGCTGGTTAACCTTCACAGTTCAGTCTGCAGTCCTGTAGGAGCCCCGGCCCAGGCAAACGTGTCAGAGAGGCTGAGGAGGGAAGAGCAACCCTGACCTGACTGTGGGAGGAGCCCCCATCCCCTGGACCAGGGGAAAGCTGCTGTGTATAGCCTTGGCCTCTCTTTGCTCCCTGACCATGGATACAAAGTGACCAGCTGTGGTACACTCGTTGCCACAGCTAGACTCATTCCCACCACAAGGGGCTGTTCCTTCAGACTGTGAGCCTGAACTCATCCTTGCTGGGACCAGAGACCTAGTCTGCCCAGGCTTCGAATGAAGTACAGGGTGGCGAGCTAAGGCGTAGGAATAACCAGAGTTCTCCCTAATGTCATGGAACTGCTCTACCACCAAGCCTAGGGGTCACTCTTCTGAGAGCTTCTCGTCTGGGAGAGAATGAGGTTGCGTGTGCCTAGAACAGCTGTTAGTCATGATTTCTGTTAGTCACGCTCACAGCCATCCTGACAGGTACACTTAGACAATGGTGATCTCGGAGCAAGGGAATGAAGACGTTAGTCTTCAGATTTTCAGCACCACCAGGCACCATCCATTGACACAGCATTGCTGGGAGGTGGGAAAGCCTCTCTTTTAATTTTAAAGTATCACGGCTTAATAAGAATCTATGGCTTAATTACTCAGGCCAAAGGAAATAGTGTCTGGGCAGGACTTAATGAAAAGTAGCACAGTGGAAGCCAGGTGTGCTGGCCTACACCCTATCATCCCAGCATTTGGGAAGCTGAGACAGGAGGATTGACAATTTGAGGCCAGCCGGGGCTGCTTACTGAGACTGTCGGGGCTGAAGCACCAAATTCCCAGCTGATTTACAGATTGCTACACTCCCTGGTTGTCCTTTCAGCCAGAGCCCTGGCCAGACTTTCCTCAAAACCCACTCAGCATGGCCTCGATCGTCAGGATTCATACCCAGAGAGCCACAATAGTAAATGAGGCAAAGCTGCTGCAGCAGGTTTCGCACTACTTAACGGAATTCAAGAGGCAAGCAGAATGAAGTCTGGAGAGCCCCACGCGGAGCCCAGCTCGCTGCAGCAAACTCCACACAGTATTTAACTGCGTTTCCTTTTATTTTCCCTTGGAGAACGGGCTTTTCGCTGCAAGTCATGTGTTAACTACGCCCTGGCACGTCTTCAGGAAGTGACCTCTGTCCTGGTCACCACAAGTAAGAGAAGGTGCATGATGAACATACAAGCGCTGCCTGGGCAACGGGGTCTCCATTGCTTACTGACGTGAGTAAATTCCAGAGCTGACCTGAGCACACAAAGGTAGACAGCAAAACTAGAAACTAAGCTGAATGACAGCTGCCAGCCTAGGTCTACTTACTCCACCTGTGGGAAACTAGAGATTGGCATGCAATCTGAACGAAACCAGGTTAAGGGAAATCATAAAGCAGGGACACAGCTCCTGACTGTGGGCTCAGAACTAGAGATGACAAGAAAACCATTTCTCCTAATGGTCATGAGGGGAGGTTTACCAGCTGTGGAGGTTTGAGTAAGAAAGGCCCCAGAGGCTCATGTTTCTGAGTAATGGCCTTGTTGGGGTGGTTGGGCCTTTTTGGAGGAAGTGTGGCATAGGGTTTGAGGTTTCAGAAGCCCACGCCAGGCCCTGCGGCTGTCCTTCTTCCTGCTGCTGGCAGACAGGTTGTAGAACTCTCAGCTACTTCTCCAGCACCATGTCTGCCGGTGTGCTGCGTGCTCCCTGCCATGATGACCATGAACGAAACCTCTGAAACTATAAGCAAGCCTCAATTAAAAGCTTTCCTTTATAAGAGTTGCCGTAGTTACTGTGTGTCTTCACAGCACTAGAACACTGATTAAGACACCAGGTCAAAAGCAGAGGGCAATGCCAAGACCCCCAAACCTTTCCACATGGACACCGAGACCCTCACCAGTAACATGCATCAGTCTGTAAGACTAATCCCAGATGTGATATGCCAAAACTCCCGAGCATACCTGCAGAGGAACCACTTCCTGCCTTCTTTACTAGCCTGTACAGATACACGTGTCCTTGGACCTGTCATGTCCCATAACTTTTAAATTTCCCACATGGAGGACAAAGCCTGCAAGGCCTCTCTGAGCTCTGTGGAATACAGTTCTCCAACACAGCTTCGGTTACACGAGCTAGCTGAAGCAATGAGTTTCTGGACTTTTATAGCAGGCTTTTTACTCTGGAAAATTACACATTCTAGATTGATGTGATGTGAATGTACTGTCACATTTATTATGACAATAGGATGAATACACTTAGAACATCCTCTCAGTGACCACTGGCCTCTCTGGCCTGAATGACTACCCCTGCGGGAAGAATGCCCCAGTGAGACAGAGAGGAGCCCAGACCGCTTTTTGGAGACTAGTATTCCAGGAACTCTGGAATGGGCCTTCCTTGATTCTGGCAGTGAGGAACTTGGCTAAAGCTGCTGCATTCATGCTATGTCCAGCAGACCCAGTGAGCAGGAGGGCAAGGAGAGGCATTCTTCTGCACTTCCCACAGGCCAGTGCTGTGTAACTGACAAAGCACTTCCTTCTTTTAAGATTGGGTCTAGCCCGGTGTGGTGGCACACCCCTTATATCCCAGCACTCAGGGAAGCAGAGGCAGGCCATCACTGTGAATTCAAGGCCAGTCTGGTCCACAATGAGTCCAGGACAGCCAAGGCTGCACAGAGAAACCTTGTCTGGAAAACCAAAACGAAACAAAAAATTGGGTCTACTCAGGTATCACGTAAGGCTTCTAACATTTTCCCTTTCACAGCAGAGTACTAAGCGTGACAGAGGCACACAATCCGGGTTCTGCCAATCTTAACACAGCACATTCCCTCACCGTGCTCCATCACTCCATCTCCAGACACCGGCTCCTAGCGACCACAGTGTTTCCTACCCCTAGTTTTCCTTTTTCCAGAATGCTACCTAAGGGGAATCTGTAGCAGGAAGCCTTCTGCCTGCTACTTTTACCTACTGTAGTGCTGTTGAACAAAAGGCCTGTGAACCTCAGTCAGTCAGTTAATAGAAGAAAGACAAGGGGGGCTTAGGCTGCTGGGGCAGAGGAGCAGGTCGGCCAGGGGCTAATGTGTGGGCGCAAAGTGTGATGGGAAGGCACGCAAGGCCTCAAATGCAGAGTGAAGAGTGTGGAATGGGAGGCCATGCAAGGCTCCAAATGCAGAGTGGAGAGCGGAAGATGGGAAGCCATGCGAGGCTCCAAATGCAGAGTGGAGAGTGTGATGCAGGGCTCTGAGTAGACCAGCAATGTGAAATTGTTAACTGGAAACATCTACTTAGCTAGCTTGTGAGAGTGGATGAGATGGCTGAACAGGGAAGGCGCTTGCTGATTACCTGATTCAATCTCTAGGACCTACATGGTAGAGGGAGAAAGCTGACTCCTTCAAGTTATGCACCGACTTCCAAACACCTGACCTCCATGGCATGTGCTCCATCCCCACAAATGTAATAAAAAATATTACAAAGGGGGAAAAAGAAAGAGACAGATCACACTGAATCAAAAGCAGAAAGAAGGAAGTTTCAGGCCAGGTATGGTGCCTATAATCCCAAACCTCAGGAGAGAGGTGGGCTCAAGGCAGCATCCGGTTTTTTATAACAAGGGTTGAAAGTAAGAAACTGCCTAAAAGCCAACAGCAACAAAGGAAACAAGCTAGTTTAGGAAGGCTACTTTAGGCTCCAGGGTTAAAACCCAAGCTGATTTAAATGAGAATGCCAACAGCAGTGGGAGGGAAAGAGTGCTCAGCTTTAGACACAGCCCCTGGAAGCTCAGTATCCAAGTGGGCTCCCTAGTAATGGGAACAGGGGCTGTCTCTGACATGAACTCAGTGGCTGGCTCTTTGATCACCTCCCCCTGAATGGGGGAGCAGCCTTACCAGGCCACAGAGGAAGACAATGCAGCCAGTCCTGATGAGACCTGATAGGCTAGGGTCAGATGGAAGGGGAGGAGGACCTCTCCTATTAGTGTACTGGGGGAGGGGCATGGGTGGAGAAGTAGGAGGAAGAGGAACAGGGAGGGAGCTACAGGTGGGATGCAAAGTGAACAAACTGTAATTAATAATTAGAAAAAAAGGTGATCAGCTCCGCAAGAGGAGAGGAGCTGGGAGGCTGGGCCAGGGTATGCAGCCTTCCCCTGTATGTTTGCCCCACCCTGTGACAGAGAAATCTCAGGGGCACCTGCTCTGCAGCTCTAAAGTGGTGGTGAGCACACACCTGACTGTCACTCCACTCGGCCCTCTCCCCTTGAGCTCCACAAACAGGAAGATAATTACTGAAATCGAAGACTCACCTGCTCTCACACTTCCACCTTTCTTTTCTCCACACATCAGAGCAGTTTGAGTTCTCACCATGCCTTATGTATCCTTTTGTCTTAGAATCCTAACTCAGGGCTAGAGAGTTGGCCCCATGGTTAAGAGCACCAGCTGCTCTCCAGAGGACCTCAGTTCCCTTCCCAGAACCCACATCGTGGCTCTAACCGGAGTTACAAATCCTTCCTAAGGATCTCACCCCCTCTCCTGAGGGGGCCACCTCAGACGCCGAGCAGACACGTGGTGCACAGCCATGCAGGCAAAACACATAAAGCAAATAAAGTATTTTTAAATAAAAAGGAATTGTAATTTTATTTTCTCAATGGCATTGACACAAGTGGATTGAAGCAAGAAATATTTTTAAGGTGATGGTAATTAGTCTTGCTTCAGTAGCCAATCAGGTATCCCAAATTAACTTTATAGGTCAAGTACATGCTGAGATATGGCACAGGTATGAGTACCTGTTGCCAGTGGACACTTGACATGGAGAGCAGTTACCGAGGATGCCATGAAAAGCCAAGAATGGGAAGAAAGGGCTCTGGCTTGCTTGGGAGGTTGAGGAGTGACAAGGGACAAGTTCACCCTAGCCACCTGAAGCATGATTTTTTGGGAGAACGGATAAGCATGGTTGATGATCACCAATAATCACACTGCTCCTGCAATTGGTCCTGCCAGGAGTGGGGACAGAGATAGGTAGAGAGGTATTGCTAGCTGTCACAGCCCTTAAGAGCTGGAAGCAGTGTGCAGCCTTAGCACATAGCTGGACACAAGAAAACATTGCTTTCTGCAGGCCTCAGACACCTACTGTTGTGGCCTTCTGCAGGAGGCAATGCTAGACATTTTCTAGATCAGCGTACTACACCTGTTTACGTTTCTCTGGGTTCATCCAAGGACCAGTACGGTCAGTTACAGAATCATGAAATGAGAGCCCTGGGATACGGGCAAGTCACATCTCAACTCTTCCACTTGACATTCCAGGTAACCGAGTCACAAGGAAGCGGGAGAACCCATTCAGGGATCCGTAACTTATTTACGTCACAGTTATTTCCTGAAACTCAGACCTGACTGATGGTTTGCCTTTCCCTAAACTCTGCAGAGTCGCTTTACCAGCCTCAAATGATGACTCGAAAGACACCAAATCAGAGGCTCTGTGGCCTGGGAGGAGACACCCTAATCTTGTCCCAGTTACAGTGTGAGATGATGCACTATTGTGCCCTTGTTCCTTCCTCTTCTCAGCTCAGGAAGTGCTAGCAAACAAAAGGAAAGTCTTTTAAGTCTTTTAGTTCCATTTTGATTCTTCTTGGGTTTTACAGCCTAGAAAATGCTTTTATTATAACCAGAGAAAATAGAAAAGCTAAAAGTCACGTTCACATTAAGCTCTGTTTTTTTTTTTTTTTTCCAAATGCACACACAAAACTCAAGCACAAGCACAGGTCAGAGTTCATTTGGTGCTAATAAAATTTTGCCAACGTTTGTATTTTCTCATCTTCAACTTTGTTTATGTGATTTCTAATTGGTAGTGACAGTCTCCTGTTTCTATATTACAGACCCTACAGACTCACAGCTGAATAGATGTCACTGTGTCATGTTTTGTTTAAAATTCTGACATTATAACTACACTGAATTAAATTGAAATGATTTGCAAAGCTCAGCCCTAAATAAAGTGATCGGAATGTTGTGAAGGTAACGTATTAAAACCACATGTATGACACCGCAGGTCTGAGAGGGAGCATCAGGGGTGGGAGACTGACGCTTCATTTCGCACGGAAATTTGCATCGTTTATCCACTCTCAGAAATGTTGTCAGTATCTCTTGTGTGTGTTCTGGGGAATGCAGGTTTTTGTGTGCACATGTGTGTGTGTGAGCACACACATCTGTGTATATACCCGAAGATGGGAAGAGGACATCAGGTGGTCCTGCTTTATCGTTCTCTTATTCCCTTCAGACAAGGTCTCTCCCTGAATCTGAGCTTGCCATTTTTTCACTAGGATGGGGCAGCCGGCAAGCCCATGTTCCTTCTGCCGCCTCCATTCCTAAACCCTGCACCAGGGTTATAGGCGCATGAAGCTACAGCTGGAGTTTACATGCTCTTACCTACTGCACCATTTCTTCAGCCATTGTCACTGTCATTTCAAGGGTTAACCTCACAAGCCAGTAAGAGCATTAGTTGTGTGATAAATTAATGAAAATACAAACATAGAATAGAATGAGAGTCCTATTAATTCTAAGGAGGACACATTAGCTATAACTTGCTTAAGTTTGTTAAATGCTTAAAGATCCTTTTGGATTTGTGAAGAAGAAAGCTAAAATATGTATCAGTACTTCCTTCTCTGAGGTTTTATTCTTATTGCGGCATAAAGACTATGTATTTTTAATATGGAATATGGGCCACAATAATTTAATATGTCAATAATCTGGCTGAAAATCACAGTGATAAGAATCCTAGCCTTCCAGTAGGGCCTTTTAATGGGCACCATTCCCCTGGAGGTAAAGGAATTTCCTGTGGGAGTTTGTAAAAGTTTAGAGCTCAACACAAGTCAATGTAAATGTCCTGTTTCCAAAAGACAGTAATGATTTTGCTATACAAATACTTTTCCCTAGTCCCCATTGGGGACGGAGATGTAAGAGCAGTTCTAAGTCACTGTCCTGTCCTCCCGAGTAGATGGGGTCCCAGTCATATGAGCTCACAATGCCCAAGTGCTGCTCTCTGTGAACTGGTGGAAATGGTGGGAAAGTGGAACGTGAACTGACGGCAATCAAGGGTGACACTGTGACGGCTTGGTCTGAGAGCATGTATGGTAGAGTCTGATACTGTGCTATCACATGACACGCACATTCTGAATTCAGACAGCACACCATTCCCCGCTGGCCTGGTGTAAGAACGGCATGGTAGTCTCTCCAATGCAGTTGCGGTGAACCGTTATATGATGGCAGGATTACTGCACTGATGTTCTTTCTCCTAGAGAGATGGAAGCTTTTCTAGGACAAAAACACAAGATGATTCCAGCTGGAAGGATGGGCTTTAACTACTGTTTCATCGGCAGCCTAGCTATCACTGTCCAGAGACCCTTCCTGGAACAGTCCCCGGCAAACTACAATACAGCCTGTGAACATCCGATGTCAGTGTGCACATGTGATTCACACGGACCAAAAGCTTGTTAAGGCCCCACTCAGCGGCCAGACCTCAGTGTGCTGTGCCACAGCACTGCTGTGAGCTGCCGATCCCATGGTGACACTTAGCTGCACTTGGTGATGACAGTTAGAAATGTTTCTCAACCTCCCTGTGGTCTTGACTGCTCAGACGGCTAAGAAGAACACAAACGGAAGCTTCCAGGAACTTTAAAAAGGTTTTCAGGAGTGTGTCTCATGCCCTTCTTTAGCCTGTCACCTTGCTAGTTAGCATGCACATGCTGACTTTTCTGGCCATAAGGAAACCTGGATGCAGTAGCGTGTTAAGTCAGAAGAAGCTTCACACCAGTGCCACAACAGCCCTAGACTGCAATGCTCCGGTACTTAAAATCACTCAAAGGAGGAACTCAGTCATGATGACGCCTTTTCTTTTACCCCATCAATAAATTCAAGGGCTTCCTTGGAAATGTGCAAACATACAGAGCAACTGAAGTAACTGTTATCATCAAGTGCTTTGCCTAGTTTGACTTACAATCCAATTTGTCTATGTAAGATTTTACACTTTTATGTTCTGACAGTTATTGTAGCAGTGTAAAGATTTTCTTTTCCTAAAGAGAAAAACATTTAAACTATTCTTTAAAAAAAATTTTTTTTTCCAAGACAGGGTTTATCTGTATATCCTTGGCTGTCCTGGACTTGCTTTGCAGACCAGGGTGGCCTTGAACTCACAGAGAATCTCATCTGCCTCTGCCTCCCTGAGTGCTGGCAACTATTAAAAAGAGAAACACTTTGTCTTGGAATGATTTACATAAAATTATGTGAATTTTTTCATGCCCTATATGAGGGCTGTCCAAATGAGAATTACTCCTTCTTCTGCCCTCTGCCCAAAGAGTTGAGTCAAACTGTTTCCCATAGGGCTGTTCTCCTTGATTCACAAACCACAACCCCAGCAGGGAGCTGGCCATTGGACTGTCTGCCTATTGACTTCTGAAGGCAGCAGGGAGGTGTGGCCAAGACTCAGGTTAAAGCAAACTCCTCTTCCTAAGTAGAGGGGAGGGGCTGCTCCTCTGTGCGTTAGACATAACATGACTGTGTGTCAGGAAAGTCAGGGTGCTTAGCCCGCCTCGGGTTCCCTTCCCAGCAGCCTGCAGAGATGGCAATGTAGCTACTGCATGGGAGCCCAAACCTGCAGTGGCAGACAGTAGGAGGCTCACAAGGCAGAACTTAGTGATGGAGCTCAGGATACTTAAAACATGCTTGAGTTTTACCTCTGCTAAATCATGCTGGATCCATGATTGATCTAGGTGTAATGTATTAAGGTTTAAAGGCTAACTCTTAATTAACTTGGATTAAGCATGTTCTTAGCAAGTATGGAACAGATTCGCTTCATAAACCCTGAACTAAATAAACAGATGACCTTCCCTCTATACTTTTGTAGATTTTCATCAAACAGTAGTGAGTTTAATGATATGTAAATGATCCCTTAATAATATGTAAATTATCACATGAACCAACTTGTCACTAGCTCACATCTATGTTACTTTATTTCTTTGTATATATAAATACATATCACATAAATATATATGCAATTAATTAGCTTAAAGTGAATAAAATTTGTTTATGAAACTCATTTGTTACTATGACTAGTCATAGTTTTTAATAAAATAAATATGTATTTTATTGTTATTATAGCACATCTTCTCATACAATAAAATAAAAGATATGACAAAATATATAATTTTAAGAACAAAATTAATTAGGACAATGTCTCTTATTGCCTTTTCCTGAAGTTTCTGTCCTCAATTTCTTCCACAACTAAGAACTTAACACCATCTCCACTCATTTGTAACAAAGCTGTAGGCACTGAACACGCGGAGGTGCACAGCAGTGCTGGAGGTGATGAGCAGTCTGTTTCATTCCGCACAGAGTCTGTTTATCACACTACTACCTCTCAAGGGAGAGGGATAAATGAGTGGATTAAATCATATCACAAAAACAGAGACAGAAAGCATACGTTTGGGTGAGCTTGGAAAATTCCATGTTTGTGTTTGGTGTTTGAAAACTGTCAGTGATGTACAAAGACATAAAAATTATCTGGTACCGCAACAATAGATGTGCTGTCAGCAACCAGCGACTTCACACCAATTATTTAGCTGCCAGAAAGGGAGCTTTCTTCTCTTGTAGGAAGTGCTCATGGTTACACACACACACACACACGCACACACACAGACACATGCATACATGCACTAAGCCATACTAAAATCTACAGAGCTTTGTACAAAATTAACTGTTTCATAAGAGAAATGATTTTCCAGGTCAAAAGAAAACTGTCATCCAAAGCTCTCTAAGCTTTGGAGTGTAGCTCATGCCAGCTCTTCACTCAGCGCAGCCAGTTTAGATGTCTGTTGTATTGAGTACCGCTTTAAACATATGGGTCTCAGAGACAGAATCTTAGAAACCTTTCCACTGCACATTGATAGTGTATCTTTCCATTGTTTGTTGATATTATACCTTTTCATTCTGTAGCAACAGAAGAATATGCTACTTTCTACCTAGGAATTGGTATTTTAAAACATACACAGAAGTATACTTGTATTTAAAATATAATTACATTTATTCCTTAAAACCATCCTAAAAAGAACATTTACGAATTTCTCCTTCCACACCAGGTGAAGAGATTTTTCTCCCCCCACCTTTTCTTCCTGCTATGTACAAGTAGAGCTCCAGGTGTTATATGTGAAACAAGAGGACTTAGGACTTTGGAGAGAAGATCACAGAACAAGCAGGGACCCAAGGACTCAAGGAATAGCACAGCAATAAACTCCTGGCTTTTCTTTTTGCATTAAACATTCTCAACTAGGTGTGGGGAAAAAAGACAAACTCAATCCTATCCCAACAGCAGAAGCCATTTGGGGAGTGCATAATTTCACACTTGTGATACTATACCATGGAGGGCCAATGCCCCAAATATGAAATTGCAAGGCAAGTGGACAGTCAAGACTTTCATCCTTGTTGGTGACAACAAGGTCCCTTATCTCTCCTTGCCAGGTGGCATTTCAAGAAAGGCACCATGGAGGGTCAAGCCTTGACCAGCACCCAGAGGCATCCAAACCCTCCTCCCATGAGGGTGTCATCTGAGCCCATGTGCAAGGATGTAATCTGGAATTGGTTTTAGAAGAAATGGGAGAAAGGTAGTTCATACTTAAGAGACTGGAGACCAGAAGTGACCACATACTGACCACATGCACGATGTGAAGGGAAACACTGTCAAGACGACTAGATGGAAAGTCTCTTTAGAAGAGCAGAAACTGCAAATCATTCCAGAAGAGCGCACTGTCTGAAGCACAAAACAAAGCAAACAACAAAAAAAAATCCTGGAGGATACAAGAGAAATAACAAACTTCTTTATCACCAGAAATTACATAATCTAGTCCAGAATGGGAGGAAAAAAAGCATAGTTGGGAACCTCGGAGCAATACCTGAGACACATGTAAGTAAAGTTCCAAAAGAGGGCAGAGGAAAATGGGATAGAAAGTGTATTCAGAGAAAATACAGCTAGAATCCTCTAAATGTGCTAAAGAAATAAACGTCCGCATTTCAGAACACAAGAGGTACTTGCTCACACAGCCAGATAAACAGAGGCTCCCAAAGACAAGCAGCTGCTTCCTCGTCCTGCTTCTGAATGGGACGTTAACTTGAAAAGAGGACCTCTGCCAAGTGTTACTAAGTTAATTATTTCAAGATGAGATCATCTGGAGGTTGGGGTTGACCTTCTTAAAAGAACAAAGAAGACACACAGATACAGAGGCGCAGAGAAGGCTGTACGAAGGCAGACACAGGAACGGTGACGTTATACAGAAGGAGCTTATGACCCACAGGCACAGAAGCCAGAAAAGAGGTCTAGGGCAGATTACTCCTGAGAATGAGAAGCAGCCATTCCTGCCAAAACGGAGAGCCGAAGTCAGAAGTCTCAGAGAGAATACATTTAAGGCATTATCTTAACAGAGCAGATACTGAACATCTTTGGATATATAGATTTCCCCCCCATATTTTTCATTATTTCCTTTAGTTAATGCCAAAAGCACAAGTTAGTTATTAAATGGTCAATTCAGTGAAATTAAAAAAGATTTATTGGTAGAATTCTAACTTTTGATAATGGAAAGATGAATTCATTAAGCCTCTTTCAGGTATCAATGTAAGATTTTAAAAATATGTAAAGGCTAGAATATGATCAAACTTGGTCAGAAATAACCAAGTTGGAGTTTCATCTTGAAAGGCCAAAACTCTTACGTGGGAAAAGGTATAATTTTATGGTGTTTGTGGGTCGTGGTGGCTGAGGACGGTCTATTTCCCATAGTCTACAGATGTAAAATGAAGCCTTAGCAGCTGGAAGACACAGAAAAAAGGTTCAGGGCTAGCAGAAGAGCTATGTATTTAAGGAAGAAATTCTAGAAGCAACAGAGCTGTACAAGAGATGCAGCCTCTCAGAATACAAACTACCCAAATCCCAGGTGAAGGCTAACTTCAGTATTCAGAGGGACCTTAGAGAGCTCAATGCAAAAGAAGATAATGAATGCTGGCTGGGACTGGCGAGTCTCCAAATTTGTGCAGCTCAGATGACAGGAACCTAAGTAAAGGTTTACTATCTTGAAGTATGAGGGGGCCTGAGACTAGCAGATAAGCTTGAAATTTAGAGTGTAAACCCAGAACACTAGGAGAGGCAAAAGAGAGTGGAACCCCAAAGTACTGGCTTGTAACTGTATCACACAGCACAGAGGGGCCATGAGGAAAAGCCACAGACACTGAATCAAAGAACTGGGTGGGGTGTCACCCAGGGCATCAGCATGAGGAAGACAGTCTACAGTTTAGTCCGAGAGGCTTAACAGGTCACTAGACCAAAAAGCAAAGACTCATCTACAAAAGATGAACCACAGTTCACTTCTGCAATTTAAACACATTTGGGAACAGGTAAGAAAGGGGAGGAGAAACTACTGTCACACTTTCTTAGAGGCATCCTGGTGCTATATCCTGCCTTGGTATGCTAATGGAAAACAAAACAAAGCCATACACACACACATACTTTCAGATAGATACAAAGAAAAGAAAGTCTTTGAGACTTTAGGTAGCCAAGGATTTTTGAGACCAAAAAGGCAAAATCCATAGCCGAGGGTAAATATTGACAGACTTCATCAAAACAGAAAACTTTTTCAAAAGCCACATGACTGAAAGAACAGGTCAGAGGCAGGCACATTTGTATCAGGCATATTTGCATAGCACTAACGCAAATGTGACTGCATTTAGTCTGAAGAACTCTTACAACTTAGTGATAACAAAAACACAATTAGAAACAGTGACTAACAGGCACTTCACAAACGGCCAATGAACCACTGGGGGTGTGGCCACTGCGCCTTTCCCTGTGCTCTGACGGCCCCACACTCACATACACATCACTTGGACTTAGTGGGTTATGAGGAAGAAAGAAGAGGAGGAGGAGGAAGAAGAACAAGAAGAAGGAAGAAAAAAGGAAGGAGATATCAGAAGAAAGAAGGAGGAGGAGGACAATGAGGAAGAGGAATAAGGAGAAAGAGAAGGAGGAAGAAGTGGAGGAGGATGAGAATGAGGAGGTGAGGACACAAGGTTTGTAGGAGGATGTGTGGGGATCCAGATAGAAGGGGGACATGGCGAGGGTGTGATCACATTTCATTGTAAACCCCACGAGACTCTCGAAGAACACATTTTAAAGAAAAGAATTAGTTAAGGGACAGTGCATTACACACTAGGATGCCGGTGGCACACCACCATACCCTCAATACAACAGTCATGGTTAGAAAGACTACCCACGGCAGCATGAAAGCACACACTGGACAGGGCTGCAACACCGGAAAAGGACCAGTGTCCTTATTAAAAAGTATGCGTACACTTACCACAAGATCCAGCAATTCACTCTAATGTTTTCCCAAGGGTCATGGAAACTTTCTGTATAAACCCTTGCATATAAATGTTCATAAATCTCATTATTCATAATAGTGCCAAACCTGTAACAACCCAAATGTCCATCAACATGTAAACCAAAAAGCAATTTTTGGCATATAGCCATACAATAGACTAGTACTCAGAAACGAAAAGGACCAAAGTGCCAACTCACAAGACATGGGTGAATCTCGAGAGCATTATACTGGGTGGGAGCGAGCCCAAAGCTGGGGAGGGCAGGAGGGCCTGCTGCAAAGAGACAGAAGCACATTTTCCACAGTGGCGGCAGCAGCAGTTACATGGCTGTGGACATTTTAAAATGGAACCAGACTGTACGACGAAGAAGAACAGTTTTCTGTATGTAAACTATTTCCCAGCAGTGTTGACTAAAACATTTAAAAGGTGCGCTATGGCCATTATAGTTGGAGTCTAGTCATTATTCATATCTGTCACATTTCCATGCGGCTCAGCAGCTTAATGCTGGCTTCAGCTCACGTTCCAATGCGACTTCCTTCCTCTCCACCTCGGTCCGCCCTCCACACACTCCCATTCACTACAGGGCAGGGGTTTTGACTGTCATGTTCCTGCCACGTGCTCATTGTCACAGGCTGTGCTGGCTTGCCAGGGCGGGGGGGGGGGGGGACCTCAAAGCACACTGGTTATAGCAATGACCAAATAAATCTCTTACATGTTAGGAAGCCTCAGCAATCTGCCAGGACTTGGCCACTCTCCACAGCCAACTCTACTTGCTTCCGTGGACCCAATTCCATCTGTAGTGACAATCAGACCTGTGTGCTCCATCTTCTATCACCCGTCCCCTGACACACTACTAGACAAGTCCCACAAGCAACAAAAACTCCACAGCTGTAAGTATCAGGCCTCTACGTCCTCTGAGCTGATTCATCTTATCCACAGTGCCTACCACACTTCACACTTACAATACCACCAAATGGCCACAACTTACATGTCAACACGTGTACAAGAGACTTGAGTGTTCTCGCCTCTATCTGGGACCACTGTATCATAACCTCCTTCTTTTGTGCCTACTGGCTCTATAATGACTCAAACTTTGCTTTTTCTTTCAGATTCGTTCCTGCCTTTCTGACAGTTGGGTCTTCGCTTACACTGTGTATAGAGTGATCTTACTGAAAGTCAATCATAGTTGCGCCTCTAAGGTCTGCCTATGGTGAACTCCTAATCAAACACACACGTCATTTCACCGTCCCACCAGAAGGGGAGTAGTGCTGGAGGGTGTGGTCTTCACACATAAGCTAAAGGAACATACCATTTACTACTTCTTTCCCCACAGTGAAAGTTCAAACTGTGAGCTTAACATCATTTTCCAGAAGGACTCTGTCTTCCCAAATATTCCAAAAAAAAAAAAAAAAAAAAAAACCACAAAACTTGGCTCAAAATTTTGCTTATTCTTAAAAAAGGCTATCATATAATAGTTTTGGGTTTTTTTTTTTCCCAATATCTGACAGTTAAGTATTTTTTAAATTAATTAATTAATTTCATTTGTGTGTGGGGGGGTGCGTGTGTACTATGGCAAGGTGTGGAGGGCAGAGGACGAGCTGCAACAGTTGGCTGTCTCCTTCCACCACGTGGGTCCTGAGGACTGAGCTCAGGCTGTCAGTCTTGGGGGCAGGTCTCTCCACCCAATGAGCCATCTCATCACTCCTAAACCTTTTGTTGGTGTGACCATATTACAGTGGTAAAACTTTCTAGAACCTAAAACATGCTAAGATTTAAAACATAATCACAACTAGAAAAATAATTTTTTTTGTGTTACTAATACTGTATTTGATCTATGGAACCTTAAATGAGCACTTATATATGACATTTTACTTTAGGAAAAAACCCAAATTCCCTTTTAGCTCAAAACACTCAGAAGTTTTAGATGGCTTAGACTAGTTGTGCAAAGGTAAGGCCAGAAACAAAGCTATTCATCACTGATCTTGTTAAAATAAACTAGTACCTAAAAGACACACTAGCCCTACTCAAGGGGACCAGGAGCAACCTTCGAACACCATACGACAAGCATGGTTTAAAATAAAGATTTGCCAGGAGTCACCTACCTATAACCCTAGCATCCAGGACATAGCAGCTGGAGGATCACAGGAGTTCAAGGCCAAGCTGCATAGTGAATTCAAGATCAGCTTGGGTTACATAAGACCCTGTCTCATTTAAAACAAACAACAACAACAACAACAAAAAAGTGAACAACACAACAAAAGATTTCCGAGCACAAATGTGCCAGGAACTTCTGATATAATATACATAATGCCTTTATCAGTGCATGCTATGAGCAGTCCATAAGTATCAGGTTCCTTCCCTTGTTTATCCTTGTGTCTTCTAAATAGGCATATACCCCCCCAGTGTCAAGGTAGATGGTTTTTAGCAGCGCTGTCTTTCTTTTGTGGAGGCTGGCAAGATGGTCAAGGCACCTGCAGCCAAGCTCAACCACCTGAGTTCAATCTTTAGAATTTACTAAGATTCTTCTGACGTCCACATGCACACACAAAAATACACACATAACCCCACCCTCAACCAAATAACCAACCAACCAGTGTAACAAGATTTAAAGAGCTGCCTTGGGTAAGAGAGAACAACCTATATGAAAATTTAGGCATCTTTAGACAGCACTGCATGTTGGGAAAAGGACAACACTGGAATTATTCAACATGACATGGCAGAAAGCCTCCATGGATGCTACAATAATTAATGTAATTAAATCCCCGAGTTAAAAAAAAAATCCACATCACTGCCAAGCTTCCTACCAAAAGGAGATATAATCCACATTAAAATAAAAAACAATAATTTCCTTCAAATAGTTGATCTTCAAATCGTTCCAAATAGCAAAATCTTCATGGTGAGTTGAAACAGCTTCTAACAAACAAAAACAGATCGTTCTGCCTAGGGAGAATGTGAAGTGACAGCCATTTCTCTCCTGCACTATGGTCACAGGTGGACACTGAAGTTCCCGTAAGGGAAATGATTCTTCCTCACTTATGGACTACTTTTTCCTTTGAAATGTCTTCTTACTCACCTTACTATGTGTGTGTTGGCGCAGAAGGCTCAGCATGAGTGTCTTTTCTAGAACATCATGTGCTTCTTTAGGTTTTCATGTGGGAAATGTAGCATAGCATACTTTACTCTCAAAGTTTATGCGAACGACACCAGTTAATGGATAGACTACAGCTATTTACAACAGGTCAGTTTTGAACAATTTGGTGCAACACTCCAGACTGTTTTACTCAAGACCTTGCTCCTTACCTGTATGACTGCTACTCATCAAAGTAAAAAAAATTATATACATCAAGGAACGGTAATTTGCTAAAATTATTCATTCTTATTTCAAAATGGACACCAAGATTTCTTTCTTCAAACATGAGGTTTTCCTGTACAGGTTTTACGTGTCAGTAAAATGAGGTGATCCAGAATTCTGTAATGGAGGTCATCTGTAACTCTTTTTTTTTTTTTTAGTTGTAAACTTCTAGGGGTTTAGACAGCGTAAAGCTGACAATGGCTGACACAGTAAGTCAAGTTGCATAAATTAAGTTGCCTATTCAAAGACCATGTCTAAGCGTTAGGGTCATTACAGAAAGAGCAAATACAAACCTAATTTTTTGAGTCTTTAGAAAGCAGCTTGAGGTTACTCCCAAAAGGTGTTTTTTTCGAGGAGTAACTAGAAACCACACAGCATATGCTAAGCCCAGACCAGTGCCACTCCAACTGTGACCTGGACCATAGCTTAGATGAGAATCTGAACTGGGAGGTAACACAGCAAAGGTTATGCCGCAAGGAGAATATAAAATGGGGCTAGATTTCAATATGGACTATATGTAAATGGCTTCTTTTTCCATATCCTATTTGCAAAATTGTACTTTCATTGGCCACTTAAAAGCTACGTACTCTATTCTTAAAATAACAACACTACACCAACAAAAGTAGTCTACTGTAAACATCCACTCTGAAGATTAAAAAAGTGATTTGTGAAGTATCCTGTGTGGAGAGTACGAGGGAAGATGTTTCTGATGGAGCCGAGCCTCTGCCTCCTATCTGTGACCCATCACAATGCAGTCTACATTAACGTCACACGGTTACAAGTAAACACCAAAAAACCTGGACCTACAACAAAGCCTGTTCCATCACAGTGAACTCCTGCAAAAGTAACTATCTGCAAAAGAAGGCAGCTGAAATGTACTAAGTGTGAGTTTTAACTGAAAAGAAAGCTTCCTGTCTAAGTAGATAGTCTCTTTTTGCTAGAAATGGCATCATTATCTGAAACTCACATTTTCGAAAAGAAACTAACACCAATTAAGTGCATCCTTTTATGTGAGGAATAAAACAATATATTTTATTCTAAGAGGCTCACAAATGATACCATTGAGTGAATGGTGATCATACAACAGAGAAGAACAAACTGAAACTAAGTACATCTAAGAAAGATAACTTGCTAAACTTATTCATTTTCAATTCAAATGGAATTTTCCTAGTGACGCCTTTAAACAAGCAATTGATCGTACTTACAATTTGCTCATAATGTCAGTATAGAGAAGTGTAGTAAAGGTAAAAATTTTTAGAAGAATGCAAAGTATAATATAGGCCAAAAATCTTCTACTTCAGCTCAAACGCCCAGTATCCCCACTATCTTTGCCAGTTGCCTTACAACCTGAGTAGCTTAGAAACAGTGTGGCTTTGTAAGTAAAGCAGCAAAGGTTACAACAGGAAACTCTGAGACATTTTGACTTAACTAGAACTTTGACTTTTTTCTCTTCCCAAATGTGCATGTGTTATAGATGCAGGCTGGTTGTGGTAGACTATGTTGTGAGTTCACAAACCACTGACATAAGTATTTTTCTAAAAATTATAAATTAGTAAGAATGCCCAAGTTTTAAAAAATAATTAAGATACACTCAATAAAACTTAAGTGAAAAAAATATTCATTTATGAAAGGGTTTGAAAGACATTGTTTCTTAAATACTAAAAATCTTTTGGTGGTAGAAGTCTAAAAGATGACTCAGCAGTTAAGATCACAGATTGCTCTTGTAAAGAAATGACCTGAGTCCAGTTCCCAGCACATGTACATGCATGCGCACACACACACACACACACACACAAACATACAACACACACACGTCAAAATAAAATTTAAAAGTCTTCAATGGGAATTATTCAGAACAAAATGCTGATTAGGATTGTATGAGTCAGTCATGCTCTGCTTTGTGAACTCAGTTTTGTTGAGCGCATTCACTATGTAATAGTTTCAGTTATTTTATACGTTTAAAAAGAAGAATGTGAACACAATACCTACATTTTCCTGAGAAATTAGCTTTTTGTCATTTGCAAATTTCAATTAAAGACTGGGAAATGAAAATAAAATTATGTTAAAACAACTTCTTTTCCATAGGCCAACATATTTCACTTGGCAATACAGCTAACTCATACAGTAGCTTAGCTAGGCTTAAATCAAATCACAATAGGCAGAAGAAGGCCAAGTCTATACAACCTTAAGTAAGAATGGCAACTGTGCAATGTGGAATGAAATGAAAAGTTACTGACCTACAAACAAAGAAAAATAATTTATTGTTTTCAAATTCCAGAAATAAAAGTGACAGAGGGGATATGATCTCTAACAAGCTGGTCAT
Organism: Meriones unguiculatus; assembly: GCF_030254825.1. NCBI lineage: Eukaryota > Metazoa > Chordata > Mammalia > Rodentia > Muridae > Meriones > Meriones unguiculatus. The sequence goes on along the minus strand of NC_083354.1, from coordinate 108,146,769 downwards.
ATAATTTCTAGCTACAGTCTAATTCAGTCATGTAAGAAACAAAAATTCCATTACCCAGAAAAATGCTTTAAAACTATTAATTACAAAGAACCTTCTAGAGCATGATGGTGGGTATACACATGACAACTGGAGACCAGTTCCCAGAGACTGTCTGCTGTGTGGCTGCAGGCTGTGGTCCATAGGCAGCCCATTTCCCATCAGCACCAGCTCACCCAAGTGAGGAAGCACCGTAGTGTTTAAAAACCATCTGCATCTAGTCATTAACATGTAAAAACCGTGGTACCCAGACCTGGAAATGTTTCACTTACCCATAGTAAGAGTGTATTCCCCTCAGCACAAGCTCCTGAGAGCGGTCTAAGCAGCGAGCCCAGAAAGAGGGGCAGCAGACTGCAATTCAGGAACTAATGCAGAAAGCTTAGAAACTTCAGTTCTTCTGGTGGCAGAATTCTACGGGTTGTTACATAACCAAGGAAAACTGAGCTCAGAGCCTGGATGTAACTTGTGCTGTGTGCACATAAATGAGGCATCACTCACAGACATTGCTAGAGGACTGCATTATAAATGAGCAGTGGGTTTCTTTAAATCACAGTTTATTTTAATTTACCCTATGCAGATTATTGGTAGAACTAAATATTAGTCTAGTGCTTTCACTATATGAATCAAAGTCTTTTGTTTAAACAGTAATTTATTGTAATTCTTAAGGTAAATTAACAAATTCTAAAATTATAACTTGAAATTAATCATTTAAATTTCAGATGACAGTCAATAATTGGTAACAGTTTCTTCAACTTCGTATTAATAGTGTGATTAAAAACACTAGTAACTACCTGGCGATAGAATTGAAAGAATCAGAAGAGATCTGCGAAGTAAGAAAACCAAACCAAACATGCAAAATACTCCCAACACATGATCTTCTTTCTCATTGTATAACTGACACTGTGAAACATTATTCACACATGATCATCCTACATAGTACATTCTAGAACATTTCTACAAGAAAGTACAGTTTGGTCTTGAGAAGGAAGACTGAGATGGAGGGGTGAAACAATGAAATGTGGGGAGCCATCTCATCCTATGCACACGCAAGCTGCAGTTCCATCCAGTCAGCTGGCAGGTACATTTCAGTACACAGCTTCCAAGGCAACTAAGCGTCAGCACAGATGAACGTCCCTTCCCACAGTTAACAATTCTTTTACAAGCTCTCGTGTCTATGAGGGAGTGGTGGCTTCATAGAGTATTTTCCTCCAAAAGGGAACAAAGAATAAATAGGGGAGGAGCTACATCCCCAAATGTGTACACACAACTCAGGCTTGTGCTGGTTTGAGATCCCCAGGAGACAGCTGCGGTATCACCAGAGGCAGATGCTCCTCCGCCTCCCTCCCTAGCTCAGCACATGATCCAGTACAACAGATACTCATCATTATACCTCCACCAGCCAGAAAGCTTGCGTTACTGCTCAGTGCCATAGTTGATGCATCCTGAGGTAACAGACTCCATGGATGCTGAACCTTATGAATGTACCTGCATCATTACTAACTGCAGGACAGCAAATTCAAGACTGCTAGTAACGCAAATCAGCAGCAGAAAGACTCAACTGTAAGAGGAGGGGAAGTGATGTAAACACTAACACCAAATGTTTCCAGGCAGAATCTTGTTTGTGGAAAAAAAAAAAAAGTGAGAAGATGAATGCACCCAATCAAGACCAACTGGAAGATAGGACATAGGAGGAAGGTAGGGATGAAGGGCTAGAGGGAGAGCAGAGAAAGGAAGGGAAAGGAGGGGGAAGAAGAGGGAGAGGGGGAGAGGAAGTGGGGGAGGGGAAAATGAGGAGAGGGAGAGAAAGAAAAAGGGAGAGAGGGAAGGAAAAAGAGAGAAAGAGAGAGAGAGAATAAATGTGAGTATGAATATGGAAGAGAGCCAGGCAGCAACAGAATTACCGGACAGAGGTGAGAGAAAACAAGGCATGTGCTATGGCTCTCTTTTTTCTGTCTTTTGTGTTCCTAAATAATTTACAATGTACGTGGCATGGAGGCCATATTAGCAGGCAAGAATGAGCCTTCTGATGGACAGAAAGAAAGCATGTGGGACTAGTGAGTTTTACTTTCTTTGTTTGCTTTTTCTTTTAAGTCATACCTGAAAGCCTTGAATCCTTGCTAAATATTCCAGTTGTTTTGAAGGCTGTACTGGAGAACAAGGGGGAGTAGGAGAGCTTCCTTTTAAACCTACGGCTTCAGCTGCAGGAGATGTTCCATTCATAAGGAGTTCCCTGGCAACTGTGGCTGAACTAGTCGATGAGGGAGACAGACTGAAGAAAGAGCTTGAAGGTTGGTTCATATCTTTGGGTGATAAGTAGCCTAGAGTTGTGCCAGAGGTCACTCTGTGGCGGCTGGCTTCCATCTCTTGATAAACATCAGGAGAAAGATGAAGAATTCCTTTTGGAGCTATGAATAAAGTAAAGACACACTGTTAATACACTTAAAATAATTAATAAAGAAACATTATAGCATTACGGAGTCGGTGGCTTCCCTTACTGTAGTGAAAACGGAATGAGAAACTGCCCATCAAGCCTCCCCCTCGTGCATGCAGGGGAAGCTGCAGCATCTGCCCAGAGGTGGATACTAGGTGTCAAAGGTCAATGGGGAGAAGGCTGGGAATCTGCAACATCTTCACTTTCAAGTCCAATACTAAATATGCATCAACTGAGGCCCAGAAGACAAAATGAAGGCAACGTCAGTCTAAATATCATCTTCAGACACATAAACCTAAATATCCACTGGCCCACTGGTGCTCTACTCTTCTGAATCATGGCCATCCGATGACAACTCTGGACACTGAAGTTCTTTGTTTCTTATGCTTTTCAAGATTTACTTTTCTTTCCAACATAAGATTTTGACAGGTTACTGGGAATTTCACATAATGCGCCCTAATCACACTCGCTTCCCATTCCTCTCAGGGCCACTCATCCACCCTTGTGCCCCCCAATAAAAGAAAAACTAAAAAATAAAGCAAGTACAATTTGTATTGCCCTTATATGCTCATTGGAGCATGGTCTAACTCCCAGTGGCCAGCCCCTTAAAGATAACTGAGTCCTTCCCCACCACACCTCTGCCGGAAGCCAGCAGCTGTGAAGAGCTACACTTCTGCATCTTTATCACAGTTTTTAAGGACTCTCTTCAAAGGCTTCCTGTCGAGACTATTTCCTTTTTTGGGGGTGGGGTATCACAGAAGTCTACAATGTCTCTCATTCTCAATTATCACTCTGCAGTCATCAATACCACCGCAAAAGAAGCTTCTTTGCCCATAACAGCCAGTGGCAGCATGGATCATGGACTTTCACGTGGTCCTTGGTGGTAGCATGGACCACAGACCTCAACCTAGCCTCAGGTGGCAACACAGACCATGACATACATCCACATGGCCTCCAGGGGCAGCTCAGGCTATATTGGTCTGTTGAGGAGGTCTAATCCAGAAAATGAACCATTCACTCTTCCTCTCAGACCTCCTGTGGTTGGTCAGAACCAGGGTGATCATGTGGCTGGGCGGCATATTTGGGGTTGAGCCTGCGCAAGGCCCAGGCTACTGCACACCATCCAGCTGGTCCCCTGTCCACTGCAGCCACGCGCCCACACCTGTCACTGTGACTCTAGTTCCACCTCTCTCCTTTCTGCCACCTCTTCATTACACATTTATTCATCAAAGTGGCATTGCAAATGGCAGTATATCACACAGTATGCTTTTGCCCAAACAGCTCACAGGCAAATACTATTGTAACAGGTTGTTGGTCTGATTCAAGGTTTCTGGTTTCTGAAGCACCATTAATACTGGACCATTGTTGAGACTCATCTTGGATATCCTGTGGTTGCCCAGACTTAGGGTCATCTTGTGGCTGGGCAGGGCATGGGGTGGGGCAGGATCCTCCAGAGCTCCAGGCCACTGCACACCTCTGCTCTTGGTGCCAGCCAATCTACTTGCTCACCAGGTATGACCATTATGCTTGTGGCCCACAGGAAGCTCCTCAGCCCCACCCCAAAGCAGGGTGAGCACTGGAGGGCTGCAGCTCCAGGCTGGGGACCCTGAATGAGGAACGAGGACCACCCTACTCAGCAACAACATGCTCCTTTGTCCATGGCAGCTGCACTCCCACGCCACTCCCACACCCATTGCCTTCCTGTCTCTAGCTTCACTACTTTTCCCCATACATGCTGCGCTGCTCTGCCATCTTTCTTTCCAATGTCATGAGACAGCTTCTTAAAAGCATCTTCCCGGGTTGGAGAGATGGCTCAGTGGTTAAGAGCACTGGCTGCTTTTCCAGAGGTCCTGAGTTCAATTCCAAGCAACCACATGGTGGCTCACAACCACCTATAATGAGATCTGGTGCCCTTTTCTGGCATGCAGGCAGAACTCTGTATACATAAAAAAGTAAATCTTAAACAAACAAACAAAAAACCTGCCTTCATTTAGTTGTTCCAGAGATACTCTGGGCTCTGTAGACTTCCCCTCTGCCAGAGTGTCTTTCCTTGAAGCCTCCAGGGGTCTCTCAGGAACCCAGGTCCTAAGGGTGCTGGTGGCCACAGCCATCTTGAATTGTGAATTCCTTTAAGTTATATGGATTTGTGTGTGTGTGTGTGTGTGTGTGTGTGTGTGTGTGTGTGTGTGTGTAAGGAGGCCAGAAGAGGGTGCTGGAATCCTAACTCAGTCTTCCATAAGAGCATTAAATGCCTCTCTCCTCTCAGACACTAAAGCTTTTCAGCTGACAGTGCTGGGTTAAGTTAGAAGTGGCTATTACAACCGTCACCTTCCTCAATGGGCCTGGGTGGCTGGGTGTGCCACATGAATTAGCATTTCCCGATAGCCTAAAGAGAACTCAATCATCTGAATAGTCCTCAGAAGAGCTGAGGTACTGGGCATACGAGGTACTGGGCATACAGTGTATCTTTCTTCCTTCTTAGAGAGAGAGAATCTGGAAGCTGGTAGGAGGGTTACCTTGACTTTAAAACAATGTCATGGGCTAGAAATATAGCACAAAAGTATTTCTGGGTTTTTTTCTACCACTTTTGGTATAACTAATGCCACATGACTCTTTTCATGTTTGCCTGGGTTCAGGAGCCTCAGCTGACTAGTCTCCAGACTTTTCATCAAGAGGATACACCCATGTGCTACTGTAAAGCTGGCATGTTTATGGAGATAAGAAGGGTCCAGGGCTTCATAATCTACCATTTTCCCCAAAGCTAGATGACTCTCTTACTTCCAGCCCCCACTGGTTCCCCATAACTTAGACTACAGCATGTGAACTCCTTCAGATGGCAGGAGGCCCTTCCTACTCCTTATCACTCTATTCTTGTCTGCCACATTCTTTGTGAAGAAACTATGCCCCAGACACAATTCCTGATTGTCTAGTGTGATACTAACACATCTTTTCTCCTATTGTCGCTCAGCTGTGCGTGCTCTCTTTCTGTGTCTGTCTCTCTCCCTCGCTCCTCTACTCCCTTACCGCTTCTAACTTCTATTCTAATTGGTATGTTCCAGACATTGTGCCCTTGATACTGCCTGACTTGAAGTCATAGCCAGCATGTCAGGGTAGGAAAAGGAAAACAGATCATAGAAATGAAAGTGCCTCACTAAGTACAAGAGAGAGGAGATGCAGCCGAGGAGCTAAGGCGGATGGGCAGCATGGGCACGGGAGTCCTGCAGAGTGTGTGCTGCAGGGAACCTCCAGAGCCTTCTCACCACCAGAATGCAAGGAGAGTGTGGGAGCTGCAAAGCAAAGGCAGGGTTCTGAATCCTAACTCAAAAATCACAATGAAGTTTTGTACTTTCACACAACTAAACCAGCTTAAAGTACTATATCTATTCAATTTTACAATGCTCTTTAATACCTTTGTGTTAGTTTCCAAGTTCAAAAATTAATAAGTGTTAGTATTTTTTTTTATTCCAAAGACATTTTGATTTTAAAAATGTGAAGAAAAAAACACACTGGAGAAAATACAGCAAAATCTCCATAGACAGCAGGAAACAAACCTGATACTGTAAAGACGTTTTTAGTCCTTTTCATCTGCATACTTTTCACTTATTATAACTTCAAGAGAAATCAAAATCCAAGACTATTATATGAATTCTGTGTTTAAAAAAATAACACTTCTCTACTAATTTTAAGAGCATGGCATTTTGGTTATATGAACTGTATGGGTTTGTTTGTTTGTTTTAAGCATTTCCAGGATTAAGTTAGGGAAACACCTTAATGGTAGAGTCATTCCTCGTATGTACAGAGTCTGTGTTCAACCTTGAGTACCACATTAAGACAAAAACTAAAGCCTACATTGGTACACACTGAATTTGTTTCTAATTTTGACAGCTATAAACACAGTCATGAGCATTCTTGTAATTAAATCTTTGTTCACAGGAACCTGTTTCCTTTAAGTGCAAATAGAATTCTAATTGAAAGGATCTGTACTTTATTATTTTATTTACATTACTCAAGTGTCCTCAAAAAACTGTACCAATTTCACATTCCCACAGAAATATTGGAAAGTGTCTTATTTCCTATTCTGGCATTGGATGCTATGCTTGAAGAATGTTGCCATTTATTAACAGCGACAGAGAGCAGGTCAGTGGTTGCCTGGGAATGGAGCAGGCAAGAGGAAATTTTGAGGGAGCGTACAAGTGTTCACTTTACAGGCTTATGACCATATCAAAGGGATCAAAGAGTAAATGCCATGGATAGCTTATTATACTTCAGTGAGAGTTATGAAAATGTTTTCCAACTTGATAAGTGAAATGTTATTATCCCTCCATCTTTTTTTCTATCTACATGCACACTATTTATAACTCTTATTTAAATAGTTTAAATTCTATAACTGTAAATTATGTACTCAATTCAGTAACTCAAGAAACAAGGAAGGCAGGGAACAGGGGAGTGTATTTTGGAGGAATCACGGAGGGAGGGTGAACACAATCAGCACACACTGCACAACTTCTCAAAGAGCTAAGTAAAATAAATTCAAAGAGAAAGAAGCAATGAAGAAAGTTAACATCATTACTTCATATTGAAGACGTCTTAATTTTGATTTTAGATAGGATTCCTCTGTCCCCCTGGGTGCACACCTCCTGCCTCTGCCCCTTGAACACTGGGATGACAGGTGCAGGCTGTGGTCTCCTTCCACACAGCACGGTCTAAGCTGAGTTTCCTTTGTGAGTAAAGATTTTCTAGATTCCACCTAGAAGGACAGTCACAGACATGTGAATTTATGTAACTGGTGGTCAGTTTCTGAGTGATTTTCAACTCAAACACTGGGAACTATCTAGACCAGTCAAAATTCAGTTTTTCATGCTATAAAATTGAGTTGCTTTTCAATAATACAATGGCCTAAAATATAATCAAATAACAAATTAAGATATGTACATTTAAGAATCTTTATCTTATCATTTAGCTTTCCCAGAAAACTGTATTTATAGTTCCACTGAGATAAACTGAACACACTTCTGCCAAAATACAGTCCAGTAATTTTAAACAGTCATTGTCAGTGAACAGTATTCACCTTTTCGTCACTGTTTTGGATAAGCCTTTTTTCATGTAACTACCCTAGGCCTGTTCCTTCTTTGACTCAGTTTTCCTTGTAGACTTCAACTAAACATCACATTTACCTGCTGGGGCTTGCTGTATATTCCATTATGTTTGCCCTTTATTTTAAGAGGTCGTGAGCCCATTCTCCCAAGCTATCTTTTGTTCCTAATTTTGCCTTTGATCCTCCCACTGTAGGACTTTCAGAATGTGGCCACTGTGCAAAGAGACAATGCTGACATTTTTCTAATATTTCACAAGCATTACTTAACTCCTACACCCGCTATGAGACAGAGCTTATCATTTTCTTAAAGATGGAAAAAACTGATGTCCGACAAACCCTTTTAAGGCTACCTGGATGTGGTGCCTTGAATGAGAATGCCCTCTCTGATATGTGAATGCTTCATTTCCAGTTGGTAGGACTGTTTGGAAAGGACTGGAAGGCATGGCCTTCTTGGGGGAGGCGTGTTATTGGGAGTGGGGTTTGAGGGGAGCACGTGCCATTCCCAGATGAGTTCTCTCTCTCTTTGCCTCATGTTTGTGGATCAGATCTGAGCTCTCCTGGCACTGCTCCTGTGCCATGCCTGCCCGCCTGCAGCCATGCTCCCCATCACGTTGGTCCTGGGCTCCCCCTCTGAAACTCTCCCTTCTACAAGTTGCCTTAGTCATGGTGTCTCTTCATAGCAATAAAAAGAGTAACTACAATACTGAGTAATAAGCAGCAATGTTAAGATTTATAGTAAGAATTTACCTAGATTACAAAAGAACAGTTATGACAATGCCAAATTAAGTAATACCAAAAAGTAAATACTAAAAATAAAGTAAATACCAAAAAGTAAAACTAAAGAAGCCAAAAATATGAGAGAGATTTATAGACTAATCTAACAGAAACTTTAAAACAGCCATAATAAAATGCTTCAATGAGCAAATACAATGTGCAGCACAGATGAGAAACAGAGCGTCAGCAAACAGAATGATCTGAACAAAGGGAAAAAGACAGGCAGGCCAGCGGCACAGGCCTACACTTGTGAGGCAGAGGCAGAGGGAACCCATCAAGTTCAAGGCCAGCCTGAGAGAAAGCAAGAAAGGAAGAAGAGGGGAGAGTCAGGCAGAGAGAGAAAGACAGACAGACAGACAAACAGAAGATAGACACACAGACTAAAAGGACCAAATAGAGATTTAAATTTACATTTAAATTTACAATAAGAACAACAATAGATAATTCACTAGCCCAGTGGAGGAAAGAAAAGAACACATCTCGTGCCAGCTCACAGGGACATGGACCATCACTTCTTCACCTAGAGTATATATGCTACTCACCTTTTATTCATTAGCCACCCCTACTTCTAGACTGTCACAGTATCACTTATATTCAAGAAGCCTTCATTTCCTTACTAATGGGGCCAAAGTGATATGAAGAAGGAAATGGGAAAAACAGAGGGAGCTTTAATTGGGGGTCAATACAGAGGAATGGGAGGGAGGGAAGAAGGAAAGGAAAAATTAACACTAAGGATGTTTGAAAAGTCGTAAAGAACATTACTTTTTATTTATTTATAAAATTACATAATACATAAGTATACATACAGTGTACGTACATACATACATATGTACGAATATAATAAGGGTATGTCGCTTGGGCAGGCAATGCTCCCCACTAAGAAAGCCACAGTCTAACAGAAACCTCAGTACCAGGCATGAGAAACCCCTTTCTAGCAGTTGGTCAGGGAAGTCCAAAATTTTCTCAAAGTTTCCTAGGTTACTACTGTTGTCCTAGGTTGCCTCCTAGAAGCTGACGACATCATGCATTTTGGACAGAGGACTCAGAAAATACGAGTTAAGTCTGATCTGAAAGTCCCCTCCCTGTGGACTAACATGCACTAACATGTAGACTAACATGGACCACGGGGCCATTCGGGATTCCAAGGGATGGAAGCAACCAGCAGTCCTACCCAGCAGCAGCCCTTTGAACCACAACAGTGATCAGCATGACAAGATATCCCTCAAGGCACACATACTTTGGTGGTAACCAATAGCTCTCTAATTGGACCTAAGTGTCACTCGACAGAAGGGAAACCATGCCTACTAATGGAAACTAGACAACTACCTGGAGCTAGTTAGGTCATGGATCTTAGAGGAGAACCTGCTACTTCACTACACCCTAATTCCTAACTGCATTCTAAAACACATCCTTATACCTAACAGACAGGTATAGCACTCACTTCGATGCAAAGAACCTTGTGTTTGTAACAGATGGAGACTATTACAGAAAACTACAACTGTTCAAAATGCAGAGAGCAAATGATCATGCCCAATGAATATGTCTGTAGAAGAATTTTAATTCAGAACATGGCTGCTCTGGCAAGAGATCACTTCCAAAGACCTTCTGTGTGATCTGGCTAAAATCAAAACTAACAGACATACCTTTAATCCCAGGAGACAGAAGCAAACAGATTTCCAAGTTCAAGGCCAGCCTTGGACAGAGCAAGTTCCAAGTAGAGAAAAGTTTAGGTGGTACACTCCTGTAATCCCAGAACTCAGGAGACAGAAGCACACAGATCTCTTGAGTTCTAGTCAGTTCTATTCAGGCAGTTCGGCTGAGTTAATGAGTTGAGAGGCAGTGCAGTGGAGTTGAGTTCCTGGAATTCAGAGGCAGTTTTACAGAGAGAGGTTGAAAAGAGAGCAAGCTAGACAAGCCAGAGAATGAGAAGGATCCAGAAGATTAGAACAGATTGCTAGAGTTAGTTTGAAGCCAAGCAGAGTTATTCAGGGAGAAACTGAGAGAAGCCAGATTGAATAAATCAGCTTGGAGAGGAGTTTGAACCAAAACAGTTGAGTTGAACCAGCCAGCCAGAGTTAGGAAAGAAAAAGAAAGGGTGAACTTTTTCAGCAGTAAGTCTCAGAGGCTGAAAACATTCTAGGCCTAGATAAATTGTACAGAGGCTAAAAGCTTCCAGGACTAGGCCTAGGTTAGTGGATGGAGGCAGTACACAACAGAGACAATTACCTTAGGCGAATAAAAGTTACTTTAACATATATCTACAGCACAACTCCTACACTTTAGACTCAAGGACCATTGTATAAGAAGCTTAAAGATTTTAAGAGCCAGGGGACTAGGCGGTCTACAATGAGATTATATCTTCTAGAATCACAGGGAAGCTTTACCCATGATACCTCAACAATGTGGCTGTCTAAACAAGACTTGAACAAAAACAATCCCAATAGATATGCTAATGTGGAAGGAGTTAGATTTCATGGGGACCCATCCTCAGACAAAAAAACTATACGTGAAGGGGGAAGGCTGAGAGCAGGAGAATTAAGCCTTCCCTGGGAATAAAATCCCTTGGCTGAGTTAATGATGGTTGGTGTTCACTTGGTGAATCAGTTGGTGTTCAGCACCAAGTGATCATCCCTGAAAACATGTACATACAAGCAGCACTGGACTCAGTTCCTTGTCTTTATATATTTGTGCATGCACTTAATATAAAACAATTGAAGAGGCTATGATTGGAGGAGACATGGGAGGGATTACAAGAAGGAAAGAGAAGTGGGTAATGGTGTAATTATATTTTAATTTGAACAAAAAGAAACATCTGGGCATAAAAAACAACAACAACAACAACAAAACAGACTAGCTCTGATACTCTGTGGCAACGCTGCAGTTCATATGAGAAAAAACTGTATATAAAAGGTTTAGTGCTACCATGGGTTAAGTATAAGAGGATACTATTATATGATACAAAACTCAATGTATCCACTGCAAACACCACACAAATGACATCAAAGAGACACTCTGGGTAACCTGAAGTTTCTAAGTAGAATTCTAAATAGTAGTCAAGAAACCCACATGAAAGAAAAATTAAAACAACAACAAAGAAATGGCATGCTTCAGCTTTAGTGTATACTAATGACATTAAATAAAGATTATTTAAATATACCAATTAAAAGGAGATTGACATTTTAAATTTGAAACTATGGCACAGTAATTATATGCTATCCACAGCTCACGTCAAATATAATGATATAGGTAAGTTAAAAATAAAAGAATACAAGCTAGGTATGGTTACACATCTTAAATTCCAGCACTGGGAAGGCCGAGGCAGGTAAATTTCTGTGAATTTGAGGCCAGTCTGATTTACAAAGAAAGTTCTAGGACAGCCAGGGCTGTTATACAAAGAAACTGTCTCAAAACTAACAAATAAACAAACAACCAAACCAAAACAACAACAAATAGGATAGAATAGAATGTGTAAAACAGATGAACCATATAAGCATTGATTAAAACAAAGTAGGAAAATCTTGCCTCTTGCATGGCTCCATTCCTCCTGTACAACTATAACAAGTACACACTTAACAGTCTGGAAACTGTCTAAGGAAACCTGGCAAACAGAAACAATTTCCCTCTGAAATAAAGAATCTGGATGGCCTTTGCTCTCAGTTCCTGGGAATTGACTTCTAAAGCCCCCTCAAACTTCCTAAGTGAAAAGAGTGTCTTTGCTCTTCCTGGTGGGTGTGACGGAGCTCACAAGAGTGTATGCTAGTTAGATAACTAATTGGGCCTAGTTGGGTCTCTGCTTGGTGGAGGGTGAAGGAGAGTGGGAGAAGAGAATAATAGCGGCAGGGAGCGGGGGTGGGGTTGGGGGGTGTCAGAAAGCCCTGGCGCATGATTAGGAAGTTGGGGTTTTGAACTACAAGAGTAGCCTTCACCTCTCAATTTCACAGCCAATGAGACTCACTCAATCATGCCAACACAACGAAGCCCCAGTAAACTGCGGGCAACCCTGGAAGTTTGGGTGGGATTTGTTCTCTGGTTGATGCTTCCTATGTACTCAGCTACAGACGCGTCAATTCCACGATGAGAACACCAGAAGATTCACCTGCAGCCCTTCCAAACCATAGCCAGTGTTTTGCATTTGAACCACAAGTGCTCTCCTTTCCTGACCCCAAGATAGCTTAGATGATGCAGTTCTCTTGCTCCTCAGCCTCAGCTAGGAGCATAACACAATATCCTCTAGAAGGAGCAGACTTCCAGAATTTCTCATCCAACCTGACTCCAAGCCAAGAGGCTGGAAGATTCTTTCCACACAGCTGTATCCCATAAAGTGGCAGTCTACACAGGCAGGGCAGGCTGAGAATACTTGTGTACCAACACTTTCTTCTCATAGAAGGAAAGTCCCACATCAGGAAACAGGAACCACGAGTATCAGGAACTACCTTCTGTACCTGGCAACCTGAACACACGGCAGAAGCGCCATCCTAAGAGAAGTGGGCCACCACATCAGATTTTCACCATGTGGCAGTGGCTCCATAACTGTGCCCAAGGAGAGGAAAGATTCCCAAAGGTCTCCCAAACACAGTGACTTTATGCACCGCAGGACGTGGGAAAATTCAAGCCAATAGGTACTCTTGAAAAAACTGACAATTTTGGTTGTAGAAAGTTCATGGAAGTATGGGGTTTCTGAAAGCTAACGTACCATCTCCCAGCTTGTCAGAAAGAGCCAGAAAAAGACGGAATTAAGCAGGGTCCCTTTGGGACAGAGACACACAACTAGACAATGTACAGAGAGCGAGGGCACTCAGTCCTGAATGGGATGTCTTCATAACTCCCCTCAAGGCTCAGGGAGCCATGCAGAAGAGGTGGCAGAGAATTTCTAAGAGGGGGACTCCAAGGAAACAGTGTCCCCAGAACAACTGGACTGGTGCACAGATGAGCTCACAGGGATGGGGGCAGCACACGCAGGACCCTCACAGGGCTAAGGCGGACAGGGTTCTAATACAAAGCAGGGGAAGTGGACACAGGCTCTCACTTCTAATTAAGAAGCCATCTGCAATTGATACCTACCGGCAAAGGCAATACTGGCTTTCTTCAGACGACTTTCCCTGGGTATATTAACTACACTTCACATGCCATGCCAACATAAAATGAACTAAATGATATTCCTGTAGATTTTTTTGTCTCATTTTGTTGTTTAGAATTTGTGTGTGTGTTATTAGTTCTTTTGCTTATATACTTTGGTTTCTATTTTTGTGTGGGGGTTGTGTGGATTTAGGGGGATTGTTTGTTTTTGATTTTTAGGAAAGAACATAAAAGTCAGCAAGGTAAGGAGATGGAGGGTAATCTGGGAGAAATTGGAAGAGGGGAAAATGAGACTGAAATGTATTGTCGAAAAATAATTTAAAAGAAAAACAATATAAAACAAAAACAGAGTCTCTTTAGGTGAGAACAAACCTTAAAAGATTGGCCTAAAAAACTGTCATAAATGGTCTCAAATTTAATTGGATCATATCAAGAAAAATTAAACACACACACTCCTCTAGTTCATCAGCAACTTGCAGAGCTGAACAGCTGTGTTAGACAACAGCAGAGGCAGAAAGTCTAACAAAACACAGAAAGAGACACAGCTAAAGAGTCCTAATAAATCCACTGTCATCCCAGGTGACCACGCACACACTCAGGAATGTGTCCTCTGAGGAATCACGGTGCAGGCTTCATGCTCTAAGAGAAACAGGTTTCACAGGAAGAGGCCAGCCAAGTCATTAATTAAATGGACAAACAAACAGCAACAAAAATGAGCCCAGGGGAGAGAAAGGATCTAGCCAGACAGCTTATATTACCTAAAATATCCAGTTTTCAACATCGCATTTTGGAACATGCAAAGAAACACAAAACTGCATCAAATGCTGCCTAGAGAGGAAAAACAGCCAATAAGCCAGATGTTGCTAGGCCCCAAATTAGTGCACAGGTTTAATGCACTGCTGAGATAATTCTCAGTAGTATTTATTTGTAGACAGGAAAAAAAAATAGGTGATTTTGACACTTACTTGGGAAAGCAAAGGAAGCAGAATGTCTTAAATAATTTGTAAAAAAAAAAAAAAAAAGTGGGAAGACAGCTGACCCAACTGAAAGACTCAACTTATTACCATACTGACCAAAATTGGTATTGGCAAATCGATAAAAACACGGGTCAGTAACAGAGAACCCGTACTAAAGCCATGAAGTGCATACCGAAGTCAGCACAGGAAAGACACAGATCGACCACCACAGGTAAATGCAGGGCAAGGAACCTCAATCTAAACCTCTCATTTTACGCAAAAATTATCTCAAAATGAACTTCAAAGTTAATGTAAAACTAGGTGGGTGCCATTAGACTCCTTAGGCCTATGGCTAAGGAAGTTTGGTATGAAGTTTGCTACTTCAAACATAAGAACAAAAACTAGTAAAACTTGTTTTCCTATGGAGAAGACCTACACAGAAAGAGAATGAAAATATAAACTGTAGATCAGTAGACAATATATGCAGACCATATATTCAGCCAAAAAGTTAATATATTAGTGGCGTATAAATAAGGAACCCCAATGTCTTGGCAGTGAAGGGAAAGGAATCCAATTTAAAAAAAATGAGCAGAGAACACATTTCAACAAAGAGAATATATGGCTGGCACACGAGCACACGGGAAGATTCTTAATATCATAATATGTCTGCATCACCAGTCATTACAAAAATGCAACCCAAAAAACAATGAGATGCCACTGTATACAGCTACTGAAACAATAGGGGAACACAATGGCTAAACTAACACTGAATGCTGGGGAGCATGCAGAAACTGGACCACTCATACTGGTAAGCATGAAAAACGGCTCTCTAGAAAACAGGCTGACAATTTTTATGAAATCAAACACGTGTCTCCCATACAGCCTGGAGACTGTATTCCTAGGTATCCAGCACACACAAACAAAAGCTTACTTTACACACATATTTGCACATGAAGATCAGCAAAGCAATTTTTATTAGTAATAGCTGAAAACTGAAATCAACCTGCTATTCTCCAATGGCCAAATATGCCCAGACTATCCTATAGATCTGTACTGACATGCACAGAAATATAAATGGACTCTCCAGAGAATTATTAAATGGAAAAAAAAAGTTACATGCTGAAGTTTTATTCCCTAAAGCCAGTTACAACTCACTCTCCTGATTTTGCTTTTACTTTGAACGTTTTTATATTTGTCTTCGTGGCTTTTGTTTGGTTTTGGTTTTTGTAGTGCTCGGAATTAAATCTGGGACCTTACATGGCTACCACGCTATCAGTAAGCTATGTTCTTATTCCCCCATTTTTAAACATTCTTGGAATGGCAAAATGATGGACACAGAGATGAGGCAGCATGATCTGGTCATAACAGGGTAACAGGGCTGTAGGAGATGGAACCCATGCAAAGTCAGTCCACTTTGTGAGGGTGACTGGTTCCTCACGGCTTCAACACAGGGTAAGAAACAATGAAAGAACAAGGAACCAGGCTCAGATAAAGAAACCCTTCAGGAACTGATCCAAATGGAGACATGTGGTCTTTGACATGTGTGACAATAATGGAGAAGAAAAAAGGATTTTCTCTCAACAAATGATGTTGAAAAAACTGGACATATGCCACATACAAAAACCAACTTAAATGTACTAAAAAATTATAGCTTCAGAGACTATAAAACTCATAGAAGAAACACAGTGGTAAAGGTTTGTGACAGTGATCTTGGCAATGATTTATTGGGGGTGAAGCTAAGAGTGCAGATAAGAGAACACAGAATAGATAAATAACTTCTAAATGTATTATGTTCATTTATTTACTCTGTGTGTGTGTGTTCAATTGTGGCATGTATGTAAAGGTTAGAGGATTACTTTGGTAAGTCTTTTAAGTCTATTCTCTTCTACGAAGTATGTTCTGAGGACTAAACTCAGGTCACCAACCTTGGAAGCAAGCACTTTCAACTCCTTGAGCCATATCATGAAACCCATAAATTTATTTCTCTATACAACAAAGGAAAAAAATCAATAAAAATGAAGCTGTAAAAATGAGAGAAAATATTTGCAAACCAAGTATCTGATATATGATCAACCTCTGTAATATATCAAGAACTCCTACAAGGGGACTGGAGAGATGGGCTCAGTGGTTAAGAGCATTGCCTGCTCTTCCAGAGACTCTGGGTTTAGTTACCAGCACCCACATAGCAGCTAACAACAGTTTGTAACTCCAGCTCCAGAAGATCTGACTTCCTCTTCTGGCCCTCATGGCTACTGCATTCATGAGGTGGACAGACACACATGCAAGTAAAACACCCATACACACAAAACAATATCAAAAAGATAACTCAGAAAAGGTATTATAAAATACAAACAAAAATAAATAACCCTCATTTAAAACTAACAGCAGACTTGGATAGACATTTCTGCACATAGGACAAGCAGAAGATACACGAGGAGATGATAATCACCTGTAAGCATTAGCAAAGTATGACTTGAAACCACAACGAGAAGGAGACAGGCATGCAGAGACAGCTATTACAAAGCAGAACAATTTAACGGCAAATGCCCTAACCCAACAATGTCAATGATGCCAGATATACCAACTGCTGTCAAGCACATGCAGTCATTTCAACAAGTGTGTACTATTGGTGACAATGCAAAGACACACTGGCTATGGAACACATTGTGGAGGCTTCTCAAATGAAAAATGTATCTATAATTCCCACTCTTGAATATGTGCCCAAAAATACTGAAAATAAAATCTAGGAGAGAGGTAGTTTTAGTGCTATATTCATCTGAAGTACTTTTTTTCCTTTTTTCTTATTCATCTTTCATATATTGCATCCTGATTACACTTTCTCCTTCCCCCATCCTCCAATCTTCCCTCCTACCTCCCTTCTTCCCCAGATTCACTCCTACCCTGCTTCCCCTCAGAAAAAAAGCAGGCATCCCAGGCACATCAACAAACACTGCATAACAAGCTCCAATAAGACCAGGCACATACCTTTACATTCAGGCTCTCCTTGGGAAGGGGAAATAGAATAGATTTCAAAGGTGGACTGGGGCAGGTAGGGGTGGGAACAGGAGGGATCAGATGCAATGGTGGAAAAGGGCGGAAGGGAGAAAATAGTGGAAGAAAGGACTGAAGTTGGGGAGCATCTCAGGGGTGAGGCAGAAGCTGGTGCAATGGAAACTCCATGGAATCTATGAGAGCAACCCTAGCAAGGACTCTTAGTAATGGGGGACAGGAAACCTGAACAGGCCATCTTCTGCAAGGCCTCAAGTAAAGGAATTGAGACACCAACCCAGCCACAAATTTTCCACCTATAAGCAGAATCTTCATCAAAGTGACCAGAGAGGCCTCATCCAGCAATGGGTGGGAGCAGATACAGAATCCCACAGCCAAACTTTAGGTGGAGTTCTGGGAGTGAAGGAGTAACCGGAGGAGTCGGGGACAACCTGGAGAACATGAGCCACAGAATCAACTGACCAGGACTTGGGGGCTTGCAGGGGTCTGACCTAGGGCCTTTGTATGTTATCGCCTAGTGGTGGAAGTAGGGGTGGGGGTGGGGGGCGTGTCTTAGACTCTTTTGACTGCTTGTGGGACTCTCTTCTTGTTACTGGGTTGCCTTGTCCAGGCTTGATGTGAAGTACTCTTTCTAACAGCCAAGAAACAGACACAACTTACATTTCCCTTGCTGGATGAAAGGATATAGAAACTGGTATGTATACACACAGAACAGCACTCAGCATGCCTTTAAGAAAACACTGTCACAAACTATGAGTGAGGACGTCATATTGTTAGTAAGTCTATCACAGAAGCATAAATACTACATGATAGCACCACAGGAGTTGCCTAAATCAGATAAATTCACAGAAACACAACAGAGCAGTGCTTGCTAGGAGCTGTGGAGTGGGAAGGGGCTCCAGCTACACAGAGAAAAGCTTTTAAGAGTCTGCTGGACCATAGTGTGCTTGTAACAATAATGCAGTGTCCATTAAAAGATTATTAAAGTGGTAGATTCACATGTGTTTTACCACAATAAGAACACACAATATTTTAGGTGTATGCGCTAGACGGCAGCCAATGATCCGAGTTGGGCAACATATACTCTCTTTACTCCTGATTTGTTCATTTGTGAAATGAACTAGGCTAGAGAAACTTGAATGTATTTCAGCTCTAATAGCCTATGAATCATCTTAACACAAACCAGAAAGCTTGGAATAAAAAATAGACTTGAACAGCATTCCCCTAAAATTCCGCTGAGTGTTTCTGAAAGAGGACTATTACTGATTTTTTTTTAATCTTAGAAAAACCAAGGAATGCAGATATCTGTCCTACTGATGTAATAATAGTTAAAAAACACTTCATGTAGTTTCTCAGCCAGTTAGTATTTTTACACGATCCACCCAAATATAAATGAGCCATCTGAAACAATAGTTTGGACATTTTCCATGTTATAAAACATCCTAAGTGGTTTAAAAAGAGATTCTGGTACATGATATATAAAACATTCTTTCAAAACATGAATACCTAACGTCAGTGGAATTCCTTAAAAACTTTACTGGTTTTGCTCCGTTATCAGCATGTAGTATATCTAGAAATAAGTATGTCGTCTGGCAGATGAAAAGTCTTGACTTCAAGTACTCACTACTGTCTCTGGCTGAATTATAAAGTTGCCCAAGCCTCAGTTTCCTGTTTGTACGGTGAGAAGCTTCACATTTGTCAACCTTTCACGCTCGGACTTCTGGTGCTGTTCTCTTTGTGTGCATTCCACATTGCAAGAATGTTTTTCAGAGATATAGCATATAGTAAGAAATGATGGCTTATGCCTCTAAGACTAAGGCAGGAGGAATCCCATGAGTTTAAGGCCAGCCTGGGCTACAGAGTGAATTCCAGGAAGACCTTGAATCAAATAAACAAAAACAAAAAACCATCACCAACAAAAAACAAGCCCACCTTCCAGAGACTGCCACCCTGTGAATCAGAACACCTGATACACAGAAATGAATTGTTTCTAGGAGACACTAATAGCCCATCCACCACTCTGCCAACGCTAGCAATATCAAGCTGAGACTCACAGGTCCAGATCCTATCTAAATTCCTAAGACTTTATTTCAAACGTGTTTGGAGGAAGACGTTTTTACACATTATAAACCACGTACAGATCATCAGCACACCAGGGAAGGTGAAAGCACCTTGTGTTTCTTTCATTTGTTCACGTTCTGAGCACCAGCAACAGGGACCGTAAAATATAATTTTTAAGACTAAAGGATTGCATTTTACTTTCAAGTAACACATTCCATTTTTAAAAAGAGTTTTCCCACCATTTATTACTCAGGTTGGGAAGTCTGATGGTCTTATTTTCCAAAAGAAGAAATCAAGGTAAACACCATGAAACATACTATTTCAAGCTATAAAATTCACAAAAAAAAGTCAGAAGTTAGATAAGCACAGGGAGGCTTCAGGAAACAAGAAATTGGATACAGTTGGTGGGGGTATCTATTTGTAGTAATTACATTTATCAAAATTAGAAGTATATACAGATAATTTCATTTCACTGGAAACACTATCACTGTACGCATTATTGAGGCATAGTGCAGCATTTCCATGAATGTATACAGTGTGTAAGATGAGATCAGCGTGGCTGATATGCCACCTCAGATACGTCATTTGTGCTGCAAGCATTCAAAATCTCTCTCCAGCTACTTTGAAACCTATCAAGCTGTGATTTTACTGTGCTAGAGAACACCAGGAATTAGTCCAACACAGGCATGAATCACCCAGTCTATCCCTCCAACCTCCCCAGGCTCTGAAAACTACCATTCCACTATTTCTTTCAAATCAATTAAAAATCTTTTCTTGGTTTTTATTTCTAAGTTACACAAATTATTTTAAGATGGTATATTTAACCTTACAAATTGCAAAGTCTGTTCTACTGAATACTTTAAGACAGAAAAAAAAAATTAAGCCCCTATCCCCCTTTTGAGACAGGATTCTCTGTGTAGTGTTGCCTGTCCTGGAATTCTCTCTATAGACCAGGTTAGCTTTGAACTCAAGGGGGTCCTGTCTCCGGACCCCCAAGTGTTAGGATTAAGGTTGTGTACCATCTTCACCTGGCTAAACCAGAAATCTTAAATACAAAATCTCAAGTTAACACTGTCAATTCTCTGTTTTGCATATGTTAAGGATCAAGATAAAATTCAGTAAGGACAAGGGAAATGAGAGAAAACTAGAGAACTGTGGTCATATTACCAATTAAATCGCCTTTTAAACTTCCAAATGTAAGTGTGAGTGTGCTATACTTGCCTTTCTGTGCCTGTCTTACAGCACACAAAAAGTGCTCCCCAGTTCGCCCTACTTAGCTTCATGTGACAAAATGCCTCGTGTTAGCAATCCCATTAAGGGATATATGCTGGAAGGAAATCAGTGTGTTGAAGAGGTATTTCGCACATAAAGGTTCATTAGAGCACTGTTCACAATAGCCAAGTTATGGAATCAACCTAGGTGCTACCCACTGGAGCAGAAAACAAAATGAGGCTTTCTATATACAAACCATGCCATTTGCAAGCAAGGACAATGTGGCCTGCTCTACAAGCCCTGGAGGTCTGTTATGTTTTTGCTCTGGGTGTAAGCTGGGCATGGTGGAGCACACCTGTAATCCCGGCACTCAGAGAGGCTGAGGCAGGCAGATCTCTGTGAGTTCGAGGCCAGCCTTGTCTACAAAGCAAGTCCAAGACAGCCAGGGATACACAGAGAAACCCTGTATTGAAAAACAGAAAAGGACTTCCAATGTGTCATTGGGTAAGAGTGAAAATAGAAATCTTGCCTTCCTCTTACTGTATTAACTACTGTAGTTTCTCCCCATTCGGTATGATACAGGCCGTGGACGAACCAGCTAGCTCTTATTATGCTGAGATTCCCCTTCTTTACTTAATTTTTAAAAGTTTTTATCATAATGTTCATTTTTATTATATTTTCTGAAGATTATTACACATCTTTCAGTCATACTATTCAGATATTTATTGACTTGCATACATTGAACCATTCTTCCATCTTTGGCTGAATCCTACTTGATCAGGGCTTATCTTCTTTTTCATGTGCTCTTGAATTCATTCAACTAACATGTTGATAACTTCTGCATATATGTTTAACTGGGATGTTGGTCTATTGTTTTTGTTTGTTGTGTTCCTGAGTTTGTTACTAAGGTAACGCTAGACTCATGGAACCAGTTTGAAAGGCTATCTCCGCTGCGTCAGTATTCTGTGGAAGCCTGAGAAAAATTTGGTGCTGGTTTTCCTTTAAGTCTTTGGTAACATTCAGCAGTGAATTCATTTTGTTTGGGGGCTTTGGTTAAAAGCAGTTTGTTCTTTTCTTTTCGGTGTTGGTAGTGCTGGGGCCTGTAAGGCGAGGGAAGCACTCCGCCCCTGCACAACCCACCAGACTTCTTGGCAGAGTTGTGACCACTGATGTGTCTTTACTTATTATTGATCTATTCACATAGTGCAACTTGTGAGGTTCAATTTTGAAGGTTTTCTATCTAGAATTACCCATCTCTCTTCCAAGTTTTCTATTTTCTTGGTGCACAGCTGGCCATAATAGTCTCTCTAATGATCCTCTGCATTCCTGTGGTTTTATCACCTCTCATTAATTTTCTCTTGTTTCTTGCAGAGTCTAGCTAAAAGCCTATCGATATTATCTTTAAAAAAATTTAATTTCATTTGCCGTTTGCATTTTCTTTAAGTACTTCATTTCTTTCTGCTATGATCTTTCGTTTGTTGTTGTTTTGTTTCTTTTTGTTACTGTTGTTGTTTCTTAATATAAGCAATTATCACTAATAAGCCTCCTTAATACTCTGATTTTGTTAGTTGCGTTTTCACTATCATCTATTTCAACTGATATTTAAATGTTTTTTTTTTGATGTTTCCACTGAACAGTGGTTGTTCTAATTGTCATGCATTTACACAATTGCTAAACATGGATTTTGTTGATATCTAGCTTTATTTCACTGTGATCAGAAAAGATACATGTTAGTTGTTTTCATTTGATGAGACTTGTTTTATAGTCTGACACAGGGTTGATTCTGGATAAAGTTCCAAGGGCAGATGAGAAGAACGTGTGTCTACAGCTGCTGGGTAAAATGTTCTATAAATGGACATTATACCCATCTGGTCTATATCATATATTTTAACTCTGGTGTTTCTTTGTTGGCTTTTTTATCTGGATAATCTGTCCATTAATAAGAGTGGGGTCACCAACCACTGCTATGTTAAGGTACAGCTCTTCTTTTAGATATAATAACTTTTGCTTTAAAATTGGCTCACACCAGCTCTTGGATTGTATACATTTACAACTGTTACATCCTCTTGTTGACTGCAACTTTTATCACGATATTGTGAAGCTGTGTCTTTTTTTATTAATACATTTTATTAACTCTGTATCCCAGCTGTATCCCATTCCCTCATTTTCTACCAATCCCATCCTCCCTCCCTCATCTCCTCCCTGCCCCTTTCCAAGTCCACTGATTGGGGAGGACCTCCCCCCCTTTCATCTGACCCTGTTTTATCAGGTATCTTCAGGCTGCAAAGTCCTCCTCTGTGGCCTAGCAGGACTGCTTCTTCCTTGGGGGGTGGGGAGACCAAAGAGCCAGCCATTGAGTTCCTGTCAGAAATAGTCCCTGTTCCCCTTATTAGGAAAACCCACTTGGTTACTGAGCTACCACGGGCTACATCCAAGCAGAGGTTCTAGATTATATCCATACATGGTCCTTGGTGGAGTGTCAGTCTCAGAAAAGACCCCTGTGCCCAGATATATTTGGTCCTTGTGGAGCTCCTGTCCTCTCCATGTCCTACTAACTCCCCCTTCTTTCATATGATTCCCTGCACTCTGCCCAAGTTTTGGTTAGGAGTCTCAGTATCTGCTTTGATACACTACTTGGTAGAGTCTTTCAGAGGCCCTCTGCGGTAGGCTCCTGACCTGTTACTTGTTTTTTCCTACATCCAATGTCCATCCCATTTGTCTTTCTAAGTGAGGATTGATCATCTTACCCAGGGTCTTCTTTCTTGTTTATCTTCTTTAGGTGTATAAATTTCATTATGTTTATCATATCTTATAGGTCTATATAAGTGAGTATATAGCATGTGTGTCTTTCTCCTTCTGGGATACCTCACTCAGAATGATCTTTTCTAGATCCCACCATTTGCCTGCAAATTTCATGATTTCCTCATTTTTGATTGCTGAGTAGTATTCCATTGAGTAAAAATACCACAATTTCTGTATCCATTCCTCTGCTGATGGGCATCTGGGTTGTTTCCAGGTTCTGGCTATTACAAATAAAGCTGCTACAAACATGGTTGAGCAAATGTCCTTGTTGTGTACTTGAGCAAATTTTGGGTATATGCCTAGGAGTGGTCTTGAGGAAGCACTATTCCTAATTGTCTGAGAAAGTGCCAGATTGATTTCCAAAGTGGTTGTACCAGTTTACATTCCCACCAGCAGTGGAGGAGGGTTCCCAATTCTCCACAACCTCTCCAGCATGTGTTCCATTTGAGTTTTTGATAAAGCTGTGTCTTTTACAAAGTGTTAATTTGAAATCTACTATACTTGATATTAGCAGAGCTACTCACACTTAGATCTCACGCCCATGTGCTGGTCTATCCTGGCATTCTTTTCCTTTCAGATTGTCCCTTTACTGGTGAATTGGGTTCTTTATAGGCAGTAGTTTATTTTATTTATTTTGGTTTTCCAAGACAGGGTTTCTCTGTGTAGTCTTGGCCGTCCTGGACTCACTTTGTAGACCACACTGGCCTTGAACTCACAGTGATCCGACTGCCTCTGCCTCTGGAATTACAGGCATGCACCACCCACCGGCTCAGGCAACATATTTTTAGGTCTAGCTTTTGTTCTGCTTTTATGTTGTCCATTCAGCTAGTTTATTCCTCTTGAGGGGGTTGCTTTGTATATATTAAATACTATCACTGGTAGGGACAGACAGGCTCCTATAACTCTCTTAATTCTGCTGACTGCTATGTCCATCTTCTGCTGCTCAGGCTCATCTTTGAGGTTTGGTAATGAGGTAAAAAGCAGGGGCAAACTCACCCCACCCTGTGTTTCTTGAATTTTAAATTTTCCTTATTTAAAATCTGTGCATATCTGTTTTTGTCACTTGACACAAACACATTTGGGAATCGGGAATCTCCACTAAGAAACTGCCTCAGTAAGATTCACCTGAAGGCATGCCTGTGCAGTGCGCCCTTTCCTTAACTAGTAATTACTGTGGGTGGGCCCATCCCTGGAGCAGCGGTCCTGGGAATTCTAAGGAAGGTAGCTTTGTGAGAGCCTGGGCTTTCTTCTGTGGTTCCTTCCTCCGCTTCCACTTGAGTTCCTGCTCTGACTTCCCTCTACGATTGACTGTGATCAAAACATGTAAACCTTTGCAGTCAGGTTTGGTCCCTAATTATTGCTGTGATGGATCTGACAATGTTGTCTGCGGGGAAAATGTGAAAGTGTCTGGTACTATGGGCTGGAAAAGCTATTGCACGCTCAAAACTTACAGGCCGTTTCGTGGGAGCTTGGAAAATGAAAGTGTTGAGAGAAACGCAGAGATGGACGCCTGGCTTATAAAGTTTCAGAGGGTAGCAAAGACGTAACAGTCAGGGCCACTCACCTATGTATCTGATTTAAGAATCTGTGGTTTAGGGTTAGCTGGGGCTGAAAATATAAGTTGTGATTAACAGGAGACTAACATTACTGAGGCAAAATCTTTGTGAATTATTTCCCTATGGAGATCTAAGGACCAGCAGAGGACCAAGGGCGCATCTCAAGCTGGAAGCAGAACTTGGGAATGTGTAAGACCCTCCCCAGGTTGAACTGGGTTTGAAGGTTTGCGAGAGAGATGGAGAGCAGCTGAGGCCTGGCCTGTGAGAAGCCAGGAGAAGGCCTGAGTGGAGAAGTAGCCTCAGCTGCTGTGGAGACCCCAGCATGTTGGAGATACCAGGACTTTGGAAGGAACAGCAGCAGGTATCGAATAGAGCTAATTTGAGCCTGTGAGGCAAACTGAGTGTGTCCGAGTTGGAGAGGTGAAGCTACCCACGCCACCCGGAGCCCAGAAGATCATGAGTGAGTTTCAGACTTCGGAACTGGGCTTTTCGTGCTGTTACGGTTTGGTTTTCCTTTGATCTGATGATAACTGTGCCCTGCGCAGGTGGTTCTGGATTCCATAAGGAAACTAACTGAGCAGGCCTAGAAAAGCAAGCCAGTAAGCTTCTGTTCCCGCCTTGAGCTCCTCTCTTGGCTTTCTTCAATGATGGACTATAACCAGTAAGTTAAATAAACCCTTTCTTCCTCAAGTTCATTTTTTCAGTGTTTTATCTATCTATCTATCTATCTATCTATCTATCTATCTATCTATCTATCTATCTATCTATCTATGTGTGTGTGTGTATGTATATATATCAAACTATGGCATGGGGATAGGTGAGAAATTTGAAGGAAGGGAATGAGGGGATATTTGATCAAATTATTTTAATACCCCATGTATGAAATCAAACAATAAACTTAAAAATAGTACTAGAAGTCCTAGTCAGATTAGTCAGTAATGAAAATAGAAAGGAAGATATAAAGGGCTGGATTTCCAAATAGTAAACCTTTACATTAAAAACAAAAACAAAAATGTAAAAACTATGAAAAAGAAGAGAGAAAAGCAGAGGTACTAAATACAGGGCAGAGCACTGGGAAGCTGGCAGTCTATCCAACACGCAATCTCTGGGATGGTGTGGCCGACTGGCTTCAGAATATACACGGTTTAATGTGACATGCGTATGAAACAAGTGATAAAAACGTCGATAGTTCAGTTAAGTCACTGAAAGGCCAGTAAGAACTTGGCGCTATACCAAAGGACCATCCTGGGTCATCTCTAACAAGCTAAGAAAACCCACATACTTCACAGAAAACTTTTAAAAAGGTTAACAGAAAATGTGAAAACAAAAATGCCTCCAAATAATCTTTTAGCTGGGTGAATTTGAGCTTAGCCCAGTTTTGAATTAAGCCAGAGTTCACCTTTAAGAAACAATGAACCTGTTTTTAAGTAAAACCCTGTATTAATCAGAAACATGGAATGTGAGTACAAAACAGATATTATCAACTGAACTATATCTAAATATTTTACAAAGTTTTCCATGAGCCATCAGTAGATCTTTAAAATGCATGAGCTTTTTAAGGCTTTGTTAGTCATTCATCTGTAAAACCCAGCTTTTTATGTGTCTGCCAAGCATAAAATTGCCCTATGCTAAATTTAACACAAATTTCACATTACAGAGTAATGTGTTCTTGTTCTTCAACATAATTATGACAGCGATTCAAAAGGTAAAAACACACTTAGAACAGTCTACCTTCTGATAAAGTTTAGTAAATGAAGGAAGCGAACAGCATACAAAAATTAGGTCCATATTTTAAAGCTGCAGGCAATCAAGCCAAGAAAATAAATTGAGGAACCAGGCTATGTAATCACAATCACTTGTAAAATCATTTAAACTATTTCTTAGTTGTAACTGTTAGCAGTTTCTTATGACTGTAATCTTAAAAAAAAAACCTTCTACCACAAAAATCAAATGCACATGTACTTTAACATTTTTGTCTACTTATAGTTGGGTGCTAGTATGACAGGATAAATTTTCTTCTTTCCAATTCTGCACTCTCTATTAATTCTGGTACATTTGGTTCCCAGTTAATTTTGTATTGTTTTTCCAAATAATGGCTCAGTAGAAACTGAAGTAATGAGGAGTCTGAGAAATGGTGCAGAGAGCCACTTACTTAGTGTTTTGCACAGCAGCACTATTTGGATAGATGCTATTCAGTGCTGACGCTCACTGCACCGTCACAGAATTGAAATGCCCAGCTTTACATGGTGGCACGCATAACACCTCGCAAACACATTCCGTAGTAAGAGGCAGGCAGAGTTGCTTAAGGCCAGATGGTAGGTCAGTGAGACGGTCAGCACTGGCAGCCTCTGTCTTCTCATGACCTTCCAGAGATCCTGCTCGTACCTTTTCCTCAAGAATGCTGTCATGGCTGAAAGTCACTTGGAGCAAGAACTTAATTGGAAGTTAATCGAAACATTACCATAATAACTTAAATTAATTTTTAGGAACTGTTTTTTTTTTTTTTTTTTTTTTCCCACCTGGGTAATCAATTCCTGAGCAGAGACTAACTTCTTCCTTTTATGTTTAGGTAGCTATCACGTGGTTCTAGGCCAATCAGAGGTGAGAAGCAACCCTGTGCAGAGCTGTCTCAGTCACTCTAATAACCTAGTCATCAGTGTTAAAGAGTCTTTAGGGCAGCCTCCTTGCCTCGTACAACTGGAAGTAGGTGAAGAAACTAAAGACTAAAGAAATTAAAGACTCAATAGTTTAGCCTTAGGAAGGTTCCAAATACTTTCATCATTTCTAGTTTTATGTCTAAAGCAAAACTGATATGCATCCTTACACATTTCTGACCACTTAAAACTCACTGGCCTCCTTGTGGAAGCTCCTCCTGTACTTGCAAAGAACATACAGTAACCCCAGCAAATTAAAAATAACTAAATCAGGAGCTGAGGGGATGGCTCAGCGGCTAAGAGTGCATGCTGTTCTTGCAGACCAAGTTAGGTTCCCAGCAACCTCATCAGTCCGTCCCGGCCACCGTAGCTCTACTCTCACGGGGTCTGACGTCCTGTTCTGGCTCTCACAGGCACCCATACACGCATTTACTCACAGTGATGCACACATACACACAAATTAAAAGATAATCTTTAAAAATAAATAAACCCAACAAATACACAACTTTAAGGGCCAAAGTATCAACTTAGTGACTGCAGCTTGCAGGTCATCTTCAGTGTGCTCTCATGTTTACGGTGTCAGAGTAGTAACTGTACGTCTTCCATATTCATGTACGTTGTGATCGTATTCTTTAAAAACTAACCAGTGCCAAATGTAACTATTCAAGAATAAACTATATACATTTTTTTGGCTAGAATATACATGCAAAATATATATGATAATCGTATAAGAACATAATTTCCAGCCAATGTAAACAGCATTTATCCTCTTTGCAAAAGGAGAAAGGTATAGCAACCAGCATTCATTAGAAGCTTACTAATAGATACGACGTGCTGAACGCTTCACCTAAAACTATGATCAATTTAACGTTCCCTACGTTCCCTTACCAATAACTGCAAACACGTATGTTCAAACACCAAAAAAGGAGGCAGAAACTCTAGGAGCCCTTGAACTGAGCCCACTTCTCCCAGGCTACACGCTCAGTACATGGATCACTCCTGTGTACACAGTCCAAGGGTCCACCTGCGCATTGGCATAAGCTGTTCCGAGAAACGCAACTACTACTATCTCACTAAAATACTGTTTGAAGGAGATTATTTTTGATTGTCTAAGAATTCAATTCAATGCGCACGGTGTCCTAAGAATCATTTCTGATGTTGGGGTACTTACATCAAACAATGAACTGCCGGTATCAAAGAGGACAGACCCTTTGGTATGTCAGGGTGCACATTTAAGCTTTGCTAGTGCTCAAGTGAAAGAGGGCTGGAAAGGAGGCAAGACTGGGCAATTCTTGGATTCGCTGATTTACAGTGAAAAACAAAAAAAAAATGGATGCCTTTCGGGTGGGTTTGGTTTTTGAGATGTTGGTAATCTAGCCAGCATGGTGCATGCCAGGCAAGCTCTCTTCCCCTGGGCAGTATTCTCATCACGGGATACTGGATAAAAATGTCTAAGGGCTGGAACGATGGCTCAGTGGTTAAGAGCACTGGCTGCTCTTCAGAGGACCAGGCTTGATTCTCAACAACCACACGGGAGCTCACAACTGTCTGTAACTCCAGTTCCAGGATTCAATACCCTCGCCTCGCCTCTGTCAACACCAAGAATGTACATGGTATGCAGACATACAAGCAGGCAAAACTCATACACATGAAATGAAAATAAATATTTAAAATCTCCTTTTAAAAAAATCTGTACATACAATGAAAATTTATCTGAGTCATATATATTTGAAAGGAATTATATTGATTTTCAAGTGTCTATCAGGGAGAACAAAATTGTGAAATTTCATACTTAGAATTTTTAGTATTTTCTGAAGGCTATTAAGTTAACATTAAATTATAAGAACGGAACAAAATATGTGTTACAATGCAAATATTTATACTATAATTAGTATAAATATGGTATATAATTATATTTATGTATATATATATTACATTGACCATATGTAATAGTATAAATAGTATAAACAAGGTCTGGGCTATAGCTCAGTGACAGAATGCTTGCCTATCATGCACAAAGATCTGGGTTTAAAAAGAAAAATAGTTCATATTGTAACTATGTAAAAGTTGTTTTAAAACTGATTGAGATAACTAATTTTGACTTATTTTTTATTATTTATAAGA
The DNA here is from genome assembly GCF_030254825.1 of Meriones unguiculatus. Lineage (NCBI taxonomy): Eukaryota > Metazoa > Chordata > Mammalia > Rodentia > Muridae > Meriones > Meriones unguiculatus. The sequence goes on along the minus strand of NC_083354.1, from coordinate 108,116,983 downwards.
ATGCTATTTAAATAAAAGTGACAAATTTTAAAATGTTATCACCACATAGATGAATGCTATTCAGACTGTAGTGGCTTAAGGATTCAAGTGTTTATGTCTTAATTTTCCAGCTACTCACCAGTTTCAGAAAAGCCAAAATTGTGCCTCCCTTATTCCTTCCATAATGCTTCGCACTGCCTCTGTGGCCTAGACAGAATCAGTCATGACCAGTGACGATGACCAATTGCACAGAACACAAAAAACAGGAACTTACTGTTATTTGTTGGTTCAGGAAACCCAGCCTTCGGACCACTCCAGTTTTTGTTTTCCCCTGTCTGAAAAGTTAAATCAATTGTTGAAATGTACAGAATCAGGCATGTTAAGACAGTGCTGTCTGGCACTGTAGCAACGGCAGTAATCCCCCACGGCTACTGAGTGTTTCGTCTCCCACTCTTGCCCCCGTGACGGTTACAGAAGTAGCCACTGTGGGCATACTGTCCCAGTTCTACACTCGGCCTCCTTCTGTTAGCTTTCTACTCTGATTGCTGCCGTTGTTAGTCACAAGTTTGTAGGTTTACGTGGCATCAAGAAAACCGCCATATGGAATATGTATTACATAGAAAATGGTCAGTAATTTTCACCCAAAAAAGTAAATATCTTCATCCTTTGTAAAATCAAAACAAGAAGAGAAATGTTACTGTGTCCATTCTGGAAAAATCTTTGCTAGCTTATCACCAAAATATAATTCTACCAAATAATTGCCAATGTCATTTTTAAAGAAATTTTTTATCTCTTTCATAATACATCTCAAAGTGACAAAGAGATAAATATTGGCAGAAGGAAAGTAAAACACAAAATGAAGAATAATGAAAAATGGGTTTACACCAAAACTAGCAGTTTCACATGACCAGGAAGCAGATCAGTCTTCCTGTCTCTTTTATCCCTGTGGGACACAATTTCCTGTCTTCTTCACATTTACTGCCCCCAAGAGATCACTACTGTAATCCTTGACTACAAAATTCTAATAAAGACATTCTTTACAAAACAGAAATTACTGTACAATAAAGTAGCCCAACAGCATTAACCACTAACAGTCTTAACATTTAAGACAAGATATTTTTGGTAATGGGCTGTTTTGTGTGAATACAGATTATCTCATTCGCCCTCACAAAATCTAAGGCGGTGCTACTACTACTGCATCCAGAGATGCAGACCAGAGCTGTCTGAGGTCACACACTCAATGGGCAGTTTTCCTAAGTCAGGAAACAGACAGTAACTGTACTTTAAGGGGGTTTCTGTCTTTTTCTTTTTTCTTAGTTTGTTTTATCTTATTTTAGTTGATGTACCAGGTATTGAACCCTTGAATCTAGGGCCTTAAGTACAAGCTGGGCAAGCATTCTAACCACTGTGTTACACCAATGGTCCGCTAATCGCTTTTTATAGAGAGAGGAATTAGAACCCAAGATAAAAGACTATACATGTGATGAATAAGTATAAGTTGTACGAATAATGTGATGAATAAGTATAAGAAGGGAAAGAAGCACCAGCATGAACAGTTTAGAACAGAAATGACCTGGGCTGGAGAACTGGCTCAACAGCTAGAGGCACCTGCGGCTCTCCCAGGAGACTCATCATCCATGGGTCAGAACGCGGACTGCACCGATCCACTGCGGCCCTCACCTGCCCTCCCTTCTACGTGACTGGACACAGTGGTCGCAGAAGTCAGTCTCCGGCTCGCTGTGCTGTGTTCTTTCCTCTGTGACCACCTACGTTTTATCTGTACGTGGATCTTGCCAAGGACACACACAAGATGTCCCTGGGGCCTTCCTCTCCTATGCCTAACACTGGTTTCTTTGTCTAGATGCTCCACTTCTGAACAACCCCACCTGCTTCCTGACTGCCCTCCCTACTTGCAGCCTCTCAGGTCAAATGCATTCTCCATACTTCTGAATTGCTTTCGATGAACATAACTAGATTAAGTTTAAGTCTTAAATGAACAATTCTTTAAGCCCTTTACTTTGCATTAAGACAGTGACCGACCAACCTCCCTCTCTGTAATGTGATCAGAAACCCTCACTCCCAACATTTAATGAGAGTAAAGACCAGGTTTCAGTCGACTTGTTATCTTCAGTTGTAACTGTCTGGTATTTAGTGGGTGTGAATGTGATGGTTAGTTTCATATGTCAAGTTGTGTGAGCCAGAGTCTGGGTATTTGGTAAAATATCAGCCGGGGTGTTTCTGAGGAAAGGGGATGAGAGGCTCTTTAAATTGGTGGACTTTCGGTAAAGCATGTGGAGGGAACACATGCAATCAGTTAACAATGTCAATAAAACAAAAGGTTGGTCTCCCTACGGAAGGGATTCTTCAGCAGACTGCGTATGGGTTGGAGTGGAACCGCTTCCTGAGTCTTCAGCCTGCTAGCCTCCCACAGACTTCGGACTACCCAAGCCTCCTCAATGACGAAGGCCGTTCGTTAGCACAAATCTGTGTGTATTTACAAATGCACAAGTGCATGCACAAAAAAAGTCCATGTGCACACATCCTGCTTGTTCTGTTTCTCTGGAGAACACTTGCTTAAACATCGATTTTAAGTCAACATAAATGTGCTAGGTTAAAACAACATATACGCAATCTATGATCTACCAAAATGCAAACATTTTATATTTTGTGTTACAAATACATTTTAAAAGAGAAACAGCATTGACTACCCTGGATATAAAAGAAAAGAAAGAACTGAAATACCTACCACATAGACACGTTAATTTTTAAGAATTGAAAAAAATCACAGCAGCCTTAAGCAAAGCAAGACTTCGGCAGGAGATGAAGTCTCGTTAGAGACATTAGAGAATGCATCCCTGCAGAAACTAAGGCTGCCTCACAACAGAGTCCTGTGAGAAAGGCCTGCTCCAAGGCAGATTACTCTTATAAGGTAATCATTATACCTGTTTTATTGCAAATTTTTATGTATACAGAATGATTAATAGAAGTAAGTTCTACATAATTGTAGATAACAAAATGGTAATAAAAAAATCAAATTAATTCAATTCTCTCCACTTTACCTGCCAAGCCCTCAATTCAGGCCTCTTTACAACAGAGGTTGGTGCTAATGATATCACTGCTGCAGAAGAAATGCAGGACATGAACATAGTCTTGGGAGAAAAAATAAACACTCACTTAGTTCACCTTTAAATTTAAAATAAACAGAAAAGTTGGTTTATAAAGAGTCTGTGTAATATAATTAATGCCCTAAAGGGCTAAGGCAAAAATTTTTATTTCTAGTGTTTCCAGCTGTATTCCAAAAATAAAGACTAATAGCTCCTGTGCTTAAAGGCACAAATACAGACAAAAGTGACTAGCAAAACAGTCAATACTATGTTGGTATAAACATCATGGAAATATTTTAGTATTTGCTAATCCTAAAATTATCATTACTTACTAACAACTTCAACTTCCCCTTAAGAAGATGGTATTTTGAACCAGCAATATCTAACAGAGAGTACTGTCGCATAGAAATTAAAATCCAAGTCAACTTTGCTAGCAGATCAGAAAACGTTAATCAGCCTCATGTTCAGACAGGAGGCTCACTGACATCAATGCTCCCTCTTACCTTGTCCAGCTGATCCTGAAGGCCGGTGGACGCTTTATAGCCAAGCTGTAACAGCATCGCTTCTGCAGCATTTTTTTTGGCTATCTTTTTATTAGGTCCTGTTCCAGTAGCAACTTCATTGCCTACCTTGACCTGGTGAGGTTAAAGAAAATATTGATAGTTTCATTAGCAAACAGGAAGTCCTTACATTATAAAGCAATGCAAAGCACCAAAAAAAAAAAAAAAAAAAAAAAAATGAAGGTTGGTCTGAAATAAAACAGAAAGATAAAATCTCACTCACGTAAATTTTTTATATACAAGTGAAAATATACCAATATGGGGAAACGGTCCTCAGACTGTGGGAGTTACCTCAGGCAGCCCTCTTCTAAGACTTTTACCTCCTTATACATGTTTGTAGTATTTCATTTTTAAAACCTCATTCATTTAAACAAATAAAAAAATAAAGTTTATATCAGCACAGGGTTTGTTTTAACTCCATTTAGTACTCTTAATTTCCAGTAATAACCTGAAAAAGTATAAAGTCATGTTGGTATTGTTTAAAAGAATGTCCAAAGTTTATATGAGTTTGTATGGAGGCTGGGAACACTGCTCAGTGGTAGAGTGTTAGCCTAACATATACAAGGCCCTAGGATCGATATTCAGTATGGAAAATATTATATTAAGTAGTTCCTAAAGAGAATTAATATATAAGGCTGAGCATAATACTTTGGTGAAGAGAAAGGCTTCCAAGTGAGTCTAGGACTTAGGAAACCCGACTCTCTGGCTCCCCTCTGCAGAAGATGCTGCACATGACTTAACAACTCCCTGAGCTTCAAACTCCTCATCAATACAGTAGGAATAACAACTGTGTCTTGGTGTCGCTTGGGAAATTAAGGAAAACCTGTGTCAACTATAGTGCTTAACCAATCGTAACTACTTAGTGGACAGTAAACTTCCCATAACCTTTTGTAAGGAATTTAAACATAATCAGTACACACAATACTTATACATGCAATCATTTAAATATATGTGAGCCATCTTATATACACGCATTTTCTGAGTTGTTTTAGAGAGGTATGTTCTAAGAGAAATAAAATTATAAAAATTAAGGTAAAAAGTAGAACAAGAAGAAGAAATCTACAAAATATGACATTAAAATATTGCTGTTCTTGCAGAGGACTCAGATTAATTCTCCAACACCACGGTGACAGCTCACAGCTGTAACTATAGTTCCCAGGGATGTGGTGCCCTCTTTTGGCCTCTGCAAGCATGTACATAGTGAACATACATGCAAGCAAAACACATTATATATACAAAATACAAAAAAAAGGAAATACTAATAAACAGAACAATGTGGCATGTCTATAGGTTACAGGTAATACTGATATAAAGATTTGTGTCAACTGATCTATAAATTCACCAAATTCCTATCAAAATCTCATGTGTATTTTACACTATTTGACAAGCTGACTAGAAAAGTTTATGAGTAGGGCAAAGTGCTAAGAACAGGCATGATTCTGAGGAAGAAGAGTAAGGCACAGTATTTCTTTACTTATCTGAACTTTCATATAGCTACCATAATAAAAGGACAGGTAAAATTGCATGTATTGAACTACTTTTGCTTTAAAAAGATAACAATGAAGAAAGGTTGGGGCTCCGTGTTAGCTAAGCACAGCTACACAGGTGAGGATTTGCTTCTGGATCCCAAAGAACCTACACAGGGTGTGTATGCAGGGTGTGGTGACTCTCTGAGAACTCGGGCCGTGAAAGCAGAAGGACAAGAAGGTGTTTCCAGAGCAAGCTGGGTAGCAAATAGCCATCGTGGCAAATTCGGGGTTTGACTGGAAGACCCTGACTTACTGAATAAGGCAGAACCCTAATGGCGTTTGTTGTTCCTGTTCTAGGACACAGATTCCTGTCTGGAATCTACAGTTGAATATATCTAACTATTTAGTATTTTCACTTTTATTTGAGCTACTATTTCCATTACTACTTTTAATCTTTAGTAAATCAATCACTTTTAAGAAACAGGATCTACAACACAGAGGCAACAAAATAAAAATTTAAACATAAATCCGCAATGATATAGTGAAGGAATGTACTCCCATGTTTTAGTAGATAGCCTAAATAACAGCTGTTGTAGTATATGAAACTACAAGCACATGCATTGCAGAACTGCTGTAAAACTATCACAGATCTATAAAATGTTCTCAAACATGTCACTGCTCTTCTTCCAAGGGAGAAAGTCCACCTGATCTGGCCTTCCCTGGACCATGCTGAGGAGCACTGACTGCACAGACACTCATGGCAGGCTCTTGCAGAAGCATGAACCCACGGTCCCTGCCCTATCGGTGTTGGCCTGACCCTGACCTCAAAACAAGCCTAAGGAAAATGCGCTCCCATCCTCAGCTAAGCCTTTCCAATACCTGCTATTTTTGCAGGGGTTGGCTTGTTTCCCAGATTCACCAGCCCTTATACTGTCCTGGAACGATTGTTGGTGAAAAGATTAGACCAGCTGCGTCAAAAGCCTCCTCCACTTCTTTAAGGGGGTCAAAAGGCTCACCAAAGTAAACAGAAGCCAAAGATCACTGAGAAAGAGCTGCTGAAAAACTTTCATCTGCTTTCACATGCCACACACACACCTCGCCGGATCACCTTCCAGTTTCTTACCACTATATCCTCACATCTCATTACCTCCTCAGGCACGATGCCCTGGAGACCCAGGCTCCTGCCCTTGGACTTGGCTGCAACGTTGTTCCTATCCTGGCACCAACTGTTCATCTGTGTCTGCTAGATTTCCTTGACCTATTCTAATCCTTTCTAAAGACTTCTTTCCTTCCTACAGGTGTTTCCCAGATTCATTTTCCCTCTACACCTCATACAACTTGTCTTTTCCAAGTGTTAATTCCATTGTCTTTTGAGTTGTAACCTAGTGCTGAAAGGCGACACCACTGAATGATCCTCATTCCTTGCTAACAAACACAAAGTCCATTCAAAGAATCACTGGAGTATAAAAGTCAAATACATACACGGGTCATCCTTCTACAGCGCTCACAGACAGGAAAACATTACAAATAAGATCTTTACATGAAAATATTAATGTCTGAGCAAAGCAGCTCTCTACTATGCTGTGGATGGTCGTATAGTCAGATTTTTTGTTTGTAACAAACCATTTACATGAGCTGAACCCTCAACAATAACTAAGAAATTAAAAAACGGTCTGAAATAGCATCGAAAAATTCATTGTCTTTCACTGAAAATTCAGTCTTTCACTGAAATTGATGAAATCTGCTTCATATATTTTTTCCAATATTTGTTATATTTTTGAATAATAGTCCATTATCAGAAGTATCTTTTGCATTTACATCTCCCAAGTTTTAGGCTGTACTGTCTTTTTTTAAATATTTTTAAATTTTAATTTTTATTAATTATACTTTATTCACTTTGTATCCCCCTGTAGTTCCCTCCCTCTCCCTTCTCCACGCATGCCCCTCCCCATGTCCACTGATAGGGGAGGTCTTCCTCTCCTTCCTTCTGGTGCTAGTCTTTCAGGTCTCATCAGGAGTGGCTGCATTGTCTTCCTCTGTGGCCTGGTAAGGCTGCTCCCCCTTCAGGAGAAGGTGATCAAAGAGCAGGCCAATCAGTTCATGTCAGAGACAGTCCCTGTTCCCATTACTATGGAACCCACTTGGACACTGAACTGCCATGGGCTACATCTGTGCAGGGGTTCTAGGTTACATCTATGAATGGTCCTTGGTTGGAGTATCAGTCTCAGAAAAAAACCCTGTGCCCAGATTTTTTGGTTCTGTTGCTCTCCTTATAGAGCTCCTGTCCTCTCCAGGTCTTACTGTTTCCCACTTCTTTCATAAGATTCCCTGCACTCTGCACAAAGGTTGCCCATAAGTCTCAGCATCAACTTTGATACCCTGCAAGGTAGAGCCTTTTAGTGGCCCTCTGTGGCAGGCTCCTGTCCTGTTCCCTGTTTACTCATACTTCTGATGTCCATCCTCTTTGCCTTTCTGTATGGGGATTGAGCATTTTAGCCAGAGTCCTCCTTCTTGATTAGTTTCTTTAGGTGTACAGATTTTAGCAGGTTTATCCTATATTATATGTCTAATATCCACTTATGAGTAAGTATATACCCTGTGTGTCTTTCTGCTTCTGGGATACCTCACTCGGGATGATCTTTTCCAGTTCTCACCATTTACCTGCAAATTTCCTTGTTTTTTATTGCTGAGTAGTATTCCATTATGTAGATGTACCACAATTTCTGTATCCATTCCTCAGTCTATATTTTGTGTCTCTGTATATGTATGTGTCTACAAGTGTAGGTACCCAAAGAGACAAGTGGTATCTGACCCCCTCCCTCCAGAGTTGGAGTTACAGGCAAATATGAACAGCCTGTTGCAATGTTATGAACTACTTGGTGAAGTATTAAGAACTAAACTTAAGTCCTCTGCAAGAAAAGTATACTCTCTTAATCACTTAAGTTATTTCACCAGCCCTGGATATGTTCCTTAATAAAAAATTAGAACCAAGGTTGCCCCAAGACTAATTATTGAACTGACAAACATAGATGGGTCCAGCCAGGCTGCAAAGAACAAGCCAAGGTGGGTACTTCATCTCACTCCTAGCTCATACAGAGCAACCAGTCTTCAAGTTTCTTGGCTGCAGAACAGAATGAGGTCATTCCCTCAGTCCCCACCAGGGTCAGTTGGCCATGCCAGACACTCTGATTTTCCAGAGAGCCCATAACCTTATGCCCTTGGCCCATTTCCATCCCTATATCCATCCTTCTTATTTTGTGTCTAATTCCCTTTGTCTCTGATCATAATAGTTAATTACCCTGGCTGTAAAATGCAACATGAAAAGTTAAGAGACAGACATTAAATGATAAACTCTGGGGTAAATAACCCATGTGAACTCACAGGCCCTTTCAAATCTTATGTTGTCTATCTAACTCGTCCTTGACACCAGCATGTTTCCAGCGAGTAGATAGGTGAGTCTAAAAGGAATGAATACTTTACAGTGTAAACAGTTACACTACTTTCCAAGTTCCTGCCCGTTTTCACTCCATCACTTTATTACCCTGGGAATTCCTCGGTCTTTTCACTGATTTCAGAAAACTTACTATGAAGGTTAAGAATACCTGCATCACAAACTCTCGACGCCGAGGCATTCCTCGTTCTGAAAGTAAAACATAATCAGGCTCCTTTTCCTTTCTGGCCTGTTGGATCTGAGCCAGGCGGCTGATAGGGTTCATTCCTTGACCATACTCGGGTCCAGCCTAAAAAATAAGAACAATCTCAGAATCTTGATTGCAAAACTTATTAGATGCTGGAAAAAAGCAGTGGTTCTCTGCTGCATCCCCAGCCCACCAAAAAAGATAAATCAGAGTCATTAGAAAGATTGATAAGAGAAATTTGTAAAATGGACCAGATATTTAGGCTTCATTGGATTGGGGTTCAGAGACAGTAGAGATAACGTGGATAGCTTATGCTTTAAGAACTGGGTGATCCCTTCAGTGTGGGAGGGTTGCTCCACAACCTCTGTTCACAAACAACAACAGAAAAAAAGAACAGGCCGGGTAAGACATGAACTGTGAGCAGATACTTGCAACATATTTTAAAAAGATGGATCCAGTCTCCAAAACATACTTTTAGAAACTCCTAAAAAATACTAAGAAAAAGAAGATAGATAAAAAGTGATGGATAGATGTACCACAAGAAAGTGAAAAAAAGACGAATCAGCTTCATTAGAACTTGGCATGCAAGTATTTTCTCTTAAATCTGGGGCTTGTCTCCTCATTCTCTTGATAGTGTCATTTTTGGAGAACTTTTTAATAAAGTCTAACTTACTGTTAAAAAAAAAAAAGAACTTGGCAAATGCATAGTAAAACCATGCTGATGTATGATTATACACCCACCAGCTTGGGAAATTTGAGAAGTCCAACAGCCCCAACAGGTAAGAAGGTGTGCTGGGTAGTTTTATGTCAACTGACACAAGTCAAAGTCATCTGAGAGGAGGGAACCTCAATAAAGAAAATGCCTCCATAAAATCTGGCTGTAGGCAAGCCTGTAGGGCATTTTCTTCATTAGTGATTGATGTGGGAGGCCCAGCCCATTGTGGTGATGCCATCCAATGGGCTGGTGGTCCTAGGTTCTGTAAGAAAGCAGGCTGAGCAAGCCATGATGAGCAAGCCAGTAAGCAGCACCCCTCCATGGCTCTGTATCAACTCCTGACGCCAGGCTCCTGACCTGCTTGAGTTCCTGTCCTGACTTCGTTTGATGATGAACTGTGATGTGGAAGTGTGAGCCAAATAAACCCTTTCTTCCCCAAGCTACTTTTGATCATAGTGTTTCATCACAGCAATAGAAACCCCAACTAAGACAGAAGGGGAATAACAGAAGCTTGTTTGAGACAGGAGGAGGGCTTAAGCGGGTAGCTCACTATGTTGCCCAGGCTGGCCTTGAACTCCTGAACTGAAAACAGGCCAAACTATAAAGCACATTTCACTGAACCAGCAAGAAGCACAGCAGAAGGAATGGAGATAACTAGAGAAATATTTAGGTGAGATATCAAGAGGATTTGATGACTTTCATGATAAAAAGGAATCTCAGCATTAGATAGCTGGTCCTGCCAGGCACTAGATGAAGAGCGCTAGGAAAGATTTACCGTAGAACATGACAAACTTTGGATCCTGAATTGGAGGTGCCTGTGAATTATTAAGCAGTAATGTGGAACACATGAGGCAGAATACAGACGCACACTTGGGAACCATTTGTCTTTTCTCTGAAGACTAAACTGAACCACTAGGTGTAAAGGACAAACTGGGAAAAAAGTAAAAGACCGCAAACCTTGGAGCTAGTGAGATGGCTCAGTGGTACTGCACTTACTAAACAAGCCAGATGCCCTGAGTTGAATCACCAAAACACATGGGCCAGAGGCGGGGGCGGGGGGGGTGGGGAATGACACCAAATCCTTCAAGTTCTCCTCTGACCTCCACATATATGCCATGGTGTACACACACAAATACAAAATACGTTTTTCAAAAAGACTGTAAACCTCACAGCTGCAATAAGGTTAGGCTGGACATGAGAGAGCAATGGAGATGGTTAGGCCTTGCTAAAGTACTACCATGAAGAAAACTACAGTGCAAATTAATTATGAAGGGTCACTTGCAAAGGACAAGTGACCAGATTGGAGAAATGGTAAGTGTGGAGGGAGTTAAATACAAAAGAAAGAGGGAAGGGTAAAATAACAGAATTCTTAAAAAGTCATAAGGAATCATACCATTAAATCTGTATAAATATACATATGAAATGAAATTTTCACATGTGGGCTGACGATGTTCCTTCCTAACAAAACCCGCACTATCAGCCACGAGGGGTCCTTTTTTGACTTGTTAGTTAGGGTTCTCGAAGAGACTCCCAAAATGTTACAGACTCTTGCTCTTGCCCTTGGCTGCCAACCAGAGGTGGACAGGAAGTCTCTTGCTGAAGACCCCACCTTGCTTTGCAGACACAGGGGTTAGGGGCCCCTGAACTGGAACTGAGCTGAATGCCTCCTCCCTAAGGACTAGTTCCCATGGTACCAGAGGGACCAACCACGCAGACTTCCAAAGGAGGGTGTCAACAAGCAGTCCTACCCAGCTTTAAAACCTATGAGAGACATCAAATACCAGAACAGCACGGTAACCCGAAGGGTACGTTGGTAGCTTGGAGGTAACCAACAGCTCTGTAGCTGGACTCAACGCCTGCTCAACAAGAGGGAAATCATGCCTGTTACTGGACAGCCAACCAGCTACCCACGGTTAGGGGATCATGGATCTTGCAGGACAAACTATAACCATAGCTTTAATAAATCAGCATAATCTCTGACTGCATTCTAAATATTTGTCCTTATACTCACAGATAAATAAAGGGTGGTTCTCACCCTTCATCCAGGAAACATCTCTTTGCAACAGATGTAGACCATTACAGAAAACCACAACCAAACAAAATGCAGAGTTGTGGAGCCCAGCCCCGCCTAAACATGAGCTGAACAAGGACAACAATAGACAGGCCAAAGTGGGTGGGAGAAAGACCACAAGGCCTCAAGCCTACACAAAGAACTACCGGCAACTAGGGAATGCTGAGAGTGGGGGACACAGTCCTACCCAGAGAAGAGCACACTGACTGGATATCCAATACCAAGTGGCCAGTCCTGAAACCATATACATGAAGGTAATATTATATAGACTGAGTGAGTTATACTAAGGAATATATATGTACACATACATGTATACATGGACACATGCATGCACGTGACAACAATTAATGAAAAAAAGAGACCGTGACCTTGAAAGAGAGCAAGAAAAAAGGGAGGGTATAGAGGGACAAAAGGAAAGACAGAAATGGTATATTATAAACTCAAAATAAAAGAAAAATTTTGAAAAAAAGGTCACTATGAAAAAGAGATGATGAAAATGCCAAGTGCAGACTATACCTAAAAAGCCTGAGTGGGATTCTGATAAAAAGATCAATAAGAAGCTATGGATAAACCCAGCACTTAGAAGTTGCCACTATACACGTGAAGATGCTCAAATAAATCTGTATTGTCAATGGAGCTGTCTGTAATCGTTATTTCTGTTGAATCTCTTTTAAGAACGTCTCTATGTTCCAAAGAACTAGAAATCTGAGAACACTATTAGTGGCTTGATTTCATTCCTTGATTGAAATTAACAACAATGGCCTTGCCAGTTAAGTTTTTCTTGATGTCAAGTCTCAGATTATCCTAAAAGCCAGTAAGGACGGTCTTATAAAGAGCTGTGTCCAGACAAGTTTACCTACAACACCGGAGAGAGCCTCCTTTGAAATCTCACTTTATAGAAGACTACTATATTAAAGAAGAGATACAGCCCAAAGCCATCTCTTAAGAGGCCTACTCCATAAGTCATCTTCAACAGGAGCTCACAGGTAACCACTTTCCAGTGAGTACTACAGGCAGAAATAACTGGATCTGAAACCCAACTGTGGGGTGGAAACGTGTGTTCCTTGAATACAAGTGGCCTTTCCTGTATGACAAACAGAACAACTCAACACAGAAACGCTAGGGGTAATGAGACAAAGTGATGGGTTTTATTATTTTAAGTAAAATGAAGGCAGCTCATCACCGACATCATCTTTACTTCCATTGAGCATAAGGAATCATACATGCCCAGATGAGTAAGATGTATAAACACATGAGGAAAATAATAAAAACTCAAGATAATATATATTCTAAACAACTCTACTTATTGACCTACAATATAATTATATTTAAAACCATCTAGAGTCCAGCTCATTATATGAACGTTTTTTTCTCAAAATAGCCTACATTTCAGAAAATCTCCAAGTTTTATTTTACATAAGATAGACATAGCAAAAGTAATTCCAAGTGTGACATATGCAAGAAAAAATGCAGGGGTAGTTACCCAGCTCAGGAGTAGGAGAGGCTCGAAGAAGGCTTTTCTGAAGAAGTCAAGTTTAAATAGAGATGTGAATGAAGGATAGAACATTCCAGAATAACATACTTAAATACTTAAAGCTTCCCCTATCCCTAGGTCTAGAAGATAATATTTTAACAACTGTTTTTCAGTGGCTATAGCTAACATAGGAATTAGATTTATATACTATTTTAGAGCTGTACATATCTTTATCTAGTTAACAACTTAATATTCTGTCTATTAAGATTAAGTTTAAGATTATTAGTAGTTATTGTAATCAATCTTATGTGACCATTTTGACATAAAGCACTGCTCTTCTACCACAGAAAAGCTAGTGACATTATTTATTAGAGGATTTTTGATGGATCATGGGTACATTCATGTCCTAGACAGTACAAGGTAATACAACATCTTAATTTTGAATAATTAACACATGGACAATTTTAAAATATTTTGTAGTTACTCATACATTCTGTGCATGCTTCAGTAAAGACTTAATCTGATAAAGCATGTACAAGTATTATCCACACTTGGCTAGAAACACTATGCACCTTGCTTAGGCTTGGAAAACACACAAAACTGACTACACCCATATCAGCTCTCTAGCCAGGTGCTTACAGCACATGAGAACCACTCTTCTTTAGAAGCACTGAATGAAGCACATGATCAGAGGAGCCATGTCCTTTTATTCCTACCATCTATGTCTACGTTACATACAACATGGAATGCTATTTCAGGGAATGAACAATTTACATTTTATTCTAAGTAAAACAAAGTCAGTTTTCATTAAAAAGAACAAGTAGTTATTCCTTTCTGTATACATGTGTGTATTTTCAAGTGAAGCAGAGGTGCAACGGAGAAAAATCTGTAAAAATATACAAAAGTTTACCGCTGCACAATTTAAACAACAGAAACTCATCAGTGATTATTAGCTCTTTTGTGCAGTCCTCGATTCATAGGAGCCATGTGCCTGTGTGTGACAAATGAGCTGAGTCAGGAACTAAAATGCTAGCAATTTGAGGTATTCTCTGGTTTACAAAACTCCAGTTCTATTCGTGTTGTCTACGCTGAGCATCTCACACTGTATGAAATTCTAAGTCATCCACTCCCAACTTGGCCTTTTTAAAAAAACCTTTTTAACATAAATAAAATGTGACACAATAAAAGAAATGGTTACAACACCTTGAAAAGCTGTATGTTCTGCATTCTTTCTTGGCAAGATTGAGAAAATGAATGGAAACAAGATAAGTAAAAATACATTGATCTCAGAGGTCTGTCCTGAAGATTACGCCTGACAGAGCACACACAGCATGGGACAAAGTCAGGCACACAGGGTGCTTTCCAATCTGCACTCGATGCTGTCGACATCCGCTAGTATTACAGTGGGACTATCACCCAGTGTCCTGTCAAAGTCCACGGTTCCCTAAGAAGTTCTGGTGCAGCATTGCCGCTGCTACTGTGAAACACTGGACCAGAGCCGATCAGGCCAAGGAAAAATGAGCAAATTTACCTGAGGATGCTCTGTAGAGCCTGATTTCGAAAATAAGGAAGAGGGACCGGGAGATAGCTCAGAGGGTAAAATGCTTGTTGCCCATGTATGAGGCCCACAGTTCAGGTCCCTGGCACCCACAAAAATACCTAGTGGCATGGTGGCTTGCCAACAATTCTAGTATGTGATGCACAGAGACTGGGTATTCCCAGAGCGGTATGACTAGCTGAATTGGTGAACTCTGGATTCAAATAGATGGAAAACAATCAAGAAAGATACCTAATGTTAACCTCAGGCCTGAACACAGACACACATATGCATACACACGCAAACACATACACACGTGTGCACACACGAAATAAAATAAAGTGAGGGATAACATCAGCTACTTTACACGCTCATGATGAGAATTATACTAAAGGAGACACAAATGAATGCTAAGAAGCACAAATATATAAAGGAATAAAATTGTCATTAAGTTATCATCACATGATCTACATCTTGATTTAAAATAGCAAGCAGGGATGAAAGGCAGTGGGGGGAATGGGAGTCAGAGATAAAAAGGGGGACGGAAAGGAGAGAAAAGAAAGATTGAGGTTATTTTTCCCACTTGTTCAGAGATCTACCTTAAGAAACCTGTACAGCAGCCTGTAGCCAGTATATCACAATCACATGTTGCTTAATAATGGAGACACTCTGAGAAAATGCCGTTACATAATTTTTGTTTCTGTGGAAACATCCCAGGGCTCAAACAAACCTAGATGACAGAGTCTGCTACTCACTTAAGCTATGTGGTGCACAACTGTTCCTAAGCTGCAAAGCTTTATGGCACATCACTTACTAGGAACCTGAGAAAACTCTGAGTAGAGTTTGCAATAGTTAAACTATATAAATATATGTGGACAAGTGTATTAAAATGTTATATAATTTTTCTGCTCTCTTATGATCTTATAGGGCAACAACCACGTATGTGGTCTATACTGACCAAAAATATCATGCTGTGGCCTGTCACTACATTAATTAAGTAAAATAAGTGGATATTCACAAGTATATGCTTACCTTTACTATGGTTTTAGGGCGCTTTTTAAAAAATAGTTTTGGCTTCTCTACCACAGGAAGAGGTGGGAGCTTTTTCAGCTCCTGTAAGACAGTGGTTGCTGCTCGCTTCTTGGAGAGTTTTTTGCTATTTCCCTCTCCTTCTGCAGAAAATTCTCCCACTGATACCCGGGTCACAAAACTCTTCATGTGTGGTGGTCCGCTTTCTTTAATAACCTATTAAATGCAAGCAAAATATCAATCAACACAGCAGCATTTGTGTTTAACAGCATGAATCCTTTTTAATAGTCTCTCCAACTAATCTGGAGTACCATGCCAAAATTCCAGTATCTCTTTAAGATAGCTATTCTGAAGGTATGAGATCAGCAATGTTCATGTAAACATTTCTAATTCTAAATTAACCAAAGGTGAAAGGAATCTTGACAAACACGTAATTTACAGTCAGAGTTCCCCATGTCTTACAGAACACAAAGCTAAGAGCACAGAACATGCCATATTAGCTATGATCCCATGCTAGATAAGTCATGTGGAGTGAAAATAACCTTGTGACATATACCTGATGTCCTTTATAAGGGCAATGACACCGGAATTCAAAGATAATTTATCATTTCAAAGATGAAGTCTTATCATACGATGATCAATCTTATAGGACAATGTGTATGATTAAGATTCTATACGATCATAACAGAGCAGAAAATATGTAGTATTTTTAGTCTATGTTTACATACATTTAAATATTTCAAACATCATTGAGTTATGAAGCATCTTCCCATGGCAGATTTTCAAAAACAGAAAAAGGATGAAAATTAACCTCCCATTAAAGACCTGAATAGCTGTTTTCACAAGGGGATTCAAACTCTTAGAAATTTTGGTGATGTGTGTGATCTTTTATGGTACACTGATAGACCATAAAGATGTGTAGGTTTTCAGTATAAAGAATTATGGAACTTTAAACCAGAAATATTCCCAAACCATTCAATCTCTTCTTACATTTAAACTATGTCAGCTTGTAGAGGAAAGAGGGATGCCAAGTTCTAAATACTCAAACTACTAGTTTCCTTTAAAATTCTGACCTAAGGAATATACAGTATTTGGTTTACCACTTAATACTATATTGGAATTTTATCTTCTAACATTAAACTCCAATTAGGAAAAATAATTTTAAAAAGTGCACAGTATCCCAATAACTCAACAATAATGGAATAAGGAATTAGTTTAAGTATACTTTCCATGTAACTTAAATTTATCAACTGTTCATTTTCATCACTCTGATGCATATGCTTATCAATTGAAAAGGTAATTTACTGGCTAAGGAGATGGCCTAGTTAGTAGGGTGCCTGTTCTGCAGGCATGTGGACCTGAGCTCAGATTTCCAGCATCCATGTAAAAGTCAGGCACTGAGGCTCACATCTGTAAACCCCACCCTGGGTGAGATGGAGACTGGCCAGCCAGCCTAGCCTAGCTCTGGGTTCAGTGAGAGGCCTTTTCTCAAAAAAACAAGGTAGAAAAAGGCTCCTGGCTCATTTCTAAGTTTTGGCACCCCTGCCCCCACAGCACTTGAAAAGGAATACACTGATCTACCCTACGCCAACCTCTAGGCTGAGAACACGTGTGCATTCATGCACACATACAAAAAGTGATTTATTGACTCAACAGGAAACACTAGATGTTTAACCTTGTAGCTCACATCAGATCAACAGTGTGAACGTGAAATTCTCTAACATAACATATAGGTATGCAAAGTCCCTCTCTGACTTCTAAAATTCCCTTTCTATTCATTTAGTCTCTAAAGACCCCACATCTATGAGTTTCGAGTGTGTGACAGGCTTCACAAGTTTCCCCAGTGAGTTCTGTAGGAATCTCGCTCCCTGCCTTCCTCGTCTGGCTCCTTTCAACCTGCTAAGGGAAAGAAGCCAGGTCATCTGACCTGCCAGAGCTGTGCTCTGTGTGTGTATATATATATATATATATATATATATATATATATATATATATATAATTATTTTTAAGGTTTTCTCTTTTTAAAAACTTCATACACTTCTATAAATATTTGCTTCATGCATACTCAGTTGTCAAAAGCTATTTCATTCCCCTTTAGTGATTTGAAGTTGACGTTAAAACATAACCTGTGCAGCAGGAGTGGCTCAGTCCTGGAGTATATACTTATTAGCATGTAGCAAAGTCCCTGGTATGATTTCCAGCATCTACCCCAAAACAGGCCAAACATGTTTTGACCTCCATACAATTAAAATGAATTGAATATTAGCATAGCATCACTAAATACTAGGTTGACTCATAACTTGAATTAAATAGGAACAAATTAACAATAAATAGATAGATAGAACACCAAATCCTATGTTAACAGAAACCTTCAGACAAAACTGAAATGTCATGTACAAAGCAGCCCTAATACAGAAAAGACAAGGAGCTCCACAATGCTCACAACATTACAGTAATTTCTATCTCTCCGAGGCATAAATCATTTCATGATAATGGATCTCTACACAGGAAACATAGGCACTCCTGCAAGAATCTAGTACACCAACCATAGAACTTGTTCAAATAATCAAAGACAAGCACATGAACACTTACCTCAAAACTGACAGGCATATTTCTCTTCAGAGCAATTTCAAAAACTAAGCTTATTTCAGATTTATTTGCATCTTTGTCATCATCCATTTCTTTTCCTGATTCACCATTCTGTCACAGAAAACAGGGCAGTGTTGAGGCTAGACATCACAACAGCTTTCACATTCTTCTGCTAGCAAGTGGGTCTAGCTAAAAAGTCTGAACAGCAGACATGGACATTCACGGTGGAGCCTCATGGAAGTATTAGAGTCAAGGGCTGTGCTGTCAGGATTTTGGATTTTGTTTTGTTTTACCTGAAGTAGAAGCCGCTAACGCTGAGTTTGAAAACATTCTACTCAAGCACACATTCTTCAGACCCAATTCTTTTACTATAGAGTTGTGCACCTGCCTCACTCCCCAACTGGTGCTCTAATATGACCCATGGGCTTACATAACAGACAGAAAGCCAATAAACTGGAAGTGTGTTTGGACTAGCATCATTTGCTTACTCGCTTCTTTAATACATACTTCTGGAGGATCTCATCTGTGCTGAACAAAGCATGTTTGAGATAGGAAAAGAAAGGGGCAATTCTTGCTACCAAGAAGCTTATAATTTAATAGTAGCAATGAAAAATGCATCAGCAGAAAAACACATACGTCCACCATTATAATAAACTTCAAAGGATGAAAGACTCCCATGTTTGGAGAAAGGATAATTTAGAAGGCTGAACTGTAAGGTGTGAATAACTGGCTATCCTACAAGAAACACCTGAACTAGAGATATCACTGAAGTTCTATGGAGAAAGCAGATGAAATCATAAGAATGAGTAAAATTACCCAATAACCTTTAGATTTTCATTTGCAAACTAAAATAGGACTCCGAATTCTCAAACCATCAGCCTCCTCCTTACATTCCTTGACCTCAGGCTGGCAGAGTGTCTTCAAAGCACAAGGCTCTAGATTCAACTTGCTGCACTGCTGGACTCTGTTGTGGTGTCTGACTATATCCCTTGATCTCAGATTAACTCAGTGTAATCTATACCCAATACCAGGTGCAGTAAATGGAAGCATCTTTATAGACACGTTCCTACATTCCATGTTGCTTGCCAAGTGACTCCCACAGGTGAACCGAGGTCTTCCCAGCAGGAATGTATGAGTCTAGTATAGTAAAAGGGACCTGAGCGCAGACTGTCAGGATCCTCCCCTAGCTGAACAGATCATTTTTTTAATTACACAACTAGTTTATTTGTCTGCTCAGTAACCTCCCTGGAGTAGCCCAGGAAAGCCTGTCACACTCAGCGGTACCACACCTGAGGAGACTTTTCTGGAATCGGCTCATTCTGCAGTGCTTGGAGGGCTTTCATCGCAGCATTGTGTCTGGCAGCTTGTCGCGTCTTCCCTTCGCCAAAGAATTCATTATTTCCTACAGTCAACTGGACATAAAAAATCTTGGGCATTGGGCAATGATACCTATAAAAAGAAAACACAAGCATCAGTGGTAACTCAGAATTAGTCTACAACCACCTATAACCGTAAGAGTATTTCACTTAAAATGTTAGCAACTGTGTGGTGGACTGCATAGTCTCTTACCAACTCCAATAAATTTTAACCTCATGAATATATTTTAAGGTAAAATTTGAGTCAATATATCTATACATAATAGTGTACACTGACTTCCATGAAAAAATATAACATTAAACAAAAAGTAATACAGTACAGATTATCTAACTATATCATAGAAGTTTTTCTAATGAAGTTTTAGTCAGTTTTGATAGATGAGAACTGAACAGTTTGCTACTGACAACAGGGAGCCACTGGCGAAGCTGGAGCTAGGTAAACCCATTTAGGTGGTTGCATGCACAGCACTGGGCTTGTAGTAAAAAATGGCTCTACTAGAGCTAAGGGCAGACAGACATCTCAGTATGAGATAAAATAATAAGGACATCACATTGACATTAACAAAAACTAAAGACTCTATGCCAATTATCTTCAGACTTTAAGCTGTCCACAGCTGCTGTGCATATTACAGAAGACAGTGACATTTTATCATGTACACAAGGCACAGTGACCAGATTAGGATAACTGACATGTAGATTACCTCAGAGATGTTCCATTTCTTTGTGCTAGGAACATTCAAAATGCTCCGTTTGAAACACTGACTTGACTTTTGTTACACACTTATTCTGCTATACTACATAAAATATATACATCATTCCTTCAACCCAGCTGAGCCCCATTAGATATATTCTCCCCCTTTTCTCATCCCCAACACCCTTTTCAGAATCTGGTAACTTCCAAATATATGTAAGAATGTGCAGTGCTTTTCTTTCTGTGCCTGATTCATTTCACTTAACACACTGTCTTTCAGCTCCATCCCTGTTGCTGCATGTGAAACAATTTCATTCTTTCTATGGCTGAGTAATATTCCATTGTTATTCATACTTTCTTTAGCTATTCTTCCATTGATGATACCTAGGTTGATTCCAAATCTTGGCTACCATCAATATTGCCATGAGCATGTGACTGTAGACATCTCTTCAAAATCAGTTCCACAGGGGAGATTGCTAGATCATACTAGTAGTTCTGTTTACAGGTTTGGCATGCTTTGCTGGTTTTCACATTGCTGCTTTTGAGAAATCTCTAGGCTATTTTCCATGATGAATGTACTAACCTACATTCTCAATAACGGGATGAGTGCTCCCTGTTCTCCTCCTTGTATCCTTGTTTCTCACTGCATTTTGATGCACATTTCTCTGATGTACTGAGCAGTATTTAAGTAACTTCTTGCGTGGGAAGTTAGAGACTGGGAGTTAGACTGGCAGCTAGGGAGGGGGCAATGGCTAGGTAATAAAGGTGGCTAATTTTCAAGATGACCAACTTTTTCCTCAACATCTTGACTTGAGACAAAAGCCTGGCTTTGAAAACAAAGGCTCTGTAGGCTTTTGTCTCCCACCAGGACCTCGATGATGGACTGACTCAACAAGTTCAAGGCCCACTCAGGTCACACAGTTGTGGGGGACCTCTCTGACTCTGATGCCTGCCTTTGGATACTGTTCCCCTAACTGGGGCCTGTCTGGGCTCAGTAGGAGAGGATGCACCTAGTCCTACTGAACTTGATGTGCCAGGGAGGGTTGGTACCTACGGGAGACCTTCTCCTTATCTGAGGAGAAGGAGAGGGGTGAGTGCGGATATCAATGTGTTTGGGAGGGGGAGACTGGGAGAAGAAGAGGGAGGCTGAAATCAGGATGTAAAGTGAATAAATAATATTTTAAAAAAGAAAAAAACCAATAATGTAGAATATGTAGTGTATTAGAAATATCTGTTAAAAAAAAAAGAGAGGGAAGGAATTAGAAGTATTGTGCAGCTGTCTAGAAAAGGTGGTCAAGAAAATGTCAAGAAGGTTTCACAGAAAATGACAACTTTGTAAAGATCTTAAATAAGTGAGGAACCAAACCAGGCAGGAATCTGGGACAGTGCACTTGAGGTACCCAGAATACTGAGTACAGAGGCCCAGAGACATGCTCAAGTAACTAAGGAGGCCCATCTGTGTAGAGCTGTGGGGATGAGAGAGGAAAGTCCAGGGTTAAGAGGTAACCAGATTCTGTAGGCCTTCCTTAAAAATCATTTTAAGGATCTCATTTCCAGCCTAAGAGAAACAGACAGCCATTCTGAGCAGGAAAGAACATCATCTAAACCATATTTTGGAACACTATCTCCTATGCTGAGGACAGACTGAAGGGGAAGGTTGGTAGAAGCCAGGTAGCTCTAACAGCAACTATAAGATAAGCCTTAGAACGGGACTGACCTGGGTAGCATTAGTAACAGTAAAAGAAACAAAAGCCCCTAAATTTTTGAAAACAGAGATGGGATTACCTAAGCACTGTCTAGCAACACTCAGGCATGGCTCAAGAATCACCTTAAAGCTTTAGAAGAATACAGACTACACAAGGAACATGTGCTGGCGTGGACATCAGCAGCTTTGCTTGAGAAATGCAAAACTATTAGATCAAACCTCCAAGCAGACGCATCAAGGGCAATCATATTTATGAATCTGGGTTCTAAGAAAAAGGTCTAAGGCAAAGATAAATTTGGGGGATAATCAATATAGAGATTATATTTAAACATATAAGAAAAATAAGAACACCCTGCGGGATTCAGAGATAACAGACAGAGCAGTAAGCATAGGTCCATAATGAGGAAAGGGTGCATTAACCAAGGGACAGATCATAAAGGAAAACTAGGACTGAGCAATGTGACCACTGAGCTGAGTAACTCAGTGCTATCTGAAGAGGACCAATTTTGACGGAATGAAGGATTTTTAATTGTAATGCTAGAAATTAGATTAAAAAATTATTCCTGTGCTGAAAATGTTTCCAAACCAAAGTCCAACTGAGGTCCTGCGTTTTTTAATTTGCCATGCTAGGGACTGAAAGGGCTTGCATACGGTAGACAAGTACTCTACCACCAAGTTACACGCCAACTTGAGGTTACAATGTGCTTTAAATGGTTATTAAACAGCCAACTAGTAGCATTCTTCAGACAACCTGAGATAAACTGGAGAGAGCCCACAATGTCAAATGCTACTGGGCAAATGGGACTGAATCAATGAAGGCTTCCTAAAGATGAAGATCAGTACTGAAGACACAGATTAGTGAGGCAACAATGAAGACCATGTGCGTGGGTAAACACGTGAAAACGGTACAGAGGGAGAGCCTAAGGCTGGAATCTGATTAATGCCTATGATCAAAGTGCAGGGGAAACAACGGATGGCAGAGGACGGGATAAACGAGGGTCAGGGCCAGAGAAGAAATGACAACATCATGTCAGGGAGAGGGATCGCAGTGTCTAAGGGACTGGAGAAAGCTGGAGCGTGGCAGCAGAAACCGTCACTGTTTTAAACTCTAAACATCAATTTTGATGGCTCATAATTTTCTATTAAGTTTTTAAGGTGTTTTAAATGAATATAAAGTGAGTAAGTATCCTTATTTTTAAATAGGAAACATTAAAAAGTTAAAGAAAAAAAATGACAGTAAAATACTATTTTTAACATCCAAAGACTAAAATTAATTTCAAAATGCGACCTTTTGGTCCACTGATTACAATAACTAAAAAGTGTTCTGACATGACAATTCCCTACAACTTACTACTTATCACAGACTAGTATAGATAATGTATATACTTTGTCACCCACAGAGTTTACTTTCCCACCTTCACAGACTATACATATTTTAATTCCTTCTATAAAAACTTCAAGATACACTACTTGAAGTCAGAAACCGACTCCTGAGCTGATCTTACATGGCAAGCTTTCCCTGTAGAGCAAATGCTTACAATTAATTATAAACTCCTGAAAATAGAGGTCCACACTGGAATGCTGAGACCTTTAACTACAGTAGAGGGAGTGGGCGCCACTATAATCACTAAGGTCTGCTGACAATTACAAATCTCATTTTGGTTTGCCACAGAGACAAACAAAATTTCTGTTCATTATAACTTTACTGGAATATGATGTCATAACACATAACCATACTGAAACAATCTGCTGATTTTTCTGACCAAAATATTAATTGCACACTAAAGAGCCCTTGGGGCCTCTTCCTTTTGGGCCATCAAATATGGCTTTATGTATGCATATAGGTATGCATTTGATATATATGCATATATAAATCATATCATATAAATATCAGAGGAAAAATTAAGTATATTGCATTTTTACATAAAAAGCAAAATATTCTAGTAGTAACAACAGGAAATACCAAGACCTGATGCCTGACTTGTTTCATTCCAGTTGCACTTCATCCTCTGGTTTAACAATGATTCTCAGTAATATACCCCACATGGTTTGAATATCTTACACATCACATCTCCTCAGAGCACCATGACAATTAAGACTAGCCAGAGCACTCTGATTAATGGCATCCAGACTGCACTAGGGGCAGCTGACGCAGAACGCTTCAGCCAACACAACACTGTGTGCCGAGGCCCTTGCCTCCAGATACCTACTCCCTTCGGTGAAGAAACACTCAAAGTTTATTAACTTTCAAAGGTGGAACATTCGAGTTAATGAAGTTCCTTTTCCTGTCTGTATTTTTCAAATAACAAGCTCAGTTTTGATAAAGAACATTCAACACATGAAACACTCCTTTCTACAAATTAAGAGTATATTTAACTAAGCAGCTAGAATTTTGTGTTCAAAGCTTATACTCCCATGTTGTTACTGTTGTTAAGAGCCGTGAAAACCCCTACCGTGCAATTAAACAACTGAGTGGGCGCCCTGAGCCCACAGCCTCCAGAGGGCGGCTCCACTTTCGTCCGTTTCCTGCCCCAGTTGCAGTCCACGCTTCAACACTACTTTTCCGAATCAGCCTCTGCAGTGGACTCCTAGGTGGCCTTGGTCAGTCTGCCTACTGTCTCAGGGCCACTGCGGCATCCAATGAGGCGACATGACCACTCCTTAGTGCATACTACCTATGTCCTTTGTATCAGCCTAGTCCTTACAGAAGCCGAGTGTGACAGGAAGACTCCTGAAGCTCACTTGGAGAGCGTTGTTGCGAGTCAAATTCAAGTCCAACTTGAGAGGTTCAAGAAAGGCTTAAAGCATTTCCTATGGCCAGCAAGATGGCCCGATGAGTAAAGGTGCTTGCCACCAAGCCTTAAGGACTTAGGTCATTCCTCAGGACCTGAATGCTGAAAGAGGAAAAACTTTTGGCTTCACGTGTGTTGTGATATGAGCTCCTGTGAGCACACATGCATGCACACACACCAAACAAACAAACAGTGCCTAAAATTCTGCCTTATTATCTTCTAGCTCTGACCATTTGTGTTTATTCAACCATCTTATTAGTGACCAGAGAAGTTAATGCTGCAGCAAATAACACTCCACAGTGACGCCCTGTGCCTCCACAGCAAGAAGTTCAACTGGATGATCAAGTGGTGCAACACGGGAGGCCACAACGCTGGCAGCCAGAGCCGACTGCTAACAACCTGGGCTGGACAAAAGCCACTTACAAGGCTTCTTCCCATGCTTTCTTGCTCCCTAATTGGTGTGTGTGTTGTGGGGTGGGGAGAACAAACACAAAACACTAAATAAAAAAGGTTCCTTTTCCTCAGATGCACAAGAAGTTTTCAGATATGCCCATCTTCAAGACATATGAGACAATACAAGTCAAGAAAAGATAGGTGAGTCTTTTGAGTTAGTACTTAACATGCCTAATGGAGTTTTTAAGCAAAGGAAAACTACCTTCATTGCTATGACAATCTTCTAACCCACACTATCTTACTGTCCGCCTAAAGTGACTTTATTCAAAGCCTCCTTTCTCAACTGTTCTCTTTCTAAACAACTAAGGCCCATATGTCCTCCCTATCATCCAGCCATTGCTCTATTTTCCAGCATCTCACTTTCCTAAATATCACTTTTACAAGGTGAGAAAGACACATTCCAAACAACATTAGGACTTAAAAAAAAAATCGAAAAATAATTACCTCATTTCATTTGATGGTGTTACTCATAAATTTCAATACCGCTTAGACATTCATATCTCCTCTACAGGTTTATGTCCAAAGCACATGAAAATGCTATCTTCTGATCTAATGGGAAGAGGCTTCGGTTCTGTTTATTTCTAATTCAGACTGAAAACAGAATGTCACTTAAGCTTTCTATCTCAGTTTACTTATCTGTAAAATATTTGTAGAATCTATAATTAAAAATTCTATAAGCCAAACTAAGAATCCAAATGACATGTGATTATTTTTACTCTTTGTACACTTTGGCAGCACTAACCCAAATTCTTTTTCTTACAACAGAAAAATAACAAGTTTTATCATAAAGCTGTAAAGTAGTGTTGGCACATTTTCAAACTTGTACATATATAAAACGTCTAGATAGTTCTTTCTTCACATCTATAAAATTTGAAAATATGTCTTTTATGGGTTCTGAGTTTTAATTCTTAAGGAATTTCAAATATTAGGACTGATCTGAAAAGGCCCACAAACAAGCTGAAAAGAAGTTTTAGAAGAGGTGTAAGGACAGTGATTCTGCTGTTTGTGGAACTCCTCTAATTATGTCTTAGACGCCTAGGAGAAAATACAGAAAGGGCGTGCACAGGAATTCTGCAATAGGGTGTTTCAAAGCAGAGTTAAAACAGCATGACAGCAATCAGTTTTGAGCTCTTAGCTGCACTGATGTTAAACAGAAGAACATGTTCAGCAGAATCAACTCAACAAAGGTAAACCTGTGTTCAAATTAAATCCAGTAAATTAATAGAAGAGCATGAATTTAGGATGGGGGGGACATCAGCATTCAGCCTGTGTCACTGAGAAGCCTCCACACTCAGGACTGTGGAGGGCAGAGGATGGATGTTCTCAGAGGCCAGCTGTTGAAAGCACACTACAGCCACCCTCACAATCACGGATACCTCCATGAACCTGTTCTTGCTCCTTCCCTAAACTGTACCTGCATAAACCATCACTGCCACATCATTTTTCACAAATATGGCACAAGGAGACATTAGCATTTAGATCATGCACCCCACAACCTCAATCCCATTTACAGATGATGAGGAAAACAAGGAACAGAGATGGCAACTAACCTTCCCAATACCACCTAATGTGAGTTGGCATTTACGCCCAGCCAGTCTCATTGGGAGCCCACGATCAACCTCTGGACTGTGTGCTGCTCCAGAATTAACTGCACAAGCATGAGCCATAAACTCTGAAATCCTGTTACATGTGAATGTCAAGACCACTCAAATCTACCTAGACTTAGGAGATCTGGAAGATTCAGAATATCTCTCTGAGCTACTATCATATGCAAGACACCCTTCACCAAAGGGAATGCTGAGGAGATTCTAAGTGGAAAGTTGACTGCGATGGCTCCCCCCACTTCCCTACCCCCCGCCCACACACGCACACCATTCCTTCCTCATCTCTCTTGGTCCATCTTTCTGAAGTCTGAGCTTATAAACTGTAACTTGTTCCATTTCTACAGTTTAGTTGTACTGGCCTCTACCTCCAAAAGAATACTAATAGCAGTAGGCAGAGGGCATGCTTGACTTGTTTCTCACTAACTGAAACACAGCTGCTGTGTCTCCAGTAAGTATAGCACTGGCTAGATGAAGGGGAAGAAGGGAGGGAAGAGAGAACATGCAAGAGAGTTTGTACAAATGTACATCTATTGCGTATATATTTTAAAATAGCAAGAGACTATCCGGTTACTTCTAGAGTGTTATGCTTTCAAAGCCAAGAATGAACTCAGAGAAGTCCCATTGTCTGTGTAGGCAATGCCTTTATTCGCAGTGCCTGCCACACTGCCTTTATTCTCCACGTGCAATCAGGTAAGCTTTGCTGCCTAGTTTCCAGCAGCAAACAAGTTCACATTCCTAGAAGAAATCAAGGTTTCTGTTTAACAATATTATAATTAGGATTTTCCACTAATATTCCATAAATAATAATCATCTAAAGTCATATACTTCAGCCTTTTAAACTAGCGCTGCATGATCAGCTGCCAAGATTATTTTCAGTGTCTTAAAAAAAAAATGTTTCTTGTTTTACAAAGATGTGGAACCATCTAGGCCAACTGCTTTTCTACAGGATTGTGGGTGATACAGAGTGGCTACTTGTCTAACTGGTTATTCTGGAAACTTGACAAAAATCCAAATCATATCATCTTACAAAGTAGGTCTGGCAAATTTCTATTTCCCTGTGAAAATCATCCCATTCATCCAGGTTCCGTGGTTATCTTCGCTATGAGTTAATGTGGTCCTAATGAACATTTTACTTCTTTATAGCTATTGTGTCCACATCTCACCAGCAATCCATGCTTTGCCTATGTGTACTTAAAGTCCATATTTTCTCACCTTACTGTGTTACATATTTACACATGCTAATAAGTCTTACTAAAAACAAAATGTTGTGCTTCAAGTATCTTTTCTATCTTTTTCTTCTTTTTATGTAGCCATTTTATATTTTTCCTTTCTCATTTGTTATTTCTTTTCTAAGTTCTTGTGTTGGGTACTCAATTTACCTACATGGTATCATTTATAACAAAAGCATAAGCCTAATGAACGTGTCTGCCTAAATACCTTCTGTTGCTCAAGCTATAATGTACTAAAAAAGAAACATACTAACTACAGTGTTCTCTAAATGTCTGTGATGAAGCCCCTTTCAGAGAACTTTGCTTGCATCAACTTTTTCAGCTTTATGCAAGAGGCAATCTAGGTAGAAATTATTTCATTTTTCATGTAATAGCATAGCTGTACATTTATTTCAGGACAACTTCTCATATAAATAAATAAATAAATGTACATACACATACTATACACTTTAAAATCTTTTGTAAAACGTTTCAGAGAAATACAATCTTAAAATTTTGCCATATATTTACTAAATATGACATGCTCAAAAATATAAAATATTCCTATGAGAAAGAAATGCACTAAGATATGACTCATGCATGACATGAATTCTTCCATAACTCAATTTCACCTTTGGTTAAGGCTTCTCTGAAAATGTTTTCTGTGCACTACATGTGTAGAAAATCTTTCAAGTCCTCTCCACTAACAAAATGATTAATGAAACTATTTCTAGAAAATAATTGAAAAACTGTTTTCCCCACAATGTTAAACCCATAAATAATTATTTTGAGTTTTAAAAAAATTTATTCAGCAGAGAAATGTAAAAATATGATCAGACAATATTTTAAAGGTTCTTTTAATCTTTTCATGGATAAATTACCTCAGGATGGCTAGAATACAAGACTCCAATGCACAGTAGGAAAGTGGACCGCCTCCTCTAAAGCTTACACGAGCTTCAGAAATTGCTTTGCTACAATGTCCGACCCAGACATCTCCTCCAATGTTTTTGCTGATCAAAATTAACTATCAACTTTGGATGTTTGCCCATGGCAAATACTCCCAAAAGAAACACAGAGACATTACATCAGCGGTGTTACAGCAAGATCAATGTGCTTTAGTGGAGATGTGAACAGTAATTAGACTTACTGCACACTTGTACTATTTTTTTCTTTCACTGAAATCTAAGTGAATCTGGTTGTACATCTGCATATAGTTTAATGATAACAATAACTTGTAAGTCAGTAGATATTCACTGGAATATAAAAAATTTACTTGGCATTTTCCCAGCTAATTGTTTTTACAGCTTGAGTTCACTTTATGCATTAGCTGCATTCATAAAAAAGTTAACATGAAGCAAATATTTTCATACTAAATTCCATTTTCCCACTGTTGCCCAATATTTAATCTTGAGTTATATTTCTGTAAGAAAATGTTGGCTCTAACACATCATAAAAATTATAATTAAAATGCATATGCCCAGGAACAGGTATATTTAATCAATTATTTTATAAAACATTTTATCTTTTCACCTGCAATAAAATTAGCCTAATGGATACTTATTTTGTTTCATATTCTTACAAGCACTAGAAGGAAATGTGTACTTTAAAAAGCAACTGTAGGGCTTTTAGAGTAGCTTTTACAGAGCCAGGCCTAGTGGAGCGTGCCTTTAATCCCAGCACTAGAGAGGCAGAGGAAGGGGGACAGTGAGTTCAAGCCATCCTGGTCTACAAGTGAAGCTCTGTCTCAAAAATCAAAACAAACAAAACTAAAGTAAATATAGAAGTACAGCAGCTGGACATGGTGGCACACACCCGTAATCCCAGTACTCATGGAGGCAGGGGCAGGTGGATCTCTGTGAGTTTGAGGACACCCTGGTCTACAAGGCAAGTCCAGGACAGCCAAGACTACACAAAGAAACCCTGTCTCAAAAAGAAGAGGAGAGGGAGAGGGAGAGGCAGAAGGAGACGAAGAAAACAACAGCAGCAGCAGCAACAACAACAACAATTTATAAACTGAATTCTATCACAGAGTCTGGCTGTCAAATTGAAGTAGTACAGTATTATCAGATCAATGACAGTAATCACCCTCAGACCTTCTGAATTTCTTCTGCTACTGGTAATACATTTTAGGGCTCTAACATCCATACTTGTTTACTAGAATCACAGGTCTCCTTCAGAGCTAATGCATTTTCTGATTCAAAGATCTGTTTTTAAACTAATGCAAAGATGTTCATAGCTACCTGGATCCTGTATTGAAAAACATAAAAGGAAAATTTTGCTGTAACAGATGATGAACTGGAACCTTTCAATACTCTCCTATACAGTCCTATTTTTAATTAGGACTCAGGGTTAATGTTCTAACTTATAATTTTCAAGCATCATAAACTGGAATTGTTTCTATACAAATCCTCTGCAGAGTGTCACAGGGGCTACAGTCATCAATTCTCCTTTTCTGTATTACACAGGTAATCACGGTATGCTTTTCTAACAAGTAGATGTGAAGCGGGTCTTTTATATCAAAACAAACGCTGAGCTAAAAAAACACCAAGTCCTCTTGATTTTGGTCACATGCCCTGGAGTAAAACACAGCACCAGGTAAGAGAAACACCTCTGGTCAGGATACTTCCAGTCTGGCAGGGGCCTCCTGCGCAGAAGAGGCTGAAGGACCACTTAGAGTCTTGAAAGGCTAATGGCTCATGCCTTTGATTACCACAGTTGAATCTTAGAATAGGGATAAAACTGAGTGTGTTACATTCTCACCTACACAGATAACAGCTTTTAGGATATTCTGAACAAGTCTCTCAAACTATCTTAATATCCAAGACAGCTATTTACAGGAGTGAGCAGAGGACAGCGGAGAGCCCGTTCAGGTCTCTAGCAGCAGGTGACACACGGTCCCACAACAGCAAAGGCTCAGACGTCAAAGGCTCTCACTCAGTCCTTCTGGACAACTCATTAGCCCTCTGAGATACGGCACAGTGTTTCCATGGTGCTTCAGCCCCTCCTGTGTTTTCTGTGATTAGCCACCAGCTCCAAGAAGAACCAAGGGACCAAGGTACTAATACCACACTATCTACTTGGAAGAAATCCAGGAAAGAGGGCAATCCTGGAGGCAAAAACTCCAACCTTCCATGCCACACACAGGACAAAATGCCTAGTGAGTCTGAGGAACAGGAAGTGTGGTTGGAGTGGAGTCAATGAAGTGATAAATGCTGTTAATGAAGTCCGAGATGTGACTGAGTCAGACTTATGTAAAGCCTTGAGCTTGTCTGCTGACTACCGCCAGCAGTGTGCTCCCACAGCAAGGAAAACACAGTTTCAGAACACTGCAGGAAACAAGGGTTGGTCAACCATGTCAGCACACTTTAAAGTAGCAGTCAGTGAGCAGATGCCCACAGAAGCTCGGACAGTACTGTTACTAAACACAGATATGACCAAACATGTCTCCAGACACTTCCAATGAATGCAACTAAAAAGTTTGGAATTCTTTGTTCTGTGTCATAAGAGCATTTATTTACATGTTTGGAGTTATGTTCTGTATGGGTTATGCGGTGGCCTGTCCTCCACACTGTAGCAGTCAATCAACTCATTTATCTTTGCAGAGGTGCATCTTGAACAGAGAATGTGAGAATGTCAGTAAATCGTATTGAGGTAAATAAGTCGAGGTTTTTGGTAACTGAAGTCAAGAAAAGGCCTGGGAAACTGATGGGTAATAAGCTCTCAAGAAACTCAAACTGAGCAAAAACCAGCAAGTCCTGATGAGAATAATACCTAAGATGATTAAATACATGGCACTCGCATTACTTCCTAAGAACCTAAATCTTAGCTGAAGTGAAGGGAAAGCTGGATGCCGAAGCTGCTCATTTTCACTGCAGCAAAAGAGGTGAAGAGAAAAAGCATGCAAGGAAAAGGACAAAGCAAGCTGTCAGTAACAGGTATGGTGGGAAGATCGCTTCTCGACTGCTTTAGAAACACAGACTCTGGGAAACCAACAAGACCTGCTGATTTGGACTTTGGCAGGATTAGAAGACAAAATAACTTATTTTTGTTTTAAAGTGGACTGTATAAACGACTAATGAGTCCAACACTATCAAGATGTCTGTATTGATTTGGAGAAAGCCTTCCATATGGTCTTTAAAAAAATAGGGTGCTAAGCAAAACCAATAAGTCATTCAGAACCAGGGAATATACAGTTCCTTCACTATAGGAGAAAGCATATAGCGTTTGGGAAACCCGAGACATATGTGGGAATGCAGAATGAGTCTTCAACCAGTTTTACTGATTGTTTTTGTCATTATCCTTTAAGAAAGTCCCTCAACAGAACAAAAGGAAGATTTGTAAATAACAGTGCTTACAACAGATGAAACATCCTGTGAGACCGTTGGAGGAACCTCTGCTCACAACCTGAGCATCAGGCCTCTGAGAACACCCTCCAGGACGGTGATCAGGACTGACAGGAGCACGGCCACAGCTCTCACTCAGGAAGCACAATCACCCCAGTTATGTGCAAGGAATTCCAGGCAGAAACCGAACACTTCAGAGCTGATGAACTCGTGATAATGTCAAGTGGGTGACGGGCTGTACTCTTAATCTTATTTGTCACTGCTCTCTTGATTTATCAAAATGTAATGCTAGTAAAAATCAAATCAGCATTCCCTTTTACGTCTCAAATTTAGGCAGCCCAGTACTCTTGCGAATACCCGAAAACCTTGTATGACACCATGTGACTCTTCACCCAAGGGAAAAGTCTAGCGTGAATGTCTCACATGCTATTCCAAGGGAGACAGATGTGGGGGGGGCAATCTCTGGTCACACAAGGGAAGTGGGGGCCTCATTCACTGCAGCCCCAGGGTCTGGCATCTAGTGTGGTGTCTAGCACTCAGGAGAAGCCCAGGATATGTTAAATGGGGGAGAGGGGTAATAGCTAATGCTAAGTGGCGTATGAGATGTCAGCACTGGACATTTAGTAACCCACTTAACACTTCCAAAAGCCCTCAGCGGTAAACGCTAGTGCTGTTTCCATTTTCAGTCACAGTCACTAAAGCAGGCTCTGAGTATCTTGGCATAATCTGGAGCTAGCTTTCAGCTGAAGGCGCAATGGTTCCATAGCCTTGACTAATCACTTTACACTACTGCCTTCCTCTTGAGAGAAGTGGATGGATGATAGCAAGAAGGAAAAAGCAGGCTCGTAAACAGCCATGTTCTCAGCTAGAGTGATGCAAATCAGGTCTTAGAGAACGGCCCACTCAGAGAAAGAGAACCACGAGGGACCTTGTAGAGGAGGATGGAATCAACATGCACCTCGTAAACTCTGAGTGTAATCTCTGAAACACGCCTGCAACAGTACTTGAACTCAGGAGGCACATGAGATCTAAACACGGTGGCTGACATGGAGGGAGAGCACAGGCCCCTAGCCTCCGTGGTGAACTATTGTAACTGATGGATTCTGGGAGACTGGGAAACACTGTCTTAAGTGGACTACTCACTGTTGAGCCCACTAGTCCCCAACAGACAGCTCCAAACTCAAGGTCGCACACTCTGCCCTGCTAAAACTCAGCCGGTAACAAAGGGAAACAACTGGACATGAATGTGAGAAAGATTTGCGGAAAAAGTGGGGATAGGTAGGAAGAGTAGGGAGATGCGAAAAGGTGGGAGGTGACAGCAATCAATATGCACTATAAATAAACACATGTGAATTTGCCAAAAAATAAACAACCAACCTACAGACTGAGGCCAGGGCATGGGTCAAACAGCAAAAGAACCTAAACTGGATCTCCAAAACCCACATTAAAAAAAACCATCAGGCAATGGTGGAGCACGCCTTTAATCCCAGCACTTGTGAGGCAAATGC
Source organism: Meriones unguiculatus (assembly GCF_030254825.1). Classification (NCBI taxonomy): domain Eukaryota; kingdom Metazoa; phylum Chordata; class Mammalia; order Rodentia; family Muridae; genus Meriones; species Meriones unguiculatus. The sequence goes on along the minus strand of NC_083354.1, from coordinate 108,083,138 downwards.
AGGTGGATCTTTGAGGTCAGAGGCAGCCTGTCTACAGAGTGAGTTCCAGGACATCCAGGGCTGCACACAGAAACCCTGTACTGAAAGGGAAGACAAATCGAGTGTGGCACACATGCTTCTACCCCAGGGGTTGGGAAATGGGAGACAGACATCCCTGGGGTTTCCTGACCAGCCAAACTATTTTATTTGGCAAGCTCTAGCCCAGTGAGGGACTGTTTCAAAAAAAGAAAAGGTAGATGATGCCTGTGGAAACCACACAATGGTGTGTGTCTCTGGCTCCCAACTGTGCATGTGAGCTTCCAAGTGTACACACACACACACACACACACACACACACACACACATTGTTACAGCAAACATGAAACAATGAATGTCCAAACTACAAGCTGGGTTAAATAAATTATGGAGTAATCACACAGTGGGATACTAAACAGCTCTTAAGTAAATGAAGCAAAAATTCTTTCTAGTCTGACCAAGTTAAGTTCTCATTGGATAAATTCTCCTACAGGACACTATAAACTCTGAACAGAATGCAAAAAAACAAACTTGCTTCAAATCCCTAAAGAGTGAAAAAAAAAAAAAGTCTGGGGGCAGAATTAACTTCTAGAAACCTGATAAGACATGGAGGGGGGAGTCGTAGGAGAGCCCCACATTCTACGTAAGAAACTCTGCCCAGTCTCTGGCTGACCCATGAACTACACACGCACAGGGTAGAGGGACAACTCAGTAGAGACACTGAGGTGTGAGCTGCTGTCCAAGGAGAAGAAAACGAGCTTTGCTATTAGGCTGTGGACAAACGAATGGCCTGCTTGGATGGTTTTTAAGAGGCCTTTCAAAAGTTTCAAAATCTGGAGCACTTCCTACTTCCTGCTTTTGGGCTAAGGATGTTACCTCTGTCTTAGAATGAAGGGCTGTACTCCTGCAGGCTGGAGAAATCGCCCAGCAGGTACAGGCTCTTTATGTGTAAGCTGAGGCCTGAATTCAATCCCTAGAAACTACGTAGTGGACAGAGAGAACCAGTTGTCCCACAATTTGTCCTCTGACCTCCACGTACACTCTGTTGCACACTCATGCACATGCCCAGAAAATAGTAAACAAATAAATAAGAGTGCTTTTTTAAGGAGAAGAAATGCTTGCGATCTTAGAGCACACTTTCTAACTAACTGGACCAACTAAAGCTATCAAGCATACTACTTGGGTCATTGGAAACGCTCTTCTGGAGACATGGACGACCAGAGTAACCTCACTTCACCGACACTTGGATAGAACTGTACAATAAAGTTCTAGACTTCATATTTTCCTAGGTGTTCTTGGAGTACCAGTATCTCACCCCAGTTTAGTTCTTTTTCGAAACTCTCTAGAGGGCAGAAAGACGGTTCAGAGGGTCGAGGCACTTAACACCCAGCCCAGTGACCTGAACCCAACCCCCAAGAACCATAGCATAGGAGGAGAGAACCAACTCCCACGAAGGGTCCTCTTACCTCTACCTGTGTGCTGTGCTGTGTGTGCACCACACCTTTACACATAAATAAACCTAATCTCAAAAGTAAACTTCTGACATTGCTGACCAAACTGAAGGAGAGTATTTCTAAAAAAAAAAAAAATTGGTTGTTGTACAACCAATTCCCTAAGAAAATGCTACAATGTGTTTTAACTCTATTTTAAAATAGTTAAAATGTATTTTCACTATATTTAAATCGGTATCAAATAATTTCCCTATAAACCAAATATATGGGGAATCTACAAAAGTATTCAAGTGTTGTTTTTTCTTCATAGAAATATTTCTCAAACACAAATGTCTCTTAAATGCAACATCACACACTGCTTACCAGTCTACAGGAAGAAAGGGAGAAAATTAAAGTTAAGATAAACACTTACCATCTACCAGAAAACAACAAAACACACAATTGTCCTGGATAAATGCAAGGTGAAAATTATGACAGGACACTGACGGGAAGTCTTGGTTCTACATAAAACAGCTCCCTCCCTTTCATAGAAGCATGAAAAAACTCTAAGTTAGACCACTCACTAAGATAAGCCAAGGTCATCAAACTTCCTGACTAGACCCAGAGAGCCAGTATTTCAGCTCTGCAAGCCAAACGACTCGGACGAACCTTGCCTAGACCAGTGGGTGTGGCTATGGACCATGACGTCTGATGAATGGAAACTGCCATCTAAATGTCGTATAATTGCCACACATCACAAAATATGATTCTGTTTTTTGTATTATTTTAAGATGTGGAAACTTAAATTATGGGGTGACAGGGAAAGGAGCAGTGCTTGGTTGTCTTTTGAGCAGCAGTTTGCCAAAACCCAACTTAAAAATGTGGTTACTGGAAACCCTCGCCCAGGAGTCGGTTCATGCCATAACTGAAGCGATTCTTCTTTTCACGGTGCCACTATTTCCTACATAATAAACTCTTAAGACACTGTCATCTGCAAAATAACAACTGAACCGAAGCTATGAATTCTAAGGTGGTATATCCTTAGTAATTAGAAAATGGGAGGCAACAGAAAGACAGAAAACTTATTTCATTATACATTTCGATGTCATAAATCTTACACAGAATTAAACTCACTCTATGTAACTTTGCTAATTGAAGTTATTAGTTACTTTTATGCCAAACTCAGAACTCCATTAACCTTCAGTGTGATTTAATATTAAAATGTGGCCACAGGAGTACTGGCTTTTTCGCAGTTAATCATGCTCCATATGGTAATACCAAAACATCAAGACTGCCGAAGGGCAGAATCAGAAAACTGTGTTTAGTTATATCTTACCTTTCATTAGTTGTAGCTTATTTTTTCTGCTTTTTAAGCAAAATTTATTATGAAAAATACCTTGCAAATAAAAATATGTTATAGCCCAAAATAAACCAGACCCAAAGCCTGTACATCTCAAGAACTTCTATACAGGCAAAAAAGCCATCCTGACTCTTGCCTTCAAGCAGGTGTTAAGCAAATTACAGGCTCAAGCATCCCCAAGCCTGCTCCTCATCATCCATCATCTGTGCTCATTCCATCACCAAGCTATGCCCACTGGTTTACTTTACCACTGATCAGAATTACGCAGTTACTTTCTCTGGTACAACACTTAATAACATTCAAAAAAGCTCAAAATCTTTGAAACACAATCTGAAATTTCTTCTTATCTCTAATACAGGTTAGATAAACATCTCTTCAGGAACATAGGGAACTTCTAATAAACTTTCAGATAAACACTCCTCCAGAGAGACAGAATCAGATACCTACCACAGCACCTAAACCAATATATTGTTGTTGTTGTTTTTAATTTTGCTTCTAATCTCTCACAAAAATCTCATTATGTTTTGTTTTGGTTTCATTTTTGAGACAGGGTTTCTCTGTGTAGCCCTGACTGGCCTGGACTTGCTCTGTAGACCAGGCTGGCCTCGAACTCAAAGAGCTCTGCCTGCCTCTGCCTCCCAAGTGCTGGGATTACAGGCATGCACTGATGCAGCCATAATCACTATGACACTTCTATTGCTTCCCTATGTGAATGTGGCCAAGTCTCCTCCCACATAAAAACATTGATTTCTCCTCTCCCCTCCCCATGCTCTGAAGAGAGTAACTAACTTCTGTAGGACAGGCCTGCAGGATCTAGCCACGGCGTGCACCCCCTCTCCAGCAATCTTCTGACACTCCTGCTCCTCTTTGTTTACCTACTTCAGCAACAGGGGTAAGCAGAGGTGACACTAGGCGGTATGGGGGAGGGACGATGTCAGGGTAGGAGATAGTGGAATGCCATTTGAAAGAGGTTATCATGAAAAGCAAGTCTGAAATGGTTACATTAGGTCAGACAAAAAAAAAATACTACTAAAATGGGAGTGCCACTGACTTTTTTGGAAAATGCCATGATGTAGCTAGAGTGAAACAACCTTGGAAAGGTTGAATCCAGCTGCTATAGCCTTGACCCAAGAACTGCAGTGAACCAGTAAGGGTATACCAGCCTAGTGCTGGATAAGCCAAATAGGTGCTGGCAGTCAGTGGGGTGACAGATCACCCTGACATCTGCTACGGTGAAATGGTGGGTTAGATAGAGAACGAGATCTGGAGGGGTAGACAGCCTTGTAGGATACTGTTCATGTAGTCAGCTCCCATCCTTACCTCCATACGCTGTATCAGCCCTGGGGTAGTCCCTTATGTCAAACACACACTTGACATTTCCTCCCGGACGTTTTACAAGCTAGATTTTCCACCCCAGCAAATGGCATCCTCTACCCACTACCAAAAGCTAGAGACCTGAAAGCTGTGCGATTCCACCTAATCACTCTCCCACGAGGCCAACCCCGCACACTGCGGGTAGATGGTGAGGTTTGAATAGCTCATGCTGTTCCCAGTTAGCCTCCCTGAGTCTCTGCCTCCTGCCTCAGTTTCTCAGCGACTGCTCCAGAGCCATGCCCTCCTGCCTGCTGCCATGCTCCTTGCCATGCTGGTCATGGACTCTAATCCCCTGGGACCACGAGCCACCAAATTAAATGCCTTCTTCCTGTAAGTTGCCTTGGCCATGGTATTTTGTCATGGAAAGAAAACAGTACCTAAGAGACAGCAGGTACAGATTTTAAAAAAAAAAAAGTCTATGTAGTCTCCAGCAGTATGTACTGATTGAAGCAGGGGAACCACGGAATCCTACCAAGCAGGACCAATTCCCAAATAGCTTTATTTTTATGTTCTGTGAACTTTTTTGTGTTTGAAATCTTCCATAGGTTTGATATCTGTGCTAATATTTATTTCATGACTAATGACTAACAACAAAATCCATAATAAAAATAACAAAAATTACAGTATATCACCACAGTGGAGTATCATATAAATTTATCAAAGGAATGTGTATTACTGACATGGAAATTATTATAATACATTTTGAATTGAAAAGGAAATTATATGAGTTTCACATATCTACATACTCACACACTGAGTATGTAGATAGAGCCAGGCATGTTGGTGCATGCCTTTAGTCCAGCACTCAGGAGACAAAGGCAGGAGGGTCTCCAAGTTCCAGACAAGCCTGTTCTACAGAGTAAGTTCCTGGACAGCTATACAGAGAAACAGTATCTCAAGATACATGGATGGATGGATGGATGGATGGATGGATAGATAGATAGATAGATAGATATTTCAGTATCTGCTCCTTTAGTAGGTAAGACTGTAGATAATTATAGATAGATAGATAGATAGATAGATAGATAGATATTTCAGTATCTGCTCCTTTAGTAGGTAAGACTGTAGATAATTACTTAATCCAAAAGTTCATATCAGCCTGTCCCCAAAGCAGAGAAAACAAGGAGTCAAGAGGGAAAAATGATATGGTACTCAGAGAGCTGAGAGATGATTACAACTAGACTATATAAGTGAGAGGAAAGGAAATTAATACCTTTCTTCATCTTTGTTCTCAGCATGGTTGATGTATTCAATAAATACCCAATATACAATTTTCTTTGAGCTTTTTACCTGTGCTTTTAAGATTATCATATTTCTTTACATTTATGTTTTCTTACATGTAATTGGTTATATTCTAAGTCTCTAAATAGGGTTGGGCTTGAGATTTTGTTTTCACAATATAAAGTTTTAAAATATTCATGTTTTAGTTATGCATGTGTGTGTATGTAGGTGTGTGTGTGTGTGTGTATGTAGGTGTGTACATATGGATGCAGGTGCCCAGAGAGCTCAGAGCTGTCAAAGTCCCCTGGAGCTGGACTTACTGACAATTGTGAGCTGACTGACATGCAACATCCCTCAGGTATAGTATGTGGTTTTAACTACTATTCCATCTCTCCACTAACATTCAGTGGGATTTCACACTGAAGGTTAAGGGAGTTCTAAGTTTGGCATAAAAGTAACAAAATAACTTCGATAAGTAAAGCTGCAGAGAGTGAGTTTAATTCTGTGTAAGACTTATGACATGAATATACAGTGAAATAACAATTTTCTGTCTTTCTTTTCCTAACCCATAAGATGAGCTTTTTGATGAAGCTTACCTACTGTGTGCTCTTACAGATATCTGTAGGAAGGAAAAGCTTTGTAACATTCTCTAAATTTGTCTTCTAATTCGTTATGCCAGTAAACAACTTACAGTACAGACCTGGAATGAACCTTCCCCAGCTTTACCAAGCCCTACTGTGTCTGGAGGTGAGCTGGCAGAAGAAAGCAAAAGGGCCATAATAATGCTGCCCAGCTTTTACTGAAAACTTTCTAATGAAAGGTTTAATTTTACCTAAAAACATTCAATTTACCTAAATGACACGAATATTAAGCCAGTAACTCAAAGCATGCAAACACTGTGGAAGCCGAGTCCAAAGATAAAGTCATGCTGCCCTCTAATGGCTCAGGGCAAATAGTTGCATCTGAACCGTTCCCGGAAGGTGGTAAATAGAAACGCCGTATTAAACGCCAGAGAAAAGCTCACAAGATTAGCTCTGACTGCTCTCTCCGTGTCAAGGTTCTTTTTTATGGCAGACTTCCAACCACATGTGTCCATGAGCGCTTAACTCAACACAAAAGTACACAACATGGCTGTGTAGGTTGCGGCAGCTTTTCCAACTCATCTGTCCAACTAAATGTTTGGCAACAGCACTCAAACTCAGATGTTCAGGCTACATCAAGACTTTAGAAAACCACACACGTTCTTTTCCATGTTGTGTATGTACGGTATGCGTTGTGTGTGCACACACGGATATGCAGATGTGCATGTGTGTGGAAGGAGGCAAAGGCCATCTGGGCTGACAGTGGGTGTCTTTGCGGATCCTTCTCCACCTCAGTAATTGAGGTAGGGTGTCTCATTGAGCCCCAAGCTGGAATCCACCTGTCTCTCCACCTTGCCAGCGCTGGGTTAGATACACCCACCAAGCCTGGCTGCAACTTCTGTAGTGGGGATCCAACTCCTCATGCACACCAAAAAAGCCTTTTACCAACTGACCAACCAGGGTCATCAAAGCTCCTGAGAAGACCCAGAAGCAAACACTTTTAGCTCTGCACGGAGTGACTTGGATGATACTTCTCCAACAGTGCGTTAGAGCTGAGGAGCACAGAGGCAGACGCCTAGAGCAGGGGGCGTAGCTGCGGGCAATGATGTCTGATAAATGGGAACGGCCATCTAAATTCCTCTGATAACTAATAATTTTGAACATGTTTCCTTGTTCTTATCAGTCATTCCTGTCTTTTCCTTCAAGACAATCTAATCCAGTATTTGTCCATTTTTGCTAATTTCCTGTCATAGAGTTCAACATTTCTTTATACATTCTGGACACAAGTTATGGTTCAAAACAGATATTGCAAATGATCCTCTTTTTTCCTTAGAGACTATAATATGTACTCTTTACGCTCTTTTTTAGTAGGAGCAATTACGTTACAGCTTTCAATGCACAGGTTATGCACATATTTCGTTAGTTTTACGTCTAAATAAACGCTTTACATGCTTGGAACTGCCCTTTTGCTCATGACTACTAAACAGAGCTACCATTGAGGGTTTTGGTGTCCTGCTCTTATATCCTCTGACCTTACTAAACTCCCTCATTCTAATAGCTCTTGGTTTTAATGTCTTAGAACTTTCTACACACAGAATCAGTGTTTACATATAAAAACAGCTTTCTTCTTTTCCCCTAATTTTTCTCCCCTCTTATTTCTTATTGTATGTTCAAGAGTTCAAGTGTAAAAGAAATTGAAGTGATTAACAGCATACAACACCATCTTGGTCCTGATCACACAAAGAATGTATCTCGTCCAGTACTTTTCAATCTGTGGGTCATGACCCCTTTGGGGGTCAAAGGACCCTTTCATAGGAGCCACCTCAAGACCATCAGAAAACATAGATATTTACATTATGATTCATAACAGTAGCAAAATTATAGATATGAAGTACCAAGTTTGTGGTTGGGGGTCACCACAACATAAGGAACTGTACTAAAGGGTCCTATCATCAGGAAGGTTGAGACCCACTGCTCTAGTCTACTGGCATAAAGCACAATGGCAGCTAGAGACAGTGTAGAGAAGCCCCTACCTTCTATTCCCAGTCTGCTACATCTATACCATGGATAAGTGCTGCCTTCTCAAGTGCTTTTCCCTCATCTAATGAAATGCTCATATAGTTTTCCTCCATTTAATTAATACGGCTGATTATTCTTATTACTATACTAAACTAATCTTGTTTTCCTGGAACGAGCTTCACTTAATTGCGGTATATTGCATTAAATTTTAGCTAAATTTACCTTGCTAATATTTCTTAAAGACCTTTTTAATATCTTTGGCCATATAGGTTATTAAAGTCATTCTTCTTCATTCTTGCTTTGGCAATGATTCTCTTCTCTGGCTTACCAATATTTTTCCATATTTTAATGGGTCTCGGTTATTTAGATTTATTTCTCCTCACTAAGAGTTGAACACTGCAGACCTACATAAAGGCGTGAGAAAAATGCTTCTTAATGCACTTTTCAGTTTCCTCTCACTTCTAGATACATCCTATTGGGTGCGGTCCTTATGAAGAAACATGACTTTGATAGTGGTCATGAGTGTTATGTGTAAGACATGCTATATAAAGGGAATATGTTCCCCAAACCAAGGGCTACAGTACAGCAAATGCAGTCATCCTTAACCATTAGAACACTGCCTGCTTTTCAGGTATTCTGAAAATGCTTATTCCATTTATCCAAAGAGTTTAAAGCTGTTTACTTGAATTTTTCTATAAGATTAAATCATACGAAACCAACATATCAATAAGCCAAAACTGTTTGAACGCTGGTAGTTTCATATAGTTCAACCTTTCATTCATAAGTCAGCCACTGACCTTGGAATAGTGACTAAAGAGAACACTAGTCTCCACGTGTTAGCAGTACACAAGCACCACCTAGTGGCTGAAACCACAACTGTTCTGCTCTACAGACTTTACGTCACTTAGGAAGCACAGCAAGGATGAGCTTTTTAAAAAAAAAAAAAAAAAAAAAAAAAATTCAGGCAAAGAAAAAACACAAGAGCAAGAAAAGAGAAATAAAAACAATCAAAAGTCAAGCCCTGTATCCAACTTGCCTGAAGCCTGCCCAATAAATGTCCCAGTTACATAGGGCAAACATTTGATCCTCATTCAGTCTGAGTAGTGGCCCTTTCAAAATCTGTGACAGAGGAGCAAGGGGGCTGAGAGGCCATCTGCCAAACAATAATACCTGTTCATGTGTAAACAGACAATACCATCAACTATTGACAGGACATCTAATTTAAGTCATTCTATTCTTTCCACATAATCTATTGATAAAAAGATGGCAACAGAGCCAGGTAGACTGATCAGCAAGTAAAGGTGCCTACTGCCAAACAAGCCTGATTCCAAACATCCACATGATAAAAGGAAAAAAGCACTGACTCCTGTTGTTGTCGTCCTTTGACCTCCACACATGCATGATGGCATAACTGCACTACACACACACACACACGAGAGAAAGAGAGAGAGAGAGAGAGAGAATGTCTGTGCTGTTCTTTAACCTTCCCTTAGGTGTACAGTCTTTTGACACTACAATAGGACGTTTTTATCTACAAACATGTTGAGCCAAATTCATCACTATCCCAGGACACACACACATATGGGGTGGAGGCTGGGCATCCCTACTCAGTTTGTCACTTATATGTTAAATGCTTTCTAGTTGTAGCATAGCAATTAGGGCCTCAGACAAGCAAAAGCACAACACAAGACACAGCCACTGCCAAGCATCTTGGGTGTTTACAGGAGACAGGCGTTCCAGAACCCAGCCTGAATCACAGAGTAGTACAGGAGTAAACAGATGAAATAACATTCTGCTCACATCTCTAGACTCAAGTGGAGAAAGTTCATGAGCAAAGAACAAAGAAAATCATAGTATGGCCAACAGCTAATCATTATTAATGTTACCTTAAGTAGTAACTGAGAAAAGTTTTCAAATGTGCCCCTAAAGGATCTGTTTCTTGGTTAACCACAGTCCCTGTTTTAAACAGCTACCAGTTAGTCCGGCATCTGCCAACACTGAGCTGCCTCTCACTTTGTGCTCCACACTTCCCAGAGCAGCTTCCAGCTTTAGTTGTCCTCAGCAAATTAAGGTCACCTGTGAAATCAGTTTTCAGAGCGTATTGAGCAATGATGCCTTTTTGAGGAAGCGTTCCAGCTGAAAATGGCTTGGCAGCTTGGGCTCTCGGCTATGATCTTTGTTGTAAGCAGAAAACCATGAAGACTGCAGACATCTGAAGGAAAGGACTCCGGACACAAGGAGCCCTTCAGAGAATATGTAGGTACAATTCCTGTGCCCTCTGGCTTACACAAATCAGATCTCAGAATTAAAAAGGGAGAATGCTAACATCTAGAAAAGAAAGTAAACGAAACCATGTCATATGACCCTTGCCCCTCCTGGCACCTCCTGCCCCTCCTCCTCACCTCCTCTGCTACAGACACTCTGCTGGTCAAGGTAGCCACAAGCCAGGCATCTGCCTCCCTGCTTCCATTCACATGGTCGTGTGTTTGTCCCTGTCTCCCCAACCCATCCCCAGCCCGCTTCTTTAGATCTTTGTCAAGTGGCACCTCCTCAGGGACTAGACCCCTCTTTCTGACTGCCAAGCACCAGGATTATCATGATAATTTAGCTTTGGTGCCAGGCTGCTTCATTTGAAAATAAAAAAATTCACTAGTCAAAATCTTAGTAAATAACCAAAGATATCAAAATACCAAAAAAAAAAAAAAAAAAAAGTTAAAACAAGACAAGACGATCATGAACCTACTCATTACATTTCAATAAAAAGAAAATGTCTTAGGCTGGCCACTATGGAAACATGCACAGAAGTTCTTCAAAAGACAAACACACAATTGTCAATACCATTCCTGCATATATACCCAAAGACATGTAAGTCAACAAAGCACACTCCTGCACATCCATGATGCACAATAACCAAGCTACTGAGCCAGCCTGATGAGAAAATGAGGTGTGTATACACAATGGAGTTTTATGTGTCTATAAAAAAGAACACATTTACATCTCTCACAGGAAAATGGAAGGAACAGGAGATCATCGTGCTATACAAAATAAGCTAGAATTGGAAATACATATGACATGTTTACTCTCACATGCAGAATCTGTCATCTCTTAGGCCATAACATAGGCAGGATACTCTTTGGGAAAAGAAATGAGGTCAGTAGGAGGTGCAAGAGGGATAAGAAAGAGTAGTGATTAAATTAAATTATATACAGCTATAAAAATATCACAATGAAATCTGCTATTTTGTACAATTAGCATTCACTATTAAAATAGTGTATAAAAAGGGAAAAATATAAGCATCACATGGTGTCACATGCCTATAATCTTGGCAGATTAGAAAGCCACCCTACACTACATGCAGAGTACAAGGTCAAATTATATAATATTGCAGAACTGTCTCAACCTTCTCCCCAAATCTAGATAAATAAAAAAGTGGGGAAATTAAAAATGAAATATATTACCCATATAAAATGGACTGAGTGTTCCTTGCTCATCTCTACTGTACTGAAGTAGACAAGCTTTAAGTATATAAGGGAACCACAGACTAAAGAAAGATCAACAGATACCTATCATGAAAAAGAGGGTGGAGATAGAGCAATTGTACTGCACACTGAGCTGAAAGCCAGGAAGCCTGCGTGGGATGTTGCAGTGAGAAACAGAGATGCTGAGAGAAGGCCAGGCCTAGAGTGAGAGAAAATGACAGGGAAGCAGAAGAGCTGAGGGTTTAAGCCAAGTAGGGAAGGGCGATGGGAAGTGCTCGGGAAGTATTGTCCAAGTAGGGACTGAGTTAGAAACCATCCCATACAGGCCGCCTTCAGGAGGGTGAGGAGCCCACACGGAGCAGATATCAAAGGACAGCAGGGAACCTTCCATGCAGAAGTATGTCCTTCCTAGTATAAAATAAGATACACGAGAGGGGCGAGCGGGGGGAACCTCAAACACCCTGCACAGTCAATCCTGTAAAAGCTAATCAGAACTGGAAGAGGACTGTTTTAAGTGGAAACCATTCATTTTCTACTAGCAAACAAGATGCTACAAAGTAAGTTACATATAGACTAAGTACTCATATTCTCTACACATATAAATCAGACTATCAGTGAATATGTAAAACCCTAACAAAGCGTTAGCAAATACCTGATCACATATCAAAATTAATTTCTTACACACAATAATGAATTTGTAGGTCAGTTGGTGGTGGTGGCTCAGGCCTTTAACTCTAGCACTCAGGAGGCAGAAGCAGGTAGATCTCTGTGAATTCAAGGACAGCTTGATCTAGGAGAGCCACAACTACACAGAGAAACCATGTCTCAAAAAGCTAAACAAAAGAAAGAGAAAGAGAGAGAAAGAAAGAAAGAAAGAAAGAGAAAGAAAGAAAGAAAGAAAGAAAGAAAGAAAATTTCTTTTTTGAATATCAGCATCAAAAGCTAATAAAACTATAGCAAGACAAAATTAAAAGATAAACTATAGGAAGAAAAATTACAAAATAGACTGAATGTTAATAATGTTAAACAAACATTTGAAAACTATTCAGGAAACGCAATAAAAATAAACAAGTTAAAACTGACAACTAAAAAGATAACTGGCGAACATCTGACAGCAGTCAACACCTCAGAAGCTTTAAATTCCATCTTTTAACTATCACGCAGAGCAATGTATTTCAGATGCAGAACAGTGAAAACAGAAACCATGTTCTCATATGCTATAAAAAATTTAAAGCAAACCTTATTTCATATTTTAGCCCTCTTTACTTGGCTTTCACTTATGTCTTAGACATTTCAAACATGAAGAAAAGTGCACAGAATATTAAAAAATGCTCACTGCAACAATCCAAAAATATTTATATTTACAGAATGATTTTAGAACATTTCTTTAAAAAATGAAAACTGCCAAATCCAAATAAAATACCTTTCTAGATATTTTTTTTCTTCAGAGGTAACAATTAAAATTAGTAAATATCTTTATGACCTGGCTTTTAATAAAAAAAATTAGAACAAACTTTTTATGTAGCTAAGTAATGTATTATTCTTAATTGTAATGCTCCTCCTATGATAATCTACATTCAGAAAATGAATAGAAATATAAACAATATTTGTACATAAATGTAACAAAGATTTCATAATGCTGTTTACCTGCAGTGTTTATCCATAATCCAAGGGAGGAGGGTAGAAAAGAGCTTTGATGATCAACATGAGAGATACAATTATAAAATATACCTTGGCCATATGAGGCATCTTATAGCCAGAAAAAAATGTTTGTCAAAAACTAATAATATAATAAATGGTCACTATAATATATATATATATATTATATATATAATAAAATGGGTGAAAAAAAGCACCATACTACACTCACAGATTAAACACATTAAATGTCTGTGTTCTGATCTGAGTGGTGTTAAAAGCCAGTGAGGCGGACAGATGCATACCTCCATAAGGTCATCGAGAATACAATAAAGGTCTGTGTATTCATTGTACGTGTAAGTGTTGCAGAACAACTCCATTTCAGCTAAATACATTCACACACAAAGAATGATTTAATGTAAGTCAAAACATTTCCAGTGGTCAGTTACAGAATGGCAGGACACTTGTATTTCTTTACCTTTTGGCATTTCCACACTCCCTATAAGGGGTTTTGCATAACTTTTGCAATAGGCCTTATGATGTTTTGAATAAAGATGGTCCCTATGGGCTCACAGGCACTATTAGGAGGTGTGTCTTTGTTGGAGTAGGTGTGGTGGTGGTGGACGTGCCACTGTCTCTTCCTGCTGACTGTGGACCAACATGCAGACCTCTCAGCCACCTCTCCAGCGCCACGCCTGCCTGCACACTGCCATGCTTCCCACCACGACGGTAACGAACTCAGCCTCTGAGCTGTGAGCTGTTTTCCTTTATAACAGTCGCTGTGGTAGTGGTGTCTCTTCATACCAAAAGAAACCGTAACTGAAACAGGGGCCTCATTTTTATTTTGAAATTTCTACCATGCTTACACAGTTACACTTGAACTATCACAACTGTGCTACGTGCAACAAAGATTTAGTGAATCCTTTTCTCCAAGAAAGCTGCTAGAAATCACAAACACTCAAGGCCATTAATGTCGTCAAACAAATGGGGACAGACTCGTGTGAGTGAGGTGGGGGAGTGAGCAAGTCACACGGCAAACCAGCACTGTCAGCTGCGCAGACTTGAAGGGGCCCTGCTGCACAACCCTGAGGCCGGCATGGATGGGTAGGGCAGGTTTCTGAAGTTAGGGGGCTTCGTTTTCGTTCTGTTTTTAACTTCCAATACGCTTGGTGAATTTGGTTTCTCTAAATTCCCCCGGATGTCCAAGGGCAATTGTGTTCACAATGAAAATAGTCTTAGAAGGTCAGAAGCTTCTACCACACGCATAAAACAGTCAGAACAAACCAAAGAAGACATACAAACCTCTGGTTGTACATGCCCCGGAAGTTGTAATTGGCTCTATAATTTGGGAATGGCTTTGGATCTAACGGCCTGTAGATGGCAGGCTCTCCCCTTTTCATAGCCAGCCCATTCAGCTCCACAGTAGGGGTTATACTACCTGTTTAAAAAAAAAAAATAGTAAAGGCACACAAGTGAAACACTTCCACAATAAATCGTACAAGAGATTTCATTTAGTAACCACTGAAGAAGAGTAGAAGGCCCCGCTACATAATTCTCTAATGAAGTATAAACAAAGTTAAAAGAAATAGTTTATGATGGAATCCCTTGTAAGTTGCAGCATTTTCTGTACATTAAAATGAAAAATTCAACTGTGTAGTCATATTATTTAAAACAAAATAAATACAAGATTTTAGGTAACGAGTTTGTATATCACTTTTATAAATAGTTATCCCAGAAAACATGTGTATTTAATCACTAAAAATATCACCTGTTAATATTTTTTATTTATTCTTTGTTAATCAAGCAAATGAACATTAGCAATAATATAGGGCTGGACTAGCAATAATGTAATGCTTGGACTTATCTGATAAAAAACACATTGTTTTCTCTATACTCAATGAAATTTAGTAAATATAAGTGATAATCCATGGGTGATATTTTCAAAACCTAAAATGTCATCTATTCCCAGGAAATACTAAAAAATCAAACCATAACAACAAAAACAGAAAGTGGGACAGCTTGCTTTTACTTTGTTTGCTTGTTTGCTTTTTAACTTAACAAAGCCAGTTTGTATTCCACCCTACCTTTCATCTAAGAAAATGTAATATAAATATTTATTTGCTTTTTTAAGGATAAAGGCAAAGCTTAAAATTTTTTTTACATAATTACAGAAAATTTTCCATCAAAATGGGGGGGGGAACCACTTAAATACAAAGAAAACTGAATCTGTGAACTGAGTTGGTTAACTTACTTTTTAAAATTACTTTTCAAATTAGTCACTATAAGATATCCGTTACATTATTTATCCTGTGTGTAGGTGAGTGAGTGGTGGGTGAGAGCCATGGCACCACACAGGGATCAGAGGACAACACACACAGACTAGTTATCTCCTTCTTCCGGGTGGATCCCAAGAATTTAACTCAAGTTGTCAGGGTTGGTGACAAGTGCCTTTTACCCACCGTACCATCTCACAGGCCCAGATGTGTTCAAACATTTTAATTGATGCAAAATTATACTTACTTAGGGGTATCTTGTGATATTCTGATATTGTTTTTAGCTCTATTAAAGGGACACTCTAATTATCAGTGCTAAATATAAAAAAATTCAAGTATAACTAAGTACACAGTTATACGTAATAATTTTGAATTTCTATATATAGCAAGTGAAAGAGAAAAGGCCACTACTAGTTTTTTTTTTAATTAAAATTTTTTTATTGACTGTGATTTTCACATCACGCACCACACAATTCCACTCATTTCCCCATCCCTTCATATTCACCCTTGCAGCCTCCCCCTCAAAAGAAAAGAGAAGAAGAAACCTCATTGTGGGAGCTGCAGTGTGTCCCACAAGTGTACCCTTTTGTCCACATATCTTTACTTGCAAATGTTGACTGACATCAGTCACGTCATTGGTCTGGCTGAGTCCTTTGGCTTCTGCTACACTAGCAATAGTAGATCCTCACTGGGACTCCTCTTTGATATCCTGTTGTTGCCCTGTGTCATGGAGATCCCATAGCTTTGGATCTGCAGAACTGGCCCCTTCATGTACTCCAGCAGTTCATAGATGGGGTGGACCAAGTCAGAGCCCTGTATCTGGGCCTGGGTAGAAGCTGAGTTGGTTAGCCTGCCAGCTCTCCCATGCCTGTGCCACCAGGACCAGCTCTTCCACTTTGCCCAGGTGAGGGGAAGGGACAGCTCTCCTGCTCTCATGTGCTCAGCAGCTTTCCCACCACCCCTGCTATCAGGGTCAGCTCAACTGTGCTGCCCAGGGGATGTGCAAGGAGGGCTCTCCTGAATACTGCAGCTGGTGAAGGGTGGGGACAGCTCTTCCACACTTACTTTCTCGAAGGCAGGTCTCTGGCATCCACGCCACCAGAGCCAGCTCTCCCATGCTGCCTAGGTGAGGGGGAGGACCAGCACTTCTGAATGTGGTGGTTGCTGAGGGACAGGCCCAGCTCTCTCGCTGCAGGTGAGGAGTGGTGCCAGCTTGGCACAGTGCTTGGACATACATGGCCTCAGACAGCAGCCCAGACCAGTGACATCTCCATGTCCTTTAGTGGTCACACAGAGCCCAGCTGCAGCAGGACCACAGACCCAAGCATGGCTCTCAGCAGCAGCCCAGGCCAAGACTTCACCATGGCCTCAGGTCTGTGGCAGTGCAGGCCACTCAGATCAGTATGTACCCTGGCAGCAGCAAAAACCTTCAGACACTCACATGGTCTTACGTGGCAGCCCAGACCAATGACATCTACATGACCTTTAGTGCTCCCTCAAGGCCACAGACATGAGCACAGACCTCAGATATTTCAGAACCACAAAACCCAATATGGCCCTTGGCAGCAGCCCAAACCCAGACATCAGCATGGCCCCAGGTGCTTGTGCAGGCTCCTCATATCTACCTGTTCCTCACTGCCATTGTGTCTCCAAGTTCCACTTTTCTCCATAGCACACAAACCACTCAGCTTGCTTTCGCTCCCATCTTTCCACCATATACTCCCTCATTCCCTTCTCTCCATCATAGATATACTTCTTCATAGTGGTGCCAGGTGCTTGGGTATTTCTCTTCTGTCTCCTGGAGCCACAGGGGCCAAGCAGCTATAGGGGCAGGTGCTTCCCACTACTAGTTTTTAAGGAATAACAAGCTACTAACACTAGAGCAGCTTTAGAGACAGTTAGAAAAGTTCTGAATAGACTCACCCAACAATTACTTGCTGGAAGATGAACTGATTAACTGACCAACCAAGGCTCCTTGCAGAAATGACTGGCACACAGCCAGGACAAGGAAAGTACAAGATGGACTAGGAGCTCCTTTTTATACTGGAAAGCCAGAAGCACCCAAAGAATGAGAAAATACCAGAAGCTAAGAGTCAACTGAAGGAGACATACTGTCACTGGCAAAACCTGAGATAAGTTTAGGATCAAAATACATAAGAAGGCAGGTGTGTTGGCACACATCTGCACTCTTAACTACTCTAGGAGTGGAGAAGAAGAGGGGGAAGAGCACCTGAGCCCAGTTTTGTGCCATCCCAGCAACATAGTAAGACCCATTTCTTTAAAAACAATCACAGCAATAAAATCCCTATGTAGCCAGGTGGTAGAAAACACGTTTAGCATGTGTGAGGCTCTGGGTCCAATACCAGGCACAAAAAGCAGATGAAGTCATAGGTTTTAATACAAGGGTCTACAATGACAAAAATGAACAAGGAAATGAGGGAAGAGAAATTTTCTTCTTTTGGAGCTAATGCCAGCTAATGAATTAAAAGGAATGTAAATTCAAAATAAACCACTCTACCAGACTTAAGAGTTATCATAGATTCAGACAGAATTAACAATGGATGCTAAATTCAGTAGACAAATGAAATTTTGATGAGGAACAGGATATTTACATATATTTCTATATAGTCTCAAAAATATCACTTCAAATGCTAATTTACTTACTATTTATAAATACAATTGCTGACTAGCTTCATAGTAGAGAAATATAGCAGGCATGCCTTTCACCAGGTGGCCAAAGTCATCATTACCAAGAGAGATCAGTAGCTGTAAGTACTGAGTCCGGTTTTACTTTGGAGACATCCATGTTAAAAATGTAAAAACCATGAGGAAACACCAGACACATTCTACCAAGGAACACTATACAAAATATGTGGTACCCACACTTACCACAAAGGCCAAGGTCCTAAAAGATGGGAAGACTGGATGTGCCAGATGAAAACAGAGGTAGGGAAGATGGTAAGTACCCTAAGCACATGATGTCAGTTACACTAGATCTTTAAAAGACAGTAGTCAAAATATGAGCAGTCTGTGGAGTAAATAACACTACCATCTTACTTTTGATGAGAGACAGCCTATGCACTTAGAAAATACACGTGGAGTCAGGTGCTGTGGATCCCATCTGAGATAGCAGTTACTGTCTATTCATGCAACGGAATGTTACACAGCCATGAAACAGTATCACTTTAAACACAACAGGAATGACTCTCACAAATACCAATGTAAAAAGAAGCTATCAGCAAAGAGTAAGGTGTGATTCCAACAAGCAGTCAACTCATGAGACAGACTCAGGATGGTGTTTCCTACAGTTGATCCACCAGACAAGGAAGTTGCTAAGGCAATGGCAGAGCCTGAGGTAGTATCACACAGAATACCTTTATCCAGCTCTGTGCACATGTCTGCACGTTTGTTTTTTTTTTTTTTTGTCTTCACATATTTAAAAGTTTGGGCAAATATTCTTTTCCTTTCTCCAGCTTACTCCAACACTCCACAATAGAAGGGCATGCCCACTGCGCTCTGAGATTTTTTTTGTCTTGCTTGGAGTCTTACTGAGGTACTCCGTGTTATAAAGCACTGTCCTTTAGGGAACAGCTGACCCACAGCCATCTGCCCTACACTAGAAGCACTGGAGAGCTCCTTCTCTTCCAGACCAAGGCCCACTCCCTAAGCCCTTGTAGGGTGGCACACACATTACTCAATACTCAACAGGCTTTTTAAAATCTGTTTGCTCAAAACTATGGTGGCTGGGCACTGGTGACATGCAACTTTAATTCCAGCACTTGGAAGGCTGAGGCAGGCAGATCTCTGAGTTCGAGGCCAGCCTGGTCTACAGAGCAAGCTCAAGGACAGCCAAGGTTGCACTGAGAAACCTCTCTCAAAACAAACAAACAAACAAAACTAATGGTGCTGACTGCCTAGCTGACCACCTTGCTTTCTTCCTTTTCACCTTGCTTTCTTATTTTCCACATCCAATTCACATGTCAAATGCAATACGCTAACAGGCTCTTTTAAACCACCACAGACATAAATGCCCTACACGCTGGTGTTTGCATCCACTCCCACTCCCATCTTTACTCTTCCTCCTCAGTACTTGCCCGCAGTAACTAAAGTCATCACCACACATACAAACTGTTTTTACTAAACCCATTAACTTGATCCTTACTCCTGAGCCCTTCTCTGTAATAGTATTCCTTCAGTCTAGAATGTTCTCTCCTTTTCCCTGCACCTGGCTAGTCTTCATCCAAAGTCTACATCTTACTTCAGTCAATATGATCATTACTTTTAATAGGAATATCTGCTATTATTTACTTGTCACTTAATGTCTACCCTTAAATTATGTATTTCTGTATAATAGTACTATAAGATCCTCTTACATATGTAACAACATGCTGATCTATTATACACAATCACAACGTTTTTACAAATCACCAAAGTAGGTCTTTACCAGCCTCAACCTGAACAGGTTGGACTTCTTCACAGTTGTAGCAACATGTAGACTTACACAAATTTTCTCAATGAATGTTGCAACGAGCTAACAGAGGCAAAGGGTCTAGTATAGAAAAGCTATGAAATCTGGGAAAGATCCTTGAACAGGGGCAAAGGGTCCACTATGAGAAAATCATGAAGTCAGGAGAAAGTCTTGAAATAGGAGACTATCTACCAAGCACAGTCAGGAAGGAAGTGCCTCTGTGACCTGACTATGAGAACAAGCCTGGGCTAATTAAATAGAGCAGAGTCTCCATTAGCTGGTGTGTGGGCCCCATTTAATTATGAAAAGGCCTAAAACACTACCAGCACTAATTTTAAGGTAAGAATTTATATTGATGGGCTAAAAAAAAAAAAAATGAATGAATAAATAGACACATGGCTGAAATGAACTTATATGAACTTTATTAAGTTGATGTAATCAATTAATGCACTATGACTAAAACAGGTTTGCCTCTTCCCAAAAGATAATTGGACATGTCGTGTTGTTGGTAGTGATACAATCAAACAGCTTACAAAACTGCTATTAGAATCTCAAATTCAGAACTGTCATTGATTTAAGAACATGGATGGCTTTACAGATTTGGGGGGTTCTTAATACACTTCATATGAATGTTCTAAATTACCAGCTGTTTTTCAATTTTTACACAAACAATCAAAATATTTAATTAAATGCCTTTATATTTTGTTTTAAACTAAAAAGAAGTAACTTAATTATTAAAATTCATTACATACACTTTTAACAAGAGAGAAACAATTTCTTTACTTCAGCAGAAACATATTTCCTGCACTTACATCCACATGTGCTTTTGCCAACATTCAAAAAAATGGATTTTTACAGCATGTACTAGATGGACTTTAAAAACAACTGTAATTCTCTTTTTTGCTGCTATCTTCACTGTCATGTGTGTGCATGCATGTGTGTGTGTATGCACATACTATTAATTTTGTGCCTCTATGACTTTCCTGCTATACAAACGTAACACGCAAAGAAGAGTAACACATCAGTTCACAACAGAAAGGAAACAAATCAACACCATACCTGGGTTATTATTGACATTACTTTTGGGTGGTTTCTGAACTGGTTTGGGAAGCGTAGATTCAGTCAAAGCTTTATTTGCAACAGCCTGTTGGGCCTTCTTTATACTGCTTCCTTCGGATTCCCATGTCTGCTCACCAAGACTCAGCTGCACCGAAAACATCTTGGAAAAATCAGATAGACAGAGAAAAACATCAATTTTTTCAGGTACCAAAACTGGTGGTCTAAGAACAAGCGCACACACACATACATTCTCAATATCTCTCTCTCTCTCTCCATAGAACCAAAATCAGAGCAGAAGTATATTAGAGATTGTTGGTAACAATAACAACAACAAAAATCATATTCTATACCTAGTGAAAGGATGTCAGATTATACCAAACTATCTGATCTCATCCAAAGATGTAACAACAGCTCTCTCTATATATATATTTTAAATTGACAAGACCAACACAGAACTCTTTCCAAAATAGAACCACATTGTGAATGTCATTCAAACAGTCCTTAGAAAGTAATACAAATAAGAAAAACTAAAGAGAAGTCAAAAAGGCCATGACGCCCTAACACTCTCATAAACCTGGTGTCTTGAATGTAATCAATGACTCGGGTGTCCTATCAACACTCAGTTCCCACAATGTACATTCAGCCAGCATGAAATCTATCCAGGCTAGCTTCATAAACATTTCTCAAATCTTCCTCATCTTTGTGACAAGGACCCTGCACTGGACCCACCCACTCCTCATGCTTCACTTAGACTCACTGTTTCACCTAAACTCACTGCTGCTAAAACGACCTGTGATGGTTTGAATAAAAAATGACCTCCAGTGAATAACTGGTCCCCAGTTGGTGAAACTGTTTGGGAACTGTTTGGGAAAGATTAGGAGATGTGATTGTGCTACAAAAACGATGTCACTGGGAACAGTCTCTGAGGTTTCCAAAGTATCTCTGCCTTCAGTTTCTGGTTTGAGATGTGAGTTCTCAGCTGCTGCTCCGGCTTCTTGCAGCCTGCTAACTCTACACCACCACCATGGACTATTGTCTCTCTGGAAGCATAAGCTCTTCTTGATTGTGATATTGATTATAGCATTGATTGTAGTACTCCATCATAGCAATAGAAAAGTAACTAATACACGACCTTTCTGCCAGGAGATCTGTTACACACGTATATCCCAGCACTCAGAGAGCTAACACAGGAGGATGTAAAGTTCAAGTCCAGCCGGAGGGACACAGTGAAACACTACCTCAAAATAGAAAACTGAGGTGGCAAGGGTAAATGGCTTACTCTGTAAAGGATTTTCCAGGCAAGTGTAAGCACATGAGTCAGATCCCCAGGAGCCACATAACGGGCTAGGTGTGGCGGCTCATGCCTGACAGACACAGGGCTGCTGGCCAGTGACTTCCAGGTGCAGAGAGAAAACATGTCTCAAAAAGTAAAGTGGATAGAGAAAGACGATAGAGAGAGATAACCAGTGTGAGCCTCTGCTCTTTACATGACACACATATACAAGCACACACAGACACACACACAGACACACACACATGCACGCACAACACACACATACACACACACACATGCATGCACAACACACAATTTCTAAACATAAGTTTAAAAGGAAATAAAAAGGAAACTCTCTAAAATTAAAAAGCTAAGCACCTCATCCTATTCAACCTTCAACTGTCTCCATTTTAGCATGACAAACATTCTGCATGCTCACACATATGCTCACATATATCTTCTCCTTCTGCATCTGACATTGCACCCACATTATATTTCCATTGCGTACAAAATCTTTTTATCTTTAAATGTCCGTATCAAGTTACACAAAAAAATCACAGACCACTTACTACTTTGTACTACTAATTGAAAACTATTTATTAATCATAAAATGTATCTCTGTAGCAAGGTGATCTCTTAGAAAAAATATTTTTCCCCAAAATGTATTTTATTTATACGGGTATTTTACAGATGCCTGCAGAGGTCAGAAGACAGTGTTAGATCCTCTCAAAGTAAAGATAGCTAACGTGTGTGAGCCACCACTAGGGGCTAGGAACTGAACCTGGGTCCTCTGCAAGAATAGCAAATGCTCTTAACCACTGAGCCATCTCTCCAGCCCTAGAAAATACCCTAAGTTATTAAAGTTACTGTGATCAATATCAATACCACCCAACATCATATGCCTCTAGGGAAAACTCATTGAAAAACACACATCAACAGTATTCTACGCTTGGCCAAAATATTTTAACCTGCATCCACTCCTGCAAGAAAGAACCAAGTCTTAATTATAGGACATGCAATAAGACAACTAGCTGAGATTTCAAAAAGGTCAATTTCACTTTAAAAAAAATGCAAGGACATTATTACATATTAAAAGGCATAGGGACATAAGAAATGTGATCCTTAGTTAGATTCTTGTTAGAAATTTTAAAAGAAAAAGCATTTACAGAACAATTGAAGACATTTGCCCACGGACTGTGCTATAGCTTAAATGTATCCCCAACAGTTTATGTGCCAAGAATTTAATGCCCAAAGCAGCAGTTTGGAAATCAGGCCTTAAAGAGGATCACGTCATAAGGAGTCTAGACCATCTCACAGAAGCACTACCTCTGCCAGAGTAGTCCTTACGGAGAGTGGACTTGTAATAAGAGTAACTTATCCCCTCCTGCTCTTTGCATTCTCTTGTCCACCTGGCTCTAAACACAGAGTGATGGAAAAGAAGGTTCTCAATACACAGTCTCTTGATCTGTTTATCACCCAGTCTCTGGCTTTCAGTTATAGTAGCTGAGCAAGCAGACTAATAAAGACTGTATTAAATAGATTAAATCACGGCAGCATTGCAGCTATACATAAAAGGTTATTTAAGCTTAAAAGACAGATGCACATAACTGTTCAGGTATGCAAGGTTATAACTGAACTTTACTTTCAAACTCTCTAAGGAAAAAGCAAAGGTATATTCACATGAAGCAAGAAATAAAGTAATAAGACATACATGAGGGTCACCCTACTGCTCTTTGTGGTATTCTGTAGCTTCTATGTTTAAAAATAGAAATTGAAAACACAGTCATTGAAAATGCACAAACCTTTAATCCCAGCACTGGGAGGAAGAGGTAAGCAGTCTCTGTAAATTTGAGGCCATCCTGGTCTACAAACTGAGTTCCAGGACAGCCAGGGATACATAGTGAGACCCCGTTTAAAATAAATAAATATGTGTACATATTTGCTTAAAGTGATTATCTTTCTTTCATTATGATTCAATTTAATGTTTGTGAGGCTGGAGAGATGTTTCAAACAGTTAGGCTATCTCCTCTTGCCTCCTGCAGAGAACTCAGGTTTGGTACCCAGCAACCATGTGGCAGCTTTCAACCGTCTCTAACTCCACTTCCGGCAGATCTGACATTCTCTTCTGACCTCTGAGAGCACCAAGCATATGTACACAGTTTATTTTCATTGATGTAGGCCAAACACTGATGCGCATAAATTAAAAATAAATCTCAGCCGGGTGGTGGCAGCAGCTGCGCACGCCTTTAGTCCCAGCGCTTGAGAAGCAGAAGCAGGCAGATTTCTGATTTCTTCAAGACCAGCCTGGTATACAGAGTGAGTTCCAGGACAGCCAGGACTACATACAGAAACCCTGTCTTGAAAAACAAAATTAAGTAATTAACTAAATCTGTATTTAAAATTTATACTTAAAACATTATCTTTATTACGTTCAGCCTGATTTTAAAATAAGATTCATCAATGATTTGCTTCTTTTCCAAATTTTGATATGTAACAAAAAATGGTGACATGAAAGTAAGTTTATGTACCACATGTATGTCATATGTATTATATATTTACATATGATATTCAGATACATGTCTCAAAGGCTTAGAAACAGAGGTACACAGGTGAATATCAGACCCTGAAATTCTGTCTCCAACATGAACTCTCCAGACTACACCCATAATCATTCAACGACCCACTGGGCATCTCCACAAACTGAAGAGGAATCAAACAAAACATTATTTTTTCCATTCTATCCCCCTCACCATTTCATATTCTAGAATGTCCCTTCCATTATTCTCCCAGTAATTCCAGTTCAAAAATTAAGTAGCTTCTTTATCTTTCCTTATATATCCAGCTATTCAAGAAGAAATCTACCAAGTCAGTGGTATCTATGGAAATAAAACAGAGACTTTGAAAAGCACATACAAAAATATATCTTCTACGGACTGGATATTTATGTTCCCTCCTCTCATTCCTATATTGAAACCCTAACACTGGACAAAATAGTACCAGGGAGGATTCTGGGAGATAAATAAAGCCATAGAGTTGTGGTCTCCATTACAGAACTAGTTTTATAAAAGAACCTGAACTGTGTGAGGATATGGCAAGAAGGCAACATCTTTGAGCCAGAAATAGGCCCTGATCAGGAAAATAATTACTGGCACCCAAATCAAATTACTTCCCAGAGTCTAGAACCATGAAAAATAGGACTCTCACTTAACCTATGTAGTCACTGGTTCTCTGTTAAGGCAGGCTAAGTGAAAACAGTTTGGAAAACTTACTAAACAGAGCCAGAAAAGAGAACAAAAATCACTTAAAGAAATATGACTAGAAATATTACTTTGCTGGAAGATACAAAATATATGTGGTATTTTAAATGAGAAAACCCCCATAAGCTCATATATTTGAATGCTTGGTCCTGGTTGGTAGAAATGTTTGGGAAGGATTGGGAGGTGTGGCCTTGTTGGAGCAGGTATGTCACTGGAGGTGGGCTTTGAGGTTTCAAAAGCTCAGGCCATTCCCAGTTAACTCTCTCTGTGGCCCCTGTCTGTGGATCACATGTAAACTACTACAGCTACTGCTCCAGGGCCTGCCTGCTGCCAGGCCCCCACTATGATCTTAGACTTATAACCCTCTGTAACCCCAAACCCCCAAATTAAATGCTTCCTTTTATAAATTGCCTTGGTCCTGGTATTTTGTTGCGACAATAGAAAAGTTACTAAGACAAAGCTGGTACCAGAAGTGGGGTACAGCTGTGAAATCCTGACCATGCTGGGTTTTGTGGAAGACAAAGAAAGAGGTTAAACACTCTAAGTGGGGCTTAATGGGCCAATCTAAAAGGAGCCCGAAAGACAACAGTGCTGAGAGCAAGGTGGACTATGGAAGCTCAAGAGGTTTCAGAGGACAATATTAGCAAATGGGCTGGAAATCATTCTTGTGATATTTTGCCAAAGAACATGTCTGGTTTTTGACCTTGTCTAATAATCTGACTGAAGCTAAACTGAAGAGCTTTGAATTAATTTCACTGATAGAGGAGATTTGAAGACAGCGTAATATCAATTCTGTTGCATGGTTATTAGTAATCACTCATGAAAATCTACTATTAAAAGAAATAGCAAGCAGGAAGAATAGAAATACAAAATGTACCATTTAAGAAGAAAAAGAGCATCAAGAAATTTAATGTTGACCTCTTGGTTTATGCTGGAAGAAATAAGAAAAATGTAATAAAGGAATCGGTGCCCTCCAGGAAGCCCCAACCAACTAATTCTGCAACCTGTGAAAAGGCAGACAGAGTTATCTGTTCCTAAAGAGCAACAACAAATCAAAACTTATGCAAATGTAATTCTAGGAGGGGTATCTCCACCCTAAGGAAGCAGCAGAGCGTGGCAGCAGACCTTAGCTCTGTGGTTCTGGCTTCAGAGTTAAAAAGGACTCAGGAGTAAAAGTCTGAGGTAAAGAAGGTACAGAGGCCAGAGGTGGCAGGGAGTCCCTGCAGGGAGGCTTACAGAGGCCATTGTGTGAAGCTTGGCACACAGGAAACTCCAAGGTGAGGGAGGTATCAAAGCCTTGGGCCACCGAGGAAAGCTGCTAACAGCAAATGCAAGCAGCCCAAGAGAGTTACCTAAGCACTTTAGTAGCACACACAGAGATTCGGGATTTAGAGTCTGTCCTGCTGTGCTTCTGTCTTGCGTTTGTCCAGTTCACCAGGCCTCATTCCTCCCTTTTGAAATGATAATATATATTCAGTATCAATGTATGCTGTAAGCATGTAATTTGTTTTTTGCTTTTACAGAGGGTTACAAGTAAGACTGCCTTGAATCTCAGAAGGACACTTCATAAACTCTGGATTTTTAAACTTAAGACTTTGAAACACTATAGAGACTTCTGAATTTCGACCAAATGCATTTTGCATTATGATGTGGCTATAAGCCTAGGAGGCCAAAGAATTAAATATGGTGGCTTGAATGAAATGGCCTCTATAGACTCATATATTTAAATCCCCAGTTAGCTCTTTCTGCATCTTGCTTGGGGAGCTCTCAGCTGCTGCTCCAGGGATATGCCTGAGGTCATGACGCCTACCAAGATGATGGAGGACTAGTCTTCCGGAACCCTGAGCCCCTCCTCACCATTAAATGTCTTCTTTTCTAAGTTGCTTAGGTCATGGTGTTTTGTTGCAGTGACAAAAAATAATTAAGACAATAAATATTAAGGATCTCAACAAATTCCAAACAAGAGAAGCTAAAAGAAACCCATACAAATACACAGTATAAAACACGAAACAATGAACTGTAACTCTCATCAACCAGACAGGCAACCTTGCAGAGGAGACCTTGATTTCCAGAATTATTACCTTACAATATTAAAAATCTCCAGTTCTCAACAAAAATTTCAAGGTACTCATACACTTGTGTGCCATACAGCCAATTAACAGGAAAGACAATTAACAAAAACACCCCTGAAAAAATGAAGATACTGGACAGACCAAAGAAAGATTTAAAGTTACTATCTGATGTATGCTCCAAAGATAAAGAAAATTACATACAAAAAAAAAAAACCAATAAGGAAATAATTTCTTAGAAAAATTCAATAACATACTTGAATAGGAAGAAGAATGGGTTAATTTAAAAATGAGAAAATTAAAATTACATAGTTTGAGAAGCAAAAAAAAAAAATGAAGAAAAATGAAGCTGGATATGGTGGCATGTATCTGCAACCCTTCCAGGGAGAGATGCAGGGAAATGAGTGTGCTCAGAGGCCAGTGAGGGCCTAAGAGTCTGTCTTTTCAAAGAAGAAAAGTATGGGGCAGGGGGTGGGAAGGGGAAAAGAACCAGAAATAAAGAAGTAGACAGAATCTATGGAACTTATAACAACATACACATAAAAAATATTACAGAAGAAAAAGGGAACAAAAAGCACTAACTTATTATGGATAAAAAGTTTCTGAATTTGATGAATGAATTATGAACCTATATATATAAAATCTCAACAAATTCCAACTGGAATAAATTCAAAGATCTACACTAAAACACAATATATGCAATGCAGTGAAAGACAAATTAAGAACAATGGAAGCATCATGAAAGAAGCAAAACAAGACATGTTGGCATACAAGTAACACCTTAGCATGCAGGAGGGTCAGGCAGGGGGATCATGATTCCAAGGCCAGCCTGGCATGCTTAGCAAGATCCTTTCCCATGTGTGGAAAAGGAGCAACTACTCAGATAACTGAGGTCTTCCAGAAGTGATCATCAGTGAGATGGACAGAGTCTCAGCAGACAATATGGCAACTAGAAAGGAAGGAAGAAGGAGATGTTTAGCAGGCTAAACATACACACACACACACACACACACACCGTCAACCAGGAATTCTATAGCCAACAAGCCACACTTCAAAAATGGAGAAGAAATTTTAAAAATAATCAGAAAGCCAAGGAAATCTGTTGCTAGTAGCTGACAAGACAAGATGAAGAAAGTCCTTCATTGCTGGAATAAAAGAACGCTACTTGGTAACTCAAATGCATACAAAGAAATACATGATTTCTAATGAGGCAAACAGTACATAAGTATAAAAACTAGTGTACTGTACTGCTACTTTGTAACTCCACTTTTTCTATGATACAATACACAACTGCTTAAAATTATAAACACACCAAGAAATAACAAACCTTCAAATTAAATAACCTAATAAGAACAAGTGAAATATTTGAAAAGACATCTGATTAAAAATATCCATTCACATTATAACCAGGTGCAAGCTTTTAATCCCAGCCCTTAGGAGGCAGAGGCAAATGGATATCTGTGAGTTCAAGGCCAGCCTGGTCTATAGAGAGAGTTCCAGGACAGCCAACACTACATAGAGAGACTGTCTCAAAAATAAAAATAAAATACACTGATGACAACACACAAAAAGTGACCGAAATTAACAGCAATTATAGAGACACAAAATGAAACTACAGAGAGGTATGACTGCATACCTACTGTATTAATTACGTTTAGTAAGAGTTGCCAGGTACACTGGCTCAGGCCTGCATCCCAGCACTCAGAAGGCTGAAGCCGGGAGGACTGCCAATGCTGTGAGGCCAGAGAGAGAAATTCTGTTTTAAAAGAAAAGAAAAATAATACGAGATTGTACGGTACTTGGGAAGCAGAAGCAGACAGATCTGAGTTCTAGGCTAGCCTGGTCTACGAAGTGAGTTCCAGGACAGCCATGGCTACACAGAGAAACCTATCTCGGGGAGAAAAAAAAAAAAAAAAAAAGGAAAAAAAATCTTGTATAAAATGTGACAGGGATGTAAAATGTCAAACTCTCATCAAAAGAAGCTTCTTAGCAAGTTAAACTTAAATCAGGCACACCCCGCTAATCCCAAATTATTGCCAAAGATAAAGAGAGAAGAACATACATGTTAGAGGATGTTTTTGTGTACTGTGTAAAGATTATCCTTGTGTTAGTCAATTACTGACTTCTAGTCCAGCAGAGATCTGATTACAGTCTGGGACTTTGGCATTGTCATTATTATGTCTCAGTAGCTTGTAAACACTGTTCTCCATCACCTTTTGATTGGTCAAATAAAGAGCTGAATGGGCAATAGCTGGGCTGGAGAGTTGAGGTCAGACTTCCAATCCCAGTGAGAGGGTCTCAGGTGGGGACCAGAGGAGAGGAGTCACCATGGCAACACAGATGAAGAAGGAAGTGCCAGGGCAAGGCTAAGATGGCAGGTAACAGGCCACATAGCTGGGAAGTAGGCCAGGTCACTCTGTTGCCAGGTTAGAATAGCCATCTGCCCAGCTACCGTGCCTGGAGCTTTTAATGAACATAAAGGTCTCCAGGCCATTATTCAGAGGATGCGCAGACACAGAAAGTCCCTGCTTTCACATACACATTCCTACTAAGCCTTATATACAAATGTTCAAAGTATCATTATAATAGCAAAAAGATGAAACCAAAATATCCATCAACTGGTAAATTTTAAAGAGGGCTATAACCACACAAGGAATTAAAAAGAAATATTGATATATATAAAACATAAATTCAAAATAACTATGCTACGTGGAAGAAGTAAAGCATATATAAATGATTACATCTATAAATGACCAATCTCGTATTGTTTTTCTTTTCTTTTAAAACAGAATTTCTCTCTCTGGCCTCACAGTGTTGACAATCCTCCTGGCTTCAGTCCTTTGAGTGCGAGGATGCAGGCCTGAGCCAGCATACCTGTCAAGTCTTACTAAAATGTAATTAATACAATAGGTATGCATATAAATTCTAGAAAAGGAATTATTATTGTTGGCTACAGAAAACAGATCACTAGCTATCTAGGGTCATGAGTGTAGGGAGAGATAAACCATAAAGGTGTGTGAGAAACTTTTATGGGTCACTGGAAGTGTTTGGTTTTTTAACATAGGCATAATATTGAGCATGAATATTTCTGACCTAGTTTAAATTACAAAAGAAATCAGGATTGCATTGAATCAGAAAAACAAAGTGTCTCCCTTCTTTTTGGTCTCTCTACCCTAGAGCTCTCTACCATTATCCTCATTCCTTCTCCTGTATTTCCATATCAATTGTCCATACAAAATAATTATTTCAACCTTACCTGAGAATATGAACTCGAAAGACACAGTCTACAGTCCAAATTACTCAGTGTATCCTAGCTGTATTTTCCCAAAGGATGAAATACAAAACTCCTATGTATCAAGTCTAGGCCTGGGAAGTGCTACATGTCTGTGACTCTAGCACTTAGTGGGGGGCTGAGGCAAGAGAATCCTAAGGTCAAGGCCAGTCTGTGAGACCCCATTTGAAACAACAAAAAGCAAACACAAAAACCTTACGCAAACTATGCAATATTTTACAAGACAAATACCTTTATCTTCAACTAACCAATATCAGTGGATAAATAGAAAGGAAAGGTAATATTAATTAATATTAGGCAAAATCTAATGGGATCCTTGATTGGATCCTATTTAAACAGACCAAATGTTAACAGATACGCGAGTCAATAGAGAAAAGGCAAACACGGATCACACAGTATCCGTTAATGTTATTCATCCACTGAGTGCAGTAACAGTATGATCTTTTTAGCTCTTTACCAGATGGATTTCAAAGCACTAATCAGCAGCTATGCACTGATCCCTAATGGAGCCAGGGGCAGTGGAGCACTCCCTGTAATCCAGCACTGGACAGCCAAGGGCAGAATGATCTTTGAGTCTGAGGCCAGCCGATGCTATACAATGAGTTCCCGGTTCAGTATTTTTAAAAAATGAAATTAAAATTAAAACCCTCACTGGAAAGAGTTAAGAAATCTGGGCAAAATATTGGTAATGTAGGCATGCTTCTATGTATCTGTCTTGAATGTTTTATAATTTAAATTTCTTATTATTTCTTTTATTTTTTGAGATTATAAGATAATAAAATTCTTGAGAAAAGGTTCATAATGCCATAAAACTGAGTTTCTAATGGTATAAAATGTATCTTATTTCATTTCTATTTTAATAGCGGTTAACAGCGTTCACTAATAATGGGTTCTCAATGGACCTTTTTCCAAAGTTGTTCAGTGCTATAAACCACTAGCAAATAACTAAAATTACCTGGAGGCTTCAGTATTAACATAATCCTCAAGAATTTCGGGTTGGGTGAGGAATCGGTGTGCAAAATGTTTGCTGCACATGCATCAGGACCTGCACTCTGAGCCCCAGAACAGTATGTAAAGCTAAGTGCAGCAGCACGGCCCCAGCGATAAGGGCAGAGACAGATGAACTTGGCTCACAGTAAACAGCAAATTCCAGCTTCAGTGAGAGACCCAGCCTGAGACTAGGTGAAGAGCAAGCAAGGAAGACAACTTGAAGGAAGATGCCATGCTCTAGCCTCCGTAAGCACATGCACTGTGAACACACCTGCCCACCACATGCAGACATGCACACACCATGCATATTAGGTAACTATGGTCAGTCCAACATGCCACATATTTCTCAGCTAACAGATTTAAGAGTGGAGACTTTACCTAATTATTCAATGCTACATGCTGCCAATGTAGGATTAGGATCATGCTGGCAAATGTAACCAAAATTTTTTAAATGAGGATGATGACTAGATTTTTAAAGCCACTGGCGGAGGGGGCTGGACATGTTGCTCGGCTGTTACAAGCATGAGATGCTCTGACAGGGGACCTGGGCTCAGGTCCCAGTTCCCCCACAGCAGCTCCAGGGGCTATGACACACTCTTCTGATCTGTTTAGGCACCATGAATGCATGTGGTGGTGCAGACATGCATCCAGACCAAACAGGCATGCATATAAAATAAATAAATCTTCTTTAAAAGATAGAAAGAGAGGCAGGCAGGGAGGCCAAGCTGCCGATGAGCTGTCTCCCTGACATCCACTCCAGAGCTCATGCCTTGCAGAGGCAATGCAGCTCTTGTCACCCTAACAACTACCAAGATGGGCACACAGGAGAAAGAAGATACCCTCTTCTGACAATCGACAGGCCTCTGCTCCAGCAGATAGCTTTCTTCCCGGGTTTGAGAGAACACCACGGAAACTTGGAGAGCTGGCCGGGTACAATGATGGTTGACAGTGCAGTAACAACTTAGCCCAGGTAAGGCACACTAGATCATGTCAGCTCAACTACCATAAGGAGTGGAACCCAGAGAGCGGATGAGGTGAACACTAACGTGAGGAGCTTCTACGTAGCAGTCATATATTAGAGGTTGGCTTAAGATGGGGGTTCAACAGGTAAGGGTGCTTAACGCTCTTCCCAAGAGCCAGGCTTCGGCGCCAGGCCTCTCATCTCCATGGTCACCACGCACACATGTGGTACATACACGTAACCAAATACTCTCACAGACAAAAAACTAAATTGTTCAGATCCTATAAGACTCAACGGAGGACAGGAGAAAGCATGAAGCAATCAGGTAGGGCACTACGTCTCATCAAAATGAACAAAGCGACCACGTGCCCCTGGGGATCTTGACTAGAAATCTCGTTAGAGACAGTGTGCCTCCACTCTACAAAACTGATCATTTCAAAGCCCTAGGAAACAAAACCCTGAGGATGGTACTAACTAAGACCAATTAAACCAGAAATTCTATTTTGCATAGGAACATACACATATGCAAGAGAATTGACATATCATTAGTTAATGTCCCAAGAAAACTAAGAGTTGGGACTGGGTTTAAATGTTTCTTAATAGAGATAGTCATTTTTATTAAAACATTTTTTTATGTCTTACAGTGACTTGTAGACATGTGTAAATGACTATAAAGAAATCCAAACAGTCAATTAGTTAATATAACTTAAATCCATTAAAAACATGCATCATTCAAGAACAAACCATTGATCAAGGACTTCAATATAAGACCCGATATCCTAAGGATCAATCCTAAGGATCAAGAGATGGCTCAGGAGTTAAGCGCACTGGCTGCTCTTCCAAAAGATCCAGGTTTTATTTCCAATGGCTACAAGGAAGCTCACAACTGGGATTAAAGGTGTGTATCACCATGCCTGACATTTCATTTTTCTTTTTAGATGAAAAAATCCTCCATTGTGTGTGTGTGTGTGTGTGTGTGTGTGTGTGTGTGTATGCATATATATCACATTTTTATTATTCATTAGTCAATTGATGGACATCTAGGCTGCTTCTGTTTCTTGGATACTGTGACCAGAGCAGGAGTGTCACAACTTTCTGTCACTCTAGTTCCAGGCAATTCCAATGTCCTTTTCTGGCTTCCATGGGAACCAGGTATATAAGTGGTATGCAGATGTACATGCAGGCAAAACACCCATACACATAAATTTTTATTAAATTAATTATTTAATATTTTATAAATTATTAAAATGTTTAATAAAAATTAAAAATACCTGATGCCACAAATCTCTTAGAGGAGAAAGTAAGACATACACACTTCAACTGACAGGCACAGAAAAGAACATCTAAACAGGACCTCCACCGGGCAGGCATTAAGACCAACCACTCACAAGTGGGTCCTCACTAAAACAACTGCTTCTGTACAGCAAGGGACATCATCATCTGTGAAGAGGCAGTCTACTGAATGGAAAAAACTTTCCCAGCTATAGAGCTGACAGAGCGTTAGTGTCTAGAACACACAAAGAACTCAAAAGCTAAAACCAAGAGAAGAAACAACTCAATCGAAAACTGGGCCATGGACCATCCAGGGCTCTCAAAAGAAGAAATACAAGTGGCTGAAAACTTTTTTCAATGTTCAACATCCTTTGCCATCATGGAAATGCAAATTAAAACTACTTTAGGATTTTGTCTTCCCCAGTCAGAATGATTAAAAAAGCCAACTCGAAGAAAGGCTACAGACACTGATGGGACTGTGGAGAAGGGAATAAACCACATAGTCACAGTTGGCGGGAGTGCATACTGGTGCAGCCACTATGGAAACCAGTGCGGAGACTCTGTAACAACCTAGAAATAGACATGCATGTGCTCCAACTACATCATCAGTCCTAGGCGTACTCCCAAAGGACTCTGTATCCTGCTACAGAGCTAACTGCTCACCCATCCACACTCCTGCTCTGGTCACAGTATCCAAGAAACAGAAGCAGCCTAGATGTCCATCAATTGACTAATGAATAATAAAAATGTGATATATATGCATACACACACACACACACACACACACACACACATACACAATCGAGGATTTTTTTTCATCTAAAAAGAAAAATGAAATGTCAGGCATGGTGATACACACCTTTAATCCCAGTGTACTCAGGAGCCAGAGGCAGGCAGATCTCTGTGAGTTTGAGGCCAACCTGGTCTACAAAATGAGTTCTAAGAGAGCCAATGCTATAGAGAGAAACCCTGTCTTGGAAAAAACGAACGAATGAATGAATGAATGAATGAATGAATGAGGGAGGGAGGAAAGGAAGAAAGAGGGAGAAAGGGAGACAGGGAGGGAGGAAAGGAAAGACAAAACAAGGAAAAAGAAAGATGAGATCTCAGTTAACTAACCATCACATAAGAAATAGCATCAACTTTATTCTGTAGTTTAACAAATGTGCTGAATTATTCCAAAACGCCTTACTTTACAGATTTCCAATTGTGTATGAATACATAAAAAGTATTTTGTACTTCAGTGTTTTTACTTTTAGCCTACAGAGCAGTTAATAAACTTTAAAGACCCACAGTCAAAAAAGTAGAACACCCACCTGCCAAACTCCCCCACTCTCTCAGTGACCCCCCACCTGATACCCAATACCTCCTCTCCTCCTCTCACTGTGTCTCAGCCCCAACTCGAGCAGAACGCCCCCGCTCTACCAGAAGCCATGCTGGCTGCCAAAACTCTAAGTAGACTGCCCTCTCCAAATCTCGTGGTGCTCCCACCCCCACGTTTCTCTGTCATAAGCTAAGTAACTGGTTATGGAAAGAGTTAATACATTGGGGCAGGCTTTGCCTAAAGGCAAGGTGAATGAGCATGGAATCAACAGGAGACAGGAGAAAGCAGTACGTGTCACCTGTTTGCATAAAGAGGGCTCAGAAATCCTACGTGTTTCTTTCATGAAGAACAGACATCATTCAGATGTTTTTTATGGATTCCATCCCTGCAGTGACCAAGTATATCAAAGTATTGTTGTCGTTTTTGTCTGCTTCCCCTGCCCTGTGCATATTGTTATGGCCATGATCTCCAAAATACATGTAGTGTTAATTTATGCCTCTAAGCTTCTGGTGAGCTTCCACTTTGATTTTTATCTTGAAGAGAGTTGACATGGAAAAGTGCTCACAAATGTTTGTGAGATAAATAAGGGAACTGGAAGAGGCCAGAGCTTAAGGGGCATTGGGATCCAGTTAGTAATCATAGATGATTAATTCATTTGCTATTCTGGGGTTGGAAGGAAAGTGAAAATACCAATGAGCGAAGAGAAGGGGATTTTCGTTTGTTTGTTTTAGATTTTTCAAGACAGGGTTTCTCTGTGTAGCCTTGGCAGTCCTGAACTCACTTTGTTGACCAGGCTGGCCTTGAACTCACAGAGATACACTTGCCTCTGCATTCCTGAGTGCTGGGATTACAGGCATGTGCCACTCTGCCCAGCAAGTAGGGGATTTATTTACAAGAAAAGATCTCAGTTAAGGTGGCAATGGATTACAAAGCCACCATGAATTATTATATTGCATTCTCTATAAATAAAAATAAATTTTGAAATAAAACTTTTAAAGTTTTAAAAACATTTTGTCTATTATTCATTAAAAAAAATATATTCAAAGCTGGGCAAGGTTGCACACACCTGTAATCTCAGCACTTGGGGAGGCAGAGGCAAGCAGATCTCTATGAGTTCAAGGTCAGCCTGTTCTATAAAGTGAGTCTAGGACAGCCAAGGCTACAGAGAGAAACCCTGTCTTAAAACAAACGAACAAACAAAAAATTATATTTGAGACCAAGATATTCAAACTTATGGGGCACAATGAAAGTGGTGCTAAGAGGAAAGTTCATAGCACTAAGTGCTTACGTTTAAAAAAATTAAACAGATTTTATACCAGCTACATAACAACATGTGAAAGCCCTGGAACAAAAAGAAGCAAGCACACCCAAGAGGAGTAGACAGTAAGAAATAATCAAACTCCAGGCTGAAATCAATCAAATAGAAACAAAGAGAACAATACAAAGAATCAATGAAACAATGAACTAGTTCTTTGAGAAAAATCAAAACTATAAACAAATCCTTATCCAGTCTAACTAAAAGGCAGAGAAAGAATATACAAATTAACAAAATTAAAAATAAAAAGAGGGATATGACAGCAGACTTTAAAAACCTATATACCAAAAAATTAGAAAGTCTAAAAGATGTAATTTTCTCAATACATACTACTTACCGAAGTTAAGTGTTGATTTTTTAATTTAAGTTAATTTTTAATGAATAATAGACAAAATGTTTTTAAAGCTTTGAAAGTTTTATTTCAAATAAACAATTTAAATACACTTATAATCCCTAAGGAAATAAAAGCAGTCATTAAAAGTCCCCCAGCCAAAAGAAGCCCAGGACAGACAGTTTTAGAACAGATTCTTACCAGACTTTCAATGAAAACTTAATATCAATACAGAGGTTATTCACCAAAATAGAAACAGAAGAAACATTATCAGATTCATTTTATGAGGCCATAGTCACCCTGATACCCAAAACCACACAAAGATTTAACAAAAAAAGATAATTACAGAGCAACTTCCCTCATGAACACAGATGTGAAAATACTCTCAATAAAATACTTGCAAACTGAATCCAAGAACACATCAAAAAGATCATCCACCATGATCAAGTAGGCTTTATCCCATAAATGCAAGGATAGTTCAACATATAAACATCAACCAATGTAATCTACCATATAAAAAAACCTAAAGAAAAAACCATATGACCATCTCATTAGATGCTGAAAAAGCCTCTGACAAAAATCCAACACCCCTTTATTAGAGATTAGGGATACAAAGTACATACCTAAACACAATAAAGGCAATATACAGCAAGCCAAGAGTCAACATCAAATTAAATGGAAAAAAATTACCTTAAAGCAATTCCACTAGAACCAGGAACAAAACAAGGCTGTGCACTCTCTCCATATCTATTCAAAATAGTACCTGAAGTTCTAGCTAGAGCAATAAGACAGGTGAAAGAGATCAAGGGGATTCAAATTAGAAAGAAAAAAGTGAAAGTATCACTACTTTCGAACGATAAGATACATATATAAGTGATTCCAAAAATTCTATCAGGGAGCTTCTACAGCTGATAAACACCTTCAGCAAAGTGAATGGATAGAGGATTAACAATAGATAGATAGATAGATAGATAGATAGATAGATAGATAGATAGATAAAAGGGGGGGGTTAGTCTTCCTCATATACAAACGACAAATGGGCTGAGAAAGAAATTGGAGAAACAACACTGTTGGGGGTTGGTCTGGTGGTATCCTAATTTTAATAGCTTTCCCCCTGAGGCCTGCTTGCTACAAGCAGACACTCATGTACCCCAAATGACATTGTAAACTTTGCCTCTCTGTTATCCAATAAAATGCCAACACGCCTGGTGGATGGGGAGGTTTAGCCAAAGTTCCTGGGCTTTGGGCGACAGGATCTTGGGAAGGAGATAAAACAGGAAGAGGAAAAGGAAGGAGGAAGCAACAGTGGGTTAGTGTAGAGGAACTATGTGGGCAGAGAGAAAGAACTCCAAGAATGGTGTAGAAAGGATTGGTCCAGATGAAGAACATTAGCAAAGCATTTGCAATTATGGATGGGAAGTAGCACAACTAGGAAGGATTAAAGCAGATGGAATGGGATGGGGCTGGGAGAGAGATAGAGGAGGTGGAATTATCCGCCCAGCCGAAGGTGATACAAGGCAATTACAAAATCAAGCAGGTGACTGTGTCCTTTATTGATTATATAGTGGGTTAGATAATACCACCGTTATAATTACAGGGCTAACAATAAACATTATTAGACTATACTTCGAAAATTACTATAACACAAAATCCTTCACGATAGCCACAAATAATATATAAAATATTGGGGTAATTCTAACCAAGCAAGTGAAAGACTTATATGACAAAAACTTCAAGGATTTGAAGAAAAAAAATTGGAAGAAGATATCAGAAGATGGAAAGATCTCCCATGTCCATAAATTGGTAAGATTAACAGAGTAAAAATGCCAAAAGTAATCTACAGATTCAATGCAATCCCCATTAAAATTCCAACCAAATTCATTAAAGACCATGAAAAGATGATACTCAATTTTATATGGAAAAACAAAAACCCAGGATAGCTAAAACAATCCTGAACAATAACAGAACTTCTGGAGATATCACCACCCCAAATTTCAAAGTGAATATATTGTAATTAATTAATTAATTAATTAATTTTTTTAAAGGAAAAGAAGATATGATTTAATGTGCCCAAGGTAAATTATTAACAAAGTAGAATTAGTAAATTTATAACCCCAAATAAATGAATAAATTTTTTAAATGTTAGAAAA
The DNA here is from genome assembly GCF_030254825.1 of Meriones unguiculatus. Lineage (NCBI taxonomy): Eukaryota > Metazoa > Chordata > Mammalia > Rodentia > Muridae > Meriones > Meriones unguiculatus. The sequence goes on along the minus strand of NC_083354.1, from coordinate 108,043,987 downwards.
AAATTTTAAATGTTAGAAGATTAATAATAAAACTGTCAAATATTTTTCTTCCTTAATTTGTCTTCCATTAATAGACTTAGAACAGGGGCTGGAGAAATGGCTCAGTGGTTAAGAGCACTGTCTGCTCTTCCAGAGGTCCTGAGTTCAATTCCCAGCAACCACATGGTGGCTCACAACCATCTATACCCTCCACTGCCTTCTTAGAGCCCTAATATGCATTAAATAAATAAATAAATAAAAATCTAAAAAAAAAAAAAATAGACTTAGACTTAGACTTTGAAAAAATCCAAACAAGACTGCTTAAATAATTTTTCCTTATTATTTTTAGTTTTGTTTTTACTTCCTGTAGCACTGAACACTGAATGCAGACTCACATAAGCTAGTCAGCTAAACGGCCAGTCCATTTGCTCATTATTTTAAAGTCTGGTTAGAAAATAAGCTAGATTCCAGTTTTATAGGCAATATTTAACATTTATCCATTCCTTCCAAATTTACAGAGAAAAATGATGATGATCCCATCTCTGTCTCTGAGAAAAGCTAGCTCACTTATGTCTACACACGGAACTAAACCAATCATTCACAAACTGCTCATGCATTCACTCATTCAACAAGCACTGACAGTTGGGAGCTGCCATGTGGTGCTGGGAATTGAACCTGGGTCCTCTGGAAGAGCAGTCAGTCAGTGCTCTTAACCACTGAACCATCTCTCCAGCAGCCCTGTTGCTTGTTTTTGAAGACAAGGTTTTTCTATATAGCCATGGATGTCCTGGAACTTGCTCTGTAGACCATGCTGACCTTGAACTCACAGAGATCTGCCTGCCTCTGCCTCCCTGAGTGCTGGGACTAAAGGTGTGTGCCACTGTGTCCAGCTTAGTTTTTTGTTGTTGTTTTTTCGACCTTAAAATTTTGTTTTTGAGATGTCTTGCTATATTGTAGTCTAGGCTGGCTTCAGGCTCATTGTCCTCCTGCCTCATCTTCCTGAGGCAGGATGGTGAGAGACCAAAGAATTAAAAATCAGTGGGTATTGTTTTAAAGTTTAAAGCACAAGCCTGAACAGGGGTCAGCAAATGGAGATATGTCCAGCCACCTTCAGGAAGAACTAGCCTTAATGCCCTGACAGGAAGAACTAGCCTTACTGCATTCTTTCCTGCTCACTAGATATACAGTTGCTAGGAAACCAGCCCCTCTACCCTAGGGCAGCCAAAACAAGGGAAGCTAGACAATTAATGGTTTGGGGGCTTTCCTATAGCCAATCAATTCAAAATGCAACATTCCCTTTTGTGTTTCGACCAACAGACACTTGCCGGGCAGGAATACCCCTGCTTTGGGCATGCTGGGAGGGACCAGACTCTTTAAATCACCCAACTAACCTGAGCACAGGGCTCTCACCATTTCTGTGGTGAGGGTGTGTGAGCCCAAGCTGCACCTTGTAATAAACTTTCCCCATGTGTTTTGCAACAGACTTGACTCCTGATGGGGTATTGACTCTTTTGGGGTATTGTGAATCAGGCACAACAATGGCATGCTTATACCACCATGCCTAGCTCACTGGCCACATTTTAAGTGTTCTTTGATCTCATTTTGTCCTGATCTCCTAGAGCTTTTCAGTTTGTAGGGTCCCATTTTCAGACGTGGGTGTCTCCTTTCCTGCCTTTTCAGGCATGCCCTGTGCCTGTGAATGACATAAGCATGGTATCAATTGTCAAATGTGTGTCTCTAGCTCAGAGAGTGTGCCAAGGCTACAAAGAGAAACCTTGTCTCGAAAAAAAAAAAAAAAAAAAGAAAGAAAGAAAGACACAAAGAAACAAAGAAGAAAGAAAGAATGAGAAAGCCAAAGGAAACCTTTTTCAACAAGGAGGTGAACACATTTCCCCTGTCCCAAGTACAGCTGGCAGGTCTGGGAACACAGGCCTGATGACTAAGGCAGTGTTTACCACAGAAGCTGCTGGTGTCCTTTGGAGGCTGATTTTGAATAGTGGGGGTAGTAGAAACAAAACTGATTAGGAAGGAACAGCAACAGCCAGTATGGATCTCTCCTGGAGTCCTGCTATACAAGACAGAGGCGACCACTGTAACCACAGCAAGACAGACTGTCTGATGATTTTTAAGATAGAAAAACTTAATATCATGCCTATACTCTCATGAGAATGATCTACTGGAAGGAGAAATTGTTGGCAGAGAAAGGGCAGAAGCAAAGTGAAGCTGGGGGGACAGCCATAAAAAGAAAAAAGGAACTAGGGAGGTGGGGGCAACAAGGTGAAAAACGTTAAGACTGTAATTTAGGAGGAAGCAAAGAGATGTGAAAACCCCTTGAAATATTGCGAAAGTAAAGCCTGACACAATTAAGAGCAGAATAGGCAGGAAAGATGCTGGATATACTGTCAGGCAGACAGAACAAGACCACAGCTGCCTTCTCTGCTATCACGGGGAAAAGAGGTGATGTGAACTCCAATACTGACCACAACACCTCCAGAAAAGCTAAGAGCAAATAAACCTGACACACTACAGTTACACGTATTTTCCTTGCTTTGTAGAAAACAGAAACCATCCAAATGACCCACCTGCCACCCACTTTATAGACTAACCAACTCTTACAGAACCAACTGTTTCCATATTATCTGCAAAAGTCCATGACTGTCAAAATACCCAATTTAAAGCCAGGTGTGGTGACGCACACCTGTAATCCCAGCACTCAGGAGGCAAAAGCACGTGGATCACTGTTAGTTTGAGGCCAGCCTGGTCTACAAAGCAAGTCCAGGACCGCCAAGGCTGCACAGAGAAAATCTGTCTCAAAAAACCAAAACCAAACCAAACCAAAACCAAAAACCCAATTTAAAATGTGTCAGGGAAAACCACGCACAATTGAAATGTTTTCCAAGAGATGAACAGAGCTCAAACATGGATGTACCAGTTGTAGATTTCCCTGTGATTAATATCCATATGTATGTAGATATATTACAAGGAAATGTATATGTAAAATATATGCATATGTAGCTAATATAAACTACCTTGGTTTTTAAAAGAACATTATAAATAAATGCACAGATAATCATGGTACAAACAACTTATAATTTCTTTTATAAATGATGAATCTTAATATTAAATATCACACTGGAAAAGATTTATCAGTATTTAATCACTGCAGTACCTGCTCTGTCCATCCTACTTTTGCCAGCTTTGATTTATCAGGAAAACACTCTCCTCCATACGCATGTGCTGGTGCTGGCATGTATGAGCTCCCAAGTAAGGCACTTAGCATTTCTATAACTGAGATCCTCCAATTACAAAATGTTAAAAATCTAATGGCTTCAAGGTTTTCTTATGAGGTACTATATCTGAAAGCTTTACAAAATATAACACATTACAAAATGTTTAAGACTTAAATGTCCTCTGGCCATCCACCACCACCCCCCAAACAGAGCATAATTAACACCTAACAAATTAAGTCTGACATGATTGATTAGCACGTTCACCACCTCTCTTTATAACCTTACCTTCGAATGAGCGGGCCCGCTTTCATTCAGGAGTTTATACTGGGGTTGGATGCTATGGAAACGGGCTAACTCATTTACCAGACACATTGGAGTTTTCTCTTTGGGGTTTGCCATTTTATCGTGGAGAAAAGCTGTAAATAAAAAGGCTGTAAAGTTTTTGTCAAGAATGACTTGTAAAAATGGAAGAAAAACTAGTTTTGATTTTTTAATACTAAAGTCATATTGTTCAGCTAAATTATTTTCATTAATTTGTATTTAAATTTTTATATCATATAATGCCTTCCATCACATGCAATAGAAAAATGTAACAAATCTTGAATAAACAAAGTTACCTTTTTTCTTACCTAAGTTATTCTCTATATACATACAACACCACCACCATAGTTGAAGATTATCAAATAGCTTTTAGTTTATATTATAACTTTTCATTTTCTCTCAACCAACTTTTACCATCATCAGGTAAGTTTGATTCTTATTACTACAAAAGTAAATTGTCTTTTCTTTTCTTTTTAGGGTCTGCTCTCACGTATCCCTGGCTAACCCCAAACTCAAGCTCATGAGGCAGACAAGGATGACCAGCGCTGGGATTACAGGTATGAGCACCACACCTAGCCTCATGTAGTGATGGAACTCAGGGCTTCCTGCAGGCCAGGCAAACCCTCTGGCAGCTAAGCTAGCTCCCTAGCCCAACTCTGTCCACCTTTCCAAACAGACAATACTTTTTCATTTGGAGGAGGAAACGTTCCAAACCTGGGGATCAAGACCTAAGGGTAAATATTAGGACTTCAAAATATTTCTAACCCCAAGCAAATTAAACATTTTCTTCTAATTTTGTAGGGAAATTTTAAAAGCAACCAGTAGAAAGAGTAGCAGTCTTTTTGTCTTTTTCCACTTTTGTAGAAAAAGTAGGATTTCAAGTTCTAGGCCAGAGAGGCTACATCATAAGATCCTGTCTCAAAAACAACAAAAGAGGTAAAAGAAGAAGAAAAAATGAACGCTCACATCTAACACCCAGCATTAAAGCTGCTAACATTTTCTACATTTGCTTTGAACATTATTTTATAGTTTTGAGTATTTTTAAAAAAAAAACAAACAGTGCTGCATTTTCATAAAGTTCCTTTAATCTTCTCTAAAAATTACTAAGATGAATTTAGAATGTACTCTTCCAGGAGAATGTAAAATATATTTGTAGATATATATGTAGTCATAAGGAAGTAGTCTTGATATATTTGGCTTTTAATTCACATTTTCAGCATCATAATAACTTTAGTTTTCTCAATACTGTCTCTCTTCAGTATGTTGGAATTTTAAATGGCATTGATTTCTGTGTTATCTTTTAACTAATACAGAATTCCCTGGTACTGATGTATTAGGTTTTTATCTACCCTGATACTGAGACATTCAGTAGATTAATTCTTCACTCTCTTAAGAGCCAGATGGCTCTCAGAATGACTGTGCCAAATAACCTTCCCATGCTTCAAATGTGAAAACATGGACGATAGCCATGTATCTTTATTTACAATTTGATATTTACCTAGTCATAGCCCACTAGTGTTTGGACATTTATCTACATTCCTAAGTTATTAGTAGAGTTAACCATTTCACATTATGGCTCACTGTGAAGGGTCTCTGCTCGTGTTTATTGATTATTTTATATATTATAGCTGTCAATCTTTTCCTTTATGGTTTATATTTTTATGTCTTAAGAAATTCTTTCCTAGCCAGGCATGATGGTGCATACCCTGTAATCCCAGCACTCTGGGAGGCAGAGGCAGGTGGATGGATGTGAGTTCGAGGCCAGCCTGGCCTACAAAGTGAGTCCAGAACAGCCAAGTCTACACAGAGAAACCCTGGTGTTGGTATAATGTGCTTTTTTTTTTAATGTATACACCTTACCCTTGTTCATTCAAATACTGATTTCTACCCCTCCCACCCCCAACTCTCTGGTTTCAATCCGGATATTGCATTGTGATACTCATTCTAAGCATCCTGTCTCAACTCTTGTGTAAACAGGACAAAATAAAGCAACTAGACACAATGTTGAGAAGGGAGGAGCCAGAGGACAGGAAAGAGGGGAGGAGCCAGAAGGCAGGAGAGGAGTGGGAGGAGAAGGGACAAGAGGAGAGCTAGGAGAGCAGAGCTGGAGGAGTGATCTTGGAGGACGTGGAGCATCAACCAGACCTAAGATTTCACAAAAAGCAAGAATAATGTGGGAAATCTAAATGTTAGGAAACTGAGGGCTTGGAGATTTAAGAGGGATTAAATATTGCCCAGCATTGTGTTCTAGGTTAACTAAAAACCCAGTCTCTGTGTGGTGATTTGGTTATACAGCTGTTTAAGATTAACAGCAAGCTTTACTAGAAGATAAACCAATAGTAAATATTAATAACCACCTACAACACCCTGGCTTGAAAAACCAAAAAAATAAATTCTTTCCTAACCTCAAGGTCGTAAGGCTTAAGCTCATGAATGCTCTGTTCCTTCTATAAGATGAAAGCCTGAATTCTATCCTGAGGCTAGGTAACATGTGCCTGTAGTCCTGGCTACTTGGAAAACATGAGGCAGAAGCATCTCTTGAGCCCAGAACTTCAGAGACAGTCTGAGCAACACAAGAAGACCCTGTCACAATAAAATAATAATAATAAAATATAAATAGAAGAATGAAAGAGGAAGAGCTCTACTTAGTTCATAAGACATTGTAAGGTCTAGTTTTTAAAACGTGATGTTTTATTACAGTGCACATATGAGCTATTGCTACACTTTTATAATGTTTTCTCACTGCGGAAGTAAATGATTTTACACTATGTTTTCAGTTTTTATTTCATCTCCCATTAGTCACACCCAAAAACACTTCAGGATCTGGGCATAAAACATGTAAGTGTGTTACGTTCTGCTAAAGCAGTAATAATGTATGGAGAATACATAAAGAAGGAAACCAACTTAGGAACTTCATCGACAAACTGATAGTAAGGTTTTTCTATAGAAAACAAGAGTTTCTTTTAAATTTGTAAAGCTTTCAACAGGACAATAATGGTGCAGTGCTTTGATCATGAACACTAAGAAATGGCTTCTTAAGAAAGCTACATAAATATCCAGCAAAGCACAAGCAATAAGATGAATCTAAGCAAACAAACTATAGAGCTGATACAGCTAATGGCTGGGTCTGATGAGTAGTAAGTCACCCTAAGTGTCTTGCAAACTAAAACAAACCTAGCCAATATTATTTTGGAAGAGAGTGAAAATAGATAAAAGTCCTGATAGATTTAGGAAAACCTGCCTTCTGCATAATTTACTATGTATCATGTGAAGAAGCGCTTTTAAAAATACATCTTCAACTCAGCCCACTATAGAAAATTCGATGATCTGATGTTATGATCAATTACAGTTCTCATTACCATGACATAAAATATTCCAACCACAAGAAACAGACCAGGCTACTGAATTTTTTAAAAAGTAAAAGCAGACAGATATGGTGATGCAAGTCTGAAACCCCAGCACTCAGGAGGCTGCAACAGAGGGTCATGATTTGAAGACCAACCTGGACTAGGTAGAATACCCTATCTCAAAATAACTAAATAAATAAATAAAGCAATGATAACAAATAAATAAATAAGGACTAGTTTGGTAAAATGTTGCCTAATCCAAAGTAGCACTTACATTAAATGTGCAATTTTCATTTTGTAATACTATGGACTTACATTATAATGCAAAAAATATTAAAAGCATGCCTAGCATAACATGAACATTTTATAGATGAAAATGTTTAGCTCTGTAATTTTTAAATATAATTTATATTTATGTAAATCTTGTTTGGTAATAAAACTTGATTTAAATCCTTTCCAGGAAGTACTAGGTAGTAAAATGTGGTATAAAACTTTTATTTCATTTATTTTGACTTTTCCTTCATAAAATTAATAGGAATCCAATAAAGCACCTTAATGTATGACAAGTGTGGTCCAAGATCCTATTTGATAAATATTCGTAACTAAAATTAAAATGTTTAACTATGGTAGATTAGAAAATAATTACAGTTAATGGTTTTGTTCACAACTTTAAACAGTTTATCTTTTTTGGTTTAGGACAGGGTCTCAGTATGTAGAGCAGCCTGGCCTGGAACTTGTTACTTAACCCAAATTACTCCTAAATTTCTAACTCTCCCACTTCAGCCTCCTAGGAACTGAAATTCCAGTCATCTTCCACCACACTGGGCTTGTTTTGCTATTAAATCAGAAACCTTACTACTATTAACTACTTCACATAGCTCAGAGTTAAAATAATAACTTTCAAACAGTACCAAATTTTTTGATAAAATAGCTACAAAATATAACAAAGCACCTTAATAAAAAGTCAAGAATTACAGCCTTGCTTTTGCTAGGCTGTAACTCAGAGGTACAGCTTGCACAGCAGGCACGAGTCCCCCTGGGTTTAATCCCCAGCAACGGACAGGGAAAGCAGACAGACAAACGCAGGTATAACTTAACTGTGCACAGACTGCAAAATATATAAATGATACATAGCTATACATTTTCAAGGAACTAAAGACACATCATTAAATAATAGGGAGGAGGCAAGCAGAACAGCGAGAGGAGGAAGGATATGTAACACTAAGAATGCTTGAGGGGGCCACAGGAGTTCATATTACTTTATGTTTCTTAAAATAATATATGATATGTATAAGATATACACATAAAGTTTAATTAAAGTTACATAACTTGAGGTGACAGGCTCCCACCAAAACCACAGACTACCTAACACAAACCTCAATGCTCAGCACGGAAACTTCCTTTCGAGTTGTTGGTCAAAGAAGTCCAAGACACCCTCAAAGCAACATAGGCTATTTCTGTAGCCCTGTGTTACTTCCCAGAAAAAGAAGGTCAGACCCCATTGCTGGAAACAGCCGGCCTAGAACGCATTACATACACCAGGCTGGCCTTGAATTTACAGAGATTTCCTGCCTCTGCCTCCCAAGTGCTGCAATCAAAGCTGTGCACCACTATTTCCCACTGCAGCATAGATATTTTTAAAGAGGGTGGTGGCTAGAGTAGTAATAATCCTTTTATAAAGTTATCAGCAACATGATATAAGACTGTGATTTGGAGAGAGCCACTGCAGTCACTCACTTTGAGAAAGTAATAAAGCCTTACTTTCCATATAGTAAAATACACTTTTTTTTTCACTAGATGGTTGCCCGTAAGTTACAAGACACTATTAACAATAATTAATAATCTATTACCAATAATTATAAATTATTTGTAAGTATTTATGAAAACTATTGATCATAGTTTTGTAAAAATTTTTCATGGCTTTCTAAATGCATGCATTCTAAACCAAACTGTTCTGTCAGGACAGACTGATTTTACTCATACAAATACATTCATTTAGTATCCTTTTATACTCATTAAACCCTTCATACACATTACTATTTTCCCCCTTAGGTCACTGGAACACCTTAAATTCCTCTCCACTGAAAAATCGCCAAATACCATATAAATTATACTTACTGAGTTTCTCCTATCTACATAAGGGAATATTCTACCTTAGTTGATATGAAATTAGTTTACAAATAACTTGGATAAAACTAGATTATACTTGAAATATTCATAACATATAAGTATAAACTATTACAAGAGTAAATATATAGCAAACAAAAATATAAATTTATTCTATTTTTAGATATACTATATTTTCACAAAAATGCTAAGCTTTTTGAATCTTTACTCTTCAAACTAAAAAAAATAAAAAATGTTTTCATAAAGTAAGCGATCAACAAGTTCTACAAATTATAGTGTGCTGGGTACTATAGCAAGGCTGTTACAAGGACTCCTGAGGCCCAGGGGATGTGGAAAGATAGGTTTTAAAAGACTGTAATTACATTAGTTAAAGAAAACAAGGTTTCATCAAGGTCAGAAGACAAGAAAAAGACAGCTGAAGCTTTTCAAAGAGACATACGAAAGCACATATAAACCTCACAGCTCACGCTGGACACTGTAATCCGGCACTTGGGAAGATGAGGCTGAGGGGTGACAAGTTCACATCCAGGCTTAGCTACACAGTGAGACCTGGCCTCAAAAAGGCTGGAGATCCAGTTCAGTAGGAGATCACTTGCATATGGTCTTGTGTTCGATGCCAGTACATGAAACAAATCGAGTGAGTCATGAGCAGAAGGAAGACTGGATGGGGCTGGAGAGACGACTCGGTGGTTAAAGCACTGGCTGCTCTTCCAGAGGACCAGGGTTAATGCCCAACACCCACATGATGGCTCACAACTGGCTGTAAATTCAGTCCCTGGAAATCCAACGTCCTCTTCTGGCCTCCCCAGCACTGCGCACATATGGCACACAGGCAAAACAGGCATACACACGAAATAAAATTTATTTTTTTTTTCTTTAAGAATGAATGGGAGATTTGAAATAAGAAAGAGGTGGAACCAGAGGCCACTAAAGCACCAGACATTTCCTAGGTAGGAACTCAGAGTAGCAGAGGCCCTACCGACTCTCTGCCAGTCAGAGCTTTGCTAATGAGGTAGTAGAGCACCTACCCCTGCTGCAGTCCCCTTCCATCCTTTGTTTCGTAGAGGGCACAGGCTGTCTCTGTCTCTCTCCCAAATCCCCTCTTCCCATTTGCTACTTTTGGAGGGAACTCATCACAGTTTGCAAATAAAACTTTTAAAAACAAAAATTAAGAAAATAAATGAATAAAATCAAAGAACAAAGGAATTTGCCTCTCACAGAGTTTTATCTTCTAGGGAAAATATAGCTATTTGTCCAGGGCTGCAAAAGTGAAGTTTAAAGCTCAAAGTGGACCTTACACTTAATGCTGCCCAAGCAAAGACCACTGGGCTGCTCAGGTACTGAACTTCATTAATCTACTTACTAGGAAAAACAGTAAGTTCATGACTTAAACATAAATTCTAAAATAATTGAAATACAAAAGATAAAAATAACAAAAAAGCACAAGGCATTTTGACTAAATATTTGTTGTAATCCTGTAACACAAAACTTTTTTTTTTATCTAGAGACCACCAAGCAAAAACTGATATCTAACAACATAAAAATGTGCCACTTCAGTAAAATACGAAGAAATATATATCAGTTTAAAGCCAATAGCAAGGGAGTAAGCTATGCACTGTACAATGCTTAAACTATGATAAATATATCTATCTATTCAAAATTTATCACTTCTTCATGGTTAAAATACTACCAAAATCCTTACTTCTAGCTTGTTAAAATGCCTATCACTGTGAAGATATTTGTTGATTACATGTAAGTACCAGGGAAGGACACGGAGAGATGGGTGTATGGTGGTTTGCATGAGAACAGCCATATAGGCTAATATGTTTGAACGCTTAGTCCCCAGGGAGTGAACTGTCTGGGGAGGATGAGCAGGTGTGGCCTTATTGGAATAAGTATGTCACTGAAGGGGGTGGGCTTTAAGGTTTCAAAAGCCCAAGCCAGGCCCTGGGTCACTTTCTCTTTGCTGCCAGTAAGATACAGGCTACAGCACCATACCTGTTTACCTCCATGCTTCCTGCCATGATGGTCATAGACTAACCCTCTGAAGCTGTAATAAAAAAACCCAATGAAATGTCGCATGCTGCGTTTTTATAAGTTGCCTTGGTCATGGCATCTCTTCACAGGAATAAAAAAGTAACTGAGCCAGGCATGGTGGCACACACCTGTAATCTCAGCACTCAAAGAGGCAGAGAGAGGCAGATCTCTGTGACTTCGAAGCCAGCCTGGTCTACAAAGTGAGCCCAGGACAGCTAAGGCTACAGAGAGGAAACCTGTCTCCAAACGGGGGTGGAGAAATAAGAAAGAGAGAGAGAGAGGTGGAGGGAGGGAAGGAGGAGGTAGAAAAAAGACAGGGAAGAAGGAAGGAAGAGAAAAGTAACTGAGACAGAGTGCCAACAGATAATACTGGTATTTAGGGGTACAGTGTTGATTAAAATCTCAATTGTACCTCTCTCTAAGAAGGCAGTAACACATACATGGATAGCACAGGAGATGGATGAACTTTTAGTGTTTTGTCGTTTCAACAATAAAGTATAGAAGAACTGGAACATGATTATCTCAGATCTACAGATTTGGTGAAAATGAGAAAAGGTGCTTTGCAATTCGTGAAAATGATACATTGTTCATGCTCATTGCTAACTGTGACAGTGTGTCACTGACAGATCTAATCTATACAGCCCCTGCCAGACTAGTGAACGCTGGGCCGCTGCCTGAAGGGGAAGGAACAGGATTATGCTCCTGCAGGCCTCTAGTCACAGTTTGTCAATGTATCAACTCACAATCTGTTCCTATGTTTCCGCTCAAAGACACTGCTTGAACGATGTACTCTGGGCTGGGGAGATGGTTCAGTGGGCAAAGGTGCTTGCCACTGAGCCTGATGACCACATGACGGAAGAACTGACTCCTGGAAGTTTTCCTCTGACCTCCATACATGCATCATGGCATATGCATGCTGACACACACATTAAATAAATGTAATTTTTTAAAAGATAAGCGTAGTGTTGACTCACTAACATTGAACTCAGGGGCAAGAGCACTGTTATTCTGCCCAATCGGAGCTTATCTAATTGATTGTTTTTTGTTTTTTTCTATAAAGCACATCAGAGTCTTTTTAAGTAGGAATACTCCACAGACTTCAATACTATACCTCAGCTCTATTTTAACTGCACAGACGTGCAGCCAGTGTGACAACATGAAAACCTATGAGAAAACCATTTGTTGACAATGTAAAAGGTGAAAAAATGCAGAGTGTAGTCTTGTTCCATCTCAGGTAGGGGTATGTACATGGAGGGACTCAGAATTTTCAAAATTCTACAAGTCTACAAATAAGCATAAAAGTAACATTGACTTGGAGCTTACAAGTAATTCTAGTGACTAGGGTAATTTCACAAAAATTCAACTCAAAAAAATAGTAAACAGTGAAGATCGAGTTTCTCAATTTTATACAGGTGCTCTTTCATTTCTCTCAGGCTTAATTTATATTTTTCAGTGTTAACATATTTTCCCAGATTCTAACATCACTACAAAAGTTTGAGGGTTTTTTTGGTTTGTTTGGTTTTTGTTTTAGTTTTGGTTTTCTGAATTGAGACTTGCTATATAGACCAGGCTGGCCTCAAACTTGTACTGATCCTCCTGTCTCTGCCTCACAAGTTCTGGGATTGCAGGTGTACCACCAAAACCAGCTCTTTCATATGTTAGTGATCCTGAAAGTGTTCTTTTTATTCCATTTTAGAAGCCCTTTAGAAATGACTGGCTTTCTATTGCTCTCATATCCTTCAACCCCATACACTCACTCATTAGCTGTTGTCGCATCCTGCCAGATTTTCTACAATTAGGTCACTTATGAATAAAGACGATTGTATTCCTTCTTTCCCAGTCTGAGTGCCTGTCTTGCTTAAGTGCACTGGCTAGAACCATTATGCAAATAAAATTCTACACAGGACTGGTAAAAGTAAGTATCTCTGTCCTGTTCTTGGTTTATTTTTAAAGAGTTCAATTTTCCACCAGTAAATATAATTTACGCCAATAACATTTTTCTTTTTCCTTTTTTCAATCTTATTTTTGAGATTATGGTATAATCATACCATTTATACCATTTTCTTTTTTCCCTTCCTTACTCCAAACCATCCATTATACCCCTCCCTGCTCTCCTTCCAATCTGGCATCTTTTTTCACTATTTTTGCATGTACACATTTGTATGTGTGTGAGTGTGTGTGTGCATATAATCCTAAGTATAAACTCTTCATTATCAGATCAAGGAAGTTCACTTCTATTCCTAGTTTGCTGAAGACCGTTATCAAGAACAGATAATTTTGTTTTTACAGTTTAAATTGAGTTTAATATTAAATTGTAATGCATTATCAAGATGCTTAAATATAATTAGCATAAAATAAAAATATTTCATAGGGCACCCACGCAGCAAAACTCCTAACTTATAATCAAATTATATATTGAAAACTTTTTGTTTACATATATATATATAAATCTTTGTCTCTCTTTTGCTAAAGACCTGAGTCACTTTTTAATTCTGTACCTCAAAGCCAAAGAGAAGGCTCCTTCTACTAGAAAAAAAAAACATATTTTCCATATGAAGAGCTCTTTATTTCAGAGTAAAAAGCAAAGAAGTCATGTTTCAGTGTTCCTGTCTTAGAGATAACCAACTTCAATGGCAGAGGCTAAGTCACCATCAACACCCAAGAGCTTAATGCAGCCTTATTAAGTCTCACACAGACAGGCCTGATGGCACACAACCATGGCTCAGTACTAAGCAAGGAGGCAAGCAGCAAGTTCAAAGCCAACCTGATCTACACACTGTGAGTTCCAGGCCAGCCAGGTTGTACACAGTAAGGCCCTGTCTTAATGAAGACCAAGAAAAATCACATTTAGCTCCTCTTGTTGATCATAGGAACAAAATTAAAATAAGCACATTCCATTTACAATTTAAATGGTGAAACTGCACCCACACTCATGCTTAAGATGCTGAGGTAAGCTGGTCATAATAGCACATGCAATGGAAGGAAGGAGCAAACAAGCAGATGGGTCTGAGTTTGAGACTAGCCTGGACCCCACAGTGAGCTCTACAAGTGCCTGAGCTACATAGAGAGACCCCATCTCAACAAAAAAAGATCCTGAGTTAAACCATGTATGTGCATATTATTACACGTGGTATTTGAACAGACGAAACTTTAAATCTTGGCTAACGGTTCTTATCAAGAAATCAAGCCAATCATCTTTTTGTTCTGAAACAGAACATTTCACTTTATTCATGTTTACTGATTACACACGTAGACAATTAGTCAGAAAACATAAGCAAGACTATACATTAAATTACAAATCTAATCAAGCCCTAATCAAAATAATCTCTCACAGGCTTGCCTAGAGATTCATTTTCATGTTGATCCTAAATCCTATGAAGTTGACAATGTAGGTCAACCATTACAAACTGCCTTCACATTTTTCCCTACAGAGAACAGAGAATTCTGTGAGAGTTGTCTGGGCTGTTTGGGGTTTGGTTGTTTAGTTGGTTTGGGGAGATTTTGCTTACTTTCTACAGTACTAGGGACTAAACTCACTAGTCTGACACACACTAGACAAACAGGGTACAGCTAAGCTGTATCATCCCAGGCCATTTTGTTTTCCACAGGGACCCACAGTGCAGTTACTACCATTAAGAACTGCCTTTATGTTTGTATCTATGGGGCAGACATGATTCGGGTGGAAGTTGTTTGATTGGTTGGTTTGTGGATTTTTCTTTTGTTTTCTACAGAACTAGAGACTGAATCCAAGACCTTACATTAGGCAAACACTCAACTTAGCTATTTCCCAGCCCGTTTATTTTTATGACAACTTTAATTATGCACACATGTGCATGTCTGTGTATGTGAGTGCAGGTACCCTCAGAAACCGGAGGTGTCAGATTCCCCTGGAGCTGGAGTTTTAACGGCAATTGTTAGAAGCTGATGCATGTGGGGGGAACAGAACGCGGGTCCTCTGGAAGAGCAGTATGTGCTCTTAAGCGACCCACCTCTCCACACCAATTTTATTTTATTGACTGGGTCCTACTGTGTAGTGTTGGCTGACCTCAAATTCACTATCCTCGTGTCTTAGCCCACTGGAGTGGTTATGAGTACAGAAATAAGCCACCCTTATAAGTATGTAATTGTTTACAATGTCCTCTATTCAATTATATCACTTTATGTCAGCTCAGAATATGCTTTGGTTATTTACTTCCTTATGGGTAAGTAACATTTTCAATTTTCTTTACATACATAATTTTTACTGAGCAACAAACACTATGAACTTTACCCTGCTGTGTTGGATATTTTTCATGCCTCCACCTCTTCCTCAACTGTGGTCTAGGCTGCAGCTAAGCACACAAAGCAGTCTGTTCCAGTGTGCCTTTGGTTGGCTGGTTCCAGAACAGTACCATCTCCTTGAGTGGGGGAATACATAGGCTCTTCCCCTTTTTAGTCCTTATGCCACATCTAGGAAGTCTCTCGAGCCGGAAGGGCAATCACATTGCTCACACTGTCTAGTACTCATGTTACACAGCTATAGCTGAGCACCAAGGCTAGCTAATTCACCAAAACCAGACACTGATGCCTTATACTTACGTCTAGGAATTCTAAGGCTGAGAGGCAAGAACAAAGAAAAGAGCAAGAGCAAGCCAAATTCAGTCTTTAACATCAAACCCACTCATAAATCCATCGAAGATCCCCACTAATGGTCTCAACTCTTTTCACCGCTGCAAAGAGCTGATGTTTCCAAAACATTCATTCTGAGAGAAAATTCAGACCACAGCACCTCATTTGTTTCTCATCACCCAGGAGCCAGTGATCTTCATCAGCTGATGTCCAAAGTCCTAAGAAGTATTTTTTTCACGAACTGTGTAGGATCCTTTCTTTTAGAGTGATAAGGCCTGTTGTAAGAAGGTATGATTCCATTACCATAGATGGAGGAGAAGCAGAAGTCCCTGTAAGTCCACTGTGGGTTTACTCTAGCTACCTTTGTATTTGAAGTTTCTTGTAAATGTAATGCGTCTTTGCTCCTCACGCCAGTCTCCTTTCACAGTTTCACTGGCATGTTCAGATCATTTCTGTTTACTCCAGATGTAGTAGCACTGCTGCCGCCTCTATCCACTCTTCCACTATGTTTCTACATCTTTTTATATTTTTATGGGTGATACTTAAAGCATGTGTGTGCGTGTCTACGTGAAGGCACACTTCCTCGTGCATGCACGTGAGCACTGGGGACAAAATGACAATGTTGGTTATCTGTTACTCTCCGCCTTGGTTTTTTTGAAGAGGGTCTCTCACTGAACCTGGACTTAGCAATTGAACTGGACTAGCAAGCACCAGTACCTTGCCTCTTCCCTCACAGAACAGAGATTACCCAGGCACACCATTGTGCCTAGCTAAAACAAACAAACAAACAAACAAAAAACCCAAAACAAAACAGAAAACAAAAAACCTTTGTGCTGATTCTCTGTGAATTTCACATCATGCGCCACCCAATCCCACTCATCTCCCCATCCCTTCATATCCACTCTCTGCCCTTCAAACCTTCCCCACAAAAGAAAAAAACAAAACAAAACAAAAACTCATTGTGGGAGTTGTCGTGTCAGTGTGTCCCCCAAGTATACGCTTTTGTCCGTACATCTTTACTTGAAACGTTCATTATGAGTCATTGGTCTAGTTTGAAGCCTCTGACTTCTGATACACTGGCAACACTGGATCCTCACCAGAACTCCTCTCACACATCCTGTTCTTGCCCTGTGTCATGGAGATCCTGCAGCTTTGGATCTGCAGGACTATCCCCTTCCTGAGCTCCACCAATAGAGTAGATGCTGGGGTAGCCCAATTCAAAGGCCCCTGGATCTGGGCCTGGGTGGTAGCTGTGCTGGTCAGCCAGCCAGCTCCCCTGCACCTACATCACAGAGCAAGCTCTCCAGCACTACCCTGGCTCATTCACCCATTGCTGCAGCTGGCAATGAGTAGGGCCAGCTCTCCCACTCTCATGCCCTCGGGGCCAGCTCATTGGTGCCCATGCTGCCAGGAACAGCTCTACTGTGCTTCCTAGGGGAGACGCAGAGCCTGCTTTCCTGAGTGCTACAGCAGGGGAGAGGCCAGGCCAGCTCTCCCACGGTGCCCAGGCTAGGGGCCAGCTCTCCAGCCTACCACAAGCAGCAAGGGGTGTGAGGGGCCAGGACCTTTCGTGCAATACCACTGCTCTGCATGGCCAGCAAGAGGTGGGACCAGCTCTCCCAAGCTCACACCCCTGGAGCAGGGTCACCTGTAACACGGCTCAACCCCTTCACCCCTACCCTCCAACCCCACCCAGCAAGCAGGGTTAGGTCTTCCTGGGAGAGGTGTGGGGTTCACTGTAACAAGCGAGGCGTGGGACCAGCTCTCCAGAGATGCTCCGAGGAGGGGAGAGCCAGTTCTCCAGAATGCTGCAGCCAGTGAGGGGTGGAGCAAGCTCTGTGCAGTCCTCAAGACATCAACATGGCCCCACGTGGCAGCCCAGATTTCCATGTGGCCTTAGGTGGCAACAAAACTCTGCTGCTGCATATCACGGACCAGACACGGCCCTCAGTGGCAGCATGGGCCAGGGCCTCATCATGGACTCGGGTGGCATCTCCAGCTACTCACACCAAGCTGTTCCTCACGACCCTCAAGTCTCCAGTTCTGCCTGACTTCATTGTGCACACACCCTTCTGCTTCTCTTTCTCTCCCATCTCTCCACTACACACCTTAGTGGCGCCCAGATCCTCTGGGTATCTGTGATAATCTCAAGAGTTCTATGCCCTGCTCGTGCTGTGTGGCACCAGGGTCTGTGCTCCTGCCTGGCATGCCTAGCTTTTTATGTAGGTTTTGAGGAATGGAAGCTCAGGTCCTTCCTCATGTTTGCATGGCCAACACTTACTTTAGACATCTTCTCAACCATAGTTTGGTTTGGTTTTGTGGCAAGGTCTCACTTGTAACCCATGATGGTCTGGAACTTGGGTGTATAGACCAGGCTGGCTGTGAACTTACAGAATCCTTCCTCTAACTGCCTCTCCTTTCATGTGCTGAGATCACAAGCCTCATCCACAACATTTGGCTCATTTTGTTTTATAGCAACTGCTATAACATATCTGACGGTTTCATTAAAATAAACATTATACCATTGATGTGTATTAACAATTCTACAGTTGCCTTTCCCTTTCTTCAATTCTTATGCCACTGATATCAATCTCTTTCTGTGTATGATAGAAACCCTAACACATTACTAACATTTTAGGTCTGACCCATTATCTCTTCTTTCCACATGCTAGTAAATCCAGGTCTTGCTCATAAGCTAACACTTCACCACTGACCCACACTGTAAGCCATAGTCCATTATTGTCTGCAAAGCTTAAAAAAAATAAATGTCTTGTCTTTACCAACTATTTAATCATTTCTTTCAAAGATCCAAATTTCCTCGTGTTAATATTTTCCCTTTAGCCTAAGAACTTCCTTTATGACTTTATTTATAGAGCTGGACAACTAAAAATGGACTCCTTCAGAGTCTACTTTTTATTTTTTTTAAGACATTTTTCATCAGGCTGTAAAGTGATTAAACAAATAAATTAATGGAAAAAATAAAAACAAATGAAGAACGTAGTTTTTGATAATAATATATCTTTGTTAATACTATACATGATAAGGAATTAGTAGCCAGGATATAATAAAGAATTATCTCTTAACAAAAAGTCATTAGGTAAATTATAAAATGGACAAAGGACTGGAGCAGTCCTCCAGAGACGCTCAAGCTGGTCAGCACACAACAAAGCTTTAATGTTCCTATCAGAAATAAAAATCCAAACCACAATGTGTAGTGGTCTATTGTCTATCGTCTGGATGAGCACCTGCCAATAATAAATCTGATGGCCTATAGCTTAGGCAGGAAATAGTAGGTGGAACATTGAGACATTGAGTAGACAGAGAGGATTCTGGGAGAGAACCAGATGGGGAGATTCAGCAGGCAATGTGAAGAGGATAGACACATGGCACCTGAGCCCAGGTAACCAGCCATGTAGCAGAATATAAATTAGTATAAATGGGTTATTTTACATTATGACCTAGTCAAAGAAGAGCCTAGGTCCATGGCCTAGGAATTTGTAAATATATTTGAGTCTCCTGAGTTGTTGTTATGCTGGGAACTTGGGGAAGTGCGGAAAAACTACCTTCTAAAACAATGAGTACCTTATTGTGTCCATTAGGGTGGCTAATAGTATTTTTTTAATAGAAAATTATATTCATGAAAATGTGGGGAAACTGGAACTCCTGTTCATTGTTGTGTGTATTCTCTATGGGAAACAATGTAGCAGTTCTTGGAAGCATTAACAACAGAATTACTGCATGACAATTTCACTTCTGGACATATACAAAAAGGACTCAAATTATGGACTCAATGTTTCTACATCATGTTCATAGCAGTATTATTCACAACAGCCAAACAGGACCAGTAACCCAAGTGTTCACCAAAGGATGAATGAAAAACAAAATATGGTATATACATACAACATATACACTCAGATTCACACTAGTCAACAGGTGAAAACAACTCAAATATTTATCAGTAGACGAATGGACAAACAATATGTACGCACACACACACACACACACACATACACACACAAAGGAGTATTTCCTATTCAACTTTCAAAAAGAAGAAAATTCTGATATATACTATAACATAAACTTTAAAAACACTGTACTAAATTAACCCACTAACAAAAGGACAAACATATACGATTATATTTAAATGAAGGTACTTAATAGTAGTCAAATGCAGAGTCGGAAGGTAAAATGGTGATTGCCAGGGGTTTAGGGAAGAGCAATGGGAGAAGTTAGCATTTAATTACAGTTCCAGTTTGGGAAAACTACAAATTTCTGCAGATGAATGACAGCAATATATGTGGAACAATATGCATGTGACTAATGCCACAAAACTGTACAGGTCAAGAATCAATTTTATTAGATAAATTTCAATCAATAATTTTTTTAAAAATCATGATTAAAAAGTCACTTCTTTTTTTTTTTAAAGAATTTTCAATTAGACTAGAATGCTGAGTTAATAGATGTCTTTCATTAAAGACAATGCTCCACTCTTCTGGCTGGAAATTTCCATAAACATCTCATATCTATTCATATTTTTATTGTTTGTTCAAGGCTGAAGATAGATCTTAATGGCAGAGGGTTTTCCCAGTGTCACAATGGATTGGAGAGTGGGGAAGTGTTTCAGAATGCATCCATTTGTCTCAAGCTGTTTTTAAGATTTCCAGTAAGTATCACTAGTTCTCAGCTATTAATTACATGTGGTTCCTTTAACATTTCTACCACTTTGGGTTCACTGAATTTTTTCTTAAATGACTAAATGTTATTGAAAAAGTAAATCCATAGTGCTAATATTTTGTCTTTCCTTCTCTGAACCCTATACCCACCTGTATCTGAGATGACTTTCCAATCACTGCTTCATTCTGAACACTCAAGAATTTCTACAGATTCAAGTTCTCTCTTTCCTTCTATTGTCTTATCTACAATCAACCCTACTCAGTATTTTAACTTCAGGTATTATACTCTTTGTTTATAGGAGTTTCATCGGTATGTATTTTATATTTTACACTTATTTTCACATCATCTTCCTTTCCTTTCTTAAATATTAGAGCACACTGATTGCCACACTTTTATACCTTATTCTACAAAATCAATCTTTCTAGTCAGTGGCTTTTTAAATCTTGGCTAGGAATTGTATTTTTTCTTTTTTTGCAGACATTTTAAAGTGAAAGTGACATTAATATCAAATTAATCTACTAGAAGCAAGCAATACACTGACACTAATCCACAGCACTTTATAATCACTACCTGTATCTAATTGCTAAATATTTTTTCTCCCCAACAATGGTTCTCAACCTGTGGGTCAAAACCCATTTGGCAGTCTCGTATCAGATAGCCTGCATATCGGATGTTTTACATTACAATTCACAACAATAGCAAAATTACAGTTATAAAGTAGAAACAAAAATAACGTTGTGGTTGGAGATGCTACAACAAGAGGAACTATATTAAAGGGTTAAAACATTAGGAAGGTTGAGAACCTTCTAGACTCTGGCAACTACTGATCTTTATCCTGCTTCTCTAGATTACGTATTCTGGACATTTCAAATAAATGGAATCATAGCATATGTGACTTTGTGTACTTGATTCTTTAACATTTTTAAGACTCACCCACAGTATGACATGTACCAGTACAATTTTATATCTAGGAACTATTTTCTGAAATATAACTATCACAATTTGCTTACTCACTCCTCCATCAATGGATATTTGGTCTGTTTCTCATCTACTTCCTGAAGACTACTATAAATGTACACAAACTTGAGTACCTGTTTTCAACCCCCTGGGACATGTATTCAGATGAAAATCACTGGATTGTGGCAATTCTATGCTTCAGTTGGAGGAATACTCCAACTTTTCCACGGAGGATTCATCATTTAAAACTCCCACTAGCAGTATGTGAAAGTTCAAATTTTTCCAGTCCCGGCAAACTTGGTATGTTGGTGTTTTGATTCTAGCTATCCAAACATGCATGTAGTATCTCATGGGAATTTGGATTTGTCTGGTCATGTACACAGTTCAGTATTTTTCTTGGTGGCATCTCGGTGCTGGAGGATGTTTTGTGTACTGTGTATACAGTGCTGATTTCTGTACCTGGAGAGATCCGGGGACACTGGCATTGTATGAAGCATCTCCTGTCTCACTGCTGTATAAAACCTGTTCTCCATCACCCTCTGATTAGTTAATAAAGAGGTGAATAGCCAATAGCTAGGCAGGAGAGGTTAAGGTGAGACTTCCTGAGACAGAAAGGGTCTCAGGTTGGGGACCAGAGACAAAGGAGACATTATGAGGAGTCACCATGAGGCCATGATGAACAAGGAGGTGCCAGAGTGAAACTAGGATGGCAGGGAACAGGCCCCATGGCTGCAAAGAAGGCCAGGCCAGCACAGTCAGGTTAAAATGCCTCAGTAGCTGCCCAGCTATAGTGCCTGAAGCTTTTTATTAAAAAAAAGAGAAAAAAAGTCTCTGTGTCATCACTTAAGACCTAGGGCAGCCATAGGAAGACCATAATTTTTCGTCGTGACTTGTATACCTTCTCTATAGTGCTATTTAGTATTTAGGTCCATGATCCCCATGCACACACACTTTTCACTTGTTGAGTTGTGAATTTTAGTTTATGGAGTTTGGGGAGAAGGCTTTAGACATACATCCTTGCTATGGTACCCAGACTGAGCCTCAAATATCCTCTACTGCAGAACCACATCACCGCCCTGAGCAGGGAGTGACAGGCAGGCACTCCTAGAACCCAGTTCTTAAACTTAGAACACACGTTCACTTTGAGCTTTGTATAGTGCATAAGTAAGGGTCTAACTTCATTGTTTTACATGTTTATTTTCAACTGTCCCAGAATAACCTGCTGAAGAAATTATTCTTTTAAAAAAATTATTTATTTTTATGTATATGAGTGCTCTATCTGCATGTACACCTGCATGCCAGAAGAGGGCATCAGATCCCAGTATAGATAGTTGTGAGCCACCATGCAATGCTGGGAACTGAACTCAGGACCTCTAAGAAGAGCAGACAGTGCTCTTAACCACTGAGCCATCTAACTCTCCAGCCTGAAGAAATTGTTCTTTGCCTACTTAAATCTTGGCATTCTTGTTAACAAAAATGCATATTGTTTATCCCTATACCCTCAATTTCATTCTATTTGTCCATAAATCATCTATACTGCCAATATCATCCTGGTGGGATTATTGTAGTAAAATTTCAAACAGAAAATAAGGGTTCTCCTCGGCTTTGTTAACTTTCAACACTGTTAGGATTTGAGCCTGTTTACCATGTGTTTCAAGATAACCTTTTCCATTTCATTATAGTGCTGATAAAGCTTACCCTGAATCAATAAACTGTAAGAGATAGTAGTGTCACCTTACTCATATCAAGCTTTGCTATTCACAAATGTGGTATGTTTTTCTACCCACCTAGGTTTCAACTTCAACAATGTTTTATAGTTTTCAGTGTACAAGACCTTCATAAATAAGTCTACTCCTTTATAAGTATTACTGAAAATAATTTTTTAAACTTTTATTTGTGTTGGGGAAAATCACCCGTGGCAAATCACCATGGCAAATGTGGGAAAACGGAGATCTCTTTCTGCCAGGTAGGCCCTAGAAATTGAACTCAAGTCCCCAGGTGTGGCAACATGTGCCTTTACCAGCTAATCCATCTCAGTGGCTCATAAACAAAATTTTAATTGAGACTGTTTATTGGTGGCATTCAGAAACACAACTATTTTATATGGTTTTTATGTACCTAAATGCATGTCCAATTTTGTTATTGACTTTGTGGGCTCTGTGTACATGATTCATGGAGATTTTCTAAACAGGGAATCACTGTCATCTGCAAATGGTTTTATTTCTTCCAGGTGCACCTGTGCCTCTTTTTCTTATGTAACCGCTCCTATAGCTGACTGAGAGTGCTAAAAATTGGTATCCTTTTGTCTTCTTAACAACTGAAGAGTTTCAGTCTCTCCTATAGAGCTTGTGGTGGTTTGAATAAGAATATCCTATAGAGGCTCACAATGGGAATGCTTAGTCATTAGGGAATGGCACTACTTGAAAAGTAATGGGAGGTAGCCTTGCTGAAGGAAGTGTATCACAGGAGGGTCCTCTGATGTCTCAGAAGCCCATGCCAGGCCCAGTGGCTCTTTCTGCTGCCTGAGGAACCAGGGGTAGAACTCTCAGCTACCTCTCCAGTTCCATGTCTGTCTGTGTGCTTCTGTGTTCCCTGCCATGATGATCATGAACTCAACCTCTGAAACTGGAAGCTTAACCGCTTTCCTTTGTAAGGATTGTCGTGGTCATGGAGTCTCTTCCCAGCAACGGAACAGTAAACAAGACAGAGCTGAATATCAGCTTTGGGCTTTCATAAATGCTGAACATTGAGGAAATATTTATTTGTGATCTCTTCTTAATGTGGTGTTCACTGCTATTAACTACCCTCTGATCATCACTTTCACTATTAATAAGTCACTGTCCTAGTTTCATTTCTGTGGATGTTATAAAAAATTCTAAGATAAAAAAAAAACCCTCAGGGGAGAGACTTATTTTGCATCACAATTCCAGTTTACAGTTCAGTACAGCAGGAAACCAAGGCAGAAGAAACGTAGTTGGTCACCTCACATCCACTGTCGAGAGCAAAAGAAAATGAGAACACGAGTGCTGGCTCTTTTCTATAATCTTATACACTCTAGTGCCACCCACTGTTAGGCTGAATCTTTCCACAAAAACTATTTAAGTAGCAATACTATTTAAGGGAAAACAAAGACAATTTCTTGGAGTTTCAGACATGGAAAATGAGGGCCCCTGAAGCCAGTCTGGCCTAAAGTGGCTCACGTCTCCAAACACTAAATGATTCACCTGAAGACTTGTCCTCTACTCTCCTTTTACCAATGTCCAGAGTCTGGCAGCAACAGCAATATTGTTCGTAAAATTAATGGTAGTAGTCGCAAGAGGGCCAGTGCCACGCAGTATGTTCCACTAACACAGTAGTCCCTCACTGCAAGTCTCTGAGACAGGCGTCATCATCCTTTCAACTCCAGGCCTCTTCTTTCTTGGTAGTCACATGCTACCTTAGTACTAGACACGAAATAACTATCATTGTAACAAAACTTGGCTCGCTCTTGCCCGAAGAGTTCCAGGACTCACGTGCACTCAAATTCTGCGTTGCCCTACCTATTTTCCCGCTCCTTTATGCAGGCCTTAGAGCTTCCTCTTCGCTTTCACATTCCAGCATCTATTCCCAAGCACAGATGCCTGCAAACTCTCAGAGTGCTACAACTGGCTACGACGGACTTCTCTAACCCCAGGATACCCTGGCCTACCAACCACCCATCATCACCCCCAAAAAAGTTGCTATTTCAGCCACTCCTTTAACAGTACTCAGGACAGGCACCTCGATATCTGCAGTGCTACAGCTCAATGTAAAGTAACTTTCTTTCCCTATGAACTTATAATCAGAAAGAAAATGTCATAATATACCATGCCTGCTCTGCTATATTCTGAAAGCTGGTCAATTCTCTTTACTTGCTTGTTGAACAATTCATTTTAAAAATAGTGATTATAATTCAAGGGCTGTCATTTACAAACAAAAAGGAAGCGATGACAGTAGACAAAAAGAAGCAATCATAAAAGGCAAAAACACAACAAGGAAGCGTCAATGGGAGCAGATCATGGAAACACAAAGTAAATGCCACTTTGGTCAGACAGACTGGTGAAAGTGGAAGATGTGACAGACAAGGAAGGAAATGGGCATCCCCTAGTCTATTATTAAATATAATTGTGTATTTTCATACTTCAACAAATATCTCTAATAACCTTTGACTAGCACTTAATTTCTAGTAAGTTATAATAACTAGAAAAAGAGACATGAAAAAATTTACTGTGGCACTAATGTCATAAAAATCTGCCCAACAATAAGGGCTCAGTTAAATAAGTCTTAGGACTTCTAAAGATGATGATTAAATACTCCAGAATTTTATATATGGTATAATGCCAGTCTGTAAAAACAACATATTCACAAGGAAACATACCTTCATAGAAGAAACTTCTCAAGTATACGCCCCAATAATTATCTCTGTGACAGGATGTGGAACTTTCCATGGCTGTTTCTTATTCACACCATCCCTTTCTCTATAGTATAAGTTGCACATATATAACATACTTTTTCCCCAGCATATTTTTATTATTTGGGAATTTCAACAATACACCCTGATCACACTCACTTCCCATTCCTCTCAGGCCCACCCTTCTATCCTTGTGCCACCCCCCAAGAAAACCCACCAAGTCCAATTTATGTTGCCCAATATACTCACTGAAACATGGCCAAACTCCAAGCGGCCAGCCTATTAAAGAGAACTGAGACTTGTGTATCCCCATCCTGTCCCCATCTCCCCAAGCCTTCAACTGTGAAGAGCTACACCTTTATATCACATCTTTATATCACATTTTAAAGGACTTGCTTCAATAGCTTCATGTCTGGACTATTTCTTTTGAGCGGATGAGGCTTGTGGGGTATCATGGAAGTCTTCAACGTCTCTCATTCTCAGTTATGAATCTGTAGTCATAAATACCACCGTAAAAGAAGCTTTCTTGCCCAGAGCAGCAGGAGGCAGCATGGAACATGGACTTTCACATGTATTCCAGATGCAGCACAGATCACGGTCATCAATACAGTCTCCATTAGCAGCCCAGAGCATGGACGTCAACATGGTTTTCAGTAGCAGCAGAGACCACCGACATCCACATGTCTTCCAGTGGCAGCATGGACAATGGACTTAACTATGGCTTCCAGCAGCTAACAGGGATCACTGACATCAATGTGGTTTCTGTAGGCAGCAAGGATCATGGACATCAACACGGCCTCTGGCGGCAGCACAGACCACAGACATCAGCACGGCTTCCAGTGGCAACCCCAGACCACAGACATCAACATGGCCTGTGGCAGCAGTAGATTACAGACATTAGCATCACCTCCAGCTAGTGGTAGTCCCTCAAGGAGATTCAATCTAGAAATGTTCTTCATCTCTGACATCCTGCTACTGCTCAGAGCCAGGGTTATCATGCAGCTGGGCAGTGTGTCCAGGGGCAGGACCTTCGAGAGCTCCATCGTGTTCACAGCCTTCGGTCAGCACCCTGGCCTGGTGCTCCCCAGCCCCCAACAGACGGCAGTTCAAGTGGTGGCAGCAGTTGGGGCTCCAAGCAGTGCGCCAGGCCTGCAGGCCAAGCACCAGCACCGGTCCAGAGGTTGGCAATGGGGCAAGGTGGTCCCATGGTGGTCTGAGCCTCCCAGCAGCCAAAAGCCTACTGCCACAGCCACCGCCAGGTCTGCAGCTCCACCACTGATCTGGTATCTTTCCCATCTCTCTAACGTGTATTCATTTATTAAAGTGGTGTTGGCAATGTGTTCTGTCACACAGGATATTATTTTGTCCAAACAGCTTTACACGCAAATACGTACTACAACAAGTCATTGTTCTGGTTCATCTGAAGCACTTTTCTTTTTTTTTTTTTTTTTTTGTTTTTTTTTATTATTATTATTTAATACTAATTACAGTTTATTTATTTTGTATCCCAGCAGTAGCCCCCTCCCCTCATTTCCTTCCAGCCCTACCCTCCCTCCCTCCCTCATCTCCTTCCTGCCCCTCTCTAAGTCCACTGATGGGGGAGGTCCTTCTCCCCTTCCATCTGATCCTAGCTTATCAGGTCTCTTCAGGGCTGGATGCAATGTCCTTCTCTGTGGCCTAACAAGGCTGCTCCTCCCTCAGATGGAGGGAGGTCAAAGAGCCAGCCATCAAATTCATGTCGTGTTCCCCTAACTAGGGAACCCACTTGGATACTGAGCTGCGATGGGCTATATCTGGGCAGGGGTTCTAGGTTATATCCATTCATGGTCCTTGGTTGGACAAACAGTCTCAGAAAAGACCCCTGGGCCTCAGCAATTAAAAACAAGGAAATCATGAACTTTGCAGGCAAATGGTGGGACCTAGAAAAGATCCTGAGTGAGGTATCCCAGAAGCAGAAAGACACACATGGTATATACTCACTTATAAGTGGGTACTAGACCTATAAAATAGGATAAGCATACTAAAATCTGTACACCTAAAGAAGCTAAACAAGAAAGAGGACCCAAGGTAAGATGATCAATCCTCACTTAGAAAGACAAAGGGGATGGACATTGGAAATAGGAGAAAACAAGTAACAGGACAGGAGCCGACCACAGAGGGCCTCTGAAAGACTCTACCTAGCAGTGTATCAAAAACAGATGCTGAGACTCATAACCAAACCTTTGGCAGAGTGCAGGGAATCATAAGAAAAAAGGGGGAGCTAGTATGACCTGGAGAGGACAGGAGCTCCACAAGGACCAAATATATCTGAAGCACCTTAAATACTCCCAGCTGCTGCACACCTCCCTACCCTCATCAACCCTCCTCTGAGCTTGCAGCACATCCCCCCAGCAGGGCAAGGAACATAAGTGGTGAAGACAACAAGATAACAGCAGAGCAGCTCCATGCTGCCCCTACAGCCTAGCTGATGGGGGGGATGGATGGCAGGGGAGGGGGAGGGGGGAGGGCGAGGACAACCCAAGTCTCTCTATTCTACCATCTTTTTTGTTTGTTTTTCTAATACCATAAAACTACTTTTTAAAAAGCATCTTCCTAGAAGGTTTGTCTTTTTTTAGAATAACATGCTTTTTTTGATTTGTCAAGACACGGTTTCTCTGTGTAGCCCTGGCTGTCCTGGAACTTGCTCTGTAGTACTGTGATTAAGAGCCTGCACCACCACTTTCTTAAAAGGCAAAAGAAAAAGAGAAAATGAAGATGGCAATTTAAAGGAAGAAAATGTCACCACTATAATAGAACATAAAGCATTCCTTTATTTCACAATAATAATAGTGTTATATCTAATATGAAACTATTGTGTGATATGGCATAATGCAGGTATGTATATGTGCTCAATTTTAGTCAGTTTTGGTGGATAATACAGAAGAATCTGTTAGGACAAGAGAAAAATGCAATTATTCAAGAGTGATTAAGGGGGGAAAATTCTTCCAAATAATTAGAACTAATCCTAGAGAGAATGTTTAAAACCAATATATTAAAATATATGTTGCTTCACGGGGGTCAGCTTAAATCCTTTTTCATCCTTCTTTTGTTTTGCAAACACTCGTTCTCAGGAGAAAGCAATCACCATGAAAATATTAAAAAACAAAAGTCTCTCCTAAGTTTAGTAATTCAAGTTGAGCTTTGCTAATGAGAAAGTCTTTACAGCTTTTATTATTCTCAATTACGGCAACTATTCCTGTCTGATTTGAACATTTTGATGGATGAAACTTAGTCAATAATAATAAGGAATCCCTAATTGATCCTAGGAATCCATGTCTTTAATAGCTAATTCCATCTATCTCAGATCACTAATTAAATTTTCTAGGCAAATCCCAAGGAATTGTACACAATGCCTAGTTCAGTAATGTGCAAAGCAGGAAGTGAGAAATACTCATTAGTATTGATCCTTTCACTAACTTTCAATAAATATGATCATAAAAATGAGTAGTCATTTTCACCTGTCTATGCAAAAAGAAAGAAAGAAACAAATTGTTCTAATTGTACCCAGTGTGGCAACAAAGAGCGGCTGAAAAATCACTGAATGACAGCTTTGCACCTACAACAGCCCTAAGACAGTTCCTACAAGTCCCGCTGCTATTTTCCAGTGCTTCTAAGCAGAGGACACGCTAAGAGCTCTTTAAGCCTCCACATTAAATGTCTCTGATAAAAGCAATTTTGTTTCACAAGAAGATTTCCTAGTGTGTGTGTGTGGCAGAGGGGGAGGAGGGAGATCAAAGAATAACACCAATGCTTTTGTATGAATGGCACTTGTATAATGCAAGATTATGAAATTCCTGAGTGAACACAATTCTGTAGATATTGTGGAAAAGAATGGCGATCTGTTTGCTTTGTAACAACACTACTCTTCACTCGTATAATAAATATATTTTTAAGAAAATAAATTATTTAAATCTAGAACTAGGAGAATAAACAAGCAAAGCCACCATTATCATGACGAAGAAAAATGTCACATTATCCATTCATCCCTCTGTATCCCTTAGATACCAAAGCCTGATGCTCAAGTCCCTTAAATGCATATGCACAGATTTATACAAATTACCCAGTATACTTTAAATCACCTACAAGTTACTTATGATACCTCGTGTGGTGCTGTACACCATTGCTTAGAAAACAGGTCTAATAAAGGGAATTTGCTTCTTAGTATTTCCAACCTGTGGCTGACTGAAACTGCAGCTGTGCTACCAAAGATGCGTAAGTAAGACTTTTGTCAGTTTGGTAACTGCAAATGCCATGAGGCAAATAAATAAAAAGGCAGAGCACCGTGACATAAGCTAGACTAGGATCAAGTGAACCCAAATAAGCCAGTGGTAGACAGCACAGTCCATGACAGTCTGTGGAAAAAATGCCACAAGCTGGAGCGAGCTTGCCCAACCCAGAGGTGAGGTATTCGTATTCTTTCTCAAGTGCAAATACAGTCTGTGATGTGTAAAGACACCCAAGTTAAGAGAGAAATCTGACAACTATAGTTTGACTCTAGCTCAGAAAGCCTGAACAGATAGGCTTAGAAGTCACCAGATCTAGTGTTCAGGGTAGAGGAACCATAGCTCTTATGGGAGGGGAACATTGGGATTACCTTCTTGGGTCACAGAAAGCAGTAATCACTTCTATTTTAACTTAGAAAACCAGCTAGAAAATATTTTGTGATACTGCAGCTACAATATTGTACTGTTTGCTCAAGGAAGGTAAAATTGAATGTACACAGTTCTTGGAGGGGTGCAAAGGCCTAAGGAAACCTGCTTCTTCCACTGAGTTGACAAGATCACACACTACAGTTTGTTGAGTAGTAAGCTTCCTACGGCCCATGTACATGCCCTAGAAAAGAAATCCTTTTTTTAAAATACGCTGATATAACCTCTTCACAGATACATCACTGAAAATGCTTTAAGCCTACAGAACTGCCAGCAAGTGGTACTTCCTCGTGATGATGGACGTTCTGAACATATCGACACATCCTGGAGGGACGTGACGTCAGGAAGAACAGATCAACCTTGGTCCTCCACTGTCGGGAGTTAGCAGCGTTCAGGACCGTTTTCCTCAAGCAGCCTGCTCTTCCCATCCTCCAGTATGTATTCTCCAGAAAGCAGCAGTGGGGTTACGGGGAAGAGCTGAGATACAACGTCCCACAGTTTATGGCCAAGGCACCATGTAAATAAGACATGCCTTAATACAAACTCACCTGATTTATTTGAAGCATGTTAAGACAATATTGATCAAACTTCTGTATCCCTCACGGCTCCAAAAAACTGAAAAATGAAAAAATAAAGTTCAGCTTACTAATTTCAGTGACTACTAAATATTTTTAAGCATGTGCTCTTTACCAGAATCAGTAATAAGTGGAGTCATTCAGATTATTATAGAACTCATATCATGATAAAAATGTCCTCAATTTGTACAATCTGATCCAGACCCACTAGCCATGTATGCTAGCGAGTATATAAAATGCAACAAAGAAAGACAATGCTTAAGTTTCCGAGTGTTAATCTTCCCTTCAGTAGACACCTATACTAGCAGCGCCAACTGTAACTGTTAGACCTTGAGTACCTTCTTGTTCTGAAGTTGTAAGGCAATCCAAGCAAAAGGGAAGCTGTCTATAACGCTTCCTTTTTGTTGTCAGGTCAACACTTAACATGTAACCCACTTCCTCCAGTCGGGTTTGGAACGACTCTGAACCCATCCCCTCCAGGAAGATGCAACACACACGAGTATTCTCTTTAATGTTATGAAAATAATATGTACAATTACCTAGGTGAGCATTTGCTTTTATTATTACCAATATAAAGAGAGTGTGCACATAAAGTATGCTTTAACCAAAAAGAAAAAAAAAAATCACTGGCAAGGAGACGGGGAGCACAGCAGTTAAAAGCTGGGGTTTAAAACTGGGGTTAAAAACTGGGGTTAAGTTATCAGCACCCACATAGGGCAGCTCACAAACATTTCTAACAACAGCTCCGGAGGGACCCCATAGCCTCCAATGGCACCTACACTGTGTGCACATATCCATCGAATAATTAAAAATAATATCTTAGGTTACAGTATGCTATGCCTATCCCATTGCTAAGTCTGGATTTACCCTCCTCTGGGGCCTAACACTTTAGTTCTGATTCCTTTCATGTGGTAAATCTCCTCTACATTTAATTTTTAAATAGATGCTGAAGGAAGGAAGGAAAACACAAATGTATAAATAAATAAAGCATTGCTCTTTAAGAAAATTTGCAAAAATATATATATAATGTAGCAGTACCTCCCATTACAAAAATTACCAAACAAATCAGCAAAAGGGTCAAATGCCATGACTTAAGCAGAAATTTTTGTTTTGAAATTGTGAAGTTGACCTCCCCCTCAGAAGTAGAGGTGCATATACTCACACATACACACATACTGGTCTACCCCTTTCTCCAGATGAACACTGAGGTCAATCCAAAATGACTGCTAAGTTGGAGACATGGCTCAGTGGGTAAGGGTGCTCACACAGTGATCTGAGTTCAGCACCCAGGTAAAAAGCTGGGTGCAGCCCTCCGAGCCTGTAAGCCCCGTGAGGAAAGGATACAGACAGAAGATGACTGGTGCTCTCACAGCCAGCCTGGCCAGACACACCAGCCAGCAGGTGCAGTGAGAGACCCTGCCTCAGGAAGACAGAGGGCACGTAATACGGCAGGCTATCCGATGTCCTTCTCTGGCCACCACCCGAGGGTGGGCACCACACTTCACACGGACCCTCGTGCACACATACGCATGGAGCAAACACTCACAATTACTTCAAAACTTGAAAACCTTTCTCACAGTGTTCTCAGCATCTGTATTTTTTTCCAAGCGCTTTTCAAACTTTGTAAGGGAATGATATGTCACAGAGGACCCGGCTACTGGTGATTTTTAGTTCCAGTCAGATAACCTTCTGAGCCCTGGTCAAACTACTTGAAGCCTAGTACCCCTTAACCTTTAAGAAGCAAGTGTGAAATGATGAGGTGCCACTTCTCAGATGAGGTGGTACAAGTCTCAGATGAGGCAGCAATGACATGATAGAGGGGAAGGCAAACAGCAGCGAAGACTGAGGCCTTCGATCCACAAAGGCCAAGAGTCACATGGGAAAGTATGCCCACGGGAAAGCCTGCCAGCAAAGTCATACATAAGAGACGAGGGTGCAGGGGATGGTGGTGCGCACCTTTAACCTCAGCACTGGGAGCCAGAGGCATCTCTGAGTTCAAGACTAGTCTAGTCTACAAAGCTGGTTCAGGGACAGTCAAGGCTACAGAGAAACTGTGTGTCAGAAAAAAAAGAGAGAGAGAGATCAGAGGCAGCTTAGCCATAGAAACTGCAAGATAATGTGTATTGTTTTAAGCCCTTATGGTCTGGGATAATTTATTATGCAACAATAAATAAGACATCCCTGCAACTGAACACTGCTTTGGGGCTTTGGACATCAACCTAAAATAAAATCTCTGTTCAGGATAAGAAAATGAAAAATATTAGGACTCAAAAGTTGTAAATTCTAATTTACATTTTTTATTCCAAAATTAATTTAAAAGTGTACCAATACAGAGACTCATAACTGATCAAAGTTCTGAGAAGAACTGACCACTGGGGCGCTCAGGACTCTGACCAGGTTCAGGGACCATCACAGAGCAGAGGACAGGAAGAAGGTAAGAGCCGGAGGTCGAGGAGGAGTGCTATGAAGGGCTGCCTTCTGAGATGACGCTGCCATTGCACTCCTGGACTAAGAGCAGCTAGGGTTACCTGCACAAGGCCAAGCCAGCAAAAATTCCAGCGTGCATGGGGCACCTCTCCCTGAGGAGCTAGCACAACTGATGGCTGCTGGGGATGGAAGAGTCTTTTTTTCTTTGGAAGTCTGGCTGCCTATGCTCATGCAGGAAGCAATAATTGGACTCTGTGGGTTACCAAAAGAAAAACAGGAAGAAGGAAAACACCATGAAAGTGGGAAGGGGCCAAGGAAATGGGAAGAGGAATTTGGAGGTGATATAATCAAATCACATGTGTCTGTGTGTGTGAGTGTAAAAAAATAAAAAAATTTAGGAGGTGGGGTGAAGAGATGGCTCAGTGGCTAGGAGCACTGGCTGCTCTTCCAGAGACCCTGCGTTCAATTCCCAGCAGTCACATGGTGGCTCACAACCAACTATAACTCGTCTCAATGATCCAATGCCCTCTTCTGGTACACAAATACACTTGCAAACAAAACACCCACAAACATAAATACAAAAATAGATTTTTCAAAACTGAAAACATCTAATGATTTAATATCATAGATTATATTAAGCCTTTTACAATTATAGTGAGCTACAAAACTGAAATGTAGCTACTGTGTCTACAATAACTGTTAACTGGATACCATTCTAAAATTATTAATTTTTCCATCAAGCAAAGTATATACATATTAGATTTACATCAATATAAAATTTGTAACTATAGCATGAGCAATTAAGAATTCCAAAGTGGCATATATCTTCAAGACTTTGTTTCTTCTTTAAAGGATGCCCAGTTTACTGTCCTACAATAATGATTTAAAATAAATCATTATTGCAATGATATCCAGGCACATGAGGGCATGAAGTTCCAGACGCCAGGCTACCAAAGGAAAACAGGCGAGGCAGCTGACGGTGGCATACAGGTGAGGGAAAACTTGCAGCTCATGAGAAATGAAAGGTCCAAACTCTGCCTGTGACTTAACAGTCCACTTTTATCACGAATTACATTTTGCCCATGGTATACTAAAAGCTGTAAGGCTAATTGCATATAACCCTCACTAAGTGCAGTTTTAAGAAATGGCATAGATATTAATAAACAGTTTCCGTCAGGACCCATCCTACAAACGACAGGCACTCTAGCCACATGGACTATCCTCACTGACAGGCTACAAACTACACAAAACTGCTGTACACAATCTGAATCAGCCCCACACCCCACAACCTGGGATTAAAACAAAACCATGTTTACATATCATACACCAAAACGTCTACAATACAAAACGAAGACCAACCCAAAGCTTCTTACTCTAAAGAATTTGTGGAATTCATCCTAACCAATGGTTCCCTGGTTAAGAATACTTGCTCTTGCAGAAGACCTGGGTCCCAGCATGCCCATGATTTCTCAGACCTGCCCATAACTCTAGTTAGGGGCAGTGTGTGTGTGTGGGGGGATGCCTTCTGCTGGTCTCCTCAGGCACCATGAACATGGTACACACACATGCAGACAAAACACATTTTCTAAATCTCTTAAACTTTTAAGTTTTTAAAAACACTTTTTCATTTTAATTTTTTAAGTAGGTACCTTCAAAAAACTGTTAAGGAAAATCCAATTATAAATGTCAGTACTTCCTAGAAAACCAGTGAGAGTTTCAAAGCACACAAGTTACTCAACTGCGCCATTCAGAGGCACACTACCAACCAAGAAAGAAGGGAAAACAATTACCAAACGCAAGTTTATAATATGCGCCACATTCTTGCCATTTTTATACTCATTTAATCCCCATCAGCTTGAGATGGAGGTTGGGTTATCTACAAACAGCCACATGCACGCTGTTTTGATTAACACCCAGCTGGACAGGTTCAAAGTCCTCTTCTCACTACACACTAAATTATGAAAGATTTGCCTTCTTTCATTTTTTTCTGGGCCAACGTCAGTCTTCCAGCACTACAAGAATTAGAAATATTAAAGATGGGGCTGGAGAGATGGCTCAGTGACTAAGTGCTCTTCCAAAGGCCTCAGGTTTGATTTCCAGAACTCACATGGCAGCTCACAGCTGTCTCTAACTCCAGTTCCAGGGGATCCAACACTCTCTTCTGGCTTCCATGAGCAGACATGCAAGGCAGAAGAGAACACAGGAGCACATGGTGCACAAAATACACGTAGGAAAATATACACACACACATAAAATAACTTTTAATTTAAAAAATACTAAAGCAGTTAAGTACAAAAATAATTCCAGTATTTTCACCAATTACTCATTCTAGGGTACTTTCTGTTATTTTTGTATTTAAAACTTCAGTCACTGTCCTTTTTATTTTCTAATGTATTATGTATTTGCATGTGCATATAT
This sequence comes from Meriones unguiculatus, assembly GCF_030254825.1. Classification (NCBI taxonomy): domain Eukaryota; kingdom Metazoa; phylum Chordata; class Mammalia; order Rodentia; family Muridae; genus Meriones; species Meriones unguiculatus. Next base: position 108,008,170 of record NC_083354.1, on the reverse strand, counting down.
ACAGATAAGTGGGACATTAAACTGGGTATGTGGAGGTCTGAGGACAACTTGCAAGACTTTCATCCCAGAGCCCCACAGAGTGCACGGAGAGAACTGACTCTTACTGGACAGCCTCAGTTGTCCTTACGGTCCCAGTCACGTGCCACCGCGCTGACGACCTGCGATGATCCCCAGGACCCACGTGGTAGAAGACAAGAGCCAACTCACACAAGTTGTCCTCTGACCTCCACAAGCTTGTATAGGCTTTACCCACTGAGCCATAGGACAGTCCTATCGGTCTATTTTTGTAATTTTGTAGAAATTCATCCCAGGCAAGCCGAGTCAGATTAAAAAGTCAACTGTTTCCATGCTGAAGGACCTAGAAGCCAAGGGCTATATCATACCTATCTCACCCATGAAAAATGCAGAGGAAACATTTCTGTGAGGGGAGGAGAGAATAAACGATAAATGGGTACAATGGTAACTAACAGGTAAATCTGGAGAGAAGTTAGGAGGGTGCTCTTACAACTTTCCTGAAAGCTGAAACTGTTTCCAATCAGGAAGTTGAAAATTAGAAACTATACTTGAAATTTACCTCCTTGGTTGTATGGCAACATTTTCAAATACAAAATACTGTTTCATAAGGAAAAAAAAAACAAAACAGTAATTTGTGAGGAAGAATACACTGTATCTCACCAACTAATAACAAACAACTAAACATCACTTAGAAGTTTAAAATATCACTGCCATGTCATGCCATGACACAGAGGTGCCCAGGACTGACACCGAGGCCACACACACACCACGCACTCAACTTGGCATTAACAGATGTACACATTTAACACAGGTCTGCGGCAAATCCACAATCAAGTGATAGTTCAGGTTTCGGTAAAATAAAGAGACAAAGACTACGTTAAAAAAACAATCTAGCAGAGATTTAGTTTTTCTTTTTTTATTATTGAATTATACTTTCCCACTATGACTCTATCCACGACAGTACAGTTGAATCGATTTAGAAAGGATAGGGAAGAAATATCCCTACTGAAGAATTTGACTGTGTGGCTGCTTGCCTGCCCAACAGAAAGCGTTAACCCCTCAGAAAATACAAGAATACATCAGAATCCAAGTAGGGATCAACGAAGTTCCCCAGCACTGTGAGATCAAGCGCCCAAAAATGAAGACTTTCAGGTAACCGGAATTCGCGTAAAGAATCATCTCTATCCTTACTGCAGGCTGCATCCCCTTCTAAATTGCACAGTGCATCGCTGCCTAGTGCACCCTAGTTGGGTGGTCCGTCTCCACTCAAGTAGTTCTAAGCTTCTGAGGGGTGGGTGGCATAGGGGATCTATCCTGGAAAGCGCCCACCACGCAAGATTCTGTACCCAAATAATGCAAGGACTTCCAGACTTGGCCCCCACCCCCATCCCCGCCCCTCGGCGCAGGCGCCCAGGCAGGCTCTCCTTCCCACCCCCTACCCAGGTCTGCTAGTTCAATCGCCCCAAATTGCCTCTGCGAAACTGGCCCCTCGCCCTGCCCCACAACCCACACCAGCCCCACAGAGACCCCCCTCCCCCAGAGTCCCTGCCCTCAACGGTGGCTCCTGCGGCCAAGCTTTGTGTCTCACCCAACTCCCCCACGCCCCGGCAAGGTCACTACCCCCAACTACCCCTTTAAGCCGAGCCGTCACGGTCCCAGTCCACGGGAGGCTCGGCGGAACTCGCCTGTCATAGGCTATATTTTGTCCCCCCCCATCGGCCCCACCTCCCTGCCCCATTCCGGAGAGTTACGTCTTCGCCACTTGCCCATTATACAGAAATAGCCGCCGCCGCCGACCCGGCCTCGCCACCCTGCCGCCCCTGCAGGGTCCCCCGCCGCCACCACGCCGGGGGCCCCCGCCCCGCCCGCCCCGCCCCTCGGGACACCTGTGCCGCCGCCGCCGCCGCCGCCGCCGCCGCACACGCCCTCCCCCGCCCCCCCGCGCCCCGGCTCGCTCCCTTCCCCCCCTCCCCCCCCGCGGCCGAGGGCGGCGCCGGAGCAAGGCCGCGAGGGGCGGCCCGGCCGGCTCCCGACGGAAGTCGGGCCTGGCGGCGGCGCCGCTCGCCCCGGGCTTTTTACCTGCGGGCCGCGGACGCCCGGCAGACGGCTCCACATTGGCGAGCGCTCCCGAGGACTGACCCCGCTAGGCCGCCGCCGCCGCCGGCTCCCACCTCGGCTCCCGCCCCCCGCCTCCGCCCGCCGCCCCTGCGCTCCCGCCGCGCCCTCCCGGGCCCGCGCCGCGCGCCCCCCGCCCGCGCCCGCGCCGCGCGCCCCCGACACCCCGCCCCGCCTCCCCGCCGCGGGCCGCCGAACGGCTATTGTTCGCCGCGCCGCTCCCGCCCCCTGCTGGCCGCCCGGGCCCCCCGCAGTCCCCGGGGCGCTGCGGGACGCGGAGTCCGAGGGCCCGGCCTCGCGGTCTCCGGGCCGCGCCGGGGGGCTCCCCTCCCGGGAGCCGCTGCGGGAGCGCGCTGAGAGCGCCCGGCGGGGCACGGTGCCCGCCCAGCGGCTGCAGAGGTGCTCCAGCACCGGTCCTCCCGCCGGTCCCTGCCCGCACCCGCTGGCCCTCGGCTGTCCGCTCCTACCTTCCCCGGCTCGCCGACTCCCCGCAGCTGCCGAGCTGGGGACGCGCGACCATCCCGCTTCCGTTCCGCTGCGGTGCGACGCACGCTTCGGCGGATCCTGCACCTTTCTAGACTGGAGGAGGGGGAGGAGGCTGGCTGGCTGTCTCCACCTGAAAACACTAGCCAGCCCTCATCACCTGCTCCTCGGCGTTGGCGGGGTGCCCAGGCATCATTCTCCAGCAGAAAAGACAAATAATGAATATTGTGTGACCATTAGAAGGAGAAATTCTTGGAGCCAGAAATGAGGGTCGTCTTAAAAACGATGTCCTAGATCCTTGGTTTTTTTGAACAGTGCTAGAAAACTCAAATTACTTGTTCATTCGTCCTGGTTTTTGATGTGGGTTAGGTATGGCCAGATAACATCAACCCAGTTAAGACCAATGAAGTCAGCACTTTAAATAAATGGCACCAAAAATAATACGAGAATAGAAGTCTAGAAATAGAACTATTAATGTGTTCTGACAGAGTTACCCACTGGCATTATTATTTCTCGGGGTTACTTCTCTAGTGTCCCTTGTCTGCTTGGGGAATATCTGTGAACCCTGTGATTTCAGTCATATTTTAAAACCAATTCTACAAATGAGGCAGCGTTGTGGGTCCATTACCTCATCCACTGATTCACAATTTTTAAAGAGACAAAATGTGATAATAGATGTATAAGGACAATACCGGTGAGGCTCTCTAAATAGACCCTGGCACGTGGCAGGTCTTCTGCTATACGTGGGCCATCTCTTCACGTTCCCCATGCTCCTTTCTCACTTTGCACTTCCACTAGCTTTCTTAAATTTGTGGATTTCTCCCTAAATGGGCACCACTTCTTGATTAATGACTTCTAGCTACTTAAGCCTCCTTCAATTTTTCGATGATCCCAATGACTACATGCCCTTCACACCAGAAAAACAAGCCTCCCGCCCCTGTTCCTTTCCACGAGTCATTCTCTCTCCCTTCATCCACTGAACATCAAAAAAAAAAAAAAAAAAAGCGCCATTCAGAAAAAGTCTCCCAGACAAGCTAATTCCTTCACAGACCGATGGCCTCTTCTCTGGCCTTGCAAGTATACTACATTGTTTGTTTTCTCCTGCCAAACGGTGCATTGTTGTAGAGGAAAGTTAATTCAGAACATGGCTGCTCTGGCAAGAGATCACATCCAAAGACCTTCTAGGTCTGTCTGATCCCGCTGGACTACAAACACGCCTTTAATCCAGGAGACAGAGGCAAGCAGATCTGAGTTCAAGGCCAGCCTGGTGTAGAGCAAGTTTCAGGTTAAAAAAAAAAATCTTAAATCCAGGTGTGATGGTACATACCTTTAATCCCAAACAATGAAGTTAGTTTGTAGAAGAAAGCACCCATGTTTGAAAGTGATGTCTACTTGAGTGGCAGAAAAAAAAAAAAAAGATGAATCAGAGAAAGACGTGACAGAATAGGATATGGCCAACCCTCGTGAGAAGAGAGAAGAAAGGCTACTTAAAGGTCAATGGAGAGAAGAGAGGAGGCAGTATTACTGGGACTGTACTAGAGAGACAGGTGGCAGAGAGAGAGAACTCAGGTGAAAACCAAATGAGACAGAGAATGAGAAGGAGCCAGAAGACTAGAAAAGATTGCTGGAGTTAGTTTGAGGCCAAGCAGAGCAATTCAGGAGCCAAGAGAAAAGTCAGATTGAGTAAGTCAGCTGGGAGAGGAGTTTGAGCCAGAACAGCTCAGTTGAACCAGCCAGCACAGAGCTCAGAAAGAACAAGAAAGGGTGAGCTTATTAAGCAGTAATTCTCAGAGGCTGCAAACATTCTAAGCCATTTTATGGAGTCCAGAAGCTTCCAGGCTGGTAGAAGGAGGCGGTAAACCTCTGAGACTACAATTAAGTCAGGAGAATAAAAGTTCCTGTTCCACATTGCAGTGGGGCTGGCTCTCTCTTATCTCCATAGTCCCAGCATTCAACAGCAAGTGGGTGGACACTAAGTGGTTTTAAAATAAACTGATGTGTTTATACATTTGGAAGTGACTCTGAAGTGTTCAGGAGATTCATTCCCTTTGATTCAGATCGTTGAAGTTAACCGAAAACTTTATCTCCGCTGTAACATTTTCTTCTAACGGAATTTAAACCCCAATTAGATATTTTTCCAATCAATAGAAAGGAGTTGTTTTTTGTTTTTGTTGTTTTTTTTTTTTAAGCTTGAATCTGTACTTTCAACTGCTCTGCATAGGTAAGTCAGCACATGAAATTATATTCATGTAGGGAATCGAGGAGTAAGTGACTGTGGGCTGTCGACACGGGCACAGCTGTGTCGAGGTCCCGAGGCTCAGACCCAAGCGGGGAATGGCAGCTCCCCGAGGTGAGGTGGATATTTGTAATGCGTGTAGAAACCATCCGCCATAGTCCCCCCAACCCCTACTCCCATTTCCATGTCCTGAATACTGCCCCTCCTCCCCATGCAGAGACTGCTTCTACCAAGTTTAGGTAGCTAGGTCTCCTCGGTTCAACTGTACACCGTGAACCCTGCCTCCTTACTCCTCTGTATGGTCATAAGCCAACGCCACTGTTCAACTCGTATAGAATAAAGACGGTTAGCTCCCAGGGAGCTGCCATTCTTCCATCACAGAGCCCAGTCTGTGTGGTCCCAGCTTTTTGTCCATACCTCTGTGTGTGTTTGTCTTCTCTCCATCCCTTGTCACCCCAGGCAGGTCTATCAAGTTGCTGTGCAAGGACACAGCACCTGAGTGACAGGAAAACACAAGAATCTCTGGTCACTATAGTACTTACATTTTTTTTATGTGCATTGGTGTTTTGCCTGCATGTATATCTGTGTGAGGGTGCTAGATGCCATTGATCTGCAGTTATAGATGTTTGTGAGCTGTCATGTGAGAGCTGGGAATTGAATCTGGCTCCTCTGAAGGACCAGCCAGTGCTCTTAACCACTGAGCCATTTCTCTAGCCCTGTAGTATTTATTTTGAAATTAATATTTTATGGGAATTGAAAATGATAGTAATGAGCCTATTGGCACCTGATTAAAACAAAACTTGGAGCTGGGGAGATGGTACAGTGGTAAGGGTGCTTGAGACTCAAGGGTAGTGGCCCGAGTTCAGGACCCAGCACATAATGTTTTCTAAAAGCCAAGCATGCCCACATATCCCTGTAACTCCAGTGCTTTCCGACTAGGCAGAGACAGGCTCAGTCTTGCTTGCTGACAGCCTAACCCAAAGCAGCGAGCTCCAGGTTCAGTGAGAGAAACTGTCTCAAGGGATTAGGGGAGATGCAATTAGGGAAGATACTAGTTGTCCGTCTCTAGTCCGTATTGCACACACGCATAGGGCCCTCATGTATTCAACTGTGACTAAAAGAACAATGCTGTCAAATTCACCATAGTCAGGTCTGAGCAGTTGGAGCAGGGCTGCTCACAAGTAGTGTCTCTCCACCCCCACGTCTTTGCTTTTCATACACTGGCCTCTTCTTCTTTTGGGGGGAGTTGGGAGGTGGTTGGTTTGTGGGTTTTTTTTTTGTTTTGTTTTTGTTTTGTTTTTTTTTTTTTCAGACAGGGTCTCACTATGCAGCTCTAGCTGTCCTGGAACTCACTATGTAGACCAGGCCAGCTTTGGACTCACAGATCCTCACATCTAACTGCCTCTGGGTCCCAACACGTGTCCTCTTCTTGACATCTCTTCTCCTGTAAAATTCCTGTAGCCTCTACCACTCACTGTATGCTACCCTCCTCTACACGCTTGTGTGAATTTTTTATCACTGTGCTGTGTGCTTTTTCCACTATGCTTTAAAATTCTTACCTTATCTTTGCTTGTCCAAGACCTAGCACAAGGTTCAGCAAATACTTACTGAATATTTTTAGTAAATTTTACAAACATTTACCAAATGTCTACTATGTGCCTAATATTTTCCTTGAGCTATATAGTGCCCCAGATTTCCTGGATATTTTGTGTCAGGAATTTTTTAGATTTAATATTTTGTTTGACCAATGTATCAATTTCTTCTATTGTATCTTCTACACCTGAGAGTCTCTCTTCCATCTCATTTATTCTGTTGGTGATGCTTGAATCTGTAGTTCCTGTTCACTTACCTAGATTTTTCATATCCAGGATTTCCTCAGTTTGTATTTTCTTTCTTTTTGTTTGTTTGCTTTTGTTTTTGTTTTTCGAGACAGGGCTGTTTTTTTGGTGTTTTTTTGTTTTGTTTTGTTTTGTTTTGTTTTTGTGTGTGTGTGTGTGTGTGTTAATGTAGCCTTGACTACCCTGGACTTGCTTTGTTTGAGACTAAGCTGGCCTCGAACTCACAGGGATCCACCTGCCTCTGCCTCTCTGAGTGCTGGGATTAAAGGCTTGCACCACCTTCCCCGGCTATTTTGTATTTTCTTTACTGCTTATATTTCCATTTCAGGTCTTGAACTCTTTATTAACTTCCTTGACCTTTGTTGGTTTTCTTGGCTTTCTTTAAGGGATTTATTAATTTCCTCCCATTGTTTGTGTTTTCCTGAATTTCTTTAAGAGTTTATTCATCTCCTCTTTAAGGACCTCTGTTATCTTCATAGAGTTGGTTTTAAGGTTGTTTTCATGTGCTTCAGCTGTGTTGGAATATTCAGGGCTTGTAGTAGGATAGCTGGGCTCTGGTGGTGCCATATTGCTCTGGCAGCTGTTGATTGTGTTCTTAAGATGGCCTCTAGGCATCTAGGTTTGGGGTAATTATAGGCTTAGGAGTCGATTTCTGAGTTTATTTTTGTCGGGTGGATGTTTTCCTTTTGGTCTGTTTTCTCTTTGGCTTTCTGGCCTGAGTGGACTATGGTTCTGATGACCAGTAAATACTCAGGTCCAGTAAAGTGTATCCACTGGGGTTGCGGTGGCCTGTGTGGCCTCTGGGGTTCCAGATACCAGCATGACCTCTTGTAGAGCAGGGGCCTCCCGGGGTATGGATACCAGCATGGCCTCTGGTAGAGCAGGGGTATTCTGCTGGAGTTGTGGGCAATATATGGAGAAGACAAGACGGAAGGGGGTGCTGTTGGGAAAAGCTAGCCGGGCTCTAAGGAATGTTGGCAGGCTGTGGGTGGAGTCTTACCTGGGTCTCTAGATACCAGAGGAGGTAGCATTGCCTCTAGTAGAACAGGGGCCTTCTAATAGAGCTATGGGCTGAGATATGGAGACAAGGAGATGGCACGCTTTGGGGGGGAGGGAATCTGGGTCAGCTCTGAAGACATGTTGGATGTCTGTGAGCAGGGTCTTAGCTGGGGTTCTGTGTATCAGCAAGAACTCCAGCAGAGCAGGGAGCTTCTGCTGGAGTTATGGGCCAGGATACAGACAACTTACTGTAAATGTTAAATGGCATTTTAAGCCTGTTTCCTTCTTACATAGCTAAAACACTAAATAAGTTAGGTTAGCAACTGGTTCTTTTGTCTTGATACGTACTTTATCATGTGTGAGCTGAGCACTGTTATTGAGTGTACACTGTATTACATTTTATTATAGTGTAAAGTACTCATGGTTATGGAAAGTATTCATCTTTGGCGTTCAATGTTACATTTGTATTACTTTGTCTGAAATAAGTACCATAATTCAAACATATTTTGCTTTAATCTTAGTCAGATTTAATCTGGGAAACTACCCAGATCTTCTTTTAGCCTAGCATTGCCTGAATCTGGGGTAAATGAAATTTCATTTCACTAGTTTTTAGGGGTGAAAGTCTAAAATCTCTCTTTATTCCATCTTCTTTCAATGTGCAATGCTTCTCTTTGAACTATATATGCTATCACAATCTAAAAGTGTGTTTTGCTTATTTTGTAACTTTTCTTGGGATGGAAATAAATTTACAAGAGGGGAAAATTTAGGGATCAATGGGAAAGAAAATTTTTAAATGGGGCTGAGGATTGAGCCCCAGCCTCAAGTAGAGCTAAGGCTTCTCAGTCCTGTAACTAAGCATCTATACATGGCAATTGAAGGAAAGAAAGGTTAATTCTGCCTGCAGAGTTAAGCCATTACAACAGAGATGGTAACCTCTCTCCCCATTGACGTGTTTACTAGCAATTTACAGAAATGCTGCCCTCTGCTTAAAAAATAAAAAGTGGGCAATGTAGTTGAGAGAGTGGTAGGGCCTTCCACAGTCTAGTTGTGTATGACCCAAGGACCTAAGATGCGCTCGCATTTGTGATCATCAGAGTGACCTGGGATAGTAACTCCAAATTTGATGTTTCATGCCAATAAACATTTAAACATTTTAAATTTACATATATTTTTTTTCATTTATTAGGTATATGCGTGTGTGTGTGTGTGAAAGAGAGGTTAGGTGCATAAGCAAGAGTGCATGCATTCTGCACATGTATGCACAGGTATGCACGTGTGTGGAGAGGACAGCTTGTTGGAGTCAGACCCTGGGAGATGAACTACAATCATCACACTTAGCACTGAAGGCCTTTTCCTACTCACTCATCTTTCCAACCCAACATACCAATAAAAAGGGAGCTGATTTATGAGAAAAATCCTCTCAGTGCTCAAGAATGGAAGCACCAAGGAGCACTGAGAGCGGGTAAGACGTTAGCCTACACAGAATTGACTTAAGGGGCTGGAGAGATAACAGTTAAGAACACTTACTGCTCTTGCAGAGGACTGGGCTTCAGTTACCAGCCGACTTTCATGCAGGTGAAACACCAGTGCTCATAAAGTAGAATTGAAAAAAAAAAAAATCTTTAAGACACTTCAAAAAGCCTGGCTCAGTGGTGCATGGCTGTAATCCCAGCACATGGGGAGGCAGAGACAGGCAGATTGAGGTGAGTTAGAGGCCAGCCTGGTCTACAAAGTGAGTCCAAACAGTCAAGGCTACACAGAGAAAGCCTGTCTTGAAAAACCAAAAGGGGGAAAGAAAGACTAAGTTACTTAGAAAAATCACAAAAAAAAAAAGGAAGGAAAAAAGGCTTAGTCTATTTAACATGCTATAATAAATATACCATAGGCTGAGTGATTTTCCTTTCTCTTGAAAAATATTTTATTTATTTATGTAATTTATGTATATGGATGTTTTGTCTTTTTGTACAAATATTTGCACAACAGAAGAAGGCATTGGATCTTAGGGGACTATGGTTATAAATGGTTGTGAGCCACCATGTGGTTGTTAGGGATTGAACTCAGGACCTCTGGAAGAGCAGCCAGCATTCTTAACTGCTGAGCCATCTCTCCAGCCCCAAGCTGAGCAATTTCTAAGCAACACACACACTGCTCACTTCTGAAAATAGCATGTCTAAGAACAACACAGTGGCATATTCAGTGTCTAAAGAGGGTTCTCTCTGCGTCTCATGAACGGTGCTTCATGCTCTATGCTCCATAAGACTCCCTGCACTCTGCCAAAAGTGTGTCTGTGAGTCTCAGCATCTTCTTTGCTCCCCTGCTGGGTAGAATCTTTCAGAGGACACCTATGGTAGGCTCCTATCCTGTTCTCTCTCTTCAACCACTTCTGGCATCTGTTCTCTTTGCCCTTCTGAATGAGAATTAAGCATCCTCCTTAGAGCCCTCCTTATAATTTAGCTTCTTTAGATCTGTGGATTTTAGTATGGTTACCCTGTATTATATGGCTAATATCCGCTTATAAGTGACTATATATACCATGTGTGTCTTTCTGGTTCTGGGTTACCTCACTCAGGATAATCTTCTCTAGTTCCACCCATTTGCCTGAAAATGTCATGATTTCCTTGTTATTAATAGCTGAGCAGTATTCCATTGTGTAAATGTACCACAATTTCTTTATCCATTCTTTAGTTGAGGGATATCTAGGTTGCTTCCAGATTTTGGCTATTAATAATAAAGCTACTATGAACATTGAATGGTGGGGCATCTTTTGGGTATATATGCCCAGAAGTATAGCTGGGTCTTGGAGTAGCACTATTTTCAATTTTCTGAGAAAATGCCAGATTGATTTCCAAAGTGGTTGTACATGTTTGCACTCCCACCAGCAATGAAGGAGTGCTCCCCGACTCCACATCCTCACCAGCATGTGCTGCCACTTGAGTTTTTGTTCTTAGGCATTCTGATTGGTGTAAGGTTACCTTAATACCTAAACCAAACACCCAACAAAGAAAGAATTTCAGACCAATTTCCCTTATGAACATTGATACAGAAATATTCAATAAAATATTCACAGACGGAATCCAGGAACACATCAAAAATATCATTCACCATGACCAAGTAGGATTCATCCCAGGTATATACAGAAATCCATCAATGTAAGCCACACCATATAAGCAAACTGAAAGAACAAAACTTCATCAACTTAGATACTGAAAAAGCATTTGACAAAATCCACCCTTTCATGTTTAAAGTCTTGGAGAGATCAGGGATACAAAGCACATGCCTAAACATAGTAAAGATAATATACAGCCAGCCTATAGTCAACATCAAACAAAACAGAGAAATTTAAATCAATTCCACTGAAATCAGGGACAAGGCAAAGCCTACTCTCTCCATATCTTTTCAACATAGTACTTGAAGTCCTAGATAGAGCAATAAGTCAACTAAAGGAGATCAAGAGGATACAAATTGGAAAGGAAGAAGTCAAAGTATCACTATTCACAAATGATATGATAGTAAACATAAGTGACCCCCAAAAATTCTGCCAAGGAACTCCGACAGCTGATAAACACCTTTAGCAAGTGGCTGGATACAAAATTAACTAAAAAAAAAAAAAAAAAATTCAGAAGCCCTCCTGTATGAAAAAGACAAATGGGCTGAGAAAGCAATTAGGGAAACAACACCCTTCACAACAGCCACAAAAAAAGAAAGAAAGAAAGAAAGAAAGAAAGAAAGAAAGAAAGAGAGAGAGAGAGAGAGAGAGAGAGAGAGAGAAAGAAAGAAAGAAAGAAGGAAGGAAGGAAAGAAAAAAGAAAGAAAGAAAGAAAGAAAGAAAGAAAGAAAGAAAGAAAGAAGTATCTTGGTGTAACTCTAACTAAGCAAGTGAAAGACCTGTATGGAAAAAAAAAAAAACCTTCAAGTCTCTGAAGAAAGAAATAAAGATATCAGAAGATGGAAAGATCTCCCATGTTCATGGATCAGTAGGACTAACATAGAAAAATGGCTATCTTACCAAAAGCAATCTACAGATTCAATGCAATCCTCATCAAAACATCAACACAATATTTTACAAACCTTGAAAGAACAATTCTCAAATTCATAATGGAAAAACAAAAAATTCAGAATAGCTAAAACAATAAAAGATCTTCTGGAGATATTTCCATTCCCGATCTCAAGTTGTACTATAGAGCAACAGTAGTAAAAACTGCATGGTACTGGCATAGAAACAGAATGGTGGATCAATGGAATCGAATAGAAGACACAGAAACAAACCTACAGATACTTTATATTTGACAAAGAAGCCAAAACCATACAATGGAAAAAAGATGGCACCTTCAACAAATGGTGCTTATCTAACTGGATGTCTATATGTAGAAAAATGCAAATAGATCCATATTTATGCGGGAGGGCACTAAGGTGGGGGGTGAGGAGAAGGCTGTCAGGGTGCTCTTGCTCACATCTTGGGAGGATATGCTGGCAGAATAAAGCCAGACAGCTGCGTGGGAGTCACAGGGACTTTAAGCCCTTAAACCTGCTCAGCTGAGACCAAACCACCCTTAGACTCTTCATTTTCGCAAATCAACCCAATCTGTCACCATAAGCTAGCTGCTGTTCCTTGCAATCAAACTGATTCTTAATGCAAGGCTCACGACAAGCCTGAAGGGTGAAGGAATGGGTGGGTAGGAACACTGACGCTTGTGTGGGCTGGAGCATAGCTCAGCAGAGTGTGCGCCTACTGTGAGCAAGGCCCTGGGTTAGGGGGAAACAAAACACAACAAACTCAATTCAAATATGAAGTGGTTCTTTGACCATTGGGAGACTTCTCACTGGTCTGAAAAAGCAGCACAACCAGCTCGCCTTCTGTGCCATATAGCTGGTGATCTCAGCACTAAGAAGCCGGAAGCAGGAGCATTAACAGAGGGGGGTCAGCAGAGTGGTGCAGGAGACACTGTCTCAGAGTACAACAAATCACAGAACACCTCTGTCACCTAAAATGTCACGTTTATTATAAATAGAATATTTCTCTTGTTCTTTATTTAAAAACCCTGTTGTGTTCTGCAAAACTTTACAAATCTTGCTATTATTCCATTGCTGGAGTCTCCTTTGCAGGTATTTCTGCTACTAAGTTACAATAAAAAATTACTTTGTCTTCTGACTTCTTGAGTTTTTGAAAACAACATCACATTGCTTGTAACCTCAGCAGTGTAGAAGAGAGTAGTCCTTCTCAGGCCTGGCTCCACAGCAGAAGAGTCGGGAAGGTTTTGTTTCCCTAGAATCTGAATCGTGGCCTCTCATTCCAACCCTTACTGGAAAGAGTGAGTCAAATTATGCAAACACTGAGCAATACTCTACCAAATGAAGCAACAAAATATTCCTAAGGAGGCCATAAAGCATTGCCTCTTTGTTTTCTGCATCTAGGGGGGCACATATGAGCTCATGAACATCTTTTTTCAACTTAATAAACAGAGAAAATGCTTTCCCTCATATAAAATTTAACTATAGATGAAATGTCAGAAACATCAAAAGGAGAATGAGTGGGAAATTCTATGGTTGAAAAAGGTTAGAACTCCTGTTCATTTAATCATTCACTTAAACATACGCAGAATTCATTTGTAGCCGTCAATTATGCAATTATGTCAATTATAGAAATAAAAAAGACACCATTTATATTCAGCTCAAGTTAATACACTGCCAGGACTAAAGTCAAATTTCCAAAGGGACTCACTTGTTCCTGTTCAGCTACACGTATTCATACTCAATTTTTTTTATGTACCAGAAGGCACTGATCTGTTCTCACCCCTACCTTGTGGTCCAGACTTGGAATCCCAGCTACCCAGCAGCAGGAGGATGACAGGGGCCTGTCTGGATTACACAGTAAGTTCAAAGCTATAACAGACAACTTGGTGATACTTGGTGATATCATAACAGAAAAAAGGGTTTGTTTGTTTGTTTGTTTGTTTGTTTGTTTTTTATGTAGGGGTCTCGATGGGTACTGGCTGTAGTTTAGTAGCAATGGGTATATGTGGTATGCATGAATACTTGAGTTTGATGATAGTACTGATAAAGAAAATTATTTTCTGATACAGAAACTGTGTTCACGAGTTGGGCATGGTGGCACAAACCTTTAGTTCCGGCACTCGGGAGGCAGAGGAAGGTGGACCGCTGGGGAGTTCAAGGCCAAACTGGTCTACAAAGTGAGACCAGGACAGCCAAGGCTACACAGAGAAATCCTGTCTTGAAAAACAAAAACAAAAACAAAAAAGAAACTGCATTTCTTTAGGAATCAATTAGGAATTATCATTGAAGAACTCTGTTGTGAGCCCAGGCTGCCCTTCCAATCCCCTTTGAGCATTGACGTCTGTGGCTCAAGGTACCACCAAGGGCCATGCAGATTCCTGGAGTCTGCATTGCAGCTTGAAGCCATGGAGATGTCCATAGACTCTGCAGCCACTGGGGCCGTATGGATACAGGCTGAGAGTTCAAGGCCAGCCTGGTCTACAAAGCCATTCCAGGATAGCCAGGGTTACACAGAGAAACCCTGTCTCAAAAAACTAAACAAACAAAAAAGAAAATCCAACTTTGTTGCTACTTTTCTGTCATTTGTGGACTTTTCAAACTCCATATGCAATCTGGGATGGCACTCTCATGAAACAGTGAGCCCTAGCTTACCTTTTCCTTGGATCATACCCAGTGCCAATTCTAGTGGTCTGGTGCCTCCAGGAAGGCAAGAAACCTGTCAGCGGGTAAGTCTGTGAAAGATCCAGAGGTGTGGGCTGGAAATGAAGCCACAATGTGAACTTGAAGCATGTAAAGGGAAAGTACAGGAAAGCCAATTAGGTCAGTGTATTAGTTACATTTTTGTTGCTAAGATTAAACACTGTAACTCAAAGAAACTTCAAAGACTTTATTTTGGCTTATGGTTTCAGAAAGGTAGGTCCATAAGAGCTGGAAATGTGACATGCTGGCTGGAGCAGCACACTGGCTGATCACATCTTCATTCAGAGACAGGAAGCTGAGTGCACAGGAAGTGAGGCAAGGCTGCAAAGCCTCAGAGCCCACCCTCAGTAATACCCTTCCTCCTGCAAGGGTCACCTCTTAGAGGTTCCATAATCTACTGGCACAGCACCAACTGGAGACCAATGGTTCAAATCCACAACTATGGGGGATTGTTCATTCACACCACCACAGGCAAGGCAGAGCTTTGGTCTGGGCAGATCCAGTACGATCCTATAAACGGAAAAGGGAGGTCTAGCATGAGGCTAGCCTGAGACACAAGTTCCCTACTTGGAGGATCAGGAAAGGCTTCCACCGGGGAACCTTGGTCATTGTGAAGGGGGCAGCTTATTCTAAAACAATGATGAAAGAGATCAGCTATTGTCCTGTCCCGAACTGATCAGGGTGCAGGAATAGCCAAGGAACTGTCCTGAATAATGTTAGCCACTGCTCCCACCTCCCACCCCTCTGTGACACTTAGTTCTGCTGAAGTGTCTTTCAACATATAAGAAAATGAAATGTGAAATTCAACCATTTAGAAAGAACTAAAATAACCACAGGGGCCTATGAACTGTTGTGCTTGAAAAACCATCTTCTAATTTTTTAAAAAAAAGAGAGACTTATTTATGTGTATGAGTGTCTTGTCTGCATGTACTTATGTGTACCACATGCGTGACTGATGCCCATAGAAGTCAGATCAGTTCCAAGGAAGTTGGACTCAGCTGTTTTACAGTGACATAGTTCTACACAAGTGGTTCTCAACTTGGGGGCTGAGACCCCTGGGAGGGTCCTGCACTACCCTTTCACAGGGGTGACCTAAGACCATCAGGAAACAGAGACATTTACATTATGATTCATGACAGTAGCAAAATTAGTCATGAAGCAGCAACTTCATCTTCTGGCTGTGGGTCAGTACGACATGAGGCACTGTATCCAAGGGTCGCAACATTAGGAAGGTTGATAACCGCTCCTCAGAGAGTCAGAGCTTTTTATTCTGCTCCTCAGAGAGTCAGAGCTTTTTATTGTTTTTTTTTTGTTGTTTTTTTTTTTTTTTTTGTTGGGTGGGGTGTTGTGCTAGTGGCCTGAACTTACCTGGGACATATTCTGGGCTTGTTTCTGTGTCGGTGCTTTACAGTGGCTCTATTTCATAGAGATCTCTTCCCAAACTGATAAAATGTCCTGGGGACAAGAGCAGATTGAGCTGGGCTCAACCTAGCCAGTGGAAACAAAAAGATTACATCTCCACTATACACGGATACACTATACACTGTATACACCTGACACACCTGATCACCTGAACCCCAACTCCAGGCCCTATTTCTCTGCTCCCTGCAGTGAACATACTTCGCTTCACCTTGCTCCTCTCCACCCGCCTCTTTAAGCCTCTGACATTAGCTACTGCCTAACTCACCTACATTTACAGCAAGTTATAAGCACCACTTTTTTTTTTTTTTTTTTTGCAAACAATTCATTTCTGTGTTCAGATATGGGCAATTTCCTACAGCATGTATAGGGGTGGGGTCACACTTTTCGCACTGTATAGCTTTCTACTTCGCAGATGACATACGCCCTTTTAAGATCTCTGTCCTCTTCTACATACTGCCCTACTTGGCTAACGAGACATGTTCAGCAAGTATGTGTTCAATGTGGTTTTTAACCTTATGACTGTCAGATTTGATTCACTCTTACCCCAAATGTATTGAGTTTAAAACATCTACATTCCTATCTAGGAATAACTCAAGGTAAGCAATTTGCCTCTGGAATAAGATAATGATATGAAAAATACCTATTCAAAAAGCCAAAAAATATCAATAAATTAATGATTTAAGAGCAAATTTCCTAAACCCTCGAGGATGAGAAGGGAACTATGTTTGGCTGACTCTTCACTCCACATAGCGGTCTAGGGATTTGTTTCAAACAGTTAGTACATGAATGTTTCTTTCATATGGACAGGATTAAAAGTACAATTATAGGGCTGAAGAGATGGCTCAGGGGCTAAGAGGATTGGTTTTTCTTCCAGAGAGATCTTGAGTTCAACTCCCAGAATGCATATGGCAGCTCACCACTGTCTACAACTGTAGTTCCATAGGATCCGATGTCTTCTGGTGTGCAGACATGCAGACAAAATACCCACATACATAAACAAATAAATCTTTTTAAAAAGATACAAGTATAATCAATTCAACACACGTTTATTAGAAACCAATGTACTAAGTACTGCCTCTTATGGGCTGTGATCACCAACATGTTGCAGCATTCTGCCTATGATCAGAGGACACAGGGTACATGACTTGTAGGAGGGAGGGAAGACAGCACAGAGATGAAGACTTTTACTATTTGAACATTAAAGTAGCACAATCTTCAGGTAGAAAAGCAGATGCTGGGGGCTGGGAGGATGCCCTCAGGGCTTCTCTTTAAACATAGGGGGATATTTATTTATTTATTTATTTGATGCATGTGAGTGCTCTATCTGCATGTACACTTGCATGCCAGAAGAGGGCACCAGATCCCAGGATGGTTGTGAGACACCATGTGGTTGCTGAGAATTGAACTCTGAAAAAGCAGACAGTGCTCTTAACTGCTGAGCCATCTCTCAAGCACCAATGGCTCAGGGTTTAAGAGCACTTGCTGCTCTTGCAAAGGACTCGGAGTCAGTTACCAGTACCCACACAGCAGCTTACAATGATCCAGGGGTTCCCTCACCCTCTTCTGCCATCTAGAGGCACTGCCCACACATGGTACACACACAGCGCACACACAACACGCACAGTAAAAAACATTTTTCTTTTTTTTTAAGAAAGGCAGATGCAGGGCCTTTGAGCCAAGAACATTAGCAACGTAAGTCTATGTCACTACAACTTTGGAACAAGGCTTGCTACTGGTCAAGAGCATCCTGGGAACTCTATGCAGGTGCACAAAGATCAGTTGACTAGAAAGAGTGGGAGATGTCTTGAGGCTAAATTCATTAAGACTTACCAAGAAAAAAGAAAGAAAAAGGAAAGAGAGAGAGTTAAAGAAAAAGAGAGGAAAGAAAAAGAAAGAAAGGAAGGAAGGAAGGAAGGAAGGGAGGGAGGGAGGGAGGGAGGGAGGGAGGGAGAGAGAGAGAGAGAGAGAAAGAAAGAAAGAAAGAAAGAAAGAAAGAAAGAAAGAAAGAAAGAAAGAAAGAAAGAAAGAAAGAAAGAAAAGAAAGAGGTGAGAAAGGATTTGGTAAAGTGCCAGATATTTTGGATAATCCAGGCACCACCACCATTAAACTCCAACAGGAAGGACAGAAATTTGCTTTTTATTAGATTCAAAAGCTTCATGTTGAGTTAAATATTCGCAGGACACAGGCATCCACAACTCTGATTCTCGCCTACTCATACACATTCATCCAGTGTCCTCAAAGGTGAAGATACTATCTTGGATTTTCACTTTCCTTTTCCTAGGGAGAATGACAGGTGTATCTTACTAGACTGCAGGTCCCATGGGTATTCCCATGTATATGCCTTGCATCAATATGACAATACTTTTTAAAATAACATAACCAATCAAAAAATGCTTGGAGAGCTTTCCAGCAAGGCAGACACAGAACACTGTGGTCCTGGCCTCAAGTACTCAAGTACACGTGCCCTTTCAATTCAGCTGTTTCTCATCAGACTGCATGCTGCCTTTGTATGAATGTACTAGGGAAGAGGGGAAGAACCTTAAACACCGCCACATATTCACAGCACTTTAAACTAGTGGAGAAAAATCAGACCTATTATGGAAAGTAGAAAAGACTGCGGAGAATGACAAAGTAAAAGCAAGGGATGCGTTCATCTAGCCATCCACTGTTCCAGTGGCCAGGCCTGGAACAGCAGCTTGCCGACAGAAGACTAGAAAAGGAAGGTGTTCCGAGGACAAGCAAATGCCCTGAGAAAAAGAAACAGGTGCAAGAAAGCACACTTCCTTCCTTCCCTGCCTGGAGAGAGGCAGACAGAGCCCTCCTGCTCACTTCCTTCGCTCTTTTGGAAGCTTCAAGAATCACTCACTTTGTTAGTTACCTGACCAGTTGGTACAACCACAAAGGTCAAGGAATTCTTTATATGGTGACCTTATTAACTGTAACACTTCTAAGTTAAGCAACGTCGGACTCATGGTAACTCAAAGTCTCCAGGTCTCAATTTCTAAAGCCCAAATTCTTCCTCCCCTGCACTAGTTTTTGCTTGTTTTTGTTTTGTTTTGTCGAGATGGAGTCTCGCTTGCCATACAAACTCTGGCTATCCTGGAACTTGCTCTGAAGGGCAAGCTGGCCTCAAACTCACAGAGATCCTCCTGCCTCTGCTCCTGGTGCTGGGATTAAAGGCGTGCACCACTAGGCCCAGCTTGCCCTGCTACTCTTTAGTAAAATTTATATTTTTTTCTGTTTCAGGACTAGGGACCGAGGCCAGGCAGGAGACACCACTGAACTACATCGCCAGCCCTTTTAAGTGTGGGGGACAAGGTCTTAGTAAATTACCAGGCTGCCCTGAATGATAAATGATAATCTTCCCATGTGTTTGCCGAGTAGATGGGAGCACAGACCACATGACACCTGGCCAGGATGTGCTTCACTGAAGCATAAGCAGCCACAGCTGAGTAAAGACCACCCGCGAATGAGAAGCCTTGGTGACACCCTGCGCGCCTTGCATTCATTTGGAAACAGATGCTATTTGTTTCCATAATCTTCTAAAGAGCAGGCCTTCATACACAAATTAAAAAGAAGCACTATACAAATTAAAGTTTGCATTATCATAAAGTGCAAAGAACTCTAGTACTTATCCAATCCAAGTATACAGGGTGGTGGGAGAGCAGAATGACAACTGCTTTATTATTAAAAGTTACTCAAGATCCTTAAAGCACACAAAGTAGCCTATGTTCAACTAAGAAAATGCTGGTACATGTACTGAAAAATATATAACACAGATTTTTCTGTCTTAACATTTACATTCTATTTAAAAAGTAGTTACTTTACATATTTTTGCAATTTGTATTTATAAAATATATATATATATACCCGCCCTATTCAAATCCTCAAGCATGAGCTTCCATTCCTAATCAAAAGCACAATCACTCTTGTGATTACCGAAAGAATTATGGCAGCAGCAAAATGAACAAATTCGATTTGACCTGAACATGTACTTAATTCTTGACTACTAAGTAATTCAATAATGCACTCAAATAATTCTGTATCCTGTGCCTGGCAATTTGCATTTATCTGAAAGTTCTGATGAAGAGGCCTGAACCTCTGTGGCAACTGGCAAAAATCTCGGAATGCTTTAACAGTACTGTCTCGGGCTTTGAGACAGTGACAAGTTACGTCTCACAAACGTACAGAGTTTTCAGTATGCTTTGTCTTTGAGAAAACAACTTACATGATTGCATCTAGTTCTGAAAAATCCAGGCTAGGTAGGTGCCAAGAGAGAGCAAGAACTGACTCTTTCTCACAAGTACAACGCAGATCGGAGGGCTGGAGAAGCGTCTACTCGGAGATTCCTTGCACCAGACAAAGCAGCTCAATTCAACTTTATCAACAGAAGATTTTCAAGACAATCATATAATCACTCATCACCAAACAGAAGTTATCAATAACGAATCTGAGAACTGAAATTACAACTAATACCTCACTCCCCAGATCAACACAACTGCACAGACAGCAAAGCCTGAAACGTTCAGATTCAATGAGTCTCCAAAGATAATGATGCCTAAAACCCCATCTGAGTTAATGAGCAATTTATGTTGAGAAAAAAGTCAAATAATTTCAGTAAAATAACACATTTAAATATAAAAACAACTTAATTCACTTAAGAAATAGTAGACTCTGGAAGAGTCACTATCTAAAAGAAAACAAGTACAAATTTCTGTGTCACTACTGAAAATTTCAACCACAGTTCATAGTCAATTACTCAATATATTTAGCTACCTGCTGATGAGGTACAAAAACAAAAAGAAAAAAAGAAAAAAAAAAAGAAAAACCCACGTATCTTATTTATAGAAAGTATTTTTTAATTTCTTAATATTTTCAGATATAATTTTAACACTCACTCTCCCCTAGATCCCTTAACCTTAAACAAAAACTAAATTTCTAAGTTAGAAAAGGAAACTGGGGAAGACACTGAGCATCTATGAGGAGTAAGGAAGTGACCGAAAGAGGTGGGAGGGGGTGTCCCTAAAACCTATGAAGGACAGTTACAGAGGGTGGTGGCAGCTGCTGCAGCTGCCGCCACAGATGGCGATCATGCCGAGGCATTAGGGGTCTTGCTTGGAGCAGCACACAACTGGACTGCGGCTGGCTGGCGTGCTCTGTGGTGCAAGTGGCCTCCCAGCACAGCTGCCACTGACTGACACCCCCAGCCCTGCAGCGGGCTGATAGTGAATCCTCAGAAAGAATCTGAAGATTTCCAATGAGAACCAATTTACACGTAAATACAATTAAACATAATTATATATGTTAAGCTTTCAACTAAGATATATTAAAAAACTAATAAAAATGAGAGACAAATATAAGCAGCAGTAACCATGAAAGCTGAGACCTAGCCACACTGAAATTTTTTTTTATTAAAAAAAGAAAAAAAAAAAAGCTTTGAATACACAGTACCTCCTCTTCTACTCTACTTGTAGGAAGTTTAACAAGTTTTAAAATTCGAAATTCTCAAAAACTGTAGGCTGTAAAAATAAAATAAAATAAAAAAAGACTACATTTCCAGAAATAACACATTTACACACCATTTTCATATCACTAATCATTTCCATTACTGTCAATTTATCTTTGATGGAACAACCAGTTATTTGATAAGTTTTGGAATCTCTAGAAGTTATTATCCACAGGAGGTAAGTAATGGTGTGTGTGTGTGTGTGTGTGTGTACTTGCATATATTTAAAATTCAGAAGTAGAAAATAGTAAATCAACTATTTATATACCCACTCAAAGTAACAAGGAATACAGTCTTCCTCCAGTTGAACTGTCTCCTATAGGGCTTAAAAAATGTTTATTTCCCCACTGGCTAAAAGGAAAATTACACATTATAAGTTCTTTAGAAGTAAATATTAACTTCTTAAGAGAAGAGCCACAAAACTGGAAATAACCTACAGCATTTTGTCTGTATTCGGAAGGG
Organism: Meriones unguiculatus; assembly: GCF_030254825.1. NCBI lineage: Eukaryota > Metazoa > Chordata > Mammalia > Rodentia > Muridae > Meriones > Meriones unguiculatus. Next base: position 107,986,382 of record NC_083354.1, on the reverse strand, counting down.
CACCAAGTTCATAACTGCAGAAACAACAAACAGCATACATCACATCTTCACAAAATTTGGCAAAATAGGAATGGCCTAAAATAAATGTGGGAGAGACAGACACAGCCTCAAAGTGTGAAAATATAATGCTGTAGGTTAGTACCTATTGGAGGAATTTGCAGGGAAGATGGAATGAACAGTGAATTTCATATAAATTTCTTGCAATTCCAGTTCCCTTTCAATAATATGTTATAGAAAATATTTGTTTTATTAAAAGCCACAACTTGCCCTCACCTGAACAATGACCCAGATACACATCTTTGAATGTTAATGTCAAATAACTAAATGCAAGTGTTAAAGACTTTTCAATGACTGTTAAAAGTCAAGGGAGTAATGTTAATCTGATTCTGAATTCTTAATAGTTGATGCTCCTTATTTTAGATATATTATTTTCTTCACTTGGATCCAAAAACGAACTAAAATTGGTTTTCAACTATTTTCCATTTCATTTGTATCTATTTTATAGTAGCCGTATACAGAGAGGTATATTAAAACACTGTTACAAAAACACAACTGAAGCTATTAATCTACACTACAGCACTGTAAATGTTTGACCTGGTGTGTTAATTCCTTTGGTGAATACTGCCTCAGGCCATTTCTTATGACAGGATTTTAGTAAGAGGACTACAAACAGGTAAGAGGTTCTCCCCGTGTTCCCATCCCCCCAATCAAGTTCATTAGTATTTCAGAGCAGTGACATAAAGCTAATTTAGAGCTGTAATTTCGTATTAAAAGCAGTGAAAAGCTAAGAATTTAAAGATTTTTTTTTCATGTTAGATAGGCCAACTAATAAAACTGGTAATGAACACTGCGAGGACAAGAACAGAGTCGAGACAGAGGAAAGGGGTTTCTAGTCTTTAAGAAATGGTGATTGCTGCCTAGCAGTAGAAACAGTGTCCACAATCTGGTGGCTGGCCATGGTTTTAATTTTTTTTTCAAGTTATTTCTACAGCAGACAGAGTTTTGAAGTCTACCCGCCCCTGAGTTCAGCAGTTATAGTTTCAGAGTGTAAAATTATATGCCCTTAATCAACAACATGTACAAAGCTACAAAGTGTCATCTACACAGAGATGAAAAACAATCTTTAAAATACTCTTTACCAATTATCAATTGGATGATTTTCATGGGGTTACATATGTCAGACCTTTCAGCCAATTGGCTTTTATTTTTAAGCCCAAATTGATTAATATATTCACTGCAGGATATTCAAAAAGAGGGCAACAGTAAGGCATTAGTAAAAATAACATTGTCATAGAAACAGATCTTGCATATGTGAAAAGGTCATTTATAAAATACATTAATTGCTTCTTAAAAAGACCTAGTTATAGCATCATTAACTTACATGGTACATGGTACTTAGAATGGAACCTTTTCAACAACTGTTTTATAGATCAGAGAAATCAGATAGATAGATAGATAGATAGATAGATAGATAGATAGATAGATAGATATAGATAGAGACAGACACAGATAGATAGAAAAATTCATCTAGCTGTAAGCAAAATCTTTTCAACAAGCATAACAAATTCTTCCAAGAAAACCTATACAATGGTTATGTGAGACAAATAAGCAAACATATCATTTTATAGTGTTCATTTGCCAAATTCTTAAAATAAAAATGTCCACACTCTTTTGTTAAAACATTAAGCCTCTGTCAAAAATGTATTTCTCATTTTAGGGTACAGTATTGAAGGACAAGATGATACAAGAAAATTTACAAGAAAAGAAACTTGACAAAAGCCTTTCAATTAAAGTATTGTAACATTCAAACAACTTAAAACGTAACAAAAGAAACAAGATTACAAACAAAATGTTTACGGATTTTCCAAACATAAATAAACGAAATAGTGTTTAGGCAATAGGGCTCATGCTGATGGCTAGCAGGAAGTAACAGAGTATAATAGACTTGGATTAAAAAAAAAACAAAAAACAAAAAAAAAAACAAAAAAAAACAGGCCCAAATAATGGATGGCAGTAATTTAGTCATCACTGCCATTTTTTTTTTTTTTTTTACTTCCAAAATAAAGCCTTGGTTAAACCATTCACACCCTATATTATTCACACCTTTACTTCAGAGATTGAGGACTATATACAACAAATGAATTTATTTTCACCATAGGGATAACATATTGTACCTCTCTGCCAATGTTCCTCGAAAACCTTCCATGTCAAAACAATTTGACAGCAGATATAAACAATTAAATAAATATGCAATGATCTTTCTTACGGTCCTTGAAAGACGCATGTTATTTCATGCTGTTAGCCTCAGGATCACAGTGCATAGAATCCAAATATAAACAGTTGGGGTGACTTTCAATGTAATACTGGATCCCTCACTTTCCTTATAATCCCACAATAACCGATAAATTCATTTCACAGGCCCTATCATGCATTAATCACTGAGTGGCAGGAGCTAAGAAAACTCTTCCTGTTGCAACGTCCATTGCCGGCAATGAACACCCCCAAACCACCGAGGAAGTCACTGTTATTGCACAATACATGAGGACCTGGAACTTTTCCAAAAGCTTAAAAAAATAAAAATAAAAAATGGAATTATATTTGACATTTCCTGACACCTGCATTAATACTGTATGACTAATAAAAGCATGTCAGTTGCCTGGACTGAACCAGCGATCAACATGCGCCCAGAATGCACACGAGTAAAAATGCAGTAAAAGGAAGTAGTCTTCATTGCCTATAGGTCACTTCCAGTCAAAGGTTAAAGTTCAAAGACTGAATGATCAAAGTGCTCATTTTCTCAGTAGGACTATCTTCTGCTACGAGGATGACAACAGTGGCATCAACAAGTATCATCTTTAAGAAAAGGAGAAAAAGAAAGTTAGAAAGTTATACACGTGTAAGTAATCTACAAGTTAATCTCATGGAGAAATAATATCAAAAGGCAAGAACATGGCTGACTGAATTATATAATAAGCAAACCGACCTTTACTCTTTCAAGAAAATGATAGTTTGTTAAAAAAAAAAAGAACCTTTAAAATAATACGATTAGTATATTAGTTCAATTTAGAAAAGGAAATTGATATACTAAGGTAGCACATACTCAGGACACATCTTACAAGTTTTCCTATGAGCAATACTTACTTAAAACAGTATTGACATTTTACACTAAGTGATATAGCACATGTCTTTAGTCTACGAGGCAACTCCCTTCAACAATAACATACAGCTTTCAATTCAATCAATAGACATTTAATGCCTTTAATGTTCTTTCAGAAGACCAATTTTCAGAAAGTATGTGTATGTATACACACATACACACACACACACACACATGCAAAGTCATTTAAAACCCCAAAGAATTATTCTGTAATACCTTCTGGTTGCCCCAACATATTATTTTTTAGGTAGTACATAACTGTAGGGTCTATGACTTATTCATAAAAATGTATCTGAGGAATTTGAGAATTTGTTATTTTTCAGAAAGAAGCTTTGGACTAGCAGCAACTCCAAAGAGTTATGAAAGCTTGTAGAGGAAATCGCAGGCAATACCTGTCAAATGTTTTAGGAATAATTCCATGTCATGGCTGATGCAGTGCTAATAAAATTCTCCACTAGTAAAGACTACACGAAGTCTGTTATGGTAGGGGAATTCATGGGTATAATGTACATGATAAAATAAATGAGATTTTAAAAATAAATCATAGATTGGCGATATAGCTCAGCAGAAATACTGGGCATAGTTTAATCATTAAAACAAAGAAAAAAGGAAAGAAAAGAAAAGACAAGAAAAGAAAAGAGAAAAAGCATGTCTACAGCCATAAGCTCAATCCCCAGCATCAACAAATAGACAAAGAGCCTGGCAGATTTTGAGTAGGTAGCCAACTTGGGCTACAAGGCAAGACCGTCTATTAAAACAAAGGCTGGCAGTAGTGGCACATGCCTTTAATCCCAATGCTGGGGAGGCAGAGGCAAGTGGATCTCTGAGTCTGAGGCCAGACTGGTCTACAAAGTGTTCTCAGCATGGTAGGCTTCTGGAAAATGTGCTACTAAAAAGATTAGAAATTCCCTAAAGCTAATCTCTTATCCCAAACTCCATCTTGAATCACATGTTAAAATAAACTTAGGTCTGATATGGTTTTACCTGCCTTGAACATCTTAGTTTTGAGGAAATGCATTAAGTTCTAAAGTTTAAATTCCACAATCTCTAATAGCAGGACTCCCAGGGACTTGAAAATGGGTATGACAGGGAACAATGGAGTAACGCCCATTTTGGGTCAAGACAAATATACGACTATAAAAGATTGTGAAAGACCATAATAGTCTTCAGCTTCTTGGCTAAAATACCTGTGGCAATATAATAACTTGGAAAAAAAAAAAAAAACTCTTTTATAATAATGATTTCAATCTTCTCCAGAACTACCAAAAGCCTCTACTAAAACCACATTCTCCAATATAACACAGACTGCTGACTCCAGCTACCTCCATCACAGCTAACTTCACTGAGCTTATAGAAATGACCTAGAGAAAGGTCATTACATCCGCTACAATTATAAAAGGCACATTGCACTGAAAACTCATTTCCCCAAATATCACCAAGGACACAAGTCTAGAAGGACAACACATTAAAGCAGTTCTGTGATATGCAGTGGAAGGCTAAAAGCAAAATGGACAAAATATTCACAGTTAAACTTTATCTCCTAAGAGCTTAGGAAATTCATTTTCCTTTGCAAATGGATTCAAGAAAGGCTTTAGAGCACACAGGCAATAGAACCGTCTGTCACCCATTAGGAGGGAGAGGGTACTGCTAAACCACTCAAGTTTATTTCAGGAATTTACTGATTTTGTAGCCTTGAGCCAAAAGAGTTCACAATTAGTGTAAATTTGTGAATCTATGGACAAAGGCTATAGAGCAGGAATACAAAGAGGTGTTTTGGTTTTCATTCTTGAGACATGGCTCAATTAGCCCACACTGGCTTTGAACTGGAAATGCAGGTAAGCAATTGATACACCCCACCTCCTGAAGCTGGGTGACACGTGTGCCCCTACTCCTACTTCTATGAGGCTGGGCATGAACTCGGGGCTTCTTACATGCTATGCGAACATTCTATTTTCCGGGCCCCTAAGAGTTCCAAATCACTAATCTGAGACAATTTTATGCTCCTGTCTTCCTAAATTCTGTATAATGCTACAGGAATGCTCCAGGTAGAGCCCTAAAGAAAAGATTCTTCAATGTCTTCCCATACTAAACTCAACTTTTTGCTACACACGCTATCTAAACATTATGTTAATGCATTCATTGCCTATAAACCTATGTTTCTGATGCAAATACTCAAGTGTAAGACTTACCTAATGTTTAACTGACCACATCACCTTATGAGTGCTTTAACAATTAAGGGTCTGGACACCCCTCTGGAAAATTATTGCATGAATATTTTTAATACTGATTCCAGGAAACAAGCTCTTATTATCAATGGATTCTGGTTGTGCACTTCAGTGTAATACTTTTTGAGTTAACAAAATGATACTTTGTACCTTGGCTATGAACAATTTTTGTCTGACAAAAAAACAAAACAAAACAAAACTCTGGAGTCTACAGTGTAGCCCTGACCTCCCAGCAGCTCTGGCTATCTGCACAAGACTTGCACAAAACCAAGCCAGCCAACGTTCTGCTCAGAAGCTCTCAGCCCTCATGGAGGCGCTATCGAGAAGTGACAGCTTTCAGGAGAGAGAGAGTCAGTGCGCCTCAACAGCGTGGCCCTGGTAGATCTCCCACACTCCAGCGGCTGGCCTCACGCTGAGGAGATGAGAATCCCAAACTGGACTCAGCAGGGTATGTAAAAAGGAGAAAGAAAGAGGGCATGAGGTTGGAAGGAGGGTGAGGGTACATGGAAAGGTGGGGGTGGATCTGGGAGGAGGTGATGTGAGTGTGATCAAAATGCACTGTATGAAATTCCCAAAATCATTGTTAAAAAAAGTAACAAACAAAAAAACCCCTGAGTTCTAAATCATTCATTCATTCAGCTGGGCACACAGACACAAATCTAGATAAGGAAGATTCCATGTCTGCATCATGGCAAATTCTCAAACTCATTTGTATACTCAAGTGAATCATCTATTTCACAACCTATTTTGATTAAGCTTTCAGTTTCTGGCCCTAACTGTCTCTGCTTAATTTATTTTTCAGAGCAAATGAACCCCTGTGTTAAGTGGCAACATGGTATGCTTGCATCCAATCATACATAGCCTAATTAGAAACTAAAGAGTCTTGGAAAGTGGTCCTAATTTCAAGTAACAATAAAGAATGTATATTCACATGCCAGTACAATCTTTATATTCCAAAACTCTGCGTAATATAATTACTTTTTAAATAAAATGTCCACTCATTTTAATATATCCCAGTAGAATGAAATACATTTTTAAAGATTTATTTATTTTATGTTAATGAGTGCTCTATCTGCATGCACACCTGCTTGACATAAAAGCTCTCATTATAGATGGTTGTGAGCCACCATGTGGGTACTGGGAATTGAACTCAAAACCTCTGGAAGTGCAGACAGTGTGTCTTAACCTCTGAGCCATCTCTCTAGACACCTACCTTTTGTTTCAATAAACCACTGTGCACTAAAAGCCATCAATGTGAGGTATGGAGAATTCAAATGCAGTAGCAGGAAGCTGAGAGGACTGACTTAATCTGTAGGAGATTCTAAATAATGATGTAGACAAGTGAAATTTAAGCTAGGAGTATTTCTGTGAAGATCCGACTGTTGTCTGGTAGCTCCATTTCCTGCTCAGGGTTTTAAATGATTTCAGACTTGTAATTTTCCACTATGAGTCCCTGCACCCTGCCCACAGGAAGCCCCCTTTACAGCACACACATTATCTCGACTAGACCTCTCTGCTTACATCACATCTATACTATACAATGCTGAGCCATGCGTGCTGTTAGTGCCACACAGGGTGGCTGGAGAGCTGGATGCCTAAAACTTAGTCTCTTAAAACTGAAATGTTAAATTCAATGTATGGGTGGGCATGTTCGCATGTGCATGTGTGCAGACAGAGACTCCGTGGGCACATCTGTGTGTTGAGCCTCGGCCTCACACATATTAAACATACACGTGGACACAGAGACACATCCCACTCTTGGCCTTGAATCTTTTGGAACAACTTCAGAGGTCACATAGGGAAAACGATCTGTCCTTATAATCCTTTGAGAATTAGATAACACTAATGTCCTGACTGGCTTTTGTTTTTTGTCAACTTGAAATAAGTGAGAGTCGTTTGAGAAGAGGGAACTTCAATTGACAGAGTGCCTTCATAAGACTGGCCCCGGGACTGCTTTGATTAATGGCTGATGAGGGAGGGCCCAGCCTACTATGAACTATGTCACCAATAACCAGGTCACCCTGGATATGTAAAAGGAAGCGGGCTAAGCGAGCCACAGAGGAGCAAACCAGCAAACAGTGCTCCTCCGTGGCTTCTGCTTCTGTTCCTGCCTTGAGTCCCTACTCTGACTTCCTTCAGTGACGGACTGTGCCCTGTGTGTAAAGCTCTAATAAGCCCTTTCCTCCCCAGGCTGCCTTTGGTCATGGTGTTTTTTCACAGCAACCCCTAAGACAGCTAAGAAATAACAAAAGTCTGTAGGGTTTGATAATATGCCCATCTAGTTGCAGCTAAGTTGAAGAGGGGCCAGTACTTGGGCTCCCGAGTGCATGGTTAGCCTGGTAAACACAGGGGTTCTCCATCTCAGAGATAATGCAAAAATAAAAAAGCACAAAAATGAATACATATACATGAGCTGGATATGGTGGCACACACCTGCAATCCTAGCACTCAGAAGGCAAGAGGATGACCACAAGTTCAAGGCCACCCAGGAGAGCCAGGACTACATAGTTAGGAGAAAAGGGATGGAAGGGAAAGAGGGGGGAAAGGACAGAACACTGATGCACATTTCTTGAAAAATTAGTGTTAAAGGAAGAACATGAATAGTGAAGATATGAAATTGAACCTACTAAGTAGGAAAAAGATAAACTGAAAAGTTCCAACAAAGCTAACTAATGGGTTATACTTTCTGAGAATGGATATGATTACTGCTCCATGCAAATTCAACTATAATGCTCAAGTATAATGATAATGTTATTTATACTGCCTGTAACTACCTGGGCATTTAGATGTACATGAAGAAAAAGACAATACCATAACCCAGCTGTTTTAGCTTCTTATACAGAATGGAAAAATTCAAACATGATGCTCTGCAGCTTCCTAGTTGGAAGATACACCGTCTGTTCTACTATCTCAACTAACAGCAAACACTGTCCCTTTCTTGAATACATATAAAACTTACATCTGCAGTACATTTGTCTCAAAGGGGGATGGTACAAGATTATCCAGGCATTCAGGGTTCGTGTAGGGAAAGAAAGGATATTTAAAAATACAATGAGAGTCGCTGTTAGCCAACAAATCAAGGCTACGTTAAACAGAATCATATGTGAGTGAGAACGATGGCTCAGTGGGTAAAATGTTTGTTGTACAAACCTGACCTCCGCATACAAGCCATGGCATGTGCTCACAATAATAGTAAGGTGCTGCTGCACACCTGAACTCATAGTGTGACTGCGTATATAAGATCTGTACCTGACAGTCAAAATGACGCCATGGATGTCAATGGGGCCTGACAAAGTCTCATGCCTACTTGGTGAAGAGGCATCAGCTTTCTTAAGAGATGTGGACCCTGAAAAGCTACCCTTGCTCTAGTACAGCAATTCCAAACCCTCTGGGGTTCAATGACCCTTTCACAGGGGCTGCCTAAGACCATCAGAAAACACAGATCTTTACATTATGATTCATAACAGCAGTAAAATTAGAGCTGTGAAGTAGCAACAACTCTTGAAGGTCACCAAAACATGAGGAGCTGTATTAAAAGGTCACAGCATGAGGAAGGGTGAGAACCACTGTCCTAGTAGGGGCCCTACACCCCGGATTTCCTACAGCACCGTGGGGACACAGTGGATTTAAAAGAACAAAGAGGTGGAGGGAGAGCACGCGAAGCTGGGAGAGACGTGTCAGTGGGGAGAAGGGGAAGAGTGGGAGGGAAGAGGATGGAATACATTTGAACGAAAGATATAATGTGCATGTATGACATCCTAAAAAAAAAAAAAACACACCACATGGGCTAGAGAGATGGCTCAGTGGTTAAAAGCACTGCCTGCTCTTTCAAAGGTCCTCAGTTCAATTCCCAGTAACCACATGATGGCTCATAACCATCTATGAGATCTGGTGCTCTCTGCAGAGTTTAAGCAACCATGCAAGCAGAACACTATACATAATAAAGAAATAAATGAATGAATCTTAAAAAAAAAATAAAAAAAGACACCACACAAGGAAAAAGATGGTAATAACATGACGTGTCACAAGCAGTATGGAAAACTTTGTTCTTTTCTTGCCTATCTATCTTCTGGCATTATAGTCATGCTGTAACTTGCTAATTCACAATTAAGTTTCAGAAATCTTAAATTTGTAATTACTGTGCTATATCCGTTTTCACCTGTGCAATAAATCACTCACTTATTCTTTTGAGGTGGGGTTCAGGCTCAGACTCAAACTCAGGACTTCACATCTGCCCCCATATTCCCACGCTTTCCACCATGATGATAATGGACTAAACTTCTGAAACTGTGAGCCAGCTCCAATTAAATGCTTTCGTTCACAGCAGTTGCCATGGTCATGGGGTTTCTTCACAGCACTAGAACTCTGACCAAGACAAGCTGTTGGGTCCAAATTGCCTCCAAATTACAAAAAGTACCAGAACTGAGTGCATAGGGCATCAGAACTTCTACTTCATATAAAGAGTTCCCCACAGTTAGCTGTATTTTATGATAAAATTATTGTGGACTTCAGTTGGTCACAGCTGCACACACCTATAATCTCAGCACTTAGAAGGCAGGGGCAAGGAGAAAAGCTGTAAGTGCAAGGCCCGCCTGGTCTACATAGCTAGTTTCAGGAAAGGCTTATATAAATAAGCAAAATTGTCTCAACCCTCAAGTTGATACCTGGAAGATATCAAATGATATTGTTGAAGTTATTGAAGTAATGCTAATTTTGCTTCTTTTATGATAGACATGATTTTGTTCTAAAAATTTAGTCTAAGCTGGGTGGTGGTACATGACTTTAGTCCCAGCACTTGGGAGGCAGAATCAGGAGTTTGAGGCCAGCCTGGTCTATAGAATGAGTTCCAGGACAGCCATGGCTACACAAAGAAACCCTGTCTACAAAAATAAAAATAAAAATAAAAATAAAAGTCTAATATCAACATTTTCCAAGATTTTCTAAAATGTAGTATTACAATATCTCAATTACATGCCCCCACTATTTTCCCAAGTCTTACAAACATCTTCTAAATAAAAATACCCAAAATTTGTCATTATAACTTAAAACTGCTCACCATGATACCACCATTTTGTTTTCTTTGGATTCTTGTTACATGTTCGCACATAAAAGGAATTATCTGGTGGTCGTCTCTGAAACAAAGACAGAATTTAAATAGGTAAATTCTGAAAAAAAATCACTAGGACAGCAGTAAGTTTAGCAAAATTATTATAGAACGTATGAAAACAACAGAAACAGTAAAAGCGTAACTAGAGAATATACCTCAGCTGTTTTAAGAAGGGAGTATGGGGGAGATCAGTTCATGTATGACATCCAGATTCTTCGTACTTACCTCTCCCATCAAGTCATCTAACGACTACTTACTTGATCTAACTAGACAGAAGGCCTACCTAAGGTTGTCTGAAGAACTACAGCAACTTTCAAGTACCCACATAAGCTTATCATTTTATTATATTAAGGACAGATCAAATGATTCTGAATTAAATAGTACCTAAGAGGATACATGTTTTAATGCTTGTGTGGAACAGTGGCCTTGCTGTTCTTCATCTGCCCTCACAGGAACAATATGGAAAACCTGGCAGCTCTGCAGGACAGCTAGGCAAGAGTGATGCACACCACACCAGATGAAGGCTGGGAGAAACTCTGCCTGAAAACTTCTGGATATGAGCCAGACATGAATATGTGACTTTCTGTCAAGAGTTCAAATGTCAAATTTATTCTAATGTTATCCTGAGGGACAACTTCCAACAGCATGACAGAGAGCCTCACCCTTTCTTCTGGCCAACTTTTATAACAACTCTGATAAAACGATGCCTTTCTCCCTACTCAGTATCTTTTGTAGTGTTTAGACTTAATTGGCTATTTAGAGTAATGAAGATGAGAGATTAAAAGAACTCTCTCTTCTACTGAGGCTGATTAAGAGGTGCATCATTTAAGAAGGCGCCAGCCAGAAAGCAGTAGGAAGTGTGACGGATAACACAGACGGGCAGGAAGAGAGCAGCCCATCCACGTGACGGGAAGCTTCTAATGCTCATGTACTTGACTGTCAGCTGACCTTTACGATGCCCTTAGGAATGCATAGCAATGGTAATTTCAATCAACAACCACAAAAAGACTACTTGGGTAGAATCTGTTAACTACTCCAGGATTACCCTGATACAATTTGAGAAAAAAATTTTAATAATTAAAAGTAACTTACTTCTTTTTCTTGTTACCTAGCACTTAGTAGGGTAAAAACAGCAAGCATCTAATAAATGTTAAACTCACAGAAATTCTAACTCTTAAATTATCATCATGGTTAAACCTATCATACAACAAGTCTACTAAAAATAGTTTATCAATAATTTAAGTGAAATGATTAGTTTTATACTATGTATATTACAGAACACACTAGCAGCAAACCAAGCAGTGAGTAGAATGATGAGGGTTAAAGGATGAGAGGTATACTGGGCAACAGTCACTCTCCAGCATTTGGTGTAATATGTTCCATATGAATGCAAACAAGCCAATGACCATCAGGCCATGCAGAGCAATTGATAATCACCAGTGACCATCTCAATCTCAGTGCACATCAAACCCTGTAGTCATTACCTCACTGTGAAGAATCAAAAGGACACGGGAACCCTTGTAAGAAAAAACAGCTCTGTCCCACAGAAGAAAAGCTGTGTGTATGTGTGTGTGGTGTGTGTGTATTGAAGCAATAAACAACAAAGACTCACAGCGACTCCTATGGTTAAACAAAGCTTGATTACAGCCTCAAAATGCAGAAAAACTGAAGTTAATGTGCTATTAAGGGGCTGGAGAGATGGCTCAGCAGTTAAAAGCACTGGCTGTTCCTTCCAAATACACTGTCCAATTCACAGCACCCACACGATGCCCCGCAAGCATCTGTAACTCCAGTTCCGGGGAATACAAGGCCCTCTTCTGGCCTCCACAGGCACCAGCCAAGCTCATGGTGGATAGACATGTATGG